>NC_141878.1:585129964-585779964 GCF_056163025.1 Triticum urartu | reverse complement strand
GAGAAGCAGCATCGAGGCCACTAATTAATATTAGTTCTACGTTTGCCACTAATATATCCATCTGTCATGTTTGAATAATAATTGCCATGTTGCCAATATTTGTAGAAACTATGGACACCGCCCGAGACGAAGTACAAGAAGAGTTGTTGGGGGACATAATCGCACAAGGAAGTGATGCCGTCTGCTCGTTATTTCTCAACGACACCGATGGTCTAGAAGCAGCTGGCTATGATTATGATGGCTCCGGTGACCTAATGCCGGTGCAAGAAGGAGACCGTGAGGACGGCTCCGATGACCCAATGCCGGTGCAAGAAGGAGACCGTGATGACGTCTCCGGTGACCGAACCGAGTCCGGCCAGGTATATATATTAGTTAAGCTTCTGCTGACTAGCTAATTGATGCATTCATTGTTTTGGTATGTACACATATTAATTAAGTCTTTGTTCTTTTTTCGAGCCCTCCGGATCGAGCACAACTTCGGTAAAGAGACGAGGCCCGAAGAAAAAGTTGAGCTCGGATGAAAAGTTTGAGATCATAGCAATCGCGCCCGATGGCCAACCGATTGGACCCCTCCGGACAAAGAGCGCATTTGTTGCTCAGTGCGGGGTTTTGGTTAGGGACAAGATCCCGATCAGCATCCAGCAATGGTTAAAGCCGGCTACAGAAGACCCTGAGGTGTCTTATGTCAATGATATGCAGAAAAATGATCTTTGGACTGAGCTGAAGTCAAATTTCACCCTACCGCCAGAGGATGATCCAGAGAAGCCAGTTAAGGAGCACTTAATCAAGTCTTTTGCTCTTAAGAGGATGGCAGAACTATTCAGGAGGTGAAAGAAAGAGCTGGATAAGTTTGTCGAAAATAATGAGACACCAGAATTCAAGGGCAGATATGAGAAGATCAGAGATCACTGGCCCGCATTTGTGGCCCACAAGACATCGGAAAAGAGTAAGAAGATGTCGGTGACAAACTAGCAAAATGCTGTGAAGAAGAAGCATCACCATCGCACAGGGTCAGGTGGCTACCTCGTAGTCCGGCCTAAGTGGGCCAAGACTGAGAATGATCTGGTTGATAAAGGGATCGAACCAGAGACAATTAACTGGCCAGACCGTTGCCAGACTAAGTTCTTCGGGGCTGGCGGAACCTTGCACCCTGTAACAGGGAAGTGCATTTGGACGAACGATCAAATGTACATACTAGTCAGGAAGCTTCAGCAGTATATCGAAGCAGCGCAGCAAGGGACGTTCTTTCCAGACAGAGAGAACGACGAGCTCACAATGGCCCTCGGGAATCCTGAGCACCCTGGACGGACACGAGGCACGCCAGGCTCCATTCCGTGGAAGGTTGGGTTTCCGGACGCAGGCGGTTACAAATTCCGGGAGAGGAGGAAAAAATTGCAGCAGACCCAAATGCAGGCGCTGCAAGCAAGGGTACAAGCGATAGATGAACGAGAAGCAAATCGCAGCAAACGTACTGCCGAAGCTTCCCCTAAAGCTACCCCGCCATGTCAACAAAGAAACAGCGTGGCTTCCACCGAGCTGCTTCAGCCGGAGCATGCCTTGACGGCTCCTGCCAGCTATCCCGTGGATGCTATCACGGAGTCTCAAAATTGCCACCTTATGATGCAATGGATGAATTTGAAGGTCAAGGCGGCTGTTGGCTCTATTTATCCTACTGAACTGGCGCAATTTTTCACTGCCGGCCGATTCCAGAAGGATATGCTAGGGTGATGGTGGATGAAATAACGGAGGGATTTGAGGACCTCCAGCTTGACCACCCTACCGGTGAAGGGGAGACTAGGCTGGGGTCTGCTCTGAAGACTCCATGCCTATGGCAGAAGGAGCTCATCAACCTTCCGAACTGGACGCCTCCGCCTCCTCCTCCTCTGGCAAGTCAGGGCACTCCGCCTCCTCCACCGCCTCCTCCTCCGGCGAGTCAGGGCACTCCACCTCCTCCACCGCCTCCTCCTCCGGCGAGTGACGATCAGGGCACTCGATCGGCTCCTTCTCCAGCGCGTGGCGGCACTCCGCCTGCGCCGACGCGCCCGAGCAGCCAGCCTCCTCCTTCTCCGCCTCGTCAGCAAGGGCGGAAGAGACCTGCCGCCGCTCCGGCTGCTCCGGCGCGTCGTAGTCCTTCTCCTCCGCCTCGTAAGCAAGTAAAGAAGTCAACCGCTCTGTTTGCTCTGCCGGCGTCTAGCAGTACAGCCAGAGGCGGGAGGAAATACAGATTTGGTCCTTCTCTGAAGACTCCAGAGAAGTTACCATACGAGAGGAGGAGAACGCCGAGATCGCACGAGAAGAAGTGAGGAACTACTTTGAAGGGGTGAAAGCAAAGAAACATCCACCTCCGGAGGAGAAGGTAGATCCGGTGAAAGCGAAGCGCACTCTGGCTGCCCTGACAAAACCACCCAAGTCTCCGCCGAAAGGAAACTATGAGCGCATTATTGAAAAGGAATTTGCCGAAGCAGAGCGGTCGGGAAGTACTATCAGTGATCAAAGGCTGAAAGAACGACGAGCTGGGAAACAAATTGCCCAGCTCGGCGAACAAGCGAAGCAATTGTGCCCCCCGCTCAAGGTGCCTAGCGACAACGTCGCTAATGATCCGAGGATGGTGCCTGGTTATAGCAATCTTGGCGATTACCTGCCCGACGATGTACATTATGATTTCATGGAGGTGCAGATACAAAGATACGAGTACGGGAAGCCTCTTGTCAAAGATGAAAGATCTCTATCAACGATGATGCGAAGATTGCATGATTGGTACTTAAAAATCTGCAAAGACTCTGGGGGGAGGAGTACTTTGTATGTGAAAGTTAAAAAGGAGCATGACCTCGTTGGAATTGAACTGTTGCCTGTTCCATTTGAGGAGTTATTTCAGTTTTTCAATCAATTGGCCCTCGATAAAACAACGGTCGCCTGCTACTGTCTGTAAATAGTACTACTTCTGTCATTAAGTCTCTCTATATAGCTCAGCTCTTTCATTGCATGTATTTATAATCATCCTCAATATATTATGCAGATTGAAGATCGCCGAATTGAAGAAAAGACAAGTCGGTGATATTGGGTTCGTTAACACATATCTCATAGATGCAACTCAGGTTAAATTTAATGCCGCAGATACCGAGGCCAACTTGCTACGATCGTTGGTAATAAATGAAAAAATATATAATACTCTTTCCTTACAACTTCAAGTGAGTGTTACTGTCTTGTGCGTATTCGGTTTCCCTTATATATTAGTCAAGGTTATAGTAATGTAATTGATGAGTTATGCATGCGTGTGCAGTTACCACTATATTCTCCTAAAGATTAAGCTTGAGCAGGGACTAGTAACCGTCTTAGACTCAAGACGAAAAGATCCCCAGGACTATGCAGAGATGACTCAAATGCTCGAGAAGTAAGTTAAATCGATCATTATCCACCATATCAGCAACTTTGTTCATTTCCTGATATATCAAGTAATTGTTTTCTTTGTCTGGCAGGGTTTGGAAAAAATTCTCCAAAAAAGCTCCAGGACTCCCGAAGAAGCTGCAATTTAGACACCCGAAAGTAAGTACTATAGTAGCATGTTCCGCGCATCTCCTATTGATTCAAGCGCTAGTTTGATCAATACCATTTGGCATTCTTGCTTATCAGTTTGATTGACCTCTATTTCTTGTAAAGTGGTTGTGGCAGGAACAAGGGAATGATTTCTGTGGATACTACGTTTGCGAGTCCATCCGCCACACGACCTGTGAGCGGGGCTACACTGACGAACAATATGAAGTACGTAAATAACAACATTCACAATTTTATTTTATTACCATCATTTGTGTTGAGTTTCATTCATTCATATATATATATATATATGTATTGACCCCCTTCTTCAAATTAGATGTTTCGGAAGCGGGATGAACTCCTAGCACCAGCTCGCATGCGAGCAATTCAAGGGGAATTGGCGGCATTCTTTCTTGACCACGTGATCGCTGAAGACGGAGAATACTATGTGGACCATGAGTCCGTATGATTATATTTGTAAGAGATAATTATTGTATATATGTAGCCGGTAGTGTTGGATAGATATACGAGAACTTGTTGTTCGACCAATCTCTCGGAGAAGGAGAGGTGGTCGATATCACTTCTCTCTGTATGCATATATGTTCATGACGATCTTCTGTTTCCTTCGTTTGCTTACTAGCTAGCTAGCGTGTCTAGTCCTCTCTATACGTATGTATAGTACGTAGCGTCGACCAAGCACGGACATAAGAGAGGACACTTCTCTCTATTAATTATAGCTAGCTAACACAATATATGAAACACCTAAATTAACCCTCCAAAACCCGCAAACCCCCCCCCCCCACCCCCACTTTCAAAAAAAAACAAAAACCCCAGCCACAGAAATGCTGACGCATGGATGCCTATTGGTCCCGGTTGGTGCCACCAACCGGGACCAAAGGGTCTCCTGCCTGGGCTCCGCACACAGGCCACGTGGAGGCCCATCTGTCCCGGTTCTGGATTGAACCGGGACTAAAGGGACAGGGCATTAGTACCGACCCTTTAGTCCCGGTTCAGGAACCGGGACAAAAGGCCCTTACGAACCGGGACAACAGGCCCTTTTTCTACCAGTGTTACAGTAACTAGCTATGTTACCACATACTTCTCTTTCTTCATTAATTACATGCCACATCATCTTTTGCCTAGATAAGTGTGATGTTATCACCTATGTTACTTTCACTGTGGGTAGTCTCAGACTATAGATGGAATGCATCCATCAGCCCACCTGTGCGCCGTAGGATCGGAGGAAGCGGGGACGTCTCATTTGCCTCCCGGGACCTGCGCGAGAGGATTTAATGAGGGCTAATTATGGATGCTTCCCTTTAATTACGGGAGTTTTGAATTAATCACATCTTATTAGTTTCCAAACTACTAGTGATTTTCTTCCAACAAATATTTTTTTGCAGATTCATTTATGTGCAAGGAACATCTTTTTTTATTTATTGCAATGTGCTTCCAATAAACAAATACAAAAAATAGTTGTTCCCGTAGATGCATTTTTTCATGGGAAGTTTGCATTGAAGCATTCCTTTTTGTCAATGGAAGCACACCATCACGTTCCAAACATATTATTCAGTCATAGAAGCATTACTTTTACCGATGGAAGCACCCTTTCACATTGCGATGCAAACATATTAATTCAATCATGTGATAAAAAAACTTCTTATTTTGTATCCATGGAAGCAACATTTCTATGATACGGAAGCACTTTTTACTTGCTTTGGAAAAATATATTTGGTGTACCAAAAATAATATTCAAATTTGATATAAACATTTGTTTTGCCAAAGGAATCGTCTGGAAACACAAAACAAAAATAGACAGCGCCTCAAAATTCATCTGATACAACCAATATACAGTTCTTTCTACAACAACCGCTACAACACTAATTTCACTTATGCATAGTCAGCTTCGATTTACATTTTCAATTAACTGATCATAGGAGAGCTCCTCACATGTCACTAGTTCTTCAACGAGGTCGCCTCCAATAAGAAGTGATGTCTGGTCCTGCACACTCTACACTAGTAACATTCTGTTTGAAATAAAGATGTGCCTGAATCAGGTGGGAAAAATATCTGTACACGCAAAAGATGAGAAAGAAACAATGAAGCTAACCTCGGTAGTGGTTGGAAGAAGCAAAATGCATGTACAATAATATCACTGAAAGAAGACTCACGGGTGTTGGTTCAGGCACTCACTTGCTCGAACCAATACGTCTAGACAACAACAGAAGCACACATTGGCGATGCTTGAAGCCGGCATTTACTACCATGGAAACATTTATAAGTAGATTTTAGAAGTATCTTGTATGTTTTTCATGGAAACATAAATGAGATTCAATGAAGCATACATTGGTAGTGGTTGAAACAAAAAAATTGTTGCCAAAAGAAAAATGTATGAACAATAATTTTATTAGAAGAAGCAACGTTTCCATGGCTGTAACACAAACTAATATTGGTTGAAGCAGTTGAGGTGTGATTCGGAAGCACAATTTGCAGGAACTATGAAAATATGCTATATACATATGATTCATCTTTAATGCAAGCATAGAGCATTGAACATAGAAACAAATTTTCTAGCCCAAAGAAGCATAGCTCAATGACAAAGAAGAATAAAAGAATAGTTCAAGGAACAGAATACGTGTTATTTGGAAGCATGGAATTTTGAAGTTACATCAAATCAGTATGAAGCATGGAAAGAGTGCTCCGATGAGGAATTACTGGGGAGGATGCATGTGCTATGTCAATAGTAGCCAATTTAACTAGAAGATAACACTGAAATGCAAATTAAAAAATGTAGACACCAACATGCAGATGCATCTTTCTGCCAAATATACTGGAAATTCAATAACAATTGTTGAAGAATTTCCTGGAGAAAAATATCTATACATTTGTAGTATACTTTGGAAACTCCATATATAGGAAGCATGTAAAGGTTAATATCTCAACAATTCTCAACTTCATTGGAAGCATTGAATGTCGGCACTAGAAAATAACAACGATTGTTGTCAACATAGCAATGGAAGTTTGGGTGAGCTGAAAACCAAAAACAACTAAATTGCTTGATGGTTCGCAAAAAAAATGCATGCAGTGACGCATGCCAGACCAATCAAGCGTATCATGTCGACTTTCGAATCCGGGACTTGACTATCCTTGAGATAGCAGTTCCCTGGTCAGGAAAGCGGAGTCACTAGAACGATATGAGATACATGCACATCTCGATAAGCCAATCCCAATCCCTTCAACCGAACCTTTACCAAAAGGGGAAACTGTAACAACAATGACCCTGACTCGGATTCCAATAGGGCTTCTGCTTCTTCTGCTTGGCAAGGTCAAGTATATACACAGTCTAAAGCCACAAGAGAAGGTATGATAGGACAAGTGCCGTTCGATGCCTTGTGTAAACATTTCCATGTTCTGGTCCGGGTGTGGCCCAGCTTTCATATCTTATTGGGATAGCTACATTGCCCTGGCCGGGTATTGCGAAGGAAGGAAACACCTTGTCCGAGTCAGGCGATGCTAAAGGATGGATTAAAAAACTCATGGATGCTATCTCTGTTATTGCTGCTTAATGCCCTATTTATACCTATCTAGCTTATAGCTGGGATTTCTAGAAAGATAAGCTGATGCAGCCCTCAGGGATGGAGTGCCTAAACTAACCTTCCTGAACAAAAGTAGCAGAGGTGTCAGCGACGACATATGTGGTTCTATGTAGCTGCAACTAGGATCAATCTTGATAGTAACCATGGTGCATGCTGTTACTAGCTAGGGTACCAACTGCATGTATATATAGGCTTATGTCTTCCTTGATCGTAACCATGGTGCATGTTGGCCCAAGTTACACGTTTCAGTGCAATGTGACAACTATTGGTGCATGTGGCCCTTATACCAAGTGCTAGTGCAAAGAGATCAAGATTGATACATATCGGCCCATTGTCACATCTTGAAGTGCTATGTGGATCCAATCTGACTACAAAAATTGGTGAAAGTTTGGACCCCTTATAGCATGTCATTTTCTCAATAGAGTGACTGCATCAAGGAGTACAAATCAGTATATCGTCCATTTCTGAAATAATTCCCTAGGGCCTGTTGCCGTAGCTAGCTCCATGAAATCCAAAATCAATCGTGGTCTCAACAATGCAAGAATATGTTAACCCTTACTTTGTCCGCAGGCTTGGATGACGTGTTCTCTGATGAGTCACACGATGGCGGGCGGCAGGCACATGTGTAGGTACGTCCCTCGCTTTTTGTCTGCAGGTTGCAGCACTAGCCTATATAATAAGCTCCGAGAAAGCACACAGCTAGGGTAAGCCAACTGCAAGGCAGCTTATAAACGCAAGCAGCAGCTCAGTTACCATGGGGAACACCGGCAAGGCCGTGGTAGTTCTCAGTATTCTTGTTTTCCTGCAGATCTGGTGCGGCGCCGGGCAAGTCCATGACGTCCGAGCGGTGATGTCGGTGAACGGATTCCAGCAAGGAGAGGAGGGCGGGCCGGCAACGTGCGACGGCCAGTACCACAGCGACGACCTTTTCCTGGTGTCAATGGCTTCGAAGTGGTTCGGACCTGGCGTCCGGTGTGCCAAGATGATCCGCATCGTGAGCTTGCCCGGGATCGTGCAGGCCATTGTGGTGGACGAATGCGCGGACGGTTGCGGCGACAACGAGCTCAGCACATCGACCGCCGTGTGGAAGGCCATGGGGCTCGACCCCAGTATGGGCGAGGTGCCCGTCCTCTGGTCGGATGTCTAACTGGAACAGTTGTGTTGTGTGCGCTGGTACTGTTTTCAACTTATATAGTTGGCCCCGACGCGAGATCGGCCTGGAATATATAGGGGGCGCGCTAGGCGCCATCCGGATGGAGCGAGCGAAAAATCAGTCGTCCCGGTTACCATTCGATCTGGTTCATTGTGGCCGTTCGATCCTAACCGCAACACCTCGTTGTCCTTCCTCGCCTCGCGCGAGTCGCGCCTGCCTGTTGGAATGCACCTATTCAACCGGCTACACCCACGTGATCAACTCTCAACGTTGCTCTCTCTCTAAACTAACGAACCTTTTATTTTTCACAACCTCTTACTAACGAACCTAGTCTCACGTTGTGTAATCGCATTTGCTTGGAGTTAGTTTCGGTGGTAGTTGGAGTAGTGGCCGCACCTGCTTGTGCATGTTTTCTGTATATACGTACACACACTGGATTTGATGTATATACACAAGTTGAAACCCTCTTGTGTTGTTCCCTTCCCACACTGCCATGGACTCACACGGCTTGCAGCACTGTGTTTTGGTCCATCGCAGCAGCTGTGCCGGCCGTCTTAGCGTCACCGACATCTCCACTTGTAGCAATCACGTCACCCCGTCACAGCGGCCATGCCATGCAAACGTCTCAGCGTCATCAGCAGCACCGCACCGGCCGTCACAACATCATCGACCAGGCCGCTCGCCGCCGCCGTGCCGTCCACGCAGCATCACTGACATCTCACCCTTGTAACTTTGGCGAACAGCATGGGCTTAAAAGACGACAACACTCTCGCTGCTTCAGCTTGAAGCACATCGGCGCCATCGCAATATCAACTTGCAGCACGACGGTGCCCTCGCAACTCCGGCTTGCAACACGAAGGCACCCTTGCAACATCGGCTTGAAGCACGGTGGTGCCTTCGCAACGTCGACTTGCAACACAACAGTGTCCCCGCAGCACCGACTTGAAGCGCGATGATGCCCTCGTAGCTCCGGCATGCAACACGTCGGCGCCCTTGCAACATCGGCTTGAAGCATGGCGGCGCCTTCACAATATCGACTTGCGGCACAACATTGTCCCCGCAGCACCAACTTGAAGCACGACGGTGCCCTCATAGCTTCGGCTTGCATCACGGAGACACCCTTGCAACACCGGCTTGAAGCACAGTGGCGCCTTCGCAGCATCGACTTGCAGCATGATGGTGTCCCCGCAACACCGACTTGAAGCACGACGATGCCCTCGCAGCTCCGGCTTGCAACACCGTCTTGAAGCACGTTAGCATCCTTGCAGCACCAATATGAGTGTATACAACATGGTCGTAAGCACTTTTTTGTTGTATGTCAAAGACTGTAAAAAAACACTACAAATATTTCCAGCGTATATATGCGACAATCTTAATTCATTGCGATGAAGATTGTTGAAACAATGATTGCAACGTAAAAAAACATAATAAGTTAACTGAGGTAATGTAGAAAATACACAACGATGAGATTAAGATGCACTAACCTATCAGTGCATGTTCTTCTCCGGGGAAAGAAAAGAGAGAAGTGCATATTTCAACTCCGAACTCTTGCCCTAGTCTAATTTACAACCCCGAACTCGAATACCATCTAAACTACAACCCCCAACTCTTAAAACCGGTCAGAATTCAACCCTTCTCTCCCTGTTGACCGGTTTTGACCTAGTTGACCGGGTTTTGACCCGTTGACTAGTCAACAGTAAATTTTAAAAAATATAAAAATATAAAAATCACAAACAATTTATTTTTTTCACAAGGTGAACAGTAAATTTTAAAAAGTAAAAAAATTCAAAAAGTAATTTTGATTTTTTCATCGTCTGAACAGTAAATTCGAAAAACAAAAAAATTAAGAAAAGAATATTTTTTGCATGGAAGATGTATCAATGTGTGAGGTCCGTGCCAATTTTCATCGTGTTCGGACATCTAAGTAGCTCTCAGCCAAAAAAACAAAATCAGCCCGAACAGTGCACGACAGTTAACTGTTTCACAGACTCCACATTTGTCTTTTTTCTGAGAGCTACTCAAATGTCCAAACAAGCTAAAAATTGTAACTTAAAAAAATACTATTGACCATGTGAAAAAAAATAAGAAATATATTTTTTAATTTACTGTTCACCTAGTCAACGGGTCAAAAACGGTCAACTTGGTCAAAACCGGTCAAGAGGTAGTGAAGGGTTGAATCCTGATCGGTTTTGAGAGTTGGGGGTTGTAATTTAGACGGTATTGAAGTTCGGGGTTGTAAATTAGACTAGGGCAAGAGTTCGGAGTTGAAATATGTACTTCTCTCGAAAGAAAATCTTTGCAGCAGGGCTGGCCGCGTAGCCAGCTTCGTGTGACCGACTTTCCAGCAGTAAAAGATAATGGCGGTCGGCATTGCAACGTAGCATCCGACTCGCAGCATGTGAAGGCCAGCTTGCAGTATGGATAAATCGCCCCACACGTGCCATCCTTGTGAGTTGAAAGGCAGTGGTAGCATGGACTTGAAGGGGTACATGGCAGCAATGCACCAACTAATGTGTGGAGTAACGGAAAGTCAACGAGGAATCAGCTATGGCCCACGGGAACCACGCACGTGAGGAACGGCCATGGGAACACTATCGCGGGAGAAGCTAATCAGGATCGGACGGCAGAGCAAGCGACCGTCGCGCGCTGTGGAATCATCCGGATGAAACGAATCATTGACATTGCAATCTAGGCACATGTGGATCCGCACGTGGTGGCTTGCCGCGCCGTATGATCATGTTTAATCGACGGCAGCCCAGGCGGACGATGTCCTGCGCGCATCAGCCGGCAGAACGCAAGGGTTCTCCATATAGTATACAGATACGCATAGGCTTTGAACCCAATAAAAGTAGGGGTGACCCCATCATGAATGTAACGCTTATTGCAAAGCCCAAAAATCCATAAGTATATTGCCAGCATGACAAGCCTCCTTGTCAGAAATCATGATTGGCCTCCCGCTTGTTCCGGGAACAGGCAGTCCCATCACCAACTCCACCGCACCAGGCGGCGGGAGGAGACTGAAAATGTGCGACTGAAATGCCACTCACTTGAACTGCATGGCCGGACTCGCCGATTCTGCCTCCAACATCGCCCAATAGACAACCGCCATGGTGTGTTGAGTTTGTTGGTTGGGGAACAGGGGAAGGCACCTCGCCATCTCCTCTTCGTCCAAAGCTGCCCTCATCGCAAACGCCTCCTCGTTCAGTGTCCTCACTGTCGGAGACCACAAATCGATCTCGTGAAGGTGAGGAGGCTTCTCCGTGTCGGTGTCGCCTCCTGCAATCTCCACCACCGTCGCCTCCCTCCTCGCCATCAAGCGCTAGGTGGAAAGGGGACTCACCCCCAACAAATAAATTGGGCGGATCTGGAGATATGTTGTGTGAGGACGAAAGGAAATGTGAAGATGCAAAGGTAGCTGGGTTCTGAGCCGTGGAGCAAGTAATACTGAGAGATAATTCATGGCGGTTGCTGCCATAACTCCCCTAGGGAACCGAGACACGCACCTGGACTCGCACGGTGCACGACACTTTGATGTGTCGGATCTAGCAAGGTGTCACGAAAATTTAATTAACGAACTTGCGGAAAACACTTCATCACCTCCCCATGCGTGTGAGTTAATGACCTAACCTCTATCGCCGTTCACCACGAGCTCCATCCCTCGCCGGAGTAGGGCCCCTGGCCGGGATAGGAGCAGACTCACTGCCCAGAGGTCCTAGAAGAAGCCACATGGAATTCGCGTGTAATAAGCTGTACTTCGAATCCGCTAGGGAAATATTCATCGATTCAATTAAGTCCAAGTACAATTAAGTCCAAGTACACCAATGATACATCTTAAACGTATTTATAGTTTTTTTTTACTATTCAATGCTATATCTATATCATTTTGGCATAGTTTTGGCATTAATATTTATAATTTTTCTGGACTAACCTATTAACTCAGTTTCTGTGATCGGGATGAAACTATCAAACATCTTTTTCTTGATTGCACCTTGGCCAAAATTCTATGGTGGATGGTCCACATTGCATTTAATATTACTCCTTCGAGTTCTGTCAGCACGTTATTTGGAACGTGGCTTAACGGGATAGTCCAAAACAGCGAGACACACTCGTGTAGGAGTATGTGCTTTATTGTGGGCAGTCTGGAACTGCAGAAATGATTTGGTTTTAACAGAACAACAAATATTCATTTTTTGCAGGTTATCTTTCAAGCCATTGTGTTGATCCGTATGTGGTCGCTACTCACTCCGACGAAGGCCAGGGAGCGTTTGGTTACTGGATCTATCCGGTGGAAGATGGTAGCACAGCATATCTTCAATCGGTTTGGATGGCCGTCATGTAATAGGATAGACAATTAATTTACCTATTTTTCTTATGCCAGCTGGTTTTGGCTTTTTTGGCTAGTTTGTTATTGGCCCTTTGGCTCTTTGTGAGCTTTTCTTTACTTTCGTTTGAGACTTTAAGACCTTGTTGAATCTATTTGCTTATTTATTAAGTTGGTCGTATGTATCGTTCTGATGCAGAGGCCGGGGAGCTCCTCCTTTTTGAAAAAGTAAAAAAACCCTATTAACTCAGTACCCAGTGCTGGTTATTATATCTGCATAAATTCCTGAAACTTTTAAAATCTAAAAGCTTGATATTTGATTTTTTTTTTGGATTATGTAAGAATACATTCCTAAAGTTTATACTGCCATGCGAAGGCGAGGTATTGCATACTGCCTGGTCCATGCTTCCCAGGTGTGGTAGTGTAGAAGAAAGGAAGTTTCACAAAACAATTCTCTCAAGTCGGCCAAAGTTGTTGAACCTGAACACCTTGTATTTTCGGATCCACGAATATGATTCCTTATATGGTCGGTCTTTAAATATGATTCTATTAGCGCTAGTCGTCGTGTCAGCAACAACCGTTGCTCAAGTTCGCACAAATCATTGAACCTAGTCAGTAAAATATTAATGAGGACTCTGTCAAGCTTGGCACCTCTTTTCTTTGATAAATGGTGTATATCATCAAGCAGACACAAACAAATTGTTAACATTGTACATACAGTATATGTATAAACTATATTAGACGACTAGAATTTTTTGGGTGCTTTGACTTTTGTTGTACCTATAGTCACTACCGGAAATCGGTCCTACACCGACGGCCAGAACTATGCCGACGGCCTACTTGGAGCTATGCCGACAGCCTAGTCCTAGCCGTCGGCTTATCCTGGCCGTCCGGCTACCCCGACCTACGCCGACGGCAGCAGTCGGCAAAGAACGGCCGTCGACCTAGATGCAGACACGCCGACATCAGCCGTCAGCATAAATCAGCCATCGGCATACCTGTGGGCCCCGTGACCCCGCCCGTGACCAGGGGCTAACGCCGTCAAACCTATACCGATGGTCGGGACGGGCAGCCGTCGGCATATATCCGCATGCCACGTCATCGATTTGCGGCATAGGTATGCCGACGACAGCCGTCGGCATAGGCGTCACGTCACCGATCTGCGGCACGGCGCCCACCTAAGCCCTGCCGTCTCTATGCCGACGGCAATGCCGTCGGCACAGTTATTTTTTTACATGTGTTTTTTTACATATGTTTTTATGCTTTTTATTTATTATATGAATATATCTGTAGGTTGTAATTTTTTCCAAAGATTATGAATATATATATATATAGTTTGTATTTTTTTCGAGCACATTAATAATGTGCCATCATGTTCTTTTGAATATAGGTCCTTATATTTTATTAAAATCAAAAACAACTATGCCAACAGAAGTTTTGTGGCTGTTGCAAACGCCCGACACCTGTCTCCGGAGTGTGACCCCCTCACGTCCGCGGTGTGCCCCCCTCACGGACAGCGTCGCCGCCGGCAGCCGCATCGGGTCTATACAGAGGGGACGTTGCTCCTAAGTGTTTCTATGGGATGACCTATACCACAACCGGGGTGTTGTGGCATGTACGAAGAGGCGGCATGCATCTCCGGGGCGTGGCCCCCCTAACGGACGGCGCCGTCGCCGGCACCTGAAGGGGGGAAACAGACGCATCGGGTCTACACGGAGGGGATGTAGCTGTCGGTTTGGCCCGGATGTTGCTCCCAGGTGTCCCTCTGGCTGACCTGACACAACCGGGTGGAGAGGTCCACTATTCAAAGCCCTTCCGTGAAAAGTCAAAGGGCTAGATCTCGTGGTCAACCGCTGCAGGGTTAGGCGGGACGGGGGCCCTGGGTGTAGCAATGCCACCGGAGTGTCGCACACCGGCCCCTCATACATGCGGGGTGGTGTTGTGGCATGTCTGAAGAGGCGGCACGCGTCTCCAGGACGTGGCCCCCTCACGGACGGCGCCGCCGCCGGCACCTGGAGGGGGGAATGGACGCGTTGGGTCTACACGGAGGGGATGTAGCTGTGGGTTTGGCCCATATGGTGCTCCCTGGTGTCCCTCTGTGCTGACCTGACACAACCGGGTGGAGAGGTCCACTGGTCAAAACCCGTCCATGAAAAGTCAAAGGGCTAGATCTCGTGGTCAACCGCTCCAAGGTTAGGCGGGACGGGGGCCTTGGGGGGGGGGTAGCAATGCCACCGGAGCGTCACACCGGCCCCTCATACATGCGGGGTGGTGTTGTGGCATGTCCGAAGAGGCGGCACGCGTCTCCAGGGTGTGGCCCCCCTCACGGACGGCGATGACACAGTAGTAGATGTAATGCGGTAGCGGTGCGGCGTGAATATTATTAAATACTCGGATCGCGATAAAATCACGAGTTTTTTTTACAAGACATGGGCACATGTGCTATATGAGCGATGGTCATTTTTCATAATTTTTGGTGATGGAGAAGTATCTGAATACTTCCCTCTACGCGGATTGCCCTTCGCATGTCGACGACTGTGGCCGGTGGCCTCCGTGGGCTAGCATGCCGCCAATCTTGCGTACGCGGCTTCTCACAAGTCTGAGAGTGTTGTGGCGGTTGCAAACGCCCGGCACGCATCTCTGGGGCGTGGCCCCCCCTCACGGACGGCGCCCCGCCGGCACCTAGAGGGGGGGAACGGACGCATCGGGTCTACACGGAGGCGATGTAGCTGTCGGTTTGGCCCGGATGTTGCTCCCAGGTGTCCCTTTGGGCTGACCTGACACAACCTGGTAGAGAGGTCCACTGGTCAAAGCCCGTCCATGAAAAGTCAAAGGGCTAGATCTCGTGGTCAACCGCTCCAGGGATAGGCGGGGACGGGGGCCCTGGGAGGGGGGGGGGTAGCAATGCCACCGATGCGTCGCACCGGCCCCTCATACATGCGGGGTGGTGTTGTGGCATCTCCGAAGAGGCGGCACGCGTCTTCAGGACGTGGCCCCCCTCACGGACGGCGCCGCCGCCGGCACCTAGAGGGGGGAAACGGACATGTCGGGTCTACACAGAGGGGATGTAGTTGTGGGTTTGGCCCGGATGTTGCTCCCAGGTGTCCCTTTGTGCTGACTTGACAAACCAGGTGGAGAGGTCCACTGGTCAAAGCCCGTCCGTGGAAAGTCAAAGGGGTAGATCTCGTGGTCAACCGCTCCAGGGTTAGGCGGGACAGGGGACCTGGGGGTAGCAATGCCACCAGAGCGTCGCACCAGCCCCTCATACATGCGGGGTGGTGTTGTGCCATGTCCGAAGAGGCGGCACGCGTCTCCGGGGTGTGGCCCCCCTCATGGACGGCGATGACACAGTAGTAGACATTCTGCGGTAGCGGTCCGGCGTGAATACTATTAAATACTCGGATCGCAATAAAATCATGAGTTTTTTTACAAGACATGGGCACATGTGCTATAGGAGCGATGGTATTTTTCATAATTTTTGGTGATGGAGAAGTATCCGAACACTTTCGTCTACGCGGATTGCCGTTCGCATGTCTACGACCGTGGCCGACGGCCTCCGTGGGCTAGCATGCCGCCAATCTTGCGTACGCGGCTTCTCACAAGTCTGAGAGTGTTGTGGCAGTTGCAAACGCCCGACATGCGTCTCTGAGGCGTGCCCCCCCCTCACGGACGGCGCCGCCGCTGGCACCTGGAAGGGGGACACGGACGCATCGGGTCTACACGCAAGGGATGTAGCTGTCGGTTTGGCCCGGATGTTGCTCCCAGGTGTCCCTTTGGGCTGACCTGACACAATCGGGTGGAGAGGTCCACTGTTGAAAGCCCGTCCGTGGAAAGTCAAAGGGCTAGATCTCGTGGTCAACCGCTCCAGGGTTAGGCGGGACGGGGGCCCTGGGGGTAACAATGCCACCGGGGCGTCGCACCGGCCCCTCATACATGCGGGTTGGTGTTGTGGCATGTCTGAAGAGGCGGCACGCGTCTCCAGGACGTGGCCCCCCTAACGGACGGCGCCGCCGCCGGCACCTGGAGGGGGGAAAACAGACGCGTCGGGTCTACACAGAGGGGATGTAGCTGTGGGTTTGGCCCGGATGTTGCTCCGAGGTGTCCCTCTATGCTGACCTGACACAACCGGGTGGAGAGGTCCACTGGTTAAAGCCCGTCTGTGGAAAGTCAAAGGCCTTGATCTCGTGGTCAACCGCTCCAGGGTTAGGCGGGACCGGGGCCCTTGGGGTAGCAATGCCACCATAGCGTCGCACCGGCCCCTCATACATGCGGGGTGGTGTTGTGGCATGTTCGAAGAGGCGGCACGCGTCTCCGGGGTGTGGCCTCCCCTCCCCTCCCCTCTGTGTTGTTCCGGGAGAGGAGAGGGTTGAGCGGTAAAAAGAATTAAAAAATCTATATGAAATAATAATACATAAAAGGGGGGAAAATATCACTATAAAAAATAAAAAATCTATATGAAATAAAAAAGGAAAAATATAACTATAGAAAGCATAAAAAACCTAAAAAAGGAAAAAATATAACTATGTCGACGGCAAACCGTCGGCATATCTGCGGCCATTGGGGGTGTTGCACGCAGATCGGTGACGTGGCGTCTATGCCGACGGCAGCCCTCGCCATAGATTGCCTTATCCCCTCGCGCACCGCCCTGTCCACACGTTCTCCCCTAGCTAGCTAGCGCCCGTCCCCGACCAAACCCGAACTGCTCGCCGCCATCGTCGACTCCCCGCCCCTTGTCGCCGCCGCCGCACTCGCCCCCGCCCCCTGCCGCCGCCCACTCGCCGCCGCCGCACTCGCCCACGCCCCCTGCCGCCGCCCGCGCGCCCCCTGCCGCCCCCACCCCCGTCGCCACCGACCCATCCCATTCCACCTTGTCCCCTGTCGCCGCTGCCTCACCCCCCAACTCCCCGCCCCATGCCGCCGCCCCCACACTCGCCCCCACCCCCTGCAGCTGCCCACTCCACCCTGCCCCCTCCCCACCGCCGTCCCACTCGCCCCCTCCTGCGTCGCCGCCGCCCCACTCGCCCCCCACACGCGCGCGCCGCCGCCTACTCCACGTCGTCCCCTGCCGCCGCCGCCCTGCCCGGCCCCCGACGCCCTGCCCCGCCCACGACTCCCTGCCTGCTCCTTCTCCGGTGAGGTGAGCTAGCCTTCTCTTTTTTTTCAATTTATTTCATTTGTTAGATGAATGCTACTGGTAGATGCATGAATGGATATTAGATGCATGGATGAATGGATATTAGATGTGTATGCTAGATATATGAATAAAATGTAGTTTTTTTGTTTTGTTTAGTTTTATTAGGTTTTTAGATGCATAGTAGATAGTTTGTGATAGATGGATGGATATAGATGACAAATGTTTTTTTGTTTAGTAGATGTTAGTCAAGTTAACAAATGTTTTACACACTTAGTTTGTTAAATATAGATGAGTAGATTTTGGTTAAGTTTGTGATAGATGGATGGATATTTGTCAAGTTAGTATTTGGTCGAGTTAGTGTTAGGTCTTGTTGATTCATAAGAGGAAATTCGACACACTTAGTTTCTAAAATAGATCATGAAGTTTTTTTTTGCAATTTGACATGTTGTTTCATGTTGATTCATAATGTTGTGCCAATGCTTAATGTGAGGTGATGACTTGATTTTTTTTCACTTGGTGGAATTTACAGGATTTGTGGTATTCCATCTTGGTGGAGTGATCGTCGACGTTGGAGGTGTTGGTCCACGATCGTCCGTCCTTTGATCGACTACATCCTCTACATCGGAGGGTGAGCAGCAATTCCATGACCTCGTCCACTTTTTTCCATGTCACTAGATTAAATTTTAACATCAAGTCACGTAACCTAGGTCTCTCGCCCGTAAGGGTTGCATCGATAAATATGCATTTAATTGCATATTTATCACCGCAGCTCTTTCGGATTGTCCAGCGCTTTCCACGGACAGCCCAAGGATGTGTAGATTGGGTACGTTGTTCATGCTCTACCCCGTTCCGAGACAGGATTTCGGCGGTGCCTCCCTGTTGTTCTCCGGATGCACATTCTCTCGGCATTTTGCAGAGACGTGTATTTGGAGAATAGCGGGGAGGTGCTGTCGAAATTTTGTCTCGGGATGGGGTAGAGCATGGACAACGTACTCAATCTACACATTCTCGGGTGAGATTAGGACCCATCTTTACCTATTAGAGATGTAGGTGGATTAAATGTCGTTTCTCGTCAACCTTGTAAAAATTAATATTGATGTGAGTAATTTAAATGAATCCTTAATTTTGTTGTGTGGCTTCCAATAAAGCAGAGATGGCAGATAATCAGTGGATGTATAGTGGGTTTTCCCGTCGGAATCAAGTAACAACAGAGTGGGTCGAGAAAACTGATGTGTTTTTGAAAGAGATATTCCATAGTCCAGTAAGGATGGTGCTAGAATGCCCGTGTGCCAAATGTAAGAGACGTATCCGCAGAGATAAGAGTGAGATGACTAAGCACCTTCACGCGCATGGATTTATGCCCTACTTTAATATGCCGATAAACTTTGCCCAGCGGGACCGTGGTAGAGAGGATGTGATACGACAACGCGTCGCTGGTTATGAGGACGATGGGGTTAGAGACATGCTAGATGATGTCTTTGCTGCACAGCCGACACCTCCGTCACATTGAGCGAATGAACCGGAGGAGCCGGAGGAAACCACAAAGGCCTTCCTGGAAATCTTGGCCTCGTCAAAGAAACCTCTCTATGAGGGTGCCAAGCTGTCTGTGCTGGATGCCATCTCGCAACTGATGGAAGTCAAGGCTGAGTACGGCTGTAGCCGAGGTTGCTTCGAAGCATTTCTAGGAGTATGGGCTAACAGCCTGCCTGAGGGCCATGAACTGCCGAAAACCATGTACGCTACGAAGAAAATCATGAAGGCGCTCTCCATGGACAATGAGAAAATACATGTTTATCCAAAGAATTGCCTTTTGTTTAGGCATGAGTATGCGGATGACAACTACTATAGGAAGTGCGGTTCCTCTCGGTATATTGAGGTGGTTGATAAGCATGGTCAGAAGCACCAGCTAAAAATCCCTGTGAAGGTTCTTCGGTATCTTGATTTTATAAAAGACTGCAGCGCCTTTTCATCACCGAGGAGTCTACCAAAATGATGAAGTGGCACAAGGAGGGGAAAAGGTACAATCCAAAAAAAATTGTACATCCATCAGAAGGTGAAGCATGGAAGTCATTTGATATAGAGTACCCGGAGGAAGCAGCCGAGGCTGGGAATGTCAGAGTTGCTATAACAGGTGATGGGTTCAATCCATATGGTATGTCGTCTAATCCATACAACAGCTGGCCCGTATTTGTTATTCCGCTCAATCTCCCTCCCGGCGCCATAATGCAACGCAAGCCCATGTTCCTGTCGCTTATAATTCCGGGGCCTGAATATCCGGGGAAGAATTTGAGTGTGTTTATGCAGTCGTTGGTGGATGATTTACACCATTCTTGGTATTTCCTGAGGTTGACATACGACCGGTGTCGGTGTCAAAACCGGCGGATCTAGGGTAGGGGGTCCCGAACTATGCGTCTAGGCCGGATGGTAACAGGAGGCAAGGGACACGAAGTTTTACCCAGGTTCGGGCCCTCTCGATGGAGGTAAAACCCTACGTCCTGCTTGATTAATATTGATGATATGGGTAGTACAAGAGCAGATCTACCATGAGATCGGAGAGGCTAAACCCTAGAAGCTAGCCTATGATACGATTGTTGTTCTGTATGTTGTATATCTCCCTATCGACTAGCCTGGCCTTGGTTTATATAATGCACCAGAGGCCTAGGATAACAAGAGTCCTAGCCGAATACGCCGGTGGGGTGGAGTCCTTGTCTTGATCGCCAAGTCTTGTGGAATCTTCCTTGTATGTGGCAGCTGTCTGAACTGGCCCATGAGTATGCGGCCATGGGGGTCCTCGGCCCAATCCAACTGATCGGGAGACGATGTGATGAGTACCCCCTAGTCCAGGACACCGTCAGTAGCCCCCTGAACCGGTCTTCAAGTTAGGGACGCTCCTCGATTCTTCCGAACTGTTCTTCATCTTCGGTTGACGGTCTTGCAAACTGGTTCAACAAATCTTCTCATCTTCGATCTTGAGGATCGCCAAAATGCATTTGACGAGTTCACACGCCGGGTATCCGAGGAGCCCCTTTAAGTTGCCGACCTTTAACAATGCCTTGTTATTTTTATGCCACACCTCGGGTTTGAAGTTGTTCCTGGGCGGCAGCGTCCTCTTGCGTCTGAGCTCCAACGCCGGACTGCATTTGAGGTATCTTTTGCAGCCGAGCACCAACGCCGGACCGCTTCCCAGCTCTAACACCGGAATGTATCCGAGCTCCAACGCCGGACTATGTATTCGAGCTCCAATGCCAAACTGTATCCGAGCTCCAACGCCGGACTATGTATCCGAGCTCCAACGCCGGATTGTGTATCCGAGCTCCAACGCCGGACTGTATCCGAGGTGTCGTAAATCACCTTGGTTGAAAGAAGTTTGAAGGAGTTTAGCCGAGCTTAATGCCGGAAATGCCCTCTATGGAGCCAGCCACTAGCGCCCGAGCTTTATGCCGAACTACTTCCGAGGTGGTGCACCACCCCGAATGTGGGCCGATTTTTGTCAATATTTTTGGTTGGTGCAATTTATTCTCTGCCGAGATATATAGCCAGTAGCCCTCAAGGTGTGTATCGGTCTAAAACCCGAGATGCACCTGAAGGATGATGTAAGACCGCTGATCCCAGTAGCCGCTGAGACTCAAGTTGATTTGCAAAATCGGCCTGAGGATCAAGTCCAAGCTCGGCAGAATACTTCGGGACACTAAAAGCGGCGTGGTCAGTCCTCGAGACTCAGGTTGGGTGCGGCCGACCAACCTGAGGATCAAAATCTCCTCGGAAACTATATTGCACATAAAATTTTCTGCATTGGACAAGCAATGCAGTAGCCCCCGAGACACTGGTCGGGTGGTAACACCAGATCAGGGGATCAATGTGCCCCTTTAATATTTGTAAATAATAAGCCCGAAGCCCAGTAGCCCCTGAGCCTTAATGCGGGCACGAGTGGCCGAATTAAGGATCAATATCCATAGTAAAATCACAAATTATGTGTAATGACTCTATGTATCCAAGTACTTTATGTCATTAATGCTCGGATCTGCATTGTACAAAACTTTGTTGACCGACCATCGGCTTCCACCTCCTCGGCCTGTAGCCGAGGAGTGTTTGTCCTACTTTATAAAGCCTTTATGAGGGCAAAGATTTACAACAAACAAGGCAATCTGGCCATACGGTTTTATAAACAAAGGTACACAGAGAGTTATATTACTGTTTAACAGAAGAAATGTCTTCCAAAGAAAATAGTCCCGCTATCGGTTCCTTTCTTTGGGTTGTCATGCTGAGCATGATCATTAAACCTCAGCTCTAATGTAAGAGCAAAATATTGAGGATTTAGTTTGGGAGGCTAGTTAATAGCCCCCGGTAGTGTTTGGCGACAGTCGGGGTTAAGCCGTAAACACTTCGGCGAATGTTATGAATGGCCCATCATTTAATATAGTCATCGGATCGCTGACTAGTTTACGCTTAATGTGAAAGTCAGTTTTCGGCTTTCTCCACTGAGGTGCTTAACCATGTGAGCTGGAAGCTCAATCGCAGTGGTCCTCCCTTTGCACGCCTAGCCGAACAAAACGGAACGTAGGAAGCAAGTGCAGGAGCCGGGCAACCCAACTATTGACCGAAGACACAATTCGAAACCGATGCATATATAGCAATATCTGAGAATGTTTTTGCCGAATCCCTAAAGGTGTCCGGCGTTGCACTGCGAGACTAATGCTGGAAAAGCACAAATAGTTTAAAAGTGCCAAAAATCTTGGAAAACCAAGAAACGTCAGTAAAAACATGACGTCCGAACAATATCAAGTGTTTGGTGCCAATCCGAAAGTTGGTCTTAGGAAAAAGAAGTGCTTCTGTCGTGCTTTAACATGATACATCCTATCTCAAGACTTCGAGCGGGTCAGCCTACGGCTTCAACCTCCTATCCCGAGGGGTGGAGTACTTCTCATCAGGCCAGTTTACAAACTAAACTCTAGCGGCTTTGAGAGAGAAATTAGGCTCCCCGACTAGTGACCGCACACTCGTGTCGAAAAAAGGAGTGATAAGTAATAATAATAAAACTTTGCAACAACTAAGAAGAACACTTATTATAAAACGGCTCAAATAAACTTAAGAGCCCCAAGTGACTTGGGTAGAAGAATGATTGCATGTACCGAAGTACTTATATCATATCTATGTTCAACCGAACTTTAAACGCGTCTTAACCGACCGTCAGCTTCTCCCTCTTCGGTCAAGGACTGAAAAGTGTTATGTACTCCATCGGTCGAGAATATCGACGGTGTTTCCAATAACCAGGCAATCAGGCCATAAGGTTATAACAGACAAAGCGCGCTCAGGGAACTTATGCTATATTACCGTGAAGTGTAAGAAGCATCTTCGAAGAAAATAGTACCCCCACCGATACCTTTCTTCAGTGCTCATTGTTATTATGAGACTTGTGCAATAGATTTTTTGTACTCAAGAGTTCCGTTGTGTGCCGACCATCATTGAAAACTATAAGAGCGCTAACTTTCGGCTTCACCCAGTCTGAGGTCCGGCTCGGGCGACCCGATCGTGAAAATCGTAGAGGTGCTCCCTTTACTCCCTAGCCGAACAATCGGGAACGTAGGGGTAAACACAGGAGCGAGGCAACCCAGCTTGCAAATCGCTTAATTCAATATGGTGCATATTGTGGCGTAATACACGAACAAGGAACGAAGCCGTACAAGTATAATCATATGCAAGTGGAAAAGCTTCATGAAGGAAGCCCCCAAATGAATTGCGTATTTGAATTTATGCGTCACAAACAAAGTTTGGACAAGGAAATTTTTTACAAGCAACTTTTTTCCAAAAAAGTATAATGCTTGGTCGAACCGAACACAAGTTAAAAAGTAAAACTTTGAGCATGAAAGCGACTTAGCTGGTTAATGTGTTCGGCATTGATGACGCGGTCCGAGCTTGATGCGGGATGAGGTTCCAGCCCCCAAGCCGGTCCCGAGGTGGCGGAGCAGAGAGCTCGACACGCCGAAGTGGTGACATAGCACGGTCAATGCGGACCGGCAGAATGACGCCGAAGTCCGTGGATCATTTTTCCTGTGCACAAAAAATAGTGCAAATCGGAGATAATAGTAATAATAATTAAAAAAATCGTTGCATAATAAATAATTTATGCAAAGTGAGTAATAAAAGAAATATGGCCTGGCGCCGAAGTCAATGTTGATGCAGGGCGTCGGCGTGATGCGGTAAAGGCGTGGCAAAGCCTGAATTCATAGGTCGGCCCGAGTTCCGGATGCGGCGTTCGCCGGACTATGTACGGAAACTGACCGAACCACCACGCGACCGTCGTTAATGCGGCCATCATTTGATAGACCTGTGTACAGATGATGGACAAACCAGAGTAATAATTCATTGGGAAAAATAAACCCAAACAAGCAAAAAAAATACTAGGATTAATAGCACCTGGTTTATTTGTTGTAGCAACCCGAAGAAAGGTGATTCCCAAAATTGGGACTCGATCCGCACACCCATTGCCTGATGGGCGATAAAGCAACGGAATGGCGATGCTGGCAAATGTTGGCTCGCCGAGGCAGAGCCCTCGGTCCAGTTAACATGACGGAGCCGGTCGGCTAGTGACGCCGAAGTCTCTGGAGTAGGTTGATGAAGAGATGGCGAAGCCCCCAGTCCAGCCGAGATGTCGAAGTAGGTCGGCGTGATGGACACCAGCCGGATTCGTTTTCGCGCACAAAACAGATCCAAAAAGTGATGCACTAATCGGAAGGTTCCCGGAGTTTGGACGGTCAGATCGAGCTGAAATTTTGAGAGGTGGTAGATATAGGAATTCCGCAGCCGATCAACGGTTGGATCTTCCAAAGGACGTCCGAGCTAGAAGCTGGACACCACGCCCTAAACTCATCCAAATTCCCATCCAGATTTGACAGGGCTCCGGTATATCGTGGATTGCCAGAGATTCCTCCATGGGAACTCGACAAAATTTTCCAGGGTTGTTATAGACTCAATTACGCACAATTCCACCAAAGCGATCGTCAAAGAATACTCGAGGAGGTGGTGGCGGCAGATACGAGTTCGCTGTCCAAAAAACAGCACGGTCGCTTGAGGGCAATGTTGACGTTGAGCCCCCGAGCTCTATAGATGATTCCTCCGTGATCTTGATAGATATCGGAGTTGATGTTTGATGAAGGCCCTCGTCCGAACATGGTGATCCGAAAACGGGGCACAATTCTTGGTCGAACCATGGTGACCAGTCGAACTGGTGACGAAGACGCCGAAGTCGCAGTTGATCTGCAGGTGAGCCATCGATCCTTTTGTCGATCACACAGCGGAACTCTCAATGAAAGCACCAATGTCGTTGTCAAAACCGGCGGATCTCGGGTAGGGGGTCCCGAACTGTGCGTCTAGGCCGGATGGTAACAGGAGGCAAGGGACACGAAGTTTTACCCAGGTTCGGGCCCTCTCGATGGAGGTAAAACCCTACGTCCTGCTTGATTAATATTGATGATATGGGTAGTACAAGAGTAGATCTACCACGAGATCGGAGAGGCTAAACCCTAGAAGCTAGCCTATGGTATGATTGTTGTTCTGTATGTTGTATATCTCCCTATCGACTAGCCTGGCCTCGGTTTATATAATGCACCAGAGGCATAGGATAACAAGAGTCCTAGCCGAATACGCCGGTGGGGTGGAGTCCTTGTCTTGATCGCCAAGTCTTGTGGAATCTTCCTTGTATGCGACAGCTGTCCGAACTGGCCCATGAGTATGCGGCCATGGGGGTCCTCGGCCCAATCCAACTGATCGGGAGACGATGTGATGAGTACCCCCTAGTCCAGGACACCGTCAACCGGCATCTGCAGAAAATTTTCTTGATGAAAGTTTGGCTACAATATTGTATGCGTGACTTTCCCGGCTATGCCCTGTTCTGCGGATGGTGTACAAGTGGAAAGATGCCTTGCCCAGTGTGCATGCAGGCCTTGATTTTCATTTGGGTGAAGAAGGGTGGCAAGTATGTTGCCTTTGACCTGCATCGACAGTTCCTTCCTCCAGACCATCCTGATAGGGAAGATAAGAAGAACTTCACAAAAGGCAAAGTTGTCCATGAAGTAAACGAGATTCCAATGTTTTCTGGTGCGGATGTGCTTGCTCAGCTGAAAGCTCTTAAGCCTGCCGGCGAAGGGAAAGGCAAAGGCAAAGGCAAAGCCACAGGCGAAGACGAGGGCGAGGGCAAAGGAAAAGGTAAAGGGGGAAAATGTTTTGAAGCTTATGGTGAGACACACAACTTGACTCACATTACCCCCTTCACGCAGCTTCCCTATTTTAAGGACCTCAAACTTCCATACAACATCGACGTGATGCACACCGAAAAGAATGTCACAGAGTCTCTTTTTTGCACGATCCTCAACATTCCTGATAAGACAAAGGATAATGTTAATGCTAGAGTCGATCAACAGAATATTTGTGATAGACCATGTCTACACATGCAGCCTCCCACAGGCAGTCAAAAATCTTTGTTCAAGCCAGATGCTGATTTCGTACTTAAAAAGGATCATAAGATGGAGGCATTGAAGTGGCTGAAACACGTCGTGAAGTTCACTGATGGTTATGCGTCGAATATAAGTAAGGGGGTCAATCTTTCAACGGGCAAAGTGACCGGGCTCAAGAGTCATGACTATCATGTATGGATTGAGCGGATTATGCCGGTGATGGTTCGGGGCTATGTTCGCGAGCGTGTCTGGTGTGTGCTTGCGGAGTTAAGCCATTTCTTCCGCACGCTTTGTGCTAAAGAAGTACTTGAGAAGATAAAAGAAATGCATAAGAAGGCGCCGGAGTTGATATGCAAGCTAGAGAAGATCTTCCCGTCAGGCTTCTTTACTCCGATGACACATCTCATTTTGCACCTCGCGAACGAGGTATTGTTGGGGTCCCTGTGCCGAATCATTGGCAGTACGGCCCTGAGAGACAGAACAAGCATCTGAGTCAGAAATGTGGAAACAAAGCTAAGATTGAAGCTTCCATAGCTGAGGCAGTTATCTTATAGGAGGTGGCAGACCTCAGGACAGCCTACTATCCGGACCATGATCCCACGTTGCACAATAAGGCGTCTCGATACAATACAGAAGAACCCAAGTATAAACCCAAGTTGCCTCTATTCATCGGGCAAGGTGGCAGGGCTGGATGCTCGACACCTTATCTCATGCCACGAGATGAGTGGGAGGATGTCATGTTCTATATCTTGCACAACATCAAGGAAGTTGAGGATGAGTGGATGAGGTAATACCTTTGCACCATTCTTTTAGTCAATTTGTTATGTTCACTTTGCCTAGTTCTTATACCGCTTGTCTTATTTTAGTCGATTCATTGATGAAGAGTGGACGGGAATGCTGCCTCCTACTGAAGCGGAGGCACTTGCTCTTTTCCCAAAGGGTGCTGATGGAAGAAAAAAATTCGTTGTGTGGTTCATGGAGAAAGTAATTTTTCACACTTACCTATTACCTATTTCAATTAAACTCATGCACCATATAATTTGAATTAAACTCATGCACCCTATAATTTCAATTAAACTTGTAGGGAAATGATCCGAACGAATCAATGGATGAAGAATTGAGATGGGTTTCCATGGGTTTTGACCCTGCCGTCATGACATGCCAAAAGTATGATGTGAATGGGTATCGCTTCCATACAGAGGAGCACCAGAACAGTCGGCCTGATCCCAAAACCATAATACCGGAGTCTTCACTGAAGGAGATAATAAAGTAGATTACTACGGAAGGGTAGGAAAAATATACGAGCTTACATTCAAACGTGGCCGCGAACCCCTAAGTCTCACTGTGTTCAAATGCCGATGGTTCGACCCCAAAAAGGGTCTGAGACATACGCCTTCTGTTGGTTTAGTTGAAGTTAAACCATCAACCGTTTATGCCGGAGCTGATCTTTTTATCGCCGCTACCCAGGCCACACAAGTATATTATCTGCCTTACCCATGCCAGAAAGAGTACCTAAAGGGTTGGGAAGTTGTGTTCAAGGTTTCGCCACATGGTAAGCTACCGGACCCGAACGATGATGATTACTACAACATAAACCCCATGACATACAAGGGAGTGTTCTTTAAGAGGAACATGATGACGTGGTCCGAAACAACGAGGATGACTACTTGGGTTATGTTGACCTGGACCCAAACAACGACGACGCACGGATTGATGGTGAGGCAGTTGTGAATCAAAGAGACATAATTATGCTTGAAAAGTTAAATGAAGACGCTGACGATGAGGAAGAGCCTCCACCTCCGTCAGACAACGAAGAAGATATGCGTTATAGTGATGATGAGACCGGTCAATAAATAGATTACAATAGTGATGATTCATATGGGTTCTAGAAAATGTAAGTTCTTTTAATGAACATTACAATAGTATGCTTAATGTGCTCTTCTGTTATTAATGTTTTTCCTGTATGCTTGTTTATTTGAAATCCTTACTAATTGTTTATTCTCTTCTCAATGCAGGTTTGCTAATCATGGGCAAGTCCAGCGGCGCGAGTTTCCTCAGTAAATTCAAAGGACTTAGTCCGAGTGGACGAGCCCACAAGGTTCCCTCCCGACTACGTGAGGATGACACCTCACAGGGAGGTGGAGGGGTTGGGGGAGGAGACCCTAGAGGATGAGGGGGTGGGGGAGAGCGCCTAGAGGAGGAGGAGGTGGGGGGAGTGATGTCTACTACACAACCTTCTTCTTGTAGACGTTTTTGGGCCTCCAAATGCAGAGGTTTGTAGGACAGTAGCAAATTTCCCTCAAATGGATGACCTAAGGTTTATCAATCCGTGGGAGGCGTAGGATGAAGATGGTCTCTCTCAAGCAACCCTGCAACCAAATAACAAAGAGTCTCTTGTGTCCCCAACACACCCAATACAATGGTAAATTGTATAGGTGCACTAGTTCGACGAAGAGATGGTGATACAAGTGCAATATAGATAGTAGATAAAGGTTTTTGTAATCTGTAAATATAAAAACAGCAAGGTAACTAATGATAAAAGTGAGCGTAAACGGTATTGCAATGCTAGGAAACAAGGCCTAGGGTTCATACTTTCACTAGTGCAAGTTCTCTCAACAATAATAACATAATTGGATCATATAACTATCCCTCAACATGCAACAAAGAGTCACTCCAAAGTTACTAATAGCGGAGGACAAATGAAGAGATTATGGTAGGGTATGAAACCACCTCAAAGTTATTCTTTCCAATCAATCTGTTGGGCTATTCCTATAAGTGTCAGAAACAGCCCTAGAGTTCGTACTAGAGTAACACCTTAAGACACAAATCAACCAAAACCCTAATGTCACCTAGATACTCCAATGTCACCTCAACTATCCGTGGGTATGATTATACGATATGCATCACACAATCTCAGATTCATCTATTCAACCAACACATAGAACCTCAAAGATTGCCCTAAAGTTTCTACCGGAGAATCACGACGAAAACGTGTGCCAACCCCTATGTATAGGTTCATGGGCGGAACCCTCAAGTTGATCACCAAAACATACATCAAGTGAATCACGTGATATCCCATTGTCACCACAGATACGCACGGCAAGACATACATCAAGTGTTCTCAAATCTTTAAAGACTCAATCCGATAAGATAACTTCAAAGGGGAAACTCAATCCATTATAAGAGAGTAGAGGGGGAGAAACACCATAGGATCCAACGATAATAGCAAAGCTTGCAATACATCAACATCATGCCACCTCAAGAACATGAGAGAGAGAGATCAAACACATAATTACTGGTACATACCCTCAGCCCCGAGGGAGAACTACTCCCTCCTCGTCATGGAGAGCACCGGGATGATGAAGATGGCCACCAGAGAGGGATTCCCCCTCCGGCAGGGTGCCGGAACGGGTCTAGATTGGCTTTCGGTGGCTACAGAGGCTTCTGGCGGCGGAACTCCCGATCTATTGTGCTCCCGAATGTTTTTAGGGTATATGGATATATATAGGAGGAAGAAGTATGTCAGGGGAGCCACGAGGGGCCCACGAGGGTGGAGGGCGCACCCAGGGGGGTGGGCGCGCCACCCTGCCTCATGCCTTCCTCGTTGCTTCCCTTACGTAGACCCAAGTCTTCTGGATTGCTTCCATTCCAAAAATAAGTTCCGTGAAGTTTCAGGTCAATTGGACTCCGTTTGATTTTCCTTTTCTGCGATACTCTAAAACAAGGAAAAAACAGAAATTGGCAATGGGCTCTGGGTTAATAGGTTAGTCCCAAAAATCATATAAAATAGCATATAAATGCATATAAAACATCCAAGGTTGATAATATAATAGCATGGAACAATCAAAACTTATAGATACGTTGGAGACGTATCAGGGAGAGGCAGCCGGGGCAAAAAACTCCGGGCCGTGTCCGAAATAGGAGGGTCTTCTTCGATGCCCTCCTATACTGAGGCACCTTCTGAGTCGGAGGAGGAGGAGTATGTTCCTAATGGCGAGGAGGAGGAGGGTGAGGAGGAGGAGGGCAAGGAGGATGAGGCCAAGGAGGAGGAGGCCGAGGAGGGTGGTGGAGGGGAGGTTGACCCCGAGTTGTGGGGTGACTTGCCACCAGGTGCTCCGCAAGGGTGGCTGCGTGGTAATGCCGGAATACCTACACCACCTTCTATCGAGGCGCACAAGTGGCTCATTGAACCTACGGGGACAGAGTAAGTGACTCTCAATCATATTTTCGACACATGATGACAACATTTTCTTATTGTACACATGGCAATCCTTTGATACTTTTGCAGTATCTGGATCCTTCGCGGAAAGGGCCGTAAACCGAACGCCCTTATTACTGTCCCGTTGAAGTAGTTTTGGCTTGGCCTATACCCGCGGCCAGACAGGGACCCGCAGCAGCGGGTTTTGGCCACGAGCTGGGCCCACTACGAGGCTTGCAGCAACGCGGAGTACGGGACGGCCGCTAAGGCCGTGATCACCAAATGTTGGGTAGGTTCTCTTCTGAATCACTTGTCTTCAGTTTCGTTCATAGTTTATCATTGAATCACTCAACTCATGCCTTGTTTGCTTCTGGTTTATGCATGATTGCAGCAACTCTATAGAGTTCTTGATGAGCACAAGGCCAGAGCCGACGTGGTCTTGCTTGCGGCTGCGAAGAACAAAGCTCGTCAGTTGCAGTACGAGGTGCGATGGGTTGCCGTCTCGTAGTACTACCACATCTACCTGCACCAAAAGATGACCAAAACTCAAGCACAGAGGCAACGACTTACCTTGAACAGGGAGCAGTTCATGATGGTAACTATTACTGACTTTTCATTGATTCAAGCAGTCAACTATATGTTTCATGCTCACATGTCATGCTTCCAAAATTTGCATAGGTTGTTCCTCGTTGGTGCTATGGAAGGCATGACAGATGGGCGAGTTTGGTGGATAGGTGGCTCGGAGACGATGCAGAGTTTGCTGCCAAGAGCATCAAGGCCCGGGCTAACCGTGGAAGAGACGGGACACACGGCCAAGGAAACAGGAACCACTGGGGCTTCAAGGCCATGAAGGTATATCTATATGCATGATGCATTTTTGTTCTTCTTTATCGTCATGTTCTTATGTATGGCTAACTTCTGTTTGACGTTGTAGGAGGACAAGTTGAAGAGGCCGCTCTCAGACATGGATTCATGGAAGCTGGCCCGCGAGCGGAGTGATCGCAAGGACGGCGAGAGCCAGTACTACGGCAAGACCGAGGAGCACCTGGAGTCTTACACTCAGAACTATTAGAAGTTGCATCCGGATGTTCCTGTTCCCGAGGTCGCCCAGTCTCAGATCGACGACACGGCGGTGGTGGCCATCCAGGGGAAGTCACATGGCCGGTATCCGTGCTTCGATGGCTTGATCACTCCTTCGATCTCGTACACACGGCTTCGGGCTACCAACCCGAGCCAATTAGAGAGTACGGGGCGTTCACAGACTCCCTTAGCCTGCCAGCATGCTGTAAGTACTTCCCCTTTATCTTCTTTCTCTCTAGCATTCTCAGTTTATTTTCTGCATTGCTCACTTAGAAACAACCTAAATTATGTAGGCATATAAGGCCTTTGTCGAGCATAGGAATCTCGAGGTGCGAGAGTACTTGCAATGAGTGAAGGCAAACGATGATTACATCCATCAGATGATGACGGTTAGTTTTGCCCTCTTAAAACCAAGCTAAATTTTTGCACTTTCATTCCTTCCGACCTTCTAGTTTGGTTGTTTAACTAACATCCAGGCTATGTTGGCGTCTTGGAGTAACTGCACGGATCCACCACAAATGGGACCCCCACCACCACCTGCCGGAGAACCCCCACACGTGCCCACGTTCGATGAATGGGTGGCAGCAGGTAGTGATAGTCCGGTTAGTACATTTGCCTAACTACTGACAAACTAGTTCTCGTTCATTCAACACTATCATATCATATTTACCGTTAGAATCTTCTCTCAAACATGTAGGGGACCGGTGGCTCGACTCCTGCTTCGTCGACCCCAGTCACACCGATCTGGCAGAGTGATGGTGGTCGCGGTGGCGGTTTTGGCGGAGGTGGTCTTGGCGGTGGTGGTTTTGGCGGAGGTGGTCTTGATGGTGGTGGTTTTGGCGGAGGTGGTCTTGCTTGATGTCGATGATGATACCCGTGCATGTGGCCGTTGTGCCATACCTATCATGTTTCTACTTGTTAGTTTCTGCTTTGAAATGATGTTCCATGTCTTGCACTACTTTTATGCTCATGAACTTTCGCCGGTGATGATCTTGACTATGTTTAAATGATGATGATGAACTTGAGTATGTTTAGATGATGAACTGCCATATTTCTGCATAATCCCATATTATTCTGCTTTGAAATGCTGTCAAATGAATTGAAAAAGAGAAAATAGGGGGGGGGGACTATGCATACGGCAAAGCTGTTGGAATAGATGAGCCCAGGGCTTCCCAGGGCTTGCCACGTGGCAGGGCTATGCCTACGGCAAAGCCGTCGGCATATATTCCATCTATGCCTACAGCTTTGCCGTAGGCATAGCCCTACCGCCAGGAGACACCACGGAAGGCCACGTGGCAGAGGTATGCCGATGGCTTTGCCATCGGCATAGATTTCCAACTATGCCGATGGCTAGGCCGTCGGCATACCTCTGCCACGTGGCGTTCCATGAATCGTCAGCGCTTTTGACGGCGCCGTCCGTTGCCTTCAGGCAAAAAACGCTGCCGACGGCTAAACTATGCCGACGGCTGTCTCTTGGCCGTCGGCATAGGCCCCTATGCCGCCGGCTATACTACGCCGATGGTCTAACAAGACTACGCTGACGTAATCTATGGCGACGGGGCTATGCCGACGGCAGCCGTAGGCATATATCTATGCCGACGGCAGCCGTAGGCATATATCTATGCCGACGGCAAATGACCTATGCCGACGGCCCTGGGCCGTCGGCATAGGCCACGAGTCCGGTAGTGAGTTGGGCCGTTTTGGAAAATTGAAGGTTCGAGATCAGTTTAGGGATTCTTCTAGAGTGGAAATTTGCAGTCTGCTCTTTGTAATTGAAGTTTTCTAATAATTGGGCCTTTCTGAGAAATATGCTAGAGTTATGTCGACTACAAACCGAATCAGGAGTCATCAAATATCCACGGATTGTCTAGACAGTCTGAACATTTTTGGCCATCCAACGGGAGTCACCAAATGTCTGCGAAGAATAGGCCATGCGGTCCTAACATCCGAAATCTTACAAACCAGAACGAAACTTCTAGACACGGCAACTAAGTCTTAGACCCCACCACAAACGCAATGTTTCCTCTCCCATTCTTCTCTTTCCACTCCCCATTTGACAACGGGCAAAAATTTAGTGAAATGATTGGATGGCCAAGGTCTGCTCGGCTCTCGGCGCGCACGTCTGGACGTGTCCTAACATTCACACAATTGGTGATGTCCGTTTGGTGAACCATGTTGGAGTTGGCCTTACTCTTATCTTTGCTTTCATCTAGTAACTCCACCTCTTAAGGTCTTACGTGCCCTCTTTTTAAAGCTGGTGACCTTCGGTAGGCCGCACATCAATAAAAAGATTCTATATAAGGTAGTAACACATGAAATATCAAGATGATATTAAAATTAGGGATAAGTATATTTTTTGTCTCTTAACTCTTTTGAAAGTAGAGGCATAATCCCTTAACTCTAAAACCAGCAAAACTTGGTCCCTCTACTTTTAACATCGGATATGTTTAGTCCTTCGTGCTATTTTAGGTGGTTTTCTTTCGACTCAGTGTAGTATGGTATACACTCTACAAAAAGTAAAAAAGCGAGAGCCAGGGAAGGTTGCGCGCTGCCGGGCCTCATCGCGCTCCCCGTGGGCGCACAAACAGAGCAGCAGCAGTGCGCGTCCTTCCGTGCCGGCTGCGACATATGCCTGTCGGACTTTGCCGATGGCGAGATCGTCCGGGTGCCAGCCTACTCGACGGTGGCAACGCGACTTTCCGGCGAGAGTGGGCTTGCAGCGCTGGCTTGATGTGGTCCGCTCATAGTTGATACGATTACATGTCGATGCATGTACGGAGCAAAAGCAAAGCCGACAACTAGCTTACGTGTGTATGTTAATTGATCTAAGCTGATTCCTCTCGGGCCAAAAGCACCAGCCAGTGTTAGCTCCTAACTCACACGCATTCTGATGTGAACACTAGGACTCGAGTAGTTTGTGCAGCAAACAACTTGACGCGCAGCTGGATACTTGCAGTGACATGCAACGATATGCATGCAACTGCCGGACTCGACCCGCACGGCCTCCACACGAAATAGCGAGATCGTGCTCTACTAACTGAATGGGAAGAAAACGGGAAAAACTCAACTGCCTAACTAATTATTCAACAGCCAGAAGCGCATCAGGGAGAGCTTGCTTTATACACGAGCGAGCTAGCTTTGTATAGTAGAATGACCGTCAGTTGGGCTCTCCCTCTGGCCGGAAGGGGTGGCGTCATGACGGACAACCACCACATAGAGTCAAAACCACTGCACGTCGGGCAGAAAACCACCCGAAGCGGTATGAGGGACTAAACTTATCCGGTTTTAAAAGTTGAGGGACTAAATTTATCCAGTTTTGAATGTTGAGGAACTAAGATTTGCTGGTTTTGCAGTTGGGAGACCATTTGTATACTATCAAAAAAGTTGAGGAACGAAAAATATATTTATCCCAACAATTAAATGCACCTAGACTACCAGACAACGCATCACGTGTCTTTTGTCTCCTACCAGTAATTATTATATCTTTGTGTATGGCATATATAGACGCAGTCTTAAGAGAAAACAAGCACATAGGGCAAGCTAGCTTATGGATGCACTACCGGAATCGCCCCCTATGCCGACGGCTAGGGCCGTCGGCATAGGCCTGAGTCCCGTCGGGGTAAACCTATGCCGACGGCCCCCGTCGGCATAGGGCCGTCGGCAACATATGCGTCGGCATAGCCAGGGAGGCCGTCGGCTTAGAAAAGTCGTCGGCATATATGATACGCCGACGGGGGCTGTACATCTATGCCGACGGCCCCGGCCGTCGGCAACTATCACACCTAACGGCGGCCGCCGTCAAGTCTGCCCAATGCCTGATTGCCACGTGGCACCCCTATGCCGAGGGCCTAGCCGTCGGCTTAGTCAAAACCTATGCCGACGGCTAGACCGTCGGCATAGGGGTGCCACGTGGCTACCAGCCGCTGCTCGTGGACCAGGTCTATGCCGATGGCCGGGCCGTCGGCATAGTCCTTCATACAGAGCTCCCAGTAGCTGACACGTGGCACCTATGTCGACGGCCTAGCCGTCGGCACAGTTTTTAAACTAAGCCGACGGCTAGGCCGTCGGCATAGGTGCCACGTGTCAGCTACTGGGAGCTCACGCTAGCCCTATGCCGACGGCCTAGCCGTCGGCATAGTTTGCTTTTGCTTTTTTTTTCTTTTTTCTGTTTGTTTTCAGATCAATTCAATTCAAATAGCAGCACATATCAGCAGATATATATGATGAGATAGACATATAAAACACAACGGGATATCATCCGGCACCATCACAACAATATATGCATAAGCATCATCACACACAAGTCTCTAAATAAACATCATCACAACCAACATAAGCATATAGAGAAGCACACAAGTCATCTAAATGATCATCACCACACACAAGTCATCTCAAGCATCATCACCACACAAGGATCATCGAGCACCGCGGAGGTCGTCACCGCCAAGACGGCCAAAGCCCAGGTCGTCACTGCTAGCGGCAGCGCTACCGCCAAGACCGCCTCCGCCTCCACCTCCGTGGATCGGAGTGGTCGTGCTCCTTGTCTCCGGAGTGCTGCGAAGACCACCACCAACGGTAGATCCACATGTTCCCTGGATGTTGAAAAGACATATGCACGGGATATATGACTGTGTTGAAAGGCATGACATGCTTTGGGTGAATAGATTGGGGATGAACTAACCGGCGAGGGGCCAGCGTTCTGTGCCACAAACTCCTCAAAGCTCATCAGCACTGGTTGTGCTGGACGGCATTGTGCTGGAGGGAACTGAGGACACCTGCCAGCCGCCATATCCTGAAAAGCCTGCTGCATCTGGCTATCCCTCTGCACTTGGTATTCATAAAGCCTCTGATGCCACGCCATGGTCTCCTGGCGTGTGTACTCCATGTAGGCCTACGGTATGACATGATGGAACTCATAAAACTACTAAATGCGGAAAATGAAGTGAGCAATGAAGATAAGAGGGGAAATACTTACAGATTGTTGCTCCTGAAAGAGGGACTGTGTACTGGTCACTGGCTGGCTCGTGCGCTGGCTCAGGCTCGGGTCGATCCGACGAAGCTGTGTGTAGGAGATACTAGGAGTGATCACAGCATCGAGAACCGCCTCCCGACCGTGCTCCTTGGGCCCCATGCTCACCACCGCCCTGTCGTCCAGAGGCGCCGCAATGGGGTCAGGTGTGTCAGGATGCAACTTCAGATACGCTTCAGAGTAGGCCTGCTTCCTCCCCGCGGTCTTCTTGCCGTAGTACTGGGCTCACCAGGCTTGGAGTCCTTCCGCGTATGGGCGATCTCCCATGCCTGCATGTCTGAGAGCGACCGCTTCAGTTTCTCCTGCTGCACCACCAAACAGAGGTTAGTCATACATAAGAAAGTGATGGTAAATAGAAGAAGAATGTTTAATGGGGTTAGTCATACATTAACTGCCTTGTGGAGATAGTGGTTTCGGTTTCCCTGAGCATGTACTCCCTCCGTCCCTTGGTTAGCCTTATTTTTGGTTCTCATAGCCGCCCAGGCTCCAGCCTCATCACACCAAAGATCCACCAATGCCGCCCAGGACTCGTCTTTTCCATAACACCAATTTGGACACACCTACATAATAAAAGCATAATGGCATGTAGGTGTGTCCAAATTGGTGTTATGGAAGCATAAAGCATAAAGCATAATGTACCACAAGGTAATGAAAGCATAATGAAAGCATAATATATGAAAGCATAATGAAAAATCTTCTATACTTACCGCCAAGAACTCGGGCCTCTCCAAGGTAATGCCCATCCTCCGCGCTTCTTCCTTGGTCATCTTCACACCAAGATAGTCGTGGTAGTATGTGGAGATGGCCACATAGCGCACCTCGTACAGCATCTGGCGGGCCTTCTTCTTGCATTGGCGCAGCACGATCTGGTCCGCTCTAGCCCTGTGCTCCGGAAGAACTCGATAGAATGTCTACAATCATGCATGAAACAAGAATGGAAGAATCCATGAGTTAAATCATTCATGAAACTAGAATGGACTTGTGCTTCTGAAGAGAACTCACCCAGAAAGTAGTGATCACGGCCTTGGCATGGGTCTCATGGTCCGCGTGGCGGGCCGCTTCCCAGTGGTCCCAACTCGTGGCCAAAACCCGACGGTCCGGCTGCCTGATTGGATCAGGACAGTACAACCCGGGCCAATATAACTTCAGCAAGACGGTGATGAGGCCGTTGGGAATACGGACCCCTTTAGAATATATCCAATTGCTGCAAAAGAATGAACTATTAGCATGTGACAAACAAAATAAATAACAACCGGAATAAGCATGTGACAAGCAAAATAATGAACCACTTACTCTTTTCCCGTGGGCTCAATGAGCCAATTCTGCTCCTTAGTAGCAGGAATCTACTTTGGTAGCTTTGCGTTGCCACGCAGCCACCCCTTCTTGTCGACCCCCTTCCCGTCACCACCATCATCCCCGCCACCACCCTCCTCCTCGCTTGCCTCCCCCTCCCCAACCTCCTCCTCCTCCTCCTCGCCTGCCTCCTCCTCCACCTCATCCTCCTCCTCCACCACCACCACCTCCTCCTCCTCCTCCTCCTCCTCCCTAGAGTGTACCTCACTAGAGGAGGGTACCTCACTAGAGGAGGGCCTCGAAGAAAACACCCCTAAGTCGGTGAGGGTGCACTCTTTCTGGCCGCGAGCCCCTGTAGTGGCTCTACCCCCCCAGCACCTCGTCCTCTAGAGGCTCTCCCCCCGCCCCCTCCTCCTCTAGGTGCACCTCTCCCTCGACCTCCCTGTGAGGAGTCATCATCAAGTAGCCGAGGGGGAGGATTACGTGCTCGACCACTCCGACTAGGCAGGCCGACGACCTTGCGTAGGAAACCCACGCCGTCGGCCTTCCCCTTGCCCATGTTCCATGAACCTGCATTGAAAAGAGAAAAAGCAATTAGTAAATTAATGAAATGAAGGAAAAGGCATGATAATAAACACATTAATAAAAATGCATAAAAAGGCATATTCCTAAACTATAGAAAAAAAATATTTGAAACGTACATCTGCTAGAACCCATATGAATCATCACTGTTGTAACCTCTTTCTTGCTCCTTCTCATCATCACTATCAATCATATCATCTTCGTTGTCCGACGGAGGTGGAGGCTCTTCCTCGTCGTCAGCGTCTTCGTTTAACTTTTCTAGCATAAGTATGTCATTTTCATTGACAATGGTCTCACCATCATTCCGTGCATCGTCGACGTTTGGGTCCACATCATCATCACCCAATGGTCTAGCGTCATCGTTTCTAACCACATCATCATCATCAGGTTGCTCTTGATAGAACACTCCCTCGTATGTCATGGGGTTAATGTTGTAGTAATCGTCTTCATTCGGGTCTGGTAGCTTACCATGTGGCGACACCTTGAACACAACTCCCCAACCCTTTAGATACACTTTCTGGCATGGGTAAGGCAGATAATATACTTGTGTAGCTTGGGTAGCCGCAATGAAGAGATCGGCTCCGGCATAGACGGTTGATGGTTTAACTTCGACCAAACCAATGGAAGGCGTATGTTTTACCCCCTCCCGCGGATCGAACCATCGGCATTTGAACACAGGCAGACTTAGGGTCTCACGCCCCTGGCGGAATTTAACCTCGTATATATTTTGTACCCTTCCGTAGTAGTCTACTGAATTTTGACCGGGGGTGTACACTCCAATATTTATAGTTTTGGGATCGGGGCGGCTATTTTGGTGCTCCTCTGTATGGAAGCGATACCCATTCACATCATACTTTTTACATGTCATGACGGCAGGGTCAAAACCCATGGAAACCCATCTCAATTCATCATCCATAGATATGTTCGGATCTTTTCCCTACAAGTATAATGGAAATTGTTGCGTGCATTAGTTCGGTTAACTAATAAATGTTGAAGTAGGTATTTAATAGGGGAGTGTGGAAAATTACTTTCTCCATGAACCAAGCAACAAAATTTTTACGTCCAGGGTTTCCATGACAGAGAAGAGTAAGTGCCTCCGCCTCAGTAGGAGGATTCACTCCCGTCCATTCCTCTTGAACGAAATCACTAAAAAAAGATAAGCGGTGTTAGACCGGGACTAAGTGAACATGAAACATCATGATGCGGAAGACATAAAGGAATGGTGTAGTGGTATTACCTCATCCACACTTCCTCAACTTCCTTGATGTTGTGCAAGATATAGAACATGAGGTCCTCCCACTCTTGTCGTGGCATGTTATAAGATTTCGAGGCCCCAGCCCTCTCACCTTGCGCGTTGAATAGATCGAGCCTGGGTTGATACTTGGGCTCTTCTATATTGTATTGAGGCACCTTGTTATGCAGATGGGGAACGTGGTCTGGATAGTATGATGTCCTGAGGTCTGACACCTCCTCTAGGATAACTGCCTCAGCTATGGAAGCTTCAATCTTAGCTTTGTTTCCACATTTCCGTCGGAGATTCTTGTTCTGCCTCTCAGGGCCGTACTGCCAGCGATTTTGCACAGGGCCCCCAACAATACCTCGTTCGTGAGGTGCAGAATGAGATGTGTCATCGGAGTAAAGAAGCCTGGCGGAAAGATCTTCTCTAGCTTGACTATCAACTCCGGTGCCTTATGCAATTTTTCAATCACCTCTTTACTTACTTCTTTAGCACAGAGCGTGCGGAAGAAATGGCTAAGCTCGGCAAGCACTCGCCAGACATGCTCGGGGACATAGCCTCGAACCATCACCGGCATTATCCGCTCAATCCATACATGGTAGTCATGACTCTTCAGGCCGCACTTCCTACAGTACTTGTCATCCGCATACTCGTGCCTAAACAAAAGGCAATTCTTCGGGCAAACATCTATTTTCTCATAATCCATAGAGAGTACCTTCATGATTTTCTTTGTATCGTACATGCTTTTCAGCAGTTCATGACCCTCAGGGAGGCTGTTAGCCCATACTCCCAGGAATGCTTCAAAGCATTTCCGGCTACAGCCGTACTCAGCCTTGACTGCAATCAGTTGCGAGATGGCATCCAGCTGAGATATTTTTGCACCCGCATAAAGAGGTTTCTTCGACGAGGCCAAGACCTCCAAGAAGGCCTTTGCGGTTGCCTCCGGCTCCTCCGGTTCATTCTCTGAAGGTGTCGCATTTGCCGTTTCTGCAACAATGACATCATCTAGCATGTCCCTGACCCCGTCGTCCTCATATCCATTGATGCGTTGTCGCATCACCTCCTCTCTACCACGGTCCTGCTCGGCTATGTTTATCGGCGGCATGTCAAAGTTTGGCATATATCCGTGTGTGCGAAAGTGCTCACTCATGTCCGTCTAATTTCTACGGTGATGTCTGGCACATCTCGCACAGGGGCATGGTGGGATAATTCTCATTGGACAACGGAATATCTCCTTCAAATACACATCGGTTTTCGCGATCCACTCTGATGTTACTCGATTCCGACGGATAAAACCACTGTACATCCACTCATTATCTGCCATCCTCTGCTTTTTTGCAAGCCACACAACATAATTAAGGATTCACTTAAATTAATCACATCAAATTTTCAGTTTCTACCGCGTTGAATCCACCTACATCTCTAATAGGTAAAGATGGGTCCTAATCCCACCCGAGGATGTGTAGATTGAGTACGTTCTCCATTCTACCCCGTTCCGAGACAAAATTTCGGCACCACCTCCCCGCTGTTCTCCAAATACACGTCTCGGCAAAATGCCGAGAGAATGTGCATCCGGAGAACAACAGGGAGGCGCCGTCGAAATCTTGTCTCGGAACGGGGTAGAGCATGAACAACGTACCCAATCTACACATCCTCGGGCTGTCCGTGGAAAGCGCTGGACAATCCGAAAGAGCTGCGGTGATAAATATGCAATTGAATGCATATTTATCGATGCAACCCTTTCGGACGGGAGACCTAGGTTACGCGACTTGATGTGAAAATTTAATCTAGTTAAAAGAGGCTAGGAGGTGAAGGTGGATTCATAGCTCACCCTCCGTTGTAGAGGAAGTAGTCGAGCAGCGGCAGGATCACGGACCAAACCCAGACGACGAAGGCTCCAGGGAGATGAAATACCACAAAGCCTTACCGAGTCAAAAAATTTGACGGCACCACATCACATAAAGCATTGACACTTCAAACTATGAAAAAAAAATCATATTGCTAATGACATCTAGTCAAGGTTTTAGATCATCATGATACTTCAAATCCTAATTTTCATCAAGTGTCAAATTTTGTTCTTCAATTTATTTTAGCAAGATCATCATGATAAAATAACTACTCATCAGATACCAATTTTGTCAACATCACAAAATGAAACTATAGCTATTTGACAACATCTCAAATATACCAATTTTGTTCTTCAAATTTGACAACATTTGACAACATGCATCTATCACATACATTTGACAACATTTTTTTAGCAAGATCATCATGATAAAATAACTAACCAATATACATAAATCCATCCATTCATCCATACAACATGCATCTATCACATAACAAGCAGTAAAAAATGCAAAAAAAAGAAAAAAAAGCTCACCGGGCCAGCCGGGACGGCGAGGCAGGGCGGCTGGGGCAGCGGGCGAGCAGGGGGCGGCGGTGGAGGGCCGAGGCAGGGGCGGCCGGGGCAGCGGGCGAGCAGGGGGCGGCGGTGGAGGGCCGAGGCATGGGCGGCCGGGGCAGCGGGCGAGCAGGGGTGGCGGTGGAGGGCCGAGGCAGGGGCGGCCGGGGACGGGAGGGCCGGGCGCGCGGGCTGGCAGGAGCTGCGGCCGGCTCGCGGTCGGGGGGAGGCTGGTGCGACGTTGGGTCGGGGGAGGCCGGGGTGGCGCAGCGCGGTAGGGGGAGGCCGGGGCGACGGCGGCTTTAGACGGCGACGGGGGAGGCAGGGGTGGAGACAGCGAGGACGGCGGGGAGGGGGGATGGGCGAGGGAAGGGGAGAGTGGCGCGGGTGGAGCGGCGGCGGGCGGGCGGCGGCGGCGGCGCGGGTCGGGCTCGGGGGCGCGCGGGATCTGGCCGGGGACGAACGAGTGGAGGGGGTTGACTGGATATGGATAAGGCAACTATGCCGACGGCTAAGCCGTCGGCATATGTAGTGATGCCACGTGGCACCTATGCCGACGGCTTAGCCGTAGGCATAGTTTTTTTTATTTTATATAATTTTTTTAATGTTTTCTTATAGTTATATATTTATTCTTTTTTATTTTATATAGATTTTTAAATTTTTTTATAGTTATAATTTTCCTTTTTTATGTATTATTATTTCATATAGATTTTTTATTTTTTTAAACCGCTCAGCCCTATCCTCTCCCGGAACCACACAGAGGGGAGGGGAGGGGAGTTGCCGAATTCGAGCATCTTCGTCCGCATAGATGGCAACATATTTTTTTGAAAAAATAGTCCCACCTCGCCCAGGGACAAGCAATTTGACCTGTTTAAATAGTTCACTAATCCATACGTTATAAGTTCCACCCATAGCCCCACCCATAGCTACACCCCGACCCAACCCAACACTAGATTCCCTCCGGTTCCACCACACCCGCACCATCCCCTCCTCTAAGTGACAGCTACTCTGCCTTCCGTGGAGGGGGGGCCACACCACGGAGCCCCAAGACGGAGGCATAGCTACACCCCGAAGGCCACCCCGAATCCTAGTTGACAAGTAGATCTAGCCCTTTGACTTTCGCCGGGCGGGCTTTGACCGGTGGACTCTTCCACCTGGTTGTGAAAGGTCAGCCCATAGCAACATCCCCGAACACGGTCTGGACCCAACCCAACACTAGATTCCCTCCGGTTCCACCGCACCCGCACCATCCCCCCTCTAAGTGACGGCTGCTCTGCCTTTCGTGGAGGGGGGCCACACCACGGAGCCCCAAGACGGGCGTCTACACATGCCAGAACACTTTCACACATGCATCGGGACCCGTGCGATGTTTCGGTGGCATAGCTACACCCCGAAGGCCACCCCGAATCCCAGTTGAGCAGTAGATCAAGCCCTTTGACTTTCGCCGGACTGGCTTTGACCGGTGGACTCTTCCACCTGGTTGCGATAGGTCAGCCCATAGCAACATCCCCGAACACGGTCTGGACCCAACCCAACACTAGATTCCCTCCGGTTCCACCGCACCCGCACCATCCCCCCTCTAAGTGACGGCTGCTCTGCCTTCCGTGGAAGGGGGCCACACCACGGAGCCCCAAGACGGGCGTCTACGCATGCCAGAACACTTTCACACATGCATTGGGACCCATGCGATGTTTCGGTGGCATAGCTATACCCCGAAGGCCACCCCGAATCCCAGTTGACCAGTAGATCTAGCCCTTTGACTTTTGTCGGACGGGCTTTGACCGGTGGACTCTTCCACCTGGTTGCGATAGGTCAGCCCATAGGAACATCCCCGAACACAGTCTGGACCCAACCCAACACTAGATTCCCTCCGGTTCCACTGCACCCGCACCATCCCCCCCTCTAACTGACGGCTGCTCTACCTTCCGTGGAGGGGGGCCACACCACGGAGCCCCAAGACGGGTGTCTACGCATGCCAGAACACTTTCACACATGCATCGCGACCCATGCGATGTTTCGGTGGCATAGCTACACCCCGAAGGCCACCCCGAATCCCAGTTGACCAGTAGATCTAGCCCTTTGACTTTCGCCGGACGGGCTTTGACCGGTGGACTCTTCCACCTGGTTGCGATAGGTCAGCCCATAGCAACATCCCCGAACACAGTTTGGACCCAACCCAACACTAGATTCCCTCCGGTTCCACCGCACCCGCACCATCCCCCCTCCAAGTGACGGCGGCTCTGCCTTCCGTGGAGGGGGCCACACCATGGAGCCCCAAGACGGGCGTCTACGCATGCCAGAACACTTTCACACATGCATCGGGACCCGTGCGATGTTTTGGTGGCATAGCTACACCCCGAAGGCCACCGCGAATCCCAGTTGACCAGTAGATCTAGCCCTTTGACTTCCGCCGGGCGGGCTTTGACCGGTGGACTCTTCCGCCTGGTTGCGATAGGTCAGCCCATAGAAACATCCCCGAACACGGTTTGGACCCAACCCAACACTAGATTCCCTCCGGTTCCACCGCACCTGCACCTTCCCCCCTCCAAGTGACGGCGGCTCTGCCTTCCATGGAGGGGGCCACACCATGGAGCCCCAAGACGGGCGTCTACGCATGCCAGAACACTTTCACACATGCATCGGGACCCATGCGATGTTTCGGTAGCATAGCTACACCCCGAAGGCCACCCCGAATCCCCCCTCTAACCAGATTCCCTCCATGTCAATCGTTTCCCCCCTCCGTGACACGGCAGCAGTGACGTCCGTGAGGGGGGCAATAAATATACCATCGGGGCATGTTTTTTGTTTAGATAAGGCACATTTATGCTGTGAAAAAATACAAAATAATAAATATATAAACTAAAAATAAAAAAATAAAGGTGGCCGTCGGCATAGCTGCGCACACGGAGCTACGATCCCACGGATCGATGACATGGCATTGCACGCGGATTGATGACGTGGCAGATTGCATGGGCTAGGGCTATGCCGACGGCATAGCCGTCGGCATATCTCTGCCACACCACAGGCCCTCACTCCCTCGGATCGATGACGTGTCGACGGCGCGGATCGGTGATGTTAGCAATTCTATGTCGACGGCCGCCGTTATCCCCCGTCGGCGTAGTTTTGACGCCGTCAAACGGTTGCCGCTAATTGGGTAGGTGGGCCCTTTCTATGCCGACGGCCTCTTCTATGCCGACGGTCCCCCTAGGCGTACCGCGAGCTGTCCCGACGGCCGTAATATGCCGACGGCCCCCGTCGGCATAGATACACATATGCCGACGGCTATTCTACGCCTACGGCCTGCCCTTGGCCGTCGGCATATGTCCATTTATGCCGACGGGCGCCGTCGGCATAGAGGAGGCCGACGGCAACTAGATAATTTCTGGTAGTGATGCAAGCGGAAGCTTACTCAATTACCATGGCGAACACTGCCAAGGTGGTGTTGGCAATCTTTTCTTTCGTGCAGGTGGAGTTCGCCTTCGCCTGGCACCACGCTGATCCAGGGACGTCTCTCACCATCATCCAAGCTCTAGGGGTGATGACACTGAGCGGGTTCGACAAAGGAGAGCAGCGCTGGCGTGCATCATGCGATGGCATATACCACGGTGATAGGGAATCTGTGATGACGATCTCTACGAAGCTGTAACAGACGGGTCACAGTGCCACATCATGTTCCACTTCGCGAGCACCTAGACTGGGCGCAGTTCTCTGGTCGAGGTCGTGGACCAGTGCCACAACTACCGCGACGACGTGGTGGGATCATCGGCTGTTGTGTGGGAAGACCTCGGACTGGACACCAATGCGGGTGTGGTGCCCGTTATATTGAGCTAATTGTATCCACTTATTATTGTTCTGATCCGTAGATCCCAAAGTGACAATGGTTGGGATACTCTCCAGACATGACTGTAATCGGGAAGTTCATGTATTCACCCTGTGTTAATGCTTTTGTTCTTTATGGACCCTGCTGTCGCGGGAGGGTAGGACAAAAGATGTGATGCAAGTTCTTATTATAAGCACATATGACTATATATGGAATACATGTCTATATTGAATTGATGAATTCGAGTTATTGTGTATCGCTCTAGGTTGTGACTGTTAAATGATGAATGTCATCCAACACAAATATCCATCACTGATTCAATGCCTACGCTTTTCTCATATTGATCTTTGCTAGGAAGTTGACAGAAAAAGCACATCACTCAAAGGAAGTTTCACAAAACAATTCTCTGAAGTCGCCGAAGTTGTTGAACCTGAACACCTTGCGTTAGCGCTAGTCATCATGTCAGCAACAACCGTTGGTCAAGTTCTCAGATATCATTGAACCTAGTCAGTAAAATATTAATCAGGACTCTATCAGGCTTGGTACCTCTTTTCTTTGATAAATGGTGTTTATCATCAAGCAGATACAAACAAATTATTAAACATTGTACATACGTCATATGTATAAACTGTATTAGACTAGGATTATTTGCGTGCTTTGAGTTTGTTGTACCTATAGTTGGACTGTTGTGATGTGGTCCAGTTGTTAGTAGCCAACTTGGAGATCAGTCCAACAACAGAGCCTCACGTGTAATTCTCTAGCGTTGAGCCTATATCAACACACACACACACGTCCCTGCTAAATGCATAAGCTTAAGCCTCGTTTTCACATGGTATGCAAGCTAGCCTTTTCCATCACATCTAGCCTTGTCATCCACCCTTCCTTTGTCACCATGGCCTCCCCTTCTCTTGTTTCTCTCAGCCACACCATCACCAAGAAGCTCATCCAAGAAAATTTTCTCGTCTGGAAGGCGCAAATTCTTCCGCACATCAAGGCGGCAGGGATGATGGGCTACCTCAATGGCACAATCTAGGACCGCCCCCGCCGTCATGCTCTCGGAGAAGGACGTGTCCAACAAGAAGGAGGTCACCGCCACTGTGAATCCTGAGCATGCCGTGTGGGTCACTCAGGATCAGCACGTTCTCACGTTCTTGATCTCTTCTCTCTCTCTCTCTCCCTCTCTCTCCCTCCCTCCCTTCCTCGCATCGTCTATCTCTCTCCTTCTCTCTATATATAGGGTGTGTGGTACCTTCACCACTGCCGCAAGCATCGAGAAAGCATTACTACAGAGCTTCTCCTTCCAATCCAGGGAAGGGACGATTCAACTCCACTCACAGCTCGGCAACACCCGTAAAGGGGATCTCTCGACAGCGACCTGCTTAACAAAGATGAAAGGCATCACCGACGAACTGGCAGTGGCTGAAAAACCCCTTGATGAAGACAACATTGTCTGCCACATCCTCCAAGGTCTCCTCCACCAACCTGACTACAACGTAAGCCTTCATCTGGGCAATCTTCACTTGCACGGTCACCGATCAGCCCATCAGCCCCGGCGAGCTATTCTCGCTTCTTCTCATGGCCCAGGCCCACATTGACGCGCAACACTTTGCCTACTCTGCACATCTTACAGCGAAGGGCGGGGGTCCTCGCAACTACAGAAATTCATTTAGTGGTAGCAGTTGAAGTATTGGTGGTGGCTCTCACTAAAGCAGAAAAGCCTAGCTATGGCGTGCCACAATTGCCCTTACTGTCTTAGGGCTCCAACGCCACCAATATGGTGCCAGTGAATTTCTTACTGGTGGCGTTGGGGCAAACGTGAGCAGTATTTTCAGTACCGATGGCATGACACGAGTGTCCAACACTAGCAATATGTTCATGTTAGCTATGGTATTAAGTGTGTGCTAACGCCAGTAACTAGATTTTTTGCTAATAAAAGAAAATTATACGCAACAATTTATACCTAGTCCATATATGCGGCAATTTAAACTTACATAGTTTCAACTTTACAAAAGGTTAGGGCATCTCCAACGACAAACCGCAAACTTTCTCCCGCGGACGTATGTGGAAAAGGGGGGTCAGTTCGCGGACACGGATGTGGGAGGCAGCCATCCAATCATAGCCGCATATATCCGGCCTTCTTCATATTTCTTACAAGTCCGCACGAACAAATAGTCGCATGCAAAGGGTACATGCATTCAAATAGCCGCATGCATCACTAGTTCAAATTTAGATAAGTTTAAATATTACATACCCACATTGTTTTTCCCTGTCACCGCCCACTGATGCTCAATCAAATCTTACTTCAGCTCCTCGTGAGTTGGTCGATATCGAATTTGTTGATGCACTTGAATAAACTCTTCAAATATGGCCGAATTCTGATCCGGAAGTTGGATAGGATACCCATGTTCTTAAATTCCAAGTTGCGGCAGCATCGCCACTCTCATCCTCCACGATTATGTTGTGCATGATCACACAACATATCATCACCTCCTACACGGTTTTCGGACCCATTTTTAGCAGGTCCACGAACAACTGCAAAACGGGCCTGCAGAACTCCAAATGCCCTCTTGACATCCTTTCTAGCTACTTCCTGTCTTGGGGCAACGTGAGCCTTTTTCTGGGTTTGAGATGGTGCTGGCAAAGGTAGCCCATGAAGCATAGATACCTTCAACCAGATAATAGCTCATGCTATACCCATGTCCATTGACAGTCTTGCAAACAACGGGAATCGTTGTAGCACATTGATGTCATTGTGAGACCTGGGCATGCCAAAGAAAGCATGCCACATCCAAAGATCCTGTGATGGTGGGCTTCTTAACATGACCCTGATATCGCCCTTGTAAAGCCTTCGGGAAGTTCTTCCATTAACAATGCATGCAAGCAAGAGATTCAAGGAAACCTGGTCACCCACTTGCTGCTATGATTGCCAGGAGCCTCTCCGTGTCTGCCACAGTTGGTTATCTGAGGTACTGAGATCCAAACACCTCGACCATGGCAGTTGCAAACTTGACCATGGCATCTCCGCATGTGCTCTCAAACATTCTTAGGTACTCGCCCCACGAATCAGCGGCCGTGCCATATGCATGCATCAGGAGTGTGCCTGTGCACTCCTGGTAACCAGATAAGCCAATCGTTCGCACGGCTTCCTTCTTCAGGACAACATAGTCATCGTAGGACCGGACACCATGGTTCAAAGATCGAAGACATTCTTGTGCATCCAAAAACCCGGCGAACATGGTCAACAAATAGTGCATCGGGGGCAAAGTAGTCGTCCATCAGTGTCAAATGGCCGCGTGCCCTATTGCGTTTGAGCATTCGATGACCCTTGATCGAGCCCTTGAAATTGAGAACATGCTCCTACACACGCTCCGCGTCTTCAAGGATCACCTACTTCATCGCCGTCTCATCTGGGTACTCCTCATCCGACGAGCCATCAGATGACTCCACATACTGCTCATATATGTACTCCAAACCGACATCCATTGCAAGAAAGAAGGGATAACTGTTTGCAGCTCCGACGATTCATCATCGAACAGTTGCCGAGCATGGTGAGAATAGCAGTAGCAGATGGTACATGACGGGGCGGTCAAAGGACAAGAGTTGAATGGAGGCGGAGGAGAAGCGGGATGGAGCCCTGTTGGAGCGCTGGAGGTGATGGAGACGTAGAGTTCCGGTAGGGGTGTGGCATGGTGACCGGGATGATGGAGCAGCGGTGAAGGAAAAAGAGAAAGAAGGAAGGAGAGAAAATGGGAGGATGGAGTCACGGGGTCCGGGAAGGGTTTTGGGTGGGCCAGGGTGTCAGATTCCTACATTTCGTGTGTCCGGACTCCTGCAAAGCTTCCTAACTTTTGTCTCTTTTTTTGCAGGAGAAATCGCCCCGCAGATCGATACAGGCCCATGTTGACGGCTTCCGCGGCTGGACAGCATGGTCCCGCCGAATGTGGCCAGTTTACAGGTCCGCCTTGGAGATGCCCTTTGTAGTAATAAACTACCTAGTTCACAAACTCCACAAACGGTACTATATATGTCATTCATATTGGGTAAAAACATCCTTGGCCATAAAACTAAAAAGCATATTATTTCTACATACCCACAATGAGTAGATCAAGCGGGCACTTATACCCTTATATGTACACATAGCCAACTACGAAACATGTCGACGATAGCACATGGCATATACAAATTGGATGTCACCTGAATGACTTTTTATTGGACCAACAGTATTTTCCTGTCAATGTACACCTAGATTACTACACGCACTCGTCTCGATCTTGCCCGCCATCATCTTCGTTTGTTGTGCAATATTAATTAATTAGATTGAAGTTGGATTGCAACACTCCATCCTTTTTTGGCAATATGAGGTCCAACAGCATGCGTGGTCTTAACAATGCAAAGATATACCACGTACGAGGGAAGACTTAATCCATGTATTGTCTGCAAGCTCTATGATGAGCCACACGAGGGCGGCATGCACATCACATGTGTGATCACGTACATTGCTTTGTCTCCAGGCTGCAACACGAGCCTACGTAAAGCCCTCCAACCAACAGCCTTGAGAGAAAGCAAAGCACACAAGGGAGGGCAAGGGCAAGCTAAGCTAGCTTATAAACGCAAGCAGCAGCTTTTACCGCTGAATCACCATGGCGAGCACTAGCATGGCGGTGGTAATCCTTGGCATCCTTTGTTGAACAATTAGGCATTTTCCCGTTTAGTTTAATCCAGAAAAATAATGGATAAAACATGAATAGTAAAATATTGATGAAACTAGAAACTAGCAACAATTCGTTGAGACTAGTCATGCAATCAAAATCATAAGCAAAATGCATCATATCCATGTCAATTGCTATTAGCAATAAACCAAATGCTAGCCCTAACAGTGAGGATAAGATGGCATACGGCGCAGTAGCAGAAGGTGCAGATGTCCCGATCGTCATGTCGCTAAAGAGGTCATTGACGTCGGGGAAGAAGTCGTCGTTGGGGAACTCGTCGTCAGTGATGTCGCCGTTCGCAGCCACGATGAACAAGATTCCAGCAGTCGCGTAAGGACGCTCCCCAAAAACCTGATCGCCCCTCTCCCGTACCGGATCACAAGAGGCGGGGTTTCGGAGGCCTGCTGTCTCACTTCCCGGTGCACGCCAGGAAGAGAGATGGGAAAGAGATAGGCGGCTCAATGCTTTGGAATGAGACGAAAGGTTGTTGTGCTACTTGGAACAATAGAGGAGCGACCTCTTATATACGTGAGAAGAGTTGAAACTGGCCTTCATTAGTAGAAGAGAAACCGGTGCAATAAACACCATTAAACAGACGCACTAAAAACCATTAAGGAGAGAAGAAACGAGCGCACTAAAACTCACACGAAGTGTTCAGTTTCTTCTCCCATTTATGCGTCAATTGTTTCAACTTTCTTCTCGCGTGATAAAACAGCGCATACACGTGGCATTGGTCAATTTTCCACACAACCTTGTCATGCATGGATGGGCCACATGAGCCTCTGGGATTTACTTTGAATTATTGGCAGAAAATATGAATTATTATATGGGTTATGCCCAATAATTCCAACAATCCCCCACCAGATCCCAGAGGCACATAAACTTGCCTACCATTCCAAAACATTGTTTATATACCGGTGTTTCGGTGGAGACTGTTAAGTTGAACTTCCACCTAGAACTCCACGCTACACTCGTTCACAACTTGAACAGTTGACTACGCCTTGAACTGCAAGTTTTGTGCAAACAAGTTTCACGTAAAAGCCTTGACCGATACTAGACCGCTGAAAACTTTCCCGCGGGTAGGAGCATATACGTCATACTCCGGAGCCTCTTCATGAGTTTTTAGAGAACACCCAACTCTCACAAACCGCGACGTTTAACAATCTAACTCATATAGGTGTGTTCTTTCTAGATGTTCTGTAGGACAACATCTTTGCCTACCCAAGCCATGCAGAACACATTAAGATAAATATCAGCCTACCATACAGATTAGGAGAGAATTGCATCATGGCGGATGGATTTTTGTCAAATAAATATTCTCCTCTCAGTTATCCAATAGCTTGTCTCGCCAATTCTAATTCACGGGATCTCCGATCACAAAGAATGGGTTACCACCATGAATAACTTATGTAGTGGGTCTCAATCCCATCTCCTTCGATGCATTGTCTATTACATTTCGTGATAAACCCTTTGTGAAGGGATCTTTCAGATTCTTCGATGTGTTTATATAGTCCAACGCTATAACTCCAGAGTTTCTCATGAACCTGACATATTTCAGTCTCCTTCTCACGTGTCTTGATGACTTCTTATTATCCTTAGAACTGTTTACCTTGACGATCACTGTTTGATTATCACAGTTCATTAGAATAGCTGGTATTGGTTTTTCAACCACCGGCAGGTCCATCAAAAGTTCTCGAAGCCATTCTGCTTCAACTGTTGCCGTGTCTAATGCTGTGAGTTCTGCTTCCATTGTTGACCTTGTTAAGATGGTCTGCTTGCAAGACTTCCAGGAAACAGCAGCAGCACCAAGTGTAAACACATAACCACTTGTCGCTTTAAGTTCATCAGCATCAGATATCCAATTTGCATCACTATAACCTTCAAGTACTCTTGGATACCCGGTATAGTGAAGCCCATAACTCGCAGTACCTTTCAGATAGCGCATTATTCTCTCAAGTGCATGCCAATGAACATCTCCCGGGTTTGAAACAAACCGGCTTAGTTTACTCACAGAAAATGAGATGTCAGGCCTCGTAGCACTAGCTAAATACATAAGTGAGCCAATGATTTGAGAATATCTCAATTGATCTTTTGTTTCTTCTTCGTTCTTCCGAATCAAAACACTCGGATCATAAGGTGTCGGAGAAGGTTTGCAATCTGAATATCCAAAGCGACCCAGAATCTTCTGCACATAGTGAGACTGCAAGAGAGTGATCCCACCATCACCACCTCTTAAAAGTTTGATGTTCAAGATAACATCAGATACTCCAAGGTCTTTCATCTCAAAGTTTTGATTCAGAAAATCTTTCACTTCCTGAATGACCTTGTGATTTGTTCCAAATATAAGTATGTCATCAACATACAAACATAATATAACTCCTTTGCCCCCACCATGGCAATAGTACACACACTTGTCGGCTTCATTTGCAACAAAGCCCGTAGATGTCAAAGTTCTTTCGAACTTCTCATGCCATTGCTTAGGTGCTTGTCTCAAACCATACAAAGATTTCAACAATTTACACACTTTTCCTTCATGGCCATCTACTACAAAACCATTAGGTTGTTCCATGTAAATTTACTCCTCCAACTGTCCATTTAGGAAAGCTGTCTTAACGTCCATTTGATGAACGAGAAGATTGTGTGAGGCAGCCAATGAGAGTAGTACTCGAATGGTGGTCAATCTGGCCACGGGCGCATAAGTATCAAAGAAATCTTCACCTTCTTTTTGGGTATATCCCTTGGCTACAAGCCGCGCCTTGTACTTTTCAATTCTACCAACGGGCCTAAGTTTTTTCTTAAACACCCACTTAAACCCTACAGGTTTACACCCATAAGGACGATCAGTGATCTCCCATGTCCTGTTAGCCATGATAGAATCCATCTCACTACACACAGCTTATTTCCAATAGTCAGCATCAGAAGATGCATAAGCTTCTGAAATAGAAGTCGGAGTATCATTCACGAGGTACACAATGAAATCTTCACCAAATGACTTTGCAGTCCTTTGTCTCTTGCTCCTTCTAGGAGCTTCATTGTCATCCTCCTCAGGAATATCTGTGTGTTTTTTCTCGGAATGTTCCAATGGAACCGTAGGTCCAAGAGTTGCCTCTAACCTCTGACTAGATGATCTAGGCATATCCTTCATAGGAAAAATATCCTCAAAGAAAGTCACATCATTCGACTCCATGATGGTACCAACATTTATGTCAAGTACCTCAGATTTCACCACTAGAAATCTATAGCCAATGCTATGGAAAGCATAACCCAGGAAAACACAATTAACTGTTTTTGGCCCAAGCTTACGCTTCTTAGTAATTGGTTCATTGACCTTCGCCAAACAACCCCAAGTCCGTAAGTAGGAAATTTTAAGCCTTTTCCTTTCCCATTCTTCAAACGGAGTAATCTCTTTATTCTTTGTGAGAACTCTATTTATGACATGACTTGCAATCATCAAAGCCTCCCCCCACCATTCCTTGGAAAGTTCCGCTGTATCTAACATGGCATTAACCAAATCAGTTAGAGTTCGGTTCTTTTGTTCGGCAACCCCGTTTGATTGGGGGGAATAGGGAGGCGTCCTCTCATGTATTATACCATGTTCCTCACAAAATAAATTGAACTCGTTGGAAAAATACTCTCCACCGCGATCCGACCTAAGCCTTTTGATTTTTCGATAGAGTTGATTCTCTACTTCGGCTTTATAGATTTTAAAGTAGTGCAAAGCCTCATCCTTTGTTTTCAACAAATATATCATGCAATATCTAGTAGAGTCATCGATTAGAGTTATGAAATATCTTTTTCCACCTTTTGTCAACACACCATTCATCTCGCAAAGATCTGAGTGTATGAGTTCAAGTGGTGCCAAATTCCTCGCCTCAACAGTCGTATGAGACTTGCGAGGTTGCTTTGCTTGCACACAAACTTGGCACTTAGAACCTTTGACAATTGTAAATTTCGGGATTAAACTCAAATTTGCTAGCCGCGTCATGACACCAAAGTTAATATGACAAAGTCGTGAATGCCAAACATTTGATTCGGTTTCACTGCAAACATGATTAATAACTTTAGTGCAAAAGTCTGACAAAGATAAGCGAAACAAGCCTCCGCTCTCATAGCCTTTCCCAACAAATTGTCCACACTTAGATACTACAACCTTATTGGACTCAAATACCAATTTATAACCATCTCGACACAAACGAGAACCGCTGACGAGATTTTTATTTATAGCAGGGACATGCTGCACGTTCTTCAATCACACGATCTTTCCCGAAGTAAACTTCAGATCGACCATACCAACACCATGAACAGAAGCATGTGTCCCATTTCCCATCAGCACGGGTGTAGTTCTTGTGACCTGATAAGAAGAAAACATGTTTATGTCAGAACACACATGTACATTGGCACCGGTGTCAATCCACCAATCTGGAGAATGACATACTGAAAGTATGGTAGGAAATTTACCATACCCGACATCTTTCATGTCAACATCGCCAATAACAACATTAGCGGTCTTGCTATTATTCTCATTCTGACGCATGTCCCAGCGGTCCTTGCAGGATGAAGCCCAATGTTCTTCACTGCCACATACATGGCACTTTCCTTTCTTCTTATAAGTATCCTTCTTCTTCTTGAAGTTGATAGGTTGTGGGGCTTTGTACTTGCCATCAAATTTTCCTTTGCCCGCATAATTATTTTTGTTCTTGGGTTTGTGGTTTTGGAAATTTCTCTTTTGTACCAAATTGGCACTAGTATTCCCCTCATAGAAACGAGCACGTGTGTCTTTTGCCCTCGCCATCTCTTCCACATCAAGAGTGCCAATTAGATTGCCAACAGTAAATTCTTGCCTCTTATGCTTCAGAGAGGTAGCAAAATTCCTCCATGAAGGTGGAAGCTTGGCAATGATGCCTCCGGCAATGAATTTGTCCGGTAACACACAATTGAGATGCTCAAGTTCTTTAGTGAGCGACTGAATCTCATGAGCCTGCTCAACAACGGAGCGGTCATCAGTCATCTTGTAGTCATGGTACTGTTCCATGATATACAACTCACTTCCCGCGTCTGCGACTCCAAACTTGGCTTCGAGCGCATCCCACATATCTTTACCGACCATGATGGTCATGAATGGATCGACAATCTTGTCGCCAAGAACACTCAAGACAGCACCTCTAAAGAGGGTGTCTATAGCCTGGAAAGCTTGCTCCTGCTCAGCAGTCAGCTCTCCCTCTGGCTTGCCTTTAGAGGCGTGAAAACAGTTCATGGTGGTAAGCCAAAGAACTACCCTCGCACGCCACCTCTTATAGTTCACGCCCTCAAATGGTGCGGGCTTGAGAGTTGCGGGAAAAGCAATAGGAGAAAATTGCGGCGCATATCAGGTTTTTGGATTGTCGATCAATTAGGCATTTTCCCGTTTAGTTTAATCCAGAAAAATAATGAATAAAAGAAGAATAGCAATATATTGATGAAACTAGAAACTAGCAACAATTCATTGAGACTAGTCATGCAATCAAAATTATAAGCAAAATGCATCATATCCATGTCAATTGCTATTAGCAATAAACCAAATGCTAGCCCTAACAGTGAGGATACGGAGCAGTAGCAGAAGGTGCAGATGTCCCGATCGTCATGTCGCTGAAGAGGTCGTTGACGTCGGGGAAGAAGTCGTCGTTGGGGAACTCGTCGTCAGTGATGTCGCCGTTCGCAGCCATGATGAACAAGATTCCAGCAGTCGTGTTAGGACGCTCCCCAAAAACTTGATCGCCCCTCTCCCGTACCGGATCATAAGAGGCGGGGTTTCGGAGGCCTGCTGTCTCACTTCCCGGTGCACGCCAGGAAGAGAGATGGGAAAGAGATAGGCGGCTCAATGCTTTGGAATGAGACGAAAGGTTGTTGTGCTACTTGGAACAATAGAGGAGCGACCTCTTATATACGTGAGAAGAGTTGAAACTGGCCTTCATTAGTAGAAGAGAAACCGGTGCAATAAACACCATTAAACAGGCGCACTAAAAACCATTAAGGAGAGAAGAAACGAGCGCACTAAAACTCACACGAAGTGTTCAGTTTCTTCTCCCATTTATGCGTCAATTGTTTCAACTTTCTTCTCGCGTGATAAAACAGCGCATACACGTGGCATTGGTCAATTTTCCACACAACCTTGTCATGCATGGATGGGCCACATGAGCCTCTGGGATTTACTTTGAATTATTGGCAGAAAATATGAATTATTATATGGGTTATGCCCAATAATTCCAACAATCCCCCACCAAATCCCAGAGGCACATAAACTTGCCTACCATTCCAAAACATTGTTTATATACCGGTGTTTCGGTGGAGACTGTTAAGTTGAACTTCCACCTAGAACTCCACGCTACACTCGTTCACAACTTGAACAGTTGACTACGCCTTGAACTGCAAGTTTTGTGCAAACAAGTTTCACGTAAAAGCCTTGACCGATACTAGACCGCTGAAAACATTCCCGCGGGTAGGAGCATATATGTCATACTCCGGAGCCTCTTCATGAGTTTTTAGAGAACACCCAACTCTCACAAACCGCGACGTTTAACAATCTAACTCATATAGGTGTGTTCTTTCTAGATGTTCTGTAGGACAACATCTTTGCCTACCCAAGCCATGCAGAACACATTAAGATAAATATCAGCCTACCATACAGATTAGGAGAGAATTGCATCATGGCGGATGGATTTTTGTCAAATAAATATTCTCCTCTCAGTTATCCAATAGCTTGTCTCGCCAATTCTAATTCACGGGATCTCCGATCACAAAGAATGGGTTACCACCATGAATAACGTATGTAGTGGGTCTCAATCCCATCGCCTTCGATGCATTGTCTATTACATTTCGTGATAAACCCTTTGTGAAGGGATCTGTCAGATTCTTCGATGTGTTTATATAGTCCAACGCTATAACTCCAGAGTTTCTCATGAACCTGACATATTTCAGTCTCCTTCTCACGTGTCTTGATGACTTCTTATTATCCTTAGAACTGTTTACCTTGACGATCACTGTTTGATTATCACAGTTCATTAGAATAGCTGGTATTGGTTTTTCAACCACCGGCAGGTCCATCAAAAGTTCTCGAAGCCATTCTGCTTCAACTGTTGCCGTGTCTAATGCTGTGAGTTCTGCTTCCATTGTTGACCTTGTTAAGATGGTCTGCTTGCAAGACTTCTAGGAAACAGTAGCAGCACCAAGTGTAAACACATAACCACTTGTCGCTTTAAGTTCATCAGCATCAGATATCCAATTTGCATCACTATAACCTTCAAGTACTCTTGGATACCCGGTATAGTGAAGCCCATAACTCGCAGTACCTTTCAGATAGCGCATTATTCTCTCAAGTGCATGCCAATGAACATCTCCCGGGTTTGAAACAAACCGGCTTAGTTAACTCACAGAAAATGAGATGTCAGGCCTCGTAGCACTAGCTAAATACATAAGCGAGCCAATGATTTGAGAATATCTCAATTGATCTTTTGTTTCTCCTTCGTTCTTCCGAATCAAAACACTCGGATCATAAGGTGTCGGAGAAGGTTTGCAATCTGAATATCCAAAGCGACCCAGAATCTTCTCCACATAGTGAGACTGCAAGAGAGTGATCCCACCATCACCACCTCTTAAAAGTTTGATGTTCAAGATAACATCAGCTACTCCAAGGTCTTTCGTCTCAAAGTTTTGATTCAGAAAATCTTTCACTTCCTGAATGACCTTGAGATTTGTTCCAAATATAAGTATTTCATCAACATACAAACATAATATAACTCCTTCGCCCCCACCATGGCAATAGTACACACACTTGTCGGCTTCATTTGCAACAAAGCCCGTAGATGTCAAAGTTCTTTCGAACTTCTCGTGCCATTGCTTAGGTGCTTGTCTCAAACCATACAAAGATTTCAACAATTTACACACTTTTCCTTCATGGCCATCTACTACAAAACCATTAGGTTGTTCCATGTAAATTTCCTCGTCCAACTCTCCATTTAGGAAAGCTGTCTTAACGTCCATTTGATGAACGAGAAGATTGTGTGAGGCAGCCAATGAGAGTAGTACTCGAATGGTGGTCAATCTGGCCACGGGCGCATAAGTATCAAAGAAATCTTCACCTTCTTTTTGGGTATATCCCTTGGCTACAAGCCACGCCTTGTACTTTTCAATTGTACCATCGGGCCTAAGTTTTTTCTTAAACACCCACTTACACCCTACAGGTTTACACCCATAAGGACGATCAGTGATCTCCCATGTCCTGTTAGCCATGATAGAATCCATCTCACTACGCACAGCTTCTTTCCAATAGTCAGCATCAGAAGATGCATACGCTTCTGAAATAGAAGTTGGAGTATCATTCACGAGGTACACAATGAAATCTTCACCAAATGACTTTGCAGTCCTTTGTCTCTTGCTCCTTCTAGGAGCTTCATTGTCATCCTCCTCAGGAATATCTGTGTGTTTTTTCTCGGAATGTTCCAATGGAACAGTAGGTCCAAGAGTTGCCTCTAACCTCTGACTAGATGATCTAGGCATATCCTTCATAGGAAAAATATCCTCAAAGAAAGTCGCATCATTCGACTCCATGATGGTACCAACATTTATGTCAAGTACCTCAGATTTCACCACTAGAAATCTATAGCCAATGCTATGGAAAGCATAACCCAGGAAAACACAATTAACTGTTTTTGGCCCAAGCTTACGCTTCTTAGTAATTGGTTCATTGACCTTCGCCAAACAACCCAAGTCCGTAAGTAGGAAATTTTAAGCCTTTTCCTTTCCCATTCTTCAAACGGAGTAATCTCTTTATTCTTTGTGGGAACTCTATTTATGACATGACTTGCAGTCATCAAAGCCTCCCCCCACCATTCCTTGGAAAGTTCCGCTGTATCTAACATGGCATTAACCAAATCAGTTAGAGTTCGGTTCTTTTGTTCGGCAACCCCGTTTGATTGGGGGGAATAGGGAGGCGTCCTCTCATGTATTATACCATGTTCCTCACAAAATAAATTGAACTCGTTGGAAAAATACTCTCCACCGCGATCCGACCTAAGCCTTTTGATTTTTCGATAGAGTTGATTCTCTACTTCGGCTTTATAGATTTTAAAGTAGTGCAAAGCCTCATCTTTTATTTTCAACAAATATATCATGCAATATCTAGTAGAGTCATCGATTAGAGTTATGAAATATCTTTTTCCACCTTTTGTCAACACACCATTCATCTCGCAAAGATCTGAGTGTATGAGTTCAAGTGGTGCCAAATTCCTCGCCTCAACAGTCGTATGAGACTTGCGAGGTTGCTTTGCTTGCACACAAACTTGGCACTTAGAACCTTTGACAATTGTAAATTTCGGGATTAAACTCAAATTTGCTAGCCGCGTCATGACACCAAAGTTAATATGACAAAGTCGTGAATGCCAAACATTTGATTCGGTTTCACTGCAAACATGATTAATAACTTTAGTGCAAAAGTCTGACAAAGATAAGCGAAACAAGCCTCCGCTCTCATAGCCTTTCCCAACAAATTGTCCACACTTAGATACTACAACCTTATTGGACTCAAATACCAATTTATAACCATCTCGACACAAACGAGAACCGCTGACGAGATTTTTATTTATAGCAGGGACATGCTGCACGTTCTTCAATCACACGATCTTTCCCGAAGTAAACTTCAGATCGACCATACCAACACCATGAACAGAAGCATGTGTCCCATTTCCCATCAGCACGGGTGTAGTTCTTGTGACCTGATAAGAAGAAAACATGTTTATGTCAGAACACACATGTACATTGGCACCGGTGTCAATCCACCAATCTGGAGAATGACATACTGAAAGTATGGTAGGAAATTTACCATACCCGACATCTTTCATGTCAACATCGCCAATAACAACATTAGCGGTCTTGCTATTATTCTCATTCTGACGCATGTCCCAGCGGTCCTTGCAGGATGAAGCCCAATGTTCTTCACTGCCACATACATGGCACTTTCCTTTCTTCTTATAAGTATCCTTCTTCTTCTTGAAGTTGATAGGTTGTGGGGCTTTGTACTTGCCATCAAATTTTCCTTTGCCCGCATAATTATTTTTGTTCTTGGGTTTGTGGTTTTGGAAATTTCTCTTTTGTACCAAATTGGCACTAGTATTCCCCTCATAGAAACGAGCACGTGTGTCTTTTGCCCTCGCCATCTCTTCCACATCAAGAGTGCCAATTAGATTGCCAACAGTAAATTCTTGCCTCTTATGCTTCAGAGAGGTAGCAAAATTCCTCCATGAAGGTGGAAGCTTGGCAATGATGCCTCCGGCAATGAATTTGTCCGGTAACACACAATTGAGATGCTCAAGTTCTTTAGTGAGCGACTGAATCTCATGAGCCTGCTCAACAACGGAGCGGTCATCAGTCATCTTGTAGTCATGGTACTGTTCCATGATATACAACTCACTTCCCGCGTCTGCGACTCCAAACTTGGCTTCGAGCGCATCCCACATATCTTTACCGACCATGATGGTCATGAATGGATCGACAATCTTGTCGCCAAGAACACTCAAGACAGCACCTCTAAAGAGGGTGTCTATAGCCTGGAAAGCTTGCTCCTGCTCAGCAGTCAGCTCTCCCTCTGGCTTGCCTTTAGAGGCGTGAAAACAGTTCATGGTGGTAAGCCAAAGAACTACCCTCGCACGCCACCTCTTATAGTTCACGCCCTCAAATGGTGCGGGCTTGAGAGTTGCGGGAAAAGCAATAGGAGAAAATTGCGGCGCATATCAGGTTTTTGGATTGTCGATCAATTAGGCATTTTCCCGTTTAGTTTAATCCAGAAAAATAATGAATAAAAGAAGAATAGCAATATATTGATGAAACTAGAAACTAGCAACAATTCATTGAGACTAGTCATGCAATCAAAATTATAAGCAAAATGCATCATATCCATGTCAATTGCTATTAGCAATAAACCAAATGCTAGCCCTAACAGTGAGGATACGGAGCAGTAGCAGAAGGTGCAGATGTCCCGATCGTCATGTCGCTGAAGAGGTCGTTGACGTCGGGGAAGAAGTCGTCGTTGGGGAACTCGTCGTCAGTGATGTCGCCGTTCGCAGCCATGATGAACAAGATTCCAGCAGTCGTGTTAGGACGCTCCCCAAAAACTTGATCGCCCCTCTCCCGTACCGGATCATAAGAGGCGGGGTTTCGGAGGCCTGCTGTCTCACTTCCCGGTGCACGCCAGGAAGAGAGATGGGAAAGAGATAGGCGGCTCAATGCTTTGGAATGAGACGAAAGGTTGTTGTGCTACTTGGAACAATAGAGGAGCGACCTCTTATATACGTGAGAAGAGTTGAAACTGGCCTTCATTAGTAGAAGAGAAACCGGTGCAATAAACACCATTAAACAGGCGCACTAAAAACCATTAAGGAGAGAAGAAACGAGCGCACTAAAACTCACACGAAGTGTTCAGTTTCTTCTCCCATTTATGCGTCAATTGTTTCAACTTTCTTCTCGCGTGATAAAACAGCGCATACACGTGGCATTGGTCAATTTTCCACACAACCTTGTCATGCATGGATGGGCCACATGAGCCTCTGGGATTTACTTTGAATTATTGGCAGAAAATATGAATTATTATATGGGTTATGCCCAATAATTCCAACAATCCCCCACCAAATCCCAGAGGCACATAAACTTGCCTACCATTCCAAAACATTGTTTATATACCGGTGTTTCGGTGGAGACTGTTAAGTTGAACTTCCACCTAGAACTCCACGCTACACTCGTTCACAACTTGAACAGTTGACTACGCCTTGAACTGCAAGTTTTGTGCAAACAAGTTTCACGTAAAAGCCTTGACCGATACTAGACCGCTGAAAACATTCCCGCGGGTAGGAGCATATATGTCATACTCCGGAGCCTCTTCATGAGTTTTTAGAGAACACCCAACTCTCACAAACCGCGACGTTTAACAATCTAACTCATATAGGTGTGTTCTTTCTAGATGTTCTGTAGGACAACATCTTTGCCTACCCAAGCCATGCAGAACACATTAAGATAAATATCAGCCTACCATACAGATTAGGAGAGAATTGCATCATGGCGGATGGATTTTTGTCAAATAAATATTCTCCTCTCAGTTATCCAATAGCTTGTCTCGCCAATTCTAATTCACGGGATCTCCGATCACAAAGAATGGGTTACCACCATGAATAACGTATGTAGTGGGTCTCAATCCCATCGCCTTCGATGCATTGTCTATTACATTTCGTGATAAACCCTTTGTGAAGGGATCTGTCAGATTCTTCGATGTGTTTATATAGTCCAACGCTATAACTCCAGAGTTTCTCATGAACCTGACATATTTCAGTCTCCTTCTCACGTGTCTTGATGACTTCTTATTATCCTTAGAACTGTTTACCTTGACGATCACTGTTTGATTATCACAGTTCATTAGAATAGCTGGTATTGGTTTTTCAACCACCGGCAGGTCCATCAAAAGTTCTCGAAGCCATTCTGCTTCAACTGTTGCCGTGTCTAATGCTGTGAGTTCTGCTTCCATTGTTGACCTTGTTAAGATGGTCTGCTTGCAAGACTTCTAGGAAACAGTAGCAGCACCAAGTGTAAACACATAACCACTTGTCGCTTTAAGTTCATCAGCATCAGATATCCAATTTGCATCACTATAACCTTCAAGTACTCTTGGATACCCGGTATAGTGAAGCCCATAACTCGCAGTACCTTTCAGATAGCGCATTATTCTCTCAAGTGCATGCCAATGAACATCTCCCGGGTTTGAAACAAACCGGCTTAGTTAACTCACAGAAAATGAGATGTCAGGCCTCGTAGCACTAGCTAAATACATAAGCGAGCCAATGATTTGAGAATATCTCAATTGATCTTTTGTTTCTCCTTCGTTCTTCCGAATCAAAACACTCGGATCATAAGGTGTCGGAGAAGGTTTGCAATCTGAATATCCAAAGCGACCCAGAATCTTCTCCACATAGTGAGACTGCAAGAGAGTGATCCCACCATCACCACCTCTTAAAAGTTTGATGTTCAAGATAACATCAGCTACTCCAAGGTCTTTCGTCTCAAAGTTTTGATTCAGAAAATCTTTCACTTCCTGAATGACCTTGAGATTTGTTCCAAATATAAGTATTTCATCAACATACAAACATAATATAACTCCTTCGCCCCCACCATGGCAATAGTACACACACTTGTCGGCTTCATTTGCAACAAAGCCCGTAGATGTCAAAGTTCTTTCGAACTTCTCGTGCCATTGCTTAGGTGCTTGTCTCAAACCATACAAAGATTTCAACAATTTACACACTTTTCCTTCATGGCCATCTACTACAAAACCATTAGGTTGTTCCATGTAAATTTCCTCGTCCAACTCTCCATTTAGGAAAGCTGTCTTAACGTCCATTTGATGAACGAGAAGATTGTGTGAGGCAGCCAATGAGAGTAGTACTCGAATGGTGGTCAATCTGGCCACGGGCGCATAAGTATCAAAGAAATCTTCACCTTCTTTTTGGGTATATCCCTTGGCTACAAGCCACGCCTTGTACTTTTCAATTGTACCATCGGGCCTAAGTTTTTTCTTAAACACCCACTTACACCCTACAGGTTTACACCCATAAGGACGATCAGTGATCTCCCATGTCCTGTTAGCCATGATAGAATCCATCTCACTACGCACAGCTTCTTTCCAATAGTCAGCATCAGAAGATGCATACGCTTCTGAAATAGAAGTTGGAGTATCATTCACGAGGTACACAATGAAATCTTCACCAAATGACTTTGCAGTCCTTTGTCTCTTGCTCCTTCTAGGAGCTTCATTGTCATCCTCCTCAGGAATATCTGTGTGTTTTTTCTCGGAATGTTCCAATGGAACAGTAGGTCCAAGAGTTGCCTCTAACCTCTGACTAGATGATCTAGGCATATCCTTCATAGGAAAAATATCCTCAAAGAAAGTCGCATCATTCGACTCCATGATGGTACCAACATTTATGTCAAGTACCTCAGATTTCACCACTAGAAATCTATAGCCAATGCTATGGAAAGCATAACCCAGGAAAACACAATTAACTGTTTTTGGCCCAAGCTTACGCTTCTTAGTAATTGGTTCATTGACCTTCGCCAAACAACCCAAGTCCGTAAGTAGGAAATTTTAAGCCTTTTCCTTTCCCATTCTTCAAACGGAGTAATCTCTTTATTCTTTGTGGGAACTCTATTTATGACATGACTTGCAGTCATCAAAGCCTCCCCCCACCATTCCTTGGAAAGTTCCGCTGTATCTAACATGGCATTAACCAAATCAGTTAGAGTTCGGTTCTTTTGTTCGGCAACCCCGTTTGATTGGGGGGAATAGGGAGGCGTCCTCTCATGTATTATACCATGTTCCTCACAAAATAAATTGAACTCGTTGGAAAAATACTCTCCACCGCGATCCGACCTAAGCCTTTTGATTTTTCGATAGAGTTGATTCTCTACTTCGGCTTTATAGATTTTAAAGTAGTGCAAAGCCTCATCTTTTATTTTCAACAAATATATCATGCAATATCTAGTAGAGTCATCGATTAGAGTTATGAAATATCTTTTTCCACCTTTTGTCAACACACCATTCATCTCGCAAAGATCTGAGTGTATGAGTTCAAGTGGTGCCAAATTCCTCGCCTCAACAGTCGTATGAGACTTGCGAGGTTGCTTTGCTTGCACACAAACTTGGCACTTAGAACCTTTGACAATTGTAAATTTCGGGATTAAACTCAAATTTGCTAGCCGCGTCATGACACCAAAGTTAATATGACAAAGTCGTGAATGCCAAACATTTGATTCGGTTTCACTGCAAACATGATTAATAACTTTAGTGCAAAAGTCTGACAAAGATAAGCGAAACAAGCCTCCGCTCTCATAGCCTTTCCCAACAAATTGTCCACACTTAGATACTACAACCTTATTGGACTCAAATACCAATTTATAACCATCTCGACACAAACGAGAACCGCTGACGAGATTTTTATTTATAGCAGGGACATGCTGCACGTTCTTCAATCACACGATCTTTCCCGAAGTAAACTTCAGATCGACCATACCAACACCATGAACAGAAGCATGTGTCCCATTTCCCATCAGCACGGGTGTAGTTCTTGTGACCTGATAAGAAGAAAACATGTTTATGTCAGAACACACATGTACATTGGCACCGGTGTCAATCCACCAATCTGGAGAATGACATACTGAAAGTATGGTAGGAAATTTACCATACCCGACATCTTTCATGTCAACATCGCCAATAACAACATTAGCGGTCTTGCTATTATTCTCATTCTGACGCATGTCCCAGCGGTCCTTGCAGGATGAAGCCCAATGTTCTTCACTGCCACATACATGGCACTTTCCTTTCTTCTTATAAGTATCCTTCTTCTTCTTGAAGTTGATAGGTTGTGGGGCTTTGTACTTGCCATCAAATTTTCCTTTGCCCGCATAATTATTTTTGTTCTTGGGTTTGTGGTTTTGGAAATTTCTCTTTTGTACCAAATTGGCACTAGTATTCCCCTCATAGAAACGAGCACGTGTGTCTTTTGCCCTCGCCATCTCTTCCACATCAAGAGTGCCAATTAGATTGCCAACAGTAAATTCTTGCCTCTTATGCTTCAGAGAGGTAGCAAAATTCCTCCATGAAGGTGGAAGCTTGGCAATGATGCCTCCGGCAATGAATTTGTCCGGTAACACACAATTGAGATGCTCAAGTTCTTTAGTGAGCGACTGAATCTCATGAGCCTGCTCAACAACGGAGCGGTCATCAGTCATCTTGTAGTCATGGTACTGTTCCATGATATACAACTCACTTCCCGCGTCTGCGACTCCAAACTTGGCTTCGAGCGCATCTCACATATCTTTACCGACCATGATGGTCATGAATGGATCGACAATCTTGTCGCCAAGAACACTCAAGACAGCACCTCTAAAGAGGGTGTCTATAGCCTGGAAAGCTTGCTCCTGCTCAGCAGTCAGCTCTCCCTCTGGCTTGCCTTTAGAGGCGTGAAAACAGTTCATGGTGGTAAGCCAAAGAACTGCCCTCGCACGCCACCTCTTATAGTTCACGCCCTCAAATGGTGCGGGCTTGAGAGTTGCGGGAAAAGCAATAGGAGAAAATTGCGGCGCATATCAGGTTTTTGGATTGTCGATCAATTAGGCATTTTCCCGTTTAGTTTAATCCAGAAAAATAATGAATAAAAGAAGAATAGCAATATATTGATGAAACTAGAAACTAGCAACAATTCATTGAGACTAGTCATGCAATCAAAATTATAAGCAAAATGCATCATATCCATATCAATTGCTATTAGCAATAAACCAAATGCTAGCCCTAACAGTGAGGATAAGATGGCATACGGAGCAGTAGCAGAAGGTGCAGATGTCCCGATCGTCATGTCGCTGAAGAGGTCGTTGACGTCGGGGAAGAAGTCGTCGTTGGGGAACTCGTCGTCAGTGATGTCGCCGTTCGCAGCCATGATGAACAAGATTCCAGCAGTCGTGTTAGGACGCTCCCCAAAAACCTGATCGCCCCTCTCCCGTACCGGATCACAAGAGGCGGGGTTTCGGAGGCCTGCTGTCTCACTTCCCGGTGCACGCCAGGAAGAGAGATGGGAAAGAGATAGGCGGCTCAATGCTTTGGAATGAGACGAAAGGTTGTTGTGCTACTTGGAACAATAGAGGAGCGACCTCTTATATACGTGAGAAGAGTTGAAACTGGTCTTCGTTAGTAGAAGAGAAACCGGTGCAATAAACACCATTAAACAGACGCACTAAAAACCATTAAGGAGAGAAGAAACGAGCGCACTAAAACTCACACGAAGTGTTCAGTTTCTTCTCCCATTTATATATCAATTATTTCAACTTTCTTATCGCGTGATAAAACAACGCATACACGTGGCATTGGTTAATTTTCCATACAACCTTGTCATGCATGGATGGGCCACATGAGCCTCTGGGATTTACTTTGAATTATTGGCAGAAAATATGAATTATTATATGGGTTATCCCAATAATTCCAACATCCTTGTGTTCCTGCAGGTGTCCGGCGCGGCTGGGTGGGCCATGGACCTCCCTGCAGTGATGTCACTGAATGCCTTCGAGCAAGGAGAAGAGGGCGGGCCGGCGGCGTGCGCCGGCTAGTATCATAGCGACGGCCTCTTCCTGGTGGCGCTGACCACGGCGTGGTATGAGAATGGCGCCCGGTGCGGGAAGGTGATCAGCATCAATAACTCGAATGGGCGATCCCATGAGGCTATGGTCGTTGACGAGTGCGGCACCGATAATGGCTGCCGCACCGATGAGATCAGCACGTCCGTCGCTGTGTGGGAGGCACTTGGGCTCGATACCAACCTCGGCGAGGTATCCGTCACCTGGTCGGATGTAATCTGGTAAATCTGAGTCATCCGGTTTTAACTTCAATAATGTGCATTCGTACATGCATGATGTGTGCGGATAATCTATTTTATGTACTAAGTGTCAATCAGTGCGAAGTTCGTAATGGTACTACTAGTCTGTTTGAAACGATCTCAGTTTGGGATAATCTATTTTATGTACAAAGTGTCAATCAAATTCTGTGAGTTCGATTTGTATGTATTTCGCCCCTTGTAATTATTCTCCCAAACTCGCTACTTTCCTTTTCCTTTAAAGCTTAAATAATGAAGGCAGCATTCCTACAACTCCACGGAATAAAAATCAATATTGGGCACCAGCAAAGATCAATGCCATTTTGCCACACTCGAGAAGAATGAATGAAGTAACATGACAAGAAAACGAGACACCAGTCGGGAGAGCTCCATCCAAACTTAGTTGGCCTAGATATGTGGAAGTCCGCTACGATGCGGTAAGGCACTGCTTCATCAACTGAGCAACGATGAACTTGTGTGCACGCTTGTTAGAGTTGTGTGTATGCCGCGTTGGGCTTGGCCTTCGTTGACGACGGCTTTCATAGTCTTTGGCAGTGGTTCTATGGGCCAGGAGTCGCAGTAGACGGAGCACAAAAAGCACCCGCTGTGATTATGGTCGCGGTCTGTGGTCACCAGGACATGCAGCTGGGGCCGACTATGGGAAGCAGTCGGGAAAGACAAAGGGACATCATTGGAGGAGCGACGCGTGTTGGCAGTGGTGGCAGTTGAAGCAGTGGGGTGGCTGGAGCACACGTGCGTGAGGAAGAAAGAGGCTGAGTCAGAGTTCAATGGTCTAAAGCAGAACTGCGCCCTCCAGCCACCGCGCTGGGAACACCGCCTGCGCACCTCGCGCAAGTCCTACCCCAGATCTACCTGCCGCGAGCACCCCACACCGTCCAGCGACCTGGCGCGCCCAGCAGCGCGCCTGCCATGCCAGGCTATGCACCACCGTGAAATGCTGGTCGCGCCCTCTCGCCACGCCGCCCGCCTCACGTCACCTTGGCTGACCACGCCGACTATTCTAGGCTACTCCCTGCATTGCATGTAAGAAAAAATCGGAGTCCCAACTTCCAGGAAGGATCCTCTTTTATGTACATCACATACCGTATACATATGGTGATTTACAAGGAAGGCCTTCGGGACGCCACGCTGAACCCGCAGTGACTCGCCAACAAGGGGCACCGAAGTCGTGTAGGCCAAAAAGGAAGATGGTCAGGACTGAAACGGCGGCGTAGAGGTATGATACAAAACCTCGCTCCATGGTTGTCGTCTTTTTTAAAATATAATGACTTCCATGTTTCCTAATAGAAAAAACGCTAGCCGGACTATATCCGGAGAGGTTGCCGGTCATGCCTCCACCAGTCGGGCTCCAGGGCCGGACATAGAGGTGGAAGCTAACACGGGGCGAATGCCGGATGCTCCTCCTACAGAGGATGCGGACAGACTATCCGCTACAAATTCCAAAGTGGAAAGCGCCATGAATCACAGGCGTCGCCGGGCCGTATTCCGTGACGCTTGTTTCTCCCAAGAGGCGTTCAATGCCTTCAACTCAGGAGACGCGTACATCCGTGCTGCTCAAAATGGTCTAGACAGAGCCACGGACTAGTATGTAAGGGATATACGGGTAAGAAAATCTGACGATTATATATATATATATATATATCAGTAACCCCTGAGACTTAAAATAGTTGACATAACTGATTTAAGAATCATTATTTGTGCAGGTTCTTACAGAGAAGAATTCTCAATTGTCTCAAGAGCTGGAAGAGTGCAAAGCCCAGCTACGGGCCACTGTTGCCGCGTTGAAGGAGTCCGAGAAGGGCCCCTCTGATAACACTTGATTCCATTGCAAAGAATGACAGGTACCAGATAGTATGCGGCATGCGTGCAAATCTAACAATAGATGTTGCAGATGACCCCGGAGTGAATCTGAAGGCCGTGCCGGTGAATGCGGAACGTGCTGATCGACAGCTGAATGCTGGCGAGCGCGTGCTTACGCGAGTCAGGAAGGAGAAAAATAATCTCCAGGACGCCAATATCCAGCTGGGTGTGGAACTGAAAGATGTTCGAGCCCAGCTTGCGGACTCCGTGAAGGAGAATAAGCGGCTTCGACGCGACATTTTCAGCAAGTGCTTGGACGAACTTTGGAAGGAGTTCGGCGAAGAAGCCGGCTAACAGAGTTATGTCTGCAGGTATGCTGACGGGTCATTCCACGGAGGAGATGCTCGGGTCTGCAGGTGATCTTCTACCAGAGCTCTCACAACTGCACGAACAAGTTCGGCAGGTGATGCAGGGTATTGCCCAAGCCTTGTGGCCATTCGCGTCCCCGCCAGGAGGCATGGGGGAGCTTATAGAGAAGCTCAAGGGAGCGCGGCAGCGCTTCCGATTATGGAAGATATCGGCCTGCCGACAAGGTGCAAGGGAAGCCTGGGCTATGATGAAGACGCGATATACCAAAGCTGACCCAAACCACATGGCCGAGGTCGGATCTGTGGGGCCCGATGGGAAAGAGATCCCCCTCAGTTTGGTGTATGACCATGTAGAATTAGCCGTAAAGTATTCCCAATAGGATTGTAGGCTAGACAGCCTGTTGGATGGTATAGAAAAAGAATTTAATCAGTCTTAGTGACTGTGTACTTCAAGTGACATATATAATGTCCTAGCCGGATTGTAAATCATTTGTCATGGCGGACCTTTTCGCTTCGACCTTTGGACCCGATAGTCCGGAGTGTATCCGAATACCCGCTCGGTTATGTAAAAATCGGGGTATGCATTGAAACCGGGCGTAGGGGTCATAAGTGCTTGAACAGACAAGTACCCAACTAGCTGTGTTATATTACATGGACAGTAAGAAACATCTTCCAGGGAGAATAGTTCCGTTAAGGGTTCTTTTCCCTGGGTACGCATGCCCTAATGTGCATGTCCGAACTGCGAAAAGAGATGCGGGCTATAAACATCTGGGGGCATGTGTCAAATTAAATAAAAGTCATCTTTTGTTCACCGACCGAATATTCCCTTAAGAACGCTAGCTTTCGGCTTCACCCAGTCTGAGGTACACATCCGGCTGACCCGGCAGTAACAATCGCAGAGGTGCTCCCCTTATGCCCTAGCCGAATTAACAGGAACGTAGGGCATAAATACAAGAGCCAGTCAACCCAGCTTGGCCAAAACTTAAGTCATATCGCTGCATATAATGGAGAAAAAAGGTAGATGTGGAAGAATAACACATGTGCGGGGCATAAAGCCTAGAAAAATAGGTATATTAAGCTTCTGTATAAGAAGCCCCTAGATATAATGAGCGCGGTTAGCGCGTCAAGATTGTGTAACCAAGACACAAGTTTAGCCTTTTAAGGCCTTGAGGAGAATAAAAAGAGAGAAAGAGAGAAAAGACAGATAATTGATATGCAAAAAATTGATGGAGGTAAGGAGACGAACATAGAGTCTAGCACTAGGCGTAGAATCTTCGGAGTCTGGCTGCGTTCCATGGGTTTGGCTCGAGTCGATTGTCCGATGCATCCCGCAGACGGTACGCTCCACCGGTCAGAACCTGGTCAATAATGAAGGGACCTTCCCATTTGGGCTTGAGCTTGTTCTTTTTCTTCTCCGGCAGGCGTAGAACTAGTTCGCCAACGTTATAGGTTTTGGCCCGTACTTCTCTGCTTTGATACCTTCGAGCCTGTTGCTGATAGAATACGGAACGGGCTTTTGCCACGTCGCGCTCCTCCTTCAGGGCGTCCAAACTGTCCTGCCGATCGAGCTCGGCCTCTTTTTCTTCGTACATGCGCACTCGAGGTGAGTCATGAATTATGTCACAAGCCAGAACCGCCTCTGCGCCGTACACCATAAAAAACGGTGTGTATCCGGTAGTGCGATTTGGCGTGGTCCGCAGCCCCCATAGTACGGAGTCGAGCTCCTCTACCCAGTGTGTGTTTGATTCCTTTAAGGACCGCACTAATCTGGGTTTGATACCGCTCATGATAAGACCATTTGCTCGTTCGACTTGACTATTAATTTGCGGGTGATAGACAGAAGCATAGTCGAGCTTGATGCCCATGTTGCTGCACCAAAGTTTTACCTCCTCGGCTGTAAAGTTCGTGCCATTGTCAGTGATGATGTTGTGGGGGATGCCATAATGGTGTACAACCCCAGATATGAAGTCTATCACCGGTCCGGATTCAGCCGTTTTGACAGGTTTGGCTTCTATCAATTTGGTGAATTTATCCACCATGACCAGTAAGTATTTTTTCTTATGGGTTCTCCCTTTGAGGGGTCCGACCATATCAAGCCCCCAGACCGCAAAGGGCCAAGTAATGGGGATTGTTTGGAGAGCGATAGGCGGCATATGGCTTTGATTTGTAAAAAGCTGGCAACCGACGTAATGTTGGACCAGATGTTGTGCATCTGGTCGGGCCGTCGGCCAATAGAAACCTGTATGGAAGGCCTTGCTTACAAGGGCCCGGGCTGCGGCGTGATGGCCTCCGAGTCCAGCATGGATTTCTGCCAAAAGATTCCGCCCTTCCTCTTCGGAGATGCACCGTTGAAGGACTCCGGTAGTGCTTTTCTTATAAAGCTCTCCCTCGTGGACCTTGTAGGCTTTAGATTGCCGCACTATGCAGCGTACCTCATTTTGGTCCTCGGGTAGTTCCTGCCTGGTTCGGTAGGCCAGGAATGGTTCTGTCCACGGGGCGATGATGTCCATTATCACATGGGCTGAAGGTGTTATTTCGATGGCAGAGCCTCCAATTGTGTCAGAGTATTCGGTATCTGATGTTGTGGCCAGGTCCGGACTATTATTACCGGTGTCCCCCTCCCATACCACGTATGGCTTAAACAGTTTTTCCAGGAAGATGTTGGGTGGGACAGGCTCACGCTTAGCGAGGATATCCGCCGCTTGATTGTTTTCCCGAGCCACATGGTGGAATTCAAGCCCCTCGAACCGAGCTGACATTTTGAGGACGGCGTTGCGATATGCCACCATTTTTGGATCCTTGGCATCAAAGTCTCCATTTATTTGAGATATTGCGAGGTTCGAGTCCCCACGCACCTCCAGGAGTTGAATGCCCATGGAAGCTGCCATCCGGAGACCGTGTAATAGGGCCTCGTATTCGGCTGCGTTGTTGGAGTCTGTGTATAGTATTTGGAGTACGTATTGTACTGTATCTCCGATTGGGGACGTCAGGACGACGCCAGCCTCCAGACCTGCCAGCATTTTAGAGCCGTCGAAGTGCATGATCCAATTGGAGTATGTGCTGTACTCTTTAGGGAGTTCGGCTTCTGTCCATTCGGCGACGAAATCGGCCACTACTTGCGACTTATTGGCTCGCCGTGGTCTATATGTTATGTCGAACGGGAGGAGCTCAATAGCCCATTTGGCAATCCGGCCCGTGGCATCGTAGTTGTTTATTATGTCGTTGAGTGGTACTTCTGAGGCAACCGTAATTGAACACTCTTGAAAGTAGTGTCGTAATTTCCGGGATGCCATGAATACCGCGTATGCTATCTTTTGATAATGTGGGTACCGTGATTTGCATGGAGTGAGGACAGTGGATACATAATATACCGGCTTTTGAAGTGGGAATTTATGTACGTCCGTCTCTCGTTCGACGACGAGCACTGCGCTTACAACTTGGTGAGTTGCCGCTATATATAACGGCATTGGTTCGCCGAAATTTGGCGCGGCCAAGATTGGTTTGGTGGCCAGGATGGATTTTACTTCTTCCAATCCGGCCGTGGCTGCATCCGTCCACTCGAAGTGTTCGGTGCGCTGAAGAAGGCGATAGAGGGGGAGTGCCTTTTCTCCTAATTGGGAGATAAAGCGGCTTAAGGCCGCCACACATCCAGTTAACTTCTGGATTTTCTTGAGGTCAGTTGGGATAGCCAACTGCGACAGAGCCCGGATCTTAGCTAGATTTGCTTCAATTCCTCTACTGGAGACGATAAAGCCCAGGAGCTTTCCGACGGGTACGCCGAAAATGCATTTTTCCGGATTGAGCTTAATGTCTTATGTTCGAAGATTGTCAAACGTGAGCCTCAAGTCATCTATTAAGGAGTCGACGTGTCTGGTTTCAACGACCACATTGTCGATGTATGCCTCCACTGTTTTGCCGATATGGTTTTCGAGACATGTCTGAATCATGCGCTGATACGTTGCGCCGGCGCTTTTGAGCCCGAAGGGCATAGTGTTAAAACAGAAGGGGCCGTATGGAGTGATAAATGCCGTTGCGGCTTGATTGGACTCTGCCATCTTAATTTGGTGGTAACCGGAGTATGCATCGAGGAAGCACAATGAGTCGTGTCCTGTGGTAGCGTCGATAATTTGGTCGAGGCGAGGGAGGGGGAAGGGATCCTTTGGGCAAGCCTTATTAAGGTCCTTGAATTCGACGCATAGGCGCCAGTATTTGTCCTTCTTTGGTACCATCACCAGGTTTGCTAGCCAGTCCGGATGCTTTATTTCTCTAATGAATCCGGCCTCCAGTAACTTGGCTAGCTCCTCTCCCATGGCTTGTCGCTTAGATTCGGAGAAATGCCGAAGAGTCTGTTTGACCGACTTAAATCCCTTTAGAATGTTAAGGCTATGCTCGGCCAGCCTGCGTGAGATTCCTGGCATGTCTGAAGGATGCCAGGCGAATATGTCTCAATTCTCGCGCAGGAACTCCCGTAGTGCGGCGTCTACAGCGGGGTTTAACTGTGCCCCGATGGATGTTGTTTTTGTGGGGTCCGTTGGATGGACTTGGAATTTGACTATTTCATCCGCTTGTTTAAAAGAGGTGGAGTTGGATCTTTTGTCTAGTATCACGTCGTCCCTGTCCACTGTGGAGCGCAGTGCGGTTAATTCCTCTGCCACAGGGGCTTTGGATAATGCCTCGAGGGCCAGTGCAGCTGTTTTGTTCTCGGCGTGGAGTGCTATGTCCGGATCACTAGCTAGAGTGATGATTCCATTGGGCCCGGGCATTTTGAGCTTCATGTACTCGTAATGGGGTATGGCTTGGAAGATCATGAATGCCTCCCGCCCTAGAAGGGCGTGGTATCCGCTACTGAACTGGGCCACTTGGAATGTAATTTCTTCGGACCTGTAATTCTCCCGAGTGCTGAATACCACATCTAGTGTGATTTTCCCAGCGCAACATGCCTCCCGACTAGGGATGATTCCTCGGAAGGTCGTGCTGCTTTGCTCAATACGGTTTCGCTCTATTTCCATTTTTTGAAGAGTCTCCTCATAAATGAGGTTTAATCCGCTGCCGCCGTGCATGATCACTTTAGTGAGCCGAAAGCCGTCCACAATTGGACTGAGGACCAAGGCGGCTGGTGCTCGAGCTGTTCGGAATTTAGGTTCGTCACTGGCATTGAAGGTGATAGCCGTGTCGCTCCATGGATTTATTGCTGCCACCTGGCAGACTTCGGCAAGGCTGCGGAGTGCTCGCTTACGCCTATTATTTGAGGCGAAGGTCTCGAAGACTGTCAATACTGTATTGTTATCCACGGGAAGGTGCTCTGAGGTGTTTTGGATGAGGAGATCCTCACCGCTCTTGGCCACCTACCGGAGTACCCAACATGCTCTAAGGTTGTGTGTTGGTATGGTATCCGCTGTACTATGAATTTTGCAGGGCCCGTTAAGGGCCAGTTCTTTTGCTAGCTTTTTTGGGCTTCTAGAATAAGCTTCCCCCTACCCAGCTTATTCTAAAAGCCCAACCAAAAATTTCTTTTTAAAAGCCTACTAGTCAAGTCTTAACTACTAGGCTTCTAAAAAAATAAGTTTGGTTGAGCTTCTAGAATAAGCTAGGTAGGGGGCAGCTTATTCTGGAAGCCACCAAAAGAACTGGCCCTAAGCTCCAATATGGTTCCACGCCCTGTAGTGGTCTTTTTCGTCTTTGTAATTGAGATCGGCGACTTATGAGAGTGCACCCTTTTAGTTCGGACTGGGGGGTTTGTCAGAGACGGATTATCCCAAAACTTTGTTTGGGTTTTCCAGGCGCTTCCCATCGCACAGTACTTCCGTACTATGGCCGCCAAGTCAGCGAAGTGTGCTATGTCACGGCAACTTATGGCGTTGAGGATTCCCTTGTCCGTGCAATTGTTGCAAAAGAGCGAAATTGCGTCTTCCTCGGGACAGTCCTTGACCTTGTTCATTACAAGGAGGAATCTGGCCCAATAGTGATGTACTGTCTCTTGGGGCTCTTGCCTAATGTGGGAAAGATCGTTTGTATCTGGGTGAGTCGGTGGATTTAAGTCCAGACCTTGACCCAATCTGAGACCCTGGGGCGGGGGAGTTTTCGATCTTGGACGTTTCGGCTCCGGGATGTTGCCCCGCAAGTTCGGCGTGCAGCCAGATTGTAGGTTCAGGGTTAGGGCGATGTCCTCCCGTGGGCGGGTATCCAGCTCGGAGAGCTCAGGAATCCGGACATAGTTTGTCCTCAGGATAGAGGGAGAATCGCCGCATTGCTCCTCCACCACCGCTATCTGATGGGTGACCGGCGGAGAGTTAATCTCCCTTTGGTCGGGTTTAAGCCCAATCCAATTGTAGTCCGTAGTGACTCCCAGAGCGGTGATGCGATTCAAGAGCTCGTTCAAAGAGGAGAGCTCCATTGGATCCATCTGCTCGGGGAATTTATGCCGATGTGGAGGCTATTTTCGATGACCCGAGAAGTCATCGTCGGCGCAGTGGCCGAGCGGGTGGTCATGACGAAGCCGCCTAGTCGGAGAGTTTGGCCTACAGCCAGGGCTCCCCAGAGGTGATGTTGTCCTTGACAACGAGACGAGCCAGCCCTCCTTATGATGATGACACAGTGGAACTCTCAATGAAAGCACCAATGTCGGTGTCAAAACCGGTGAATCTCGGGTAGGGGGTCCCGAATTGTGCGTCTAAGGCGGATGGTAACAGGAGGCAGGGGACACGATGTTTACCCAGGTTCGGGCCCTCTCGATGGAGGTAATACCCTACGTCCTGCTTGATTGATCTTGATGATATGAGTATTACAAGAGTTGATCTACCACGAGATCGTAGAGGCTAAACTCTAGAAGCTAGCATATGGTATGATTGTATGTTGTCTGATACGTCTCCAACGTATCTATAATTTTTGATTGCTCCATGCTATATTATCTACAGTTTTAGACATTATTGGGCTTTATTTTCCACTTTTATATTATTTTTGGGACTAACCTATTAACCGGAGGCCCAGCCCAGAATTGTTGTTTTTTGCCTGTTTTAGAGTTTCGAAGAAAAGGAATATCAAACGGAGTCCAAACGGAATGAAACCTTCGGAAACGTGATTTTCTCATCAGATAAGATCCAGGAGACTTGGACCCTCCGTCAAGAAAGCCACGAGGTGGTCACGAGGGTGGAGGGCGCCCCCCTAGGGCGCGCCCCCTGCCTCGTGGGCCCCTTGAAGCTCCACCGACGTACTTCTTCCTCCTATATATATCCACGAACCCCCAAACGATCGGGGACGGAGCCAAAAACCTAATTCCACTGCCGCAACTTTCTGTATCCACGAGATCCCATCTTGGGGCCTGTTTCGGAGCTCCGCCGGACGGGGCATCGATCACGGAGGGCTTCTACATCATCATCCAAGCCCATCCGTTGAAGTGTGAGTAGTTTAATTCAGACCTACGGGTCCATAGCTATTAGCTAGATGGATTCTTCTCTCTTTTCGGATCTCAATACAATGTTCTCCCCCTCTCTCGTGGAGATCTATTCGATATAATCTTGTTTTTGCGGTGTGTTTGTTGAGACCGATGAATTGTGGGTTTATGATCCAGTCTATCTATGAATAATATTTGAATCTTGTCTGAATTCTTTTATGTATGATTGGTTATCTTTGCAAGTCTCTTCGAATTATCAGTTTGGTTTGGCCTACTAGATTGGTTTTTCTTGCCATGGGAGAAGTGCTTAGCTTTGGGTTCGATCTTGCGGTGTCCTTTCCCAGTGACAGAAGGGGCAGCAAGGCACGTATTGTATCGTTTCCATCGAGGATAACAAGATGTGGTTTGTATGATATTGCATGAAACTATCCCTCTACATCATGTCATCTTGCTTAAGGCGTTACTCTGTTTTTAACTTAATACTCTAGATGCATGTTGGATAGCGGTCGATGAGTGGAGTAGTAGTAGTAGATGCAGAACCGTTTCGGTCTACTTGTCTCGGACGTGATGCCTATATACATGATCATACCTAGATATTCTCATAACTATGCTCAATTCTGTCAATTGCTCAACAGTAATTTGTTCACCCACCGTAGAATACTTGTGCTCTTGAGAGAAGCCACTAGTGAAACCTATGGCCCCCGGGTATCTTTCTCATTATATCAATCTCCATCACTTTATTATTGCTTTGCTTTTACTTTTTACTTTGCATCTCTATACCAAAAATACCAAAAATATTATCTATCATCTCTATCAGATCTCACTTTCGTAAGTGACCGTGAAGGGATTGACAACCCCTAAATGCATTGGTTGCGTTGAGCTATTGTTTTTGTGTAGGTACGAGGGACTCGAGCGTAGCCTCCTACTGCATTGACACATTGGTTCTCAAAAACTGAGGGAAATACTTATGCTACTTTGTTGCATCATCCCTTCCTCTTCGGGGAAATCCAACGCAGTGCTCAAGAGGTAGCAAGAATAATTTCTGGCTCTGTTGCAGGGGAGTCTACGCAAAAGTCAACATACCAAGTACCCATCACAATCCCTATCTCCCGCATTACATTATTTGCCATTTGCCTCTCGTTTTCCTCTCCCCAACTTCACCCTTGCCGTTTTATTCGCCCTCTCTCTCTCTATTTGCATCTTTTGCCCGTTTGTTTGCTCGTGTGTTAGTTTGTTTGCTTCTCATCATGGCTAGTCTCATATCTTATCCGTTGTCTCCCGAGAATGAAGTTCTAAATTTTAAACAAAGGGAGGGAGAAAATCTAAAAGAAGCTTGGTATAGAATTTGCAATGTTCAAAATAGATCTACCAGGAAGCAATCTACTTCAGTTCTTCTCCGCAATTTTTATGTAGGTGCTAATCCTTGGTATAGATATATCCTTGATACCATTACCGGAGCGAACTTCTTCGGTTGCCATACTTTTTATTCTTATAATGCTATGTTAGATTTATTTGGCTCACCACCTCTTTTGGTTATTGGAACTATGTTAACTTTGGAGCTTGTAATGCAAAGACTTGAAATTATTGAAAATAAAGTTGCTACTATTGAATTAATTGAAAATCTAGATAAAAAGATCCACAATCAAATTACCCAATATGGATCTAAGGTAGGAATGACTTTGAAAAATATTAAGGAAAAGGAACCCATAGTTAATGAGAAAATAAACTTAGATTCTACTAGAATCGATAAACTTGATGGCATCATTACGAACTTCGGAACCGCTTTTTCTTCCGTAAAGAATACTTGAAGTCCTCCTACTAAAATTGCCAAGCTTATGTATGTTCCTAAAAATAAGGGTTAATCATCTAGTAAGGGAACTGCGGATCTAAAATCTATAAGTATTCATCCCAATCTTTTTGCTATCATTAAGGAACCAATTGCTACAAATGAATTTTTCGATCTTGTGCCTAAGAGTTTCATAACCACTAGAAACAAAGAAATTCCTAAGGGATATAGATCCCTCATTGAATAATTGCCTACCAAAGATGGCAATACCTTGATCTATTCTTGCTTGTTATGCCAAGCTAGGGGCATTAAACGATAGCGCTTGTTGGGGGGCAACCCAATTTTATTTTTATTCCTTGCTTTTTGTTTGTGTTTAGTAATAAATAAATTATTTAGCCTCTGTTTTGGTTGTGTTTTTTTGTGTTTAATTAGTGTTTGTGCCAAGTAGAACCGTTGGGAAGACTTGGGGAAAGTCTTGTTGAACTTGCTGTAAAAAACAGAAACTTTAGCGCTCACGAGAACTGCTGTCATTTCTATTTGGAGAGTGCTATTTAGTTAATTATTTGTGCATATGATTAATAGATAAATTCCTCACATCCAGCAGTTTATTTTAGAATTTCTGGGGTTCCAGATCTTGCGCTAGCTACAGATTACTACAGACTGTTCTGTTTTTGACAGATTCTGTTTTTCGTGTGTTGTTTGCTTATTTTGATGAATCTATGGCTAGTAAAATAGTTTATAATCCATAGAGAAGTTGGAATACAGTAGGTATAGCACCAATATAAATAAATAATGAGTTCATTACAGTACCTTGAAGTGGTCTTTTGTTTTCTTTTGCTAACGGAGCTCACGAGATTTTCTACTTTAAGTTTTGTGTTGTGAAGTTTTCAAGTTTTGGGTAAAGATTTGATGGACTATGGAACAAGAAGTGGCAAGAGCCTAAGCTTGGGGATGCCCATGGCACCCCCAAGATAATCTAAAGACACCTAAAATCCAAAGCTTGGGGATGACCCAGAAGGCATCCCCTCTTTCGTCTACTTCTATCAGTAACTTTACTTGGAGCTATATTTTTATTCACCACATGATATGTGTTTTGATTGGAGCGTCTTTTATGATTTGAGTCTCTTATTATTAGTTTACCACAATCATCCTTGCTGTACATACCTTTTTAGAGAGCTATACATGATTTGGAATTTGATAGAATACTCTATGTGCTTCACTTATATCTTTTGAGCTTTATAGTTTTGCTCTAGTGCTTCACTTATATCTTTTAGAGCACGGTGGTGGATTTGTTTTATAGAAACTATTGATCTCTCATGCTTCACTTAGATTATTTTGAGAGTCTTAATAGCATGGTAATTTGCTTAAAATCCTAATATGCTTGGTATGCAAGATTAATAATAAAACTTTCGTATGAGTGTGTTGAATACTAAGAAAAGTTTGATGCTTGATGATTGTTTTGAGATATGGAGGTAATAATATCAAAGTCATGCTAGTTGAGTAGTTGTGAAATTGAGAAGTACTTGTGTTGAAGTTTGCAAATCTCGTAGCATGCACGTATGGTAAACGTTATGCAACAAATTTGAAGCATGAGGTATTATTTGATTGTCTTCCTTATGAGTGGTGGTCGGGGACGAGTGGTGGTCTTTTCCTACAAATCTATCCCCCTAGGAGCATGCGCGTAGTGCCGAGGTTTTTGATGAGTTTTAGATTTTTGCAATAAGTATGTGAGTTCTTTATGACTAATCTTGAGTCCATGGATTATACACACTCTCACCCCTCCATCCTTCCTAGCTTCTTCGGTACCGTGCATTGCCCTTTCTCACATTGAGAGTTGGCGCAAACTTCGCCGGTGCATCCAAACCCCGTGATATGATACACTCTTTCACACATAAACCTCCTTATATCTTCCTCAAAACAGCCACCATACCTACCTATTATGGCATTTCCATAGCCATTCCGAGATATATTGCCATGCAACTTTCCATCATTCCGTTTATCATGACACATTCATCATTGTCATATTGCTTAGCATGATCATGTAGTTGACATAGTATTTGTGGCAAAGCCACCGTTCATAATTCTTTCATACATGTCACTCTTGGTTCATTGCATATCCCGGTACACCGCCGGAGACATTCATATAGAGTCATCTTTGTTCTAGTATCGAGTTGTAATCATTGAGTTGTAAATAAATAGAAGTGTGATGATCATCATTATTAGAGCATTGTCCCAAGTGAGGTATAAAAAAAAGAAAGGCCATAAAAAAGAGAAGGCCCCAAAAAAATAAAGGCCATAAAAAAAGAGATGGCACAAAAAAATGAGAGAAAAAGAGAGAAGGGACAATGTTACTATCCTTTTACCACACTTGTGCTTCAAAGTAGCACCATGATCTTCATAGTAGAGAGTCTCTCATATTATCACTTTCATATACTAGTGGGAATTTTTCATTATAGAACTTGGCTTGTATATTGCAACAATGGGCCTCCTCAAGTGCCCTAGGTCTTCGTGAGCAAGCAAGTTGGATGCACGCCCACTAGTTTCTTTTGTTGAGCTTTCATACATTTATAGCTCTAGTGCATTCGTTGCATGGCAATCCCTACTCCTTGCATTAACATCAATCGGTGGGCATCTCCATAGCCCATTGATTAGCCTCGTTGATGTGAGACTTCCTCCTTTTTTGTCTTCTCCACATAACCCCCCTCATTATATTCTATTCCACATATAGTGCTATGTCCATCGGGGTTGTGCATGATGAGAGCATTCTTGTGTGACGAAAATGAAACATGACTAAACTATATGATTTTGTAGGGATGAACTTTCTTTGGCCATGTTATTTTGAGAAGACATAATTGCTTAGTTAGTATGCTTGAAGTATTATCATTTTTATGTCAATATGAACTTTTGTCTTGAATCTTTCGGATCTGAATATTCATACCATAATTAAGAAGAATTACATTAAATTATGCCAAGTAGCACTCCGCATCAAAAATTCTGTTTTTATCATTTACCTACTCGAGGACGAGCAGGAATTAAGCTTGGAGATGCTTGATACATCTCCAACGTATCTATAATTTTTGATTGCTCCATGCTATATTATCTACTGTTTTAGACATTATTGGGCTTTATTTTCCACTTTTATATTATTTTTGGGACTAACCTATTAGCCGGAGGCCCAGCCCAGAATTGTTGTTTTTTGCCTGTTTTAGGGTTTCAAAGAAAAGGAATATCAAACGGAGTCCAAACGGAATGAAACCTTCGGAAACGTGATTTTCTCATCAGATAAGATCCAGGAGACTTGGACCCTCCGTCAAGACAGCCACGAGGTGGTAACGAGGGTGGAGGGTGCCCCCCAAGGGCGCGCCCCTGCCTCGTGGGTCCTTCGAAGCTCCACCGACGTACTTCTTCCTCCTATATATATCCACGTACCCCCAAACGATCGGAGACAGAGCCAAAAACCTAATTCCACCGCCGCAACTTTCTGTATCCACGAGATCCCATCTTGGGGCCTGTTCCAGAGCTCCGCTGGAGGGGGCATCAATCACGGAGGGCTTCTACATCATCATCCAAGCCCCTCCGATGAAGTGTGAGTAGTTTACTTCAGACCTACGGGTCCATAGCTAGTAGCTAGATGGCTTCTTCTCTCTTTTTGGATCTCAATACAATGTTCTCCCCCTCTCTCGTGGAGATCTATTCGATGTAATCTTCTTTTTGCGGTGTGTTTGTTGAGACCGATGAATTGTGGGTTTATGATCTAGTCTATCTATGAATTATATTTGAATCTTCTCTGAATTCTTTTATGTATGATTGGTTATCTTTGCAAGTCTCTTTGAATTATCAGTTTGGTTTGGCCTACTAGATTGGTTTTTCTTGCCATGGGAGAAGTGCTTAGCTTTGGGTTCGATCTTGTGGTTTCCTTTCCCAGTGACAGAAGGGGCAGCAAGGCACGTATTGTATTGTTGCCATCGAGGATAACAAGGTGGGGTTTTTATCATATTGCATGAATCTATCCCTCTACATCATGTCGTCTTGCTTAAGGCGTTACTCTATTTTTAACTTAATACTCTAGATGCATGTTGGATAGCGGTCGATGAGTGGAGTAATAGTAGTAGATGCAGAATCGTTTCGGTCTACTTGTCTCGGATGTGATGCCTATATACATGATCATACCTAGATATTCTCATAAGTATGCTCAATTCTATCTATTGCTCAACAGTAATTTGTTCACCCACCATAGAATACTTATGCTCTTGAGAGAAGCCACTAGTGAAACCTATATACATTATATTAATCTCAATCACTTTATTATTGCTTTGCTTTTACTTTGGTTTTACTTTTTACTTTGCATCTCTATACCAAAAATACCAAAAATATTATTTATCATCTCTATCAGATCTCACTTTCGTAAGTGACGGTGAAGGGATTGACAACCCCTAAGCGCATTGGTTGAGTTGAGCTATTGTTTTTGTGTAGGTATGAGGGACTCGAGCATAGGCTCCTACTGGATTGATACCTTGGTTCTCAAAAACTGAGGGAAATACTTACGCTACTTTGCTGCATCATCCCTTCCTCTTCGGGGAAATCCAACGCAGTGCTCAAGAGGTAGCATTGTCCTATGGACTAAACCCTCCGGTTTATATAGACACCGGAGGGGGCTAGGGTTACACAGAGTCGGTTACAAGGGAGGAGACCTACATATCCGTATTGCCAAGCCCGCGTTAGACGCACAGTTCGGGACCCCCTACCCGAGATCCGCCGGTTTTGACACCGACAACTACCCCAGATCTACCTGCCGCGAGCACCCCACACCTTCCAGCGTCCTGGCACGCACAGCAATGCGCCTGCCATGCCAGGCTATGCACCACCGTGAAATGCCGGTCGCGCCCTCTCGCCGCGCCGCCTGCCTCACGTCACCTTGGCTGACCACGCAGCGCTGCCCAAATCTCGAGAGAGTGGAAAAAGGAAGGACCCCGCTGACACCGCCGCCACATGGGCTTTGCCAGCAATGGCTGCCGGCCACTGCGAGGGGAGGGAGGGTGGCAGAACAGGTTTTAGTATTTGCTTCTTTTTCAGCCCAGAATTCCAGCTGCCGCATTCTCCCTCTTAGTATAAACCTTGTAACATAAGAGAGAATAGATATAAGTATTGTGACATAATGTGTAATAACAACTCATAATCCAATAAATATCGATATAAAAGCATGATGCAAAATGGACGTATCAACTCCCCCAAATTTAGACCTGTCCTCAAGAGGAAGACGATATCCAAAAATATGTCCACATGTTTAGAGATAGAGGTGTCGATAAAATAAAATATGGACATGAGGGCATCATGATCATTCTTAGAACAACAACATATATATATTGTAATATGATTTCTTATGCTAAAATAACAATTCATCCACAATTTAAAGTATGAATCAGAAACTTCATTAAAAACTAACTAACTATAATCTCAGTCAATGAAGCAATTGCAATTTATCATAACATCGGAAAGAGTCAATATAAGAGCTTTTCAGCAAGTTCACATACTCAAATATCATTTAGTCTTTCACAATTGCTAACACTCACGTAATACTTATGGGTATGGAGTTTTAATCGGACACAGAGAAAGATATGGGCTTATAGTGTTGCCTCCCAACCTTTTACCTCAAGGATAATATCAACAATAATAATTTATGAAAACCCACATGCAAAAGAATGTCACTTTATATTGCCACTTGTCATATGGACCTTTATTATGCAGTCTTTTGCTTTTATTTCTTCCACATCGCAAGATCGTATAAATCTTATTTTCTCCACATTAATAGATCATACATATTTAGAGAGCAATTTTTATTGCTTGCAACAATGACAACTTACTTGAACGATCTTACTCTATCCATAGGAAGATATGGTGGACTCTCATGGAAAAACTGGGTTTAAGGATATTTGGAAGCACAAGTAGTATCTCTACTTGGTGCAAAGAATTTGGCTAGCATGAGGGTAAAGGCAAGCTCAACATGTTGGATGATCCATGACAATATAATTTATTTCGGATGTAAGAAAATATAACCCATTACGTTGTCTTCCTTGTCCAAATCAACCTTTTAGCATGTCATATTTTAACGAGTGCTCACAATCATAAACGATGTCCAAGATAGTATATTTATATGTGAAAACCTCTCTTTCTTTATTACTTCCTATTAATTGCAACGATGACCAAAACTATGTTTGTTAACTCTCAACAACTTTTATTCATCATACTCTTTATATGTGAAGTCATTACTCTCCATAAGATCAATATGATCTTTTTATTTCTTTTTATTCTTACTCTTTTTCTCAAGATCATAGCAAGATAAGAAAGCCCTTAACTCAAAACTAATCTTTATTATATATAGCTCACGGACTCGATTACATAGAAGGATAATAAAGCAAAACTCACAACTAAATCATACTAAAACTTTATCCTACTAGATCAAGATATTACCAAAAGGATCGAACTAAGAAAAACGGTAAAGATAAAAGTGTGGTGGTGATACGATACCAGGGCACTCCCCCAAGCTTGGCAGTTGCCAAGGGGAGTGCCCATACCCGATACTAAGTTCTCCTTAGGTGGTGAAGAAGAGATTGTTGATGATGTAGGCTTGTCGTCCAGCATCAAGCGCAGGAGATGATCCAACTTACGAATAATTCCCTTGAGTGCGATGATATGCTCTTGCAACAGAATATTTTCACGAGTTAGATACTTTTCTGCACCCGAATTATTTCAATCATCTTGAAAGCTTCAATTTTGGTAGGGGTAAGAAGATTGTAATGATGTTGAAGGATGTCTTCTTCTCCTGCTGACGGAGCTTGATACTCCGTGGCCTTCTTGATCCCATCATTCTTGTTGATCTCCACGGGTTCTTCTCTCTTCACCTCTATCTTCATTAGCCAAGCATCATCGCCCTAATTGTTGGAGGAGGGGGACGACATCATGCTTGGCCTTGACAACTCTGGTAGAAAACAGCTCGAAACAAAAACAAAGGATAATTGCATGGTACGGTGGTCAAAACCTTCGGGAGAATATATAATGAATTTTTACCGACCAAAATAAGTATCGTGCAAGAAGACAGAGTCCGGAGGGCACACGAGGTGCCCACGATGACGAAGCTATGTACCTAGGGTAGGGTCATGGACTTGTCCAAACTTCCCTACCCAAGGACATCTCTAGAAGAAATCACCTTTCAATCGACTTGGAGGTGTTCCACTCGACAGACTCGAAGAAACTCGACCAAGAAGCGATCACTCGACCAAGACCAAACCACTAGATGGCCAGGAGACCTAAAGGCACTCCGCATGCTAACGGTCGGTTATTAAGTAGCCTTTATGGTCATCATAGCACTTTATTAAGGGTTTTACCAGTAACGCCCAAACTTAATGTATTTAAAACCCTGCATAACTGAGGTTCAGAGGGGTCCGGCGAACTCTATATAAGCCACCCCCCTCCTCATTGTAAAGGGTTCGCACCCCTATAAACCATACACGCATAATCCAGTCGACCGCCTCCGGGCTCCGAGACGTAGGGCTATTACTTCCTCCGAGAAGGGCCTGAACTCGTAAACCTCGTGCGCTTAGAACTTCTCCATAGCTAAGATCTTGCCTCTCCATACTTACCCCCCTACATTACTGTCAGACTTAGAACCACGACAGTTGGCACCCACCGTGGGGCAGGTTTTTTAGCGATTTGTTGGAGGAGTTGCGATCTTTTCCGATCCGAATCATCATGGTTTCCGGCAGAGTGTTGGTGGAGGGCCACGAGATCCGTCTCGGCGCACTCACGTTCATCGCCCACGACTCCGCTTGGCTTCAGGAGGCTCTGCTCGACGTGGACGCGCTCCCTGTCCGCGGGGCGACGCACTTTCGCACGTGCGCCCGCGGCATCCTTTTGCGACAACCGTCGACCCACTATCGGTCGGCTCCTGTGCTGTCATCCCTCCCTGTTTCCCGCCGGCGCAAGCGCTCCGGTCAGTCGAGACTTTGGCGGTGGGTGAGACACGCGGTGGCACGCCAGTCGGCCATCCCTCAAGTCGCGGCGATCAAGCCCGACAAATCCCTCTACGACCTGTTCGATCTGTCGACTGGCTCCGCAGAGACCGCATCCGAGTGCGATAGCAGCGATCTGGCGGAGGAGGTTCTGATGGTCGATGGACCACCCAGTCCTCCCGGTTTTCCATGCACCAACGGAGGCGCGGGTGGAGGCGACCCGTCGCGTCCCCATGAGGAATATCTTCCCGAGCCTCTCGCGTCACTGCAGAGAGAAGAACTTCATCGCCGGAACATGGGTGCGCTGCACACTCCTATCGTCGGAGAAACCCCCGAGGCTCGTGCCTTGGAGGACGCGCGCCTGGCAAACTTGGCCGAGCGCGCTCGACTGGAGAACCTCCAGCGAGCACTCGACGAGCGTGCGCGACAACGGGTTCCCGAATCCAGTCGACGTCAGCTCTTCCCGCCCCCGTAGGTATATCGAACTCTGATTCAGAATTTAGTAGCTGCGGCCCGTATAGCAGAGTCGATTCAGCCTTCCCAATCGGAGGCTAGCAGAGGCTTGCTACAGATCAGAGCGTTACTCCGGGCAGCAGGAGACCAGAATTCCGCTATTTCTTAGTCGCAGAACAGGATTCACAGCAGATCCGTTGCTGCAGACACAGTCCAGTCGGCTCATAGCCCAAGATCGCCCCCGAGGCGTGAGGGACGTGGGGACCGGCATAATCAGTATGGGAACCGTGAGCAATATGACCGTCGATTCGATCGTGATGATCGACGTCGAGTGCCCACCCCTCCCCCGAGGTGCGGGTCATATGCGCCTCGACAGCAGGATGACAGGCGCCCTTGTAGTGTTGGGCGAAGGATTCCAGTCGACTCCAGGGAGCCAGGCTTTGATGCGAGATCCATTCTCGTTCAAGGTTTGGTCGACAGGAACAGAGCTCACCGAGAAGGTCATGACAGAGATGCACCTACCAGCAGCAGAGCACATGCTTCAGGGCCAGAGTGCTTTAGTAGAGCCATCAGGGCTGTTGTGATTCCTCCCAACTTCAGGTTGGCGACTGGAGTCAGCAAGTTCACTGGTGAGTCCAAGCCCGATACTTGGCTTGAAGACTACCGAGTGGCCGTCCAGATTGGCGGCGACAATGTTGAAGTGGCCATGAAGCACATGCCTCTCATGTTGGAGGGCTCGGCCAGAGCGTGGCTAAACCAGTTAGCACCCAGCAGCATTTACACTTGGGAAGATCTCGCCCGAGTGTTTGTCACCACATTCGAAGGAACATGCAAGCGACCGGCAGGGCTGACGGAACTGCGGTCTTGCGTGCGGAAGCCGAATGAAACATTGAGGGATTACATCTAGAGATGAATCATGCTACATCACACGGTGGAGAATGTGCCTGACCACCAAGCAGTCTGTGCCTTCAAAGAAGGTGTCAAGTACAGAGAGCTAAATCTGAAATTCGGTCAGACCAGAGATATGTCTCTGAATCGGATGATGGAGATTGCCACCAAGTACGCAAATGGTGAAGATGAGGATCGACTCAGGAGTGGCAAGCTCAAGTCATTCGCCCAAGAAACCGGAGGAAATTCCAATCAGAAACAGAAGCGGAAAGCCGAGCCAGCCGCTCCTGGGGAAGCCTTGGCTGTAACCCAAGGAAAGTTTAATGGGAAACCCAAAGGACCTTGGAACCCCAAGAAAGTTAAAGACCAGGACGGAAATGATGTGTTGGATTTGCCATGTCTCGTCCACACCAAGGAAGATGAAGAGGGTAATTTCATTTACCCGAAACATACCACTCGACAGTGTCGACTCTTGATCCAGCAGTTCCAGGGCAAGCAGCCCAAAGATAAGGAAAAGGAGTCGGACAAAGTTGAGGACAAGGATGATAGTGACGATGGATACCCCCAGGTCAATTCCACCCTCACGATTTTTGCTGATGTGGAAAGCAAAAGTCGACTGAAAGTTATCAACCGAGAGGTGAATATGGTTGCTCCGGCGACACCCAGTTATCTGAAGTGGTCTCAGACTGCCATAACATTCGACCGGTCCGATCACCCAACGCATATCGCCACCCCTGGGAGGCAAGCTTTGGTGGTCGACCCAGTTGTTGAAGGCACTCGACTAACCAAAGTCTTGATGGATGGTGGCAGTGGTTTGAACATATTATATGCTGAGACGTTGAAAGGGATGGGCATTCCGATGTCCAGACTCAGTACCAGCAACATGAGTTTCCATGGAGTCATTCCTGGGAAGAAGGCTGAATCACTCGGCCAGATTTCTCTTGATGTGGTTTTTGGTGATTCCAAGAATTACCGCAAAGAAAAGTTGACGTTTGAAGTTGTAGACTTCCAGAGTGCCTATCACGCTATTTTGGGCAGGCCGGCTGATGCACGCTTCATGGCCCGACCATGTTACGTGTATCTCAAATTGAAGATGCCTGGCCCCAAAGGTGTGATCACTATTACGGGCAATCGGAAGAAAGCGGAAGAATGTTTTTAGAAAGGTTCAAAGATCGCTGATGCTCAGATGGCGGTGGTGGAGCTGCAGGAATACCAGAAGACTGCAGACCCGAGTGATTTATTGCGAGCCAAGAAGCCCGCCACAGAATCAGCTTTTCAGTCGTCTGGCGAAACGAAGATAGCTCACATCCACCCGACCGATCCCAGCGCTGCTCCAACTCACATCTCAACAACACTCGACTCCAAATAGGAAGAAGCGCTCATCTAGTTCCTCCGTGAGAACTGGGACATTTTCGCATGGAAGCCTTCTGACATGCCGGGTGTTCCCAGGGAGCTGGCTGAGCACCGCCTAATAGTCGACTCAAAAGTAAAATCTATCAAGGAACATCTCCGACGGTCCGCCGTCCAGAAGAGAAAGGCTATTGGCGAAGAGGTGGCTCGGCTCTTAGCAGCAGTGTTCATCCGAGAAATCAACCACTCCGAGTGGCTCGCCAACGTTGTCATGGTCCCCAAGAAGGACAAGTCACTTTGCATGTGCATTGACTTTAAACATATCAATCGGGCCTGCCTGAAAGATCATTTTCCTCTCCCCCGCATTGATCAGATAGTCGACTCGACTACGGGATGTGAGCGACTGTCTTTTTTAGACGCTTATTCCGGGTACCATAAGATCCGTCTGTATGGGCCTGACGAGATTAAAACAGCTTTCATCACTCCATTCGGGTGCTTCTGTTATGTTACCATGCCGTTCGGCCTCAAGAATGCCGGAGCCACATTCATGAGGATGATTCAGAAGTGTTTGCTCACTCAAATCAGTCGGAATTTGGAAGCATACATGGACGACATTGTGGTCAAGTCACGGAAGGGCTCCGACCTGCTAGCTGACCTTGCTGAAACCTTTGCCAACCTCAGGAGGTATGATATGAAGCTTAATCCATCAAAGTGCACATTCGGGGTTCCTGGCGGAAAATTACTCGGTTTTCTCGTTTCTGAACGGGGAATCGACGCCAATCCAGAAAAAGTCGGTACTATACTCCGAATGCAAAGTCCTATGTGAGTGCACGATGTCCAGAAGCTTACTGGTTGCTTGGCCGCTTTAAGTCGATTCATATCCCATCTCGGTGAAAAGGCATTGCCTCTCTACTGATTGATGAAGAAGTCCGACAAGTTCGAGTGGACTCCCGAAGCTGATGCAGCGTTTGCAGAGCTCAAAGCTCTGCTCTCCACCCAGCCGGTGCTTGCTGCCCCAATCAGCAAGGAGCCTTTGCTGCTTTACATCGCAGCCACGGGACAAGTCAACAGTATGGTACTGACGGTCGAGCGGGAAGAAGACGGAAAAGCCTTCAAAGTTCAGTGCCCAGTATATTATATTTCTGAATTTTTGACCCCGTCGAAGCAAAGATATCCTCATTATCAGAAGCTTGTATATGGGATTTATATGACCACAAAGAAAGTTGCTCACTACTTCTCTGATCATTCCATTACAGTCGTCAGCGACGCTCCGTTATCAGAGATCCTGCATAACAGAGATGCAACTGGTCGAGTGGCAAAATGGGCGATTGAACTCCTTCCTCTAGATATCAAGTTCGAGGCAAAGAAAGCTATCAAGTCCCAGGCAATAGCAGATTTCGTCGCCGAGTGGATTGAACAGCAACTGCCGACTCAGGTTCACTCGAAGCATTGGACCATGTTCTTCAACGGCTCCAAAATGCTGAATGGTTCCGGTGCCGGGGTAGTGTTGGTCTCCCCCCGAGGAGATAAGCTCAGATATGTTCTTCAAATCCACTTTGATTCCTCCAATAACGAGGTGGAATATGAAGCACTTTTGTATGGGTTGCGCATGGCCATTTCACTCGGCGTTCGTCGCCTCATGGTCTATGGCGACTCAGATTTGGTGGTTAATCAGGTGATGAAGGAATGGGACGTCAGAAGTCCAGCCTTGACTGGTTATTGCAATCCAGTGAGAAAGCTGGAGAAGAAATTCGAGGGGTTAGAACTTCATCACATACCCCGACTGAAAAATCAAGCAGCTGATGATTTGGCAAAAATAGGTTCCAAAAGAGAAGCCATTCCCAGCAATGTGTTTATGGAACACATCCACACACCATCAGTTCAGGAGGATCCCTTCACTGAAGAGCCCCCGTAGCCAAAAAGTGCCACGGATCCGACTGAAGTTGAAGTTCCAGCTGTGGTTGACCTGATCATGGAAGTCTTGGTCATCACTCCCGACTGGACAGTACCTTACATCGCGTACATCCTAAGGAAAGAACTCCCAGAGGACGAAGAAGAGGCTCGACAGATCATCCGTCGATCCAAGGCCTTCACAGTCATAAAGGGGCAGTTGTATAGGGAAAGCGCGACTGGAGTCACTCAGAAGTGTATAACACCAGAAGAAGGTCAAATGATCCTTGATGATATCCACTCGGGGACCTGTGGTCATCATGCGTCCTCTAGGACCATTGTGGCTAAAGCATACCGAGCGGGATTTTACTGGCCAAGGGCCAATGAAATGGAAAAAGAGATAGTCGACAAATGTGAAGGATGTCAGTATTACTCCAATATGTCGCACAAGCCCGCGTCAGCTCTGAAAACCATTCCACTCGTCTGGCCCTTCGCTGTTTGGGGGCTAGACATGGTTGGACCACAGAAAACGGGCAGGAGCGGCTTCACTCACGTGCTAGCAGCAGTCGACAAGTTCACCAAATGGATTGAAGCTAAGCCTATCAAGAATCTTGATGCTTGCACTGCTATCAGTTTCATCAGAGAGTTGATATTCAGATATGGAGTTCCGAAAAACATCATCACTGACAATGGGTCAAACTTTGATTCCGACAAATTCAGGGCCTTTTGCGCCTCTCAGGGCACACAAGTCGACTATGCTTCGATCGCTCACCCTCAGTCGAATGGACAGGCGGCAAGAGCAAATGGCCTAATTCTCAAAGGACTGAAACCTCGACTGATGCGCGATCTCAAGCACGCAGCAGGTGCATGGGTCGACGAGCTTCCATCAGTTCTTTGGGGATTGAGGACGACCCCGAACCAATCGACCGGAAGAACCCCATTCTTTCTGGTCTACGGAGCCAAAGCAGTCTTGCCGAGTGACATGCTTCACAACGCCCCTCGAGTTGAGCTCTACTCTGAAGAAGAAGCAGAACAAGCCCGGCAGGACGCAGTCGACCTCCTAGAATAAGAAAGAGAAATGGCCATGATCTGATCGACCATCTATCAGCAAGACTTGCATCGATTCCATGCCAGAAATGTGAAGAGTCGAGCCTTCCAAGAAGGAGACTTAGTCCTCCGCGTGGATCAGCAAAAACCACACAAACTCGCTCCTACTTGGGAAGGCCCGTTCATAGTCACCAGAGTCCTTCACAATGGAGCGTACCACCTCTACAATGTCGATCGCCAGATTGATGAGCCACGAGCCTGGAATGCGGAGCTACTCCGCCCCTTTTATACTTGAATTCTCACTCGGATGAGATGTAATAAGAAAAAACTCCTGTAGTTTATTTATCAAAGACAAGAGCGTTATAATTTTCTCAGCGGTTGATATTGTTTTTGTTTGCGTAAGAAATCCCCCAATGGGTGGCTTAGCTGCGAATCCGCTTCGCCTAAGTTTGTAAAAATAATTTCCTACCGAGTGGTGAGCTAGCCTCCCACTCGGGGGCTTAGCTGCGAACCCGTTTCGCCTAAGTATTTAAAAATCCTACCGAGTGGAGAGCAATCCTCCCACTCGGAGGCTGAGCTGCAGTCCAGTACTTGCCTAAGTTTTCTCACTCAGAGACTTAGCTGCAGTCCGGCACTCGCCTAAGTTTGAAAAAATCCTACCGAGTGGAGAGCAATCCTCCCACTCGGAGGCTTAGCTGCAGTCCAGTACTCGCCTAAGTTTTCTCACTCGGAGACTTAGCTGCAGTCCGGCACTCGCCTAAGTTTGAAAAAATCCTACCGAGTGGAGAGCAATCCTCCCACTCGGAGGCTTAGCTGTAGTCCAGTACTCACCTAAGTTTTCTCACTCGGAGACTTAGCTGCAGTCCGGCACTCGCCTAAGTTTGAAAAAATCCTCCCGAGTGGAGAGCAATCCTCCCACTCGGGGGCTTAGCTGCAGTCCAGTACTCGCCTAAGTGTTTGAAAAAAACCTACCGAGTGGAGAGCAATCCCCCACTTGGGGGCTTAGCTGCAGTCCAGTACTCGCCTCGCCTAAGTGTTTGAAAAAATCCTACCGAGTAGAGAGCAATCCTCCCACTCAGGGGCTTAGCTGCAGTCCAGTACTCGCCTAAATCTTCTCACTCGAAGACTTAGATGTAGTCCGGCACTCGCCTAAGTTTGAAAAAATCCTACCGAGTGGAGGGCAATCCTCCCACTCGGGGGCTTAGCTGCAATCCAGTGCTCGCCTAAGTTTCCTCACTCGGAGACTTAGCTGCAGTCCGGTACTCGCCTAAGTATTTGAAAATCCAACCGAGTGGTGAGCAAACCTCCCACTCAGGGGCTTAGCTGCAGTCCAGTGCTCGCCTAAGTACGAAACACATCTCAATCCTCAAGGACGACGAGGTGCAGGTCGACTTCCACCTTCTCCTGGGGAGCTTCGCCACAAATACAATGTGCGCTCCATCCCGCTCTGCAGTAACGAGGTGCGGGTCGACTGCCACCTTCTCCTGGGGAGCTTCGCCACAAATACAATGTGCGCTCCGTTCCGCTCTGCAGTAACAAGGTGCGGGTCGACTGCCACCTTCTCTTAGGAGCTTCGTCACAAATATAATGGGCACTCCATCGCCGAACCACAAGGGCAACAAGGCGTGGGTCGACTGCTTCCTTCTCCTTTGGAGCTGCGCTACAAATACAAAAGTTGTCTCGAATAAAGAACGGGTTCACTCAGCAAGGGATTCATGAAGGTATTCAACGACAAACCAAGTTCTGATAAAATCCTAAAGGTTCCGGACCACAGATCGAAGTACTCAGGCATTCAGCCCGAAAGAGTTTAACGGTTACAAAGACCACTCGGCATTCCGAGGCAAATTTAAGGTGAGGCATAAAAGTTTGTTCACTCCACGGGAGGAGGACTATCAGGCTCGACGAACTCGTCTAAGTCGACGCCGTCGGCGATCCGAGTGGCTGCAGCGATGAAGGTCTCCATAAAAGATCGGAAGTCATGCTTCTGGGTGTTGGCGACCTTGATTGCTGCCAGCTTATCTTGTCGCACCTCCTTGAAATGGACGCGAACCAAAGACAGAGCCACATCAGCGCCACACTGTGCAGAAGACTTCTTCCACTCCTGCACTCGGTCAGGGATTTTGTTGAGTCGAGTCATCAGGGACTCAAGATCATTTTGGAGCGTGGCCTCTAGCCAAATGTCGGGTCGATCCGCGACATGGCGACCTTCAATCGAGCCAAGTAGTCCACGGCACCGTCGATGCGGGATTCCGGTTGGAGCAGATTCATGGCAGTTTCATCTTTCACGGGAGAATTGATTGGATCCAAACCTGGTTCGATCCGCCTGGTCTCCTCCTCGAAGTTCTGGCAAAACTCTGCATTCACGATCCAAGAATTAGTCAATTTTCATATCCTGAGTCGACACAAAAAAAATTAGTCGGAACAAAATGTGCACCTTCAAGCTTGATGAACAACTTCTTGGCAAGGCTCCTCAGGTAGCTCTCCAGATCGTCCCTCCTGCGAGCGATGCCTTCCATCTTCCCGCCCAGGTTGAGGTTCTCCTTCTTCCAGCGCGAGCACTCGTTGTTGGCTTCATTCAGAGCAGATTTCAGCTTGGTATTCTCTTCTTCCAACTGGCCGACCGAAGCCAATTTCTGTTCAGCCAGAGCAGTTCTGTCGTCAGCCTCCTTTCGAGCAGCAGCCAAATCCTGATCCTTCTTCACCAGAGCTTCTCTCAGTTTTTCTGCAAAGAAACGATGATTGATTCAAAAATAGCAGAAGGGTATTCAAGCCTAAGACAGACCAGTCGACAAACTCGTCTTACCAGTGGCGCCGTCCTTAACCTTTTGCAGCTCTGTCTTGGCCAGCTCCAAGTCGAGGTTCAGTTGAATCTGCTGTTTCTCCAAGTCAGCAAAGCGAGCTCCAAGATCACAAGATTTCTGAAATCAAAGCGGAGAAGTTATTTTACAGCAAAAAACGACAAAGACAATAAGTACTAAGACTACGGTTGACTGCCCGCAGTCCACCATAGTCTCAGGGACTACACCCAGTGGGTGCACTTTGCGTGCCCCCACCGGTTCTGATCCCACTCGACCGGCCTGCTGGAGTCGAGTGCAGGTAGTAAAAAAAGAGAGAAAGTAGAACTCAGACCACAGTCGACTGCCAGCAGTCGACCGCGGTCTCGGGGACTACACCCAGTGGGTGCACTTGGCGTGCCCCCACCGGTTCTGATCCCACTCGACCAGATCGAGTGGAAGAGACAAACTACTAGTTCGGTTTACACTCGAAAAAATGCAAAGACTACAGTCGACTGCCAGCAGTCCACCGTAGTCTCGGGGACTACACCCAGTGGGTGCACTCAGCGTGCCCCCACTAGTTCAAAAATTCAATCGACGCACCCAGTGGGTGTACAGATGCAAAGATTTTTGGAAAGAGTCTTCAGATAGCATATCCTAACAGAACAAGTGACGACCAACTAACCTGGACGTTGCTCTGGAGAGCCGAGCTGGCATCGTAGGCAGCTTGGCTGGCGTCCCGCACCGTCTCCATCTTCTCCATCATAATGCCCGCCTGGCGTATGGCTTCCCTGGCAGCATTCACCTCGTCCTCTGGGACATGATGGGTCGCAAAAACTAAAGGCGGGTCGACAGGGGCCTAAGCAGTCGACGAGGAAGGCAAGGCACTTGACAATGGCACGGCGAAGGTAACAGAACCCCGATTGGCATCGCCAGCGTTCTGAACGACTGGCTCCGCCCTCGACGTCGATTGTGGCACCTCGCTCGCGGGAGCTTGCCTATTTCTCCTCGCCAAAGGCCTCTCGGGCTCTTCATCATCATCGTCAGGGAGGTCAATAATGTTAGGGGCTGTTCGAAGTTCAGTCGACAAAATAACATCACCCAATGGTACACATTGCAGTTGAATCGACCAAAATAAAGACAGTATGGCAGAAATCATACCCAGATTAGAAGTGACCGCATCCTCCATCACCTCATCATCGTCCCTGTAAGCTGAGGTCCCGGAAGTAGCAGCGCTGACAGTTCCAAAGTTCGTCCGGTTAAAACAAGAAAAACAAACAGCACAGAGCGTCGAGTAAATATGAAGGGAGACACTCACGCGGAAGCGATGGGGATCTCAATCTTAATCTTCGGCAACGCCTTCTGAAGCTTCGGCTCTGCGACTTTGGGATGCTTTGACGCTTTTTCAGTCGGAGTGGGCGAAGAGGTCCGAGGACGCTTCGAAGACTGACCAGTTTGAGCAACCGCCTTTTCACGGGCGCTCGATCGTTCTAGGTCAAGTTTGGACCGCCTCTTCCTGCGAGGAGGCGACTCGACTTCTTCTTCGTCGCTTGGATCGTCGCTTTCTTCGTCTCCTCTACCGTCAGACAACCATTCACCACTGTCGTCGCCGCTCGCTTCTCCTTCCGCGTCCTGCTCTTACTCTCCGTTGGGCATTGAATACATTTCAATAATGGCCTGAAAGAAAGCAGGAAGAACAAAGTCAGTCGACTCAGTATAGGCAGCTGCGCGAGTGAATTCAGATTACAAACAAAAACTCAGAATCGGACCTTCTCTGGTACATGAGACTGGTCGAGTGGAGGAACTCTCCTAGCTCCCCTGGGGTTGTCCTTGCTTCCGGTCATGCCCGACAGCCACTTCTCTAGTGTGTCGTCATCGACCTCCTCCGGGTGAATCCGAGTGGAGTCTTCGAGACCCGAATACATCCACATCGTATGGTCTCGGGCTTGAAGAGGCTGGATGCGCCGCTGAAGGAAGACCTCCAAGAGATCCATACGAGTGACCTCGTCACGGAGAAGCTGGACCACTCGCTCTACCAGCACCCTCACCTGCGCCTTCTCCTCTGGGAGCACCTTCAAAGGGGAGGGTTCCCTCACTCGGTCCATGGTGAAAGGAGGGAGGCCAGTCGACTGCCCTAGCATCGACTGGTCTTTGCAGTAAAACCAGGTCGACTGCCATCCGCGAACTGAGTCGGGAAGAATCATGGCCAGAAAGGAGCTTTTCCCTCTCATCTGGACACCAAGACCCCCACACATCTGAATCACCTGAGTCCTCTCGTCACTCGGATTAGCTTTTTTCACCGTCTGGGAGCGACAAGTGAAAATGTGCTTGAAAAGGCCCAAGTGAGGCCGACAACCCAGGAAATTCTCACACAAAGAAACAAAAGCGGCGAGATAAACGATGGTGTTGGGAGTGAAGTGGTGAAGTTGTGCCCCAAAGAAGTTCACAAATCCCTGAAAGAAAGGGTGAGGAGGCAAGGAGAATCCACGGTCGACGTGGGTGGCAACGAGAACGCGCTCACCCTCCCGAGGTTGCGGCTCGAATTCCTTCCCCGGAAGCCGCGTCGATTCATAGGGGATCAGCTCTCCTTTGGCTAGGTCGTCGAGGTCTTCTTGGGTGATCGTTGAGCGGATCCAGTCGCCCTGGATCCAGCCCTTCGGCAGGCCGGTTCGCGAGGAGTCCGCCCCGACTGGTCGCCTTCCCCTTCGACCTCGTCGTCGCCTTATTCGCCCGCTCTAGAGCCGCCGTCTTCTCCTTCCCCATCGTCGCACAGTTCGGAGCGGTGGGGCGTACGGAGCGGTGGAGCTGGGGCGAGAGCGAGCGCGGCGAGGGAGCGAGAAGAGGAGAAGAGATAATGAGGACGCACAGTTCGAAGAGTCCCCGGTCCGACGCCTTATATGAGGCCGCTTCCGAGTGGCTGACTGGTAGGCCTGGGCAGCCCTGTCAAATCCCGTAACGATCGCGCACGTCATATGTGGAGAAAAAGCTGGCACGGGGATCGAGGCAGCTCCGCTCTATCCCATCCGATTACTGCGGCTTCCCCCGTCCCGCGCGCTTCCCAAAATTCAGATCCCGCGAAATCTACGGGCAGCAGAACAACTTGTCAGACCAAAGATCTCCTCCGCAACGTCACTCGGAACCTTTCAAATAAAGAAACTCACTCGACAAAAAGCTAAGAATGGATCAAGGCAACTGAAAAGGAAGTTGTTGTCATCACTCAGGATTCATTGACCCGAAACCAGATATACTCATGGCATGAAAAATGAGTCGGGGAAAATTCTCAACTCCGTCCCCACTCAAACCTTGATCCATTCGGGGGCTAATGACGAAGCTATGTACCTAGGGTAGGGTCATGGACATGTCCAAACTGCCCTACCCAAGGACATCTCTAGAAGAAATCACCTTTCAATCGACTTGGAGGTGTTCCACTCGACAGACTCAAAGACACTCGACCAAGAAGCGATCACTCGACCAAGACCAAACCACTCGATGGCCAGGAGACCTAAAGGCACTCTGCATGCTAACGGTCGGTTATTAAGTAGCCTTTATGGTCATCATAGCACTTTATTAAGGGCGTTACCAGTAACGCTTGACCTTAATGTATTTAAAACCCTGCATAACTGAGGGCCGGAGGGGTCCGGCGAACTCTATATAAGCCACCCCCTCCTCAGTGTAAAGGGTTCGCACCCCTGTAAACCATACACGCATAATCCAGTCGACCGCCTCTGGGCTCCGAGACGTAGGTCTATTACTTCCTCCGAGAAGGGCCTGAACTCGTAAACCTCGTGCGCTTACAACTTCTCCATAGCTAAGATCTTACCTCTCCATACTTACCCCCCTACATTACTGTCAGACTTAGAACCACGACACACGAGGCAGGGGGCGCACCCTCCACCCTCGTGGACGCCTCGTGTCCTTTCCAGACTGCTTCTTATTTTTATATTTTCTTAAATATTCCAAAATGGAGAAAAATTGTTATTAGAACTGTTTTGGTGTCGGTTTACTTACCGTACCACACACCTCTTCCTTTTCGGAGGCTGAAACGTTCTGGAAGGTGTCCCTTATATACTCCTCCGGGGTTACGGTTTAAATAACATTAGTTTCAACATTCATAGGATTACCTGAGATATAATGTTTGATTCTTTGACCGTTCACCACCCTCGGATTTGTTCCTTCGAAGTTTTTTATTTTTATGGCACCGGAACGATAGACCTCCACGGTAATGTCAGGACCTTCCCACTTAGAGAGTAGTTTTCCTGCAAAATAATCTTAAACGAGAGTTGTATAACAATACATAATCACCTACATTAAACTCACATTTTTGTATCCTTTTGTCACGCCATCTTTTAACTTTTTCCTTAAACAGTTTGACATTCTCATAGGCCTGGGTTCTCCACTCATCAAGTGAGTTAATGTCAAACAGTCTCTTCTCACCGGCAAGTTTGAAGTCATAGTTGATCTCTTTAATTGCCCAATATGCCTTATGTTCTAGTTCGAGAGGTAAGTGACATGCTTTACCATAAACCATCTTATACAGAGACATACCCATAGGATTTTTATATGCAGTTCTTGAAGGAAATATGCCCTAGAGGCAATAATAAAGTTATTATTTATTTCCTTATATCATGATAAAAGTTTATTATTCATGCTAGAATTGTATTAACCGGAAACATAATACATGTGTGAATACATAGACAAACAGAGTGTCACTAGTATGCCTCTACTAGACTAGCTTGTTAATCAAAGATGGTTATGTTTCCTAACCATGGACAAAGAGTTGTCATTTGATTAACAGGATCACATCATTAGTTGAATGATCTGATTGACATGACCCATTCCATTAGCTTAGCACCCGATCGTTTAGTATGTTGCTATTGCTTTCTTCATGACTTATACATGTTCCTATGACTATGAGATTATGCAACTCCCGTTTGCCATAGGAACACTTTGTGTGCTACCAAACGTCACAACATAACTGGGTGATTATAAAGGAGATCTACAGGTGTTTCCAAAGGTACATGTTGGGTTGGCGTATTTCGAGATTAGGATTTGTCACTCCGATTGTCGGAGAGGTATCTCTGGGCCCTCTCGGTAATGCACATCACTTAAGCCTTGCAAGCATTGCAACTAATGAGTTAGTTGCGGGATGATGTATTACAGAACGAGTAAAGATACTTGCCGGTAACGAGATTGAACTAGGTATGGGATACCGACGATCAAATCTCGGGCAAGTAACATACCGATGACAAAGGGAACAACGTATGTTGTTATGCGGTCTGACCGATAAAAGATCTTCGTAGAATATGTAGGAGCCAATATGAGCATCTAGGTTCCGCTATTGGTTATTGACCGGAGACGTGTCTCGGTCATGTCTACATTGTTCTCGAACCCGTAGGGTCCGCACGCTTAAGGTTACGATGACAGTTATATTATGAGTTTATGCATTTTGATGTACCAAAGGTTGTTCGGAGTCCCGGATGTGATCACGGACATGACGAGGAGTCTCGAAATGGTCGAGACATAAAGATTGATATATTGGAAGCCTATGTTTGGATATCGGAAGTGTTCCGGGTGAAATCGGGATTTTACCGGAGTACCGGGAGGTTACCGGAACCCCCCGGGAGCTATATGGGCCTAAGTGGGCCTTAGTGGAAAAGAGAAGGGGCAGCCCAAGATGAGTCGCGCGCCCCTCCCCTCCCTTGGTCCGAATAGGACAAGGAGAGGGGGCCGGCCCCCCTCTCTCTTTTCCCCCCGCCGCGAATCCTATTCCAACTAGGATTGGGGGGGAATCCTACTCCCAGAGGGAGTAGGACTCCTCCTGGCGCGCCTCTCCTAGGCCGGCCGCACCCCCCCCTTGAGCCTTTATATACGGAGGCAGGGGCACCCCAGGGAAACACAAGTTGATCCACGTGATCATATTCTTAGCCGTGTGCGGTGCCCCCTTCCACCATAGTCCTCGATAATATTGTAGCGGTGCTTAGGCGAAGCCTTGCTGCAGTAGTACATCAAGATCGTCACCACGCCGTCGTGCTGACGAAACTCTTCCCTGACACTTTGCTGGATCGGAGTCCGGGGATCGTCATCGAGCTGAACGTGTGCTAGAACTCGGAGGTGCCGTAGTTTCGGTGCTTGATCGGTCGGGCCGTGGAGACGTACGACTACATCAACCAAACGCTTCCGTTGTCGATCTACAAGGGTACGTAGATCACACTCTCCCCCTCTCGTTGCTATGCATCACTATGATCTTGCGTGAGCGTAGGAAATTTTTTGAAATTACTATGAAACCCAACAGTGGCATCCGAGCCTAGGTTTTATATGTTGATGTTATATGCACGAGTAGAACACAAGTGAGTTGTGGGCGATATAAGTCATACTGCTTACCAGCATGTCATACTTTGGTTCGGCGGTTTTGTTGGACGAAGCGGCCCGGACAGACACTACGCGTACGCTTACGCGAGACCGGTTCTCCCGACGTGCTTTGCACATAGGTGGCTTGCGGGTGACAGTTTCTCCAACTTTAGTTGAACTGAGTGTGGCTTCGCCCTGTCCTTGCGAAGGTTAAAACAGCACCAACTTGACAAACTATCGTTGTGGTTTTTGATGCGTAGGTAAGATTGGTTCTTGCTTAAGCCCGTAGCAGCCACGTAAAACGTGCAACAACAAAGTAGAGGACGTCTAACTTGTTTTTGCAGGGCATGTTGTGATGTGATATGGTCAAGACATGATGCTAAATTTTATTGTATGAGATGATCATGTTTTGTAACCGAGTTATCGGCAACCGGCAGGAGCGATATGGTTGTCGCTTTATTGTATGCAATGCAATCGCGCTGTAATGCTTTACTTTATCACTAAGAGGTAGCGATAGTCGTGGAAGCATAAGATTGGCGAGACAACAACGATGCTACAATGGAGATCAAGGTGTCGCGTCGGTGACGATGGTGATCATGACGGTGCTTCGGAGATGGAGATCACAAGCACAAGATGATGATGGCCATATCATATCACTTATATTGATTGCATGTGATGTTTATCTTTTATGCATCTTATCTTGCTTTGATTGACGGTAGCATTATAAGACGATCTCTCACTAAATTATCAAGAAGTGTTCTCCCTGAGTATGCACCGTTGCGAAAGTTCTTCGTGCTGAGACACCACGTGATGATCAGGTGTGATAGGCTCTACGTTCAAATACAACGGGTGCAAAACAGTTGCACACGCGGAATACTCAGGTTATACTTGACGAGCCAAGCATATACAGATATGGCCTCGGAACACGGAGACCGAAAGGTCGAGCGTGAATCATATAGTAGATATGATCAACATAGTGATGTTCACCAATGAAACTACTCCATCTCACGTGATCGGACATGGTTTAGTTGATTTGGATCACGTAATCACTTAGAGGATTAGAGGGATATCTATCTAAGTGGGAGTTCTTTAAGTAATATGATTAATTGAACCTAAATTTATCATGAACTTAGTACCTGATAGTATCTTGCTTGTTTATGTATGATTGTAGATAAATGGCCCGTGCTGTTGTTCCATTGAATTTTAATGCGTTCCTTGAGAAAGCAAACTTGAAAGATGATGGTAGCAATTACACGGACTGGGTCCGTAACTTGAGGATTATCCTCATTGCTGCACAGAAGAATTACGTCCTGGAAGCACCGCTGGGTGCCAGGCCTGCTGCTGGAGCAACACCAGATGTTGTGAACATCTGGCAAAGCAAAGCTGATGACTACTCGATAGTTCAGTGTGCCATGCTTTACGGCTTAGAACCGGGACTTTAACGACGTTTTGAACGTCATGGAGCATATGAGATGTTCCAGGAGTTGAAGTTAATATTTCAAGCAAATGCCCGGATTGAGAGATATGAAGTCTCCAATAAGTTCTATAGCTGCAAGATGGAGGAGAACAGTTCTGTCAGTGAGCATATACTCAAAATGTCTGGGTATAATAATCACTTGATTCAAATGGGAGTTAATCTTCCAGATGATTGCGTCATTGACAGAATTCTCCAATCACTGCCACCAAGCTACAAGAGCTTCGTGATGAACTATAATATGCAAGGGATGAATAAGACTATTCCCGAGCTCTTCTCAATGTTGAAAGCTGCGGAGGTAGAAATCAAAAAGGAGCATCAAGTGTTGATGGTCAACAAGACCACTCGTTTCAAGAAAAAGGGCAAAAGGAAGAAGAAGGGGAACTTCAAGAAGAACAGCAAGCAAGTTGCTGCTCAAGAGAAGAAACCCAAGTCCGGACCTAAGCCTGAAACTGAGTGCTTCTACTGCAAGCAGACTGGTCACTGGAAGCAGAACTGCCCCAAGTATTTGGCGGAAAAGAAGGATGGCAAGGTGAACAAAGGTATATGTGATATACATGTTATTGATGTTACTAATGCTCGCAGTAGTACCTGGGTATTTGATACTGGTTCTGTTGCTAATATTTGCAACTCGAAACAGGGACTACGGATTAAGCAAAGATTGGCTAAGGACGAGGTGACGATGCGCGTGGGAAACGGTTCCAAAGTCGATGTGATCGCAGTCAGCACGCTACCTCTACATCTACCTTCGGGATTAATATTAGACCTAAATAATTGTTATTTGGTGCCAGCGTTAAGCATGAACATTATATCTGGATCTTGTTTGATGCGAGACGGTTATTCATTTAAATCAGAGAATAATGGTTGTTCTATTTATATGAGTAATATCTTTTATGGTCATGCACCCTTGAAGAGTGGTCTATTCTTATTAAATCTCGATAGTAGTAACACACATATTCATAATGTTGAAACCAAAAGATGCAGAGTTGATAATGATAGTTCAACTTATTTATGGCACCAAAAGATGCAGAGTTGAAACCAAGTGGGAGACTGAAGGAAATATGCCCTAGAGGCAATAATAAAGTTATTATTTATTTCCTTATATCAAGATAAAAGTTTATTATTCATGCTAGAATTGTATTAACCGGAAACATAATACATGTGTGAATACATAGACAAACAGAGTGTCACTAGTATGCCTCTACTAGACTAGCTTGTTAATCAAAGATGGTTATGTTTCCTAACCATGGACAAAGAGTTGTCATTTGATTAACAGGATCACATCATTAGTTGAATGATCTGATTGACATGACCCATTCCATTTGCTTAGCACCCGATCGTTTAGTATGTTGCTATTGCTTTCTTCATGACTTATACATGTTCCTATGACTATGAGATTATGCAACTCCCGTTTGCCATAGGAACACTTTGTGTGCTACCAAACGTCACAACATAACTGGGTGATTATAAAGGAGATCTACAGGTGTTTCCAAAGGTACATGTTGGGTTGGCGTATTTCGAGATTAGGATTTGTCACTCCGATTGTCGGAGAGGTATCTCTGGGCCCTCTCGGTAATGCACATCACTTAAGCCTTGCAAGCATTGCAACTAATGAGTTAGTTGCGGGATGATGTATTACAGAACGAGTAAAGAGACTTGCCGGTAACGAGATTGAACTAGGTATGGGATACCGACGATCAAATCTCGTGCAAGTAACATACCGTTGACAAAGGGAACAACGTATGTTGTTATGCAGTCTGACCGATAAAAGATCTTCGTAGAATATGTAGGAGCCAATATGAGCATCTAGGTTCCGCTATTGGTTATTGACCGGAGACGTGTCTCGGTCATGTCTACATTGTTCTCGAACCCGTAGGGTCCGCACGCTTAAGGTTACGATGACAGTTATATTATGAGTTTATGCATTTTGATGTACCAAAGGTTGTTCGGAGTCCCAGATGTGATCACGGACATGACGAGGAGTCTCGAAATGGTCGAGACATAAAGATTGATATATTGGAAGCCTATGTTTGGATATCGGAAGTGTTCCGGGTGAAATCGGGATTTTACCGGAGTACCGGGAGGTTACCGGAACCCCCCAGGAGCTATATGGGCCTAAGTGGGCCTTAGTGGAAAAGAGAAGGGGAAGCCCAAGATGAGCCGCGCGCCCGTCCCCTCCCTTGGTCCGAATAGAACAAGGAGAGGGGGCCGGCCCCCCTCTCTCTTTTCCCCCCTCCGCGAATCCTATTCCAACTAGGATTGGGGGGGGGGGGAATCCTACTCCCAGAGGGAGTAGGACTCCTCCTGGCGCACCTCTCCTAGGCCGGCCGCACCCCCCCTTGAGCCTTTATATACGGAGGCAGGGGCACCCCAGAGAAACACAAGTTGATCCATGTGATCATATTCTTAGCCGTGTGCGTTGCCCCCTTCCACCATAGTCCTCGATAATATTGTAGCGGTGCTTAGGCGAAGCCCTGCTGCAGTAGTAAATCAAGATCGTCACCACGCCGTCGTGCTGACGGAACTCTTCCCCGACACTTTGCTGGATCAGAGTCCGGGTATCGCCATCGAGCTGAACGTGTGCTAGAACTCGGAGGTGCCGTAGTTTCGGTGCTTGATCGGTCGGGCCGTGGAGACGTACGACTACATCAACCAAACGCTTCCGTTGTCGATCTACAAGGGTACGTAGATCACACTCTCCCCCTCTTGTTGCTATGCATCACTATGATCTTGCGTGAGCGTAGGAAATTTTTTGAAATTACTACGAAACCCAACAGTTCGATAGGCCCATAATGCATCATCATGTTTCTTGGACCAATTCTTTCTAGATCTATTAACAGTCTTTTGCAAAATTAATTTAAGCTCTCTATTACTCAGTTCTACTTAACCACTAGACTGTGGGTGATATGGGGATGCAATTCTATGATTAACATCATAGTTAGCAAGCATTTTACAAAAAGCACCATGAATAAAATGTGAACCACCATCAGTCATTAAGTATCTAGGGACTCCAAACCTCGGAAAAATAACTTCTTTAAGCATCTTAATAGAGGTGTTATGATCAGCACTACTAGCTGGAATGGCTTCTACCCACTTAGTAACGTAAGCAACTGCAACTAAAATATGTGTATACCCGTTAGAGTAAGGAAACGGTCCCATATAATCAAAGCCCCAAACATCTAATGGTTCAATAACAAGTGAATAATTTATAGGCATTCTTGACGTGTACTAATGTAACCAATTATTTGACATTCATCACAAGACAAGACAAACTTACGGGCATCCTTGAAGAGAGTAGGCCAATAAAATCCGGATTGCACTACCTTATGTGTAGTTCTATCTCCATCATGGTGTCCTCCGTAAGCCTCGGAGTAACACTTGCATAAGATCTGTCCCTGTTCATGGTCAGGTACACAACGTCTAATAAAACCATCTACTCCTTCTTTATAAAGGTGTGGGTCATCCCAGAAGTAATGTCTAAAATCATAGAAAAACTTTTTCTTTTGCTGGTATGTGAAACTAGGTGGTATAAATTTAGCAACAATGTAATTGGCATAATCAGCATACCATGGAGTAGTACAAGAAGCATTTATGACAGCTAGTTGTTCATCAGGAAAGCTATCATCTATAGGTAGTGGGTCATCGAGAACATTCTCTAACCTAGACAAGTTGTCTGCAACGGGGTTCTCAGCTCCTTTTCTATCAATAATATGCAAATCAAATTCTTGTAGTAGGGGAACCCATCTAATAAGTCTAGGTTTAGCATCTTTCTTTTCCATAAGATATTGAATAGCAGCATGGTCAGTGTGAAAAGTTACTTTAGAATCAACAATATAAGGTCTGAACTTATCACAAGAAAATACAACTGCTAAAAATTCCTTTTCGGTAGTAGCATAATTTCTCTGGGCACTGTCTAGAGTTTTACTAGCATATTGGATAACATTTAATTTCTTATCAACTCTTTGTCCTAGAACAGCACCTACAGCATAATCACTAGCATCACACATAATTTCAAATGGTAAATTCCAATAAGGAGGCTGAACAATAGGTGCAGAAATCAAGGCTTTCTTAAGTATTTCAAATGCTTCTACACAATCATCATCAAAGACAGAAGGAACATCTTTTTTGTAAGAGATTAGTCAGAGGCCTGGAAATTTTTGAGAAGTCTTTAATGAACCTCCTATAAAAACCGACATGACCAGGGAAACTTCTTATACCTTTAATGTCCTTAGGACACAACATATTTTCAATAACATCAACTTTAGCTTTATCAACTTCAATACCTCTTTCAGAAATTTCATGCCCCAAGACAATACCTTCATTAACCATAAATTGACACTTCTCCCAATTCAAGACGAGATTAGTTTCTTCACATTGATAATCCCCAAGTGCAAGGAATCATCATAGCAATTCCCAAAGGTGGAAGTGATAAGTATGGAGTGTCAAACCCACAAGGAGCTAAAGGTAAGATGAATATTCTCTCAAGCCCTATCTTCCACTGAGACGACTCTACATACACCGAACGTTTGCTTCCAACTAAAAACGAGAAATAAAACTACGTTGTGGGTATGAAGAGGATAACTTTGCATGATATTGGAGAGCTAAAATATAAAAGTAGGTGTTGTTATCATAAAGTTACAATATATTACTAAATAATATAAATAGCGAGTGTGGAATAATGAAGGATCAGTGTGTGGAATTGTCTAGGAAATTGTTAACAAGACCGATAGTCGTCATTGCAATTTCATATGAGGTAGAGGCATATGCTAACATACTTCCTCTTCTTGGATCATATGCACTTACGATTGGAACTCTAGCAAGCTTCCGCAACTACTAAAGATCATTAAGGCAAAACCCAACCATAGCATTAAAGCATCAAGTCCCCTTTATCCCATACACAACAACCCCCTTACTCGGGTTTATGCTTCTGTCACTCAAGCAACCCACTATAAGCGAATCATGAACATATTGCAACACCCTACAACGGGAATCCCTCACGCTTGCGCGAGAAGGAGGGCACAATAGGACAGCACCAAAATAAAACATACAACTCATACCAATCTAGATCAACAATCAACCCAAAGACAAAGGGTATCTACTCAAAACATCATAGGATGACAACACATCATTGGATCATAATATGTGGCATAAAGCACCATGTTCAAGTAGGGATTACAACGGGGTGCGGGAGATTGGACCGCGTATAAGAGATGAGGATGGTGATGATGATGGTGATGTTGATGATGACGATCACCATGGGGATGATTCCCCTCCTGATGGCACTCTAGTGCCACTGAGAGAGAGAAGGAGAGGTTCTCCCCCTTGTGCTTCCTCCTCCATGGCCTCCCCCTTGATCGGGAGGGGTTCTCCCTCTGGTCCTTGGCCATCATGGTGATGATGGCCCCTCCGGGATCGTCCTCCATAGCCTCCGGTGATGATGCCCCCCCGGCAGGGTGCCAGATAGGGCCTAGATTGATTTCTTGTGGCTACATAGGCTTGCGGCGGCAGAACTTTCGATCTAGGTTAATTTCTGGAGATTTGGGTATTTATAGGAGAGGTTGGCGTTCAGAACAAATCAGGGGGCCCCACGGGTAGTCCACGAGGCACAGGGGGGCGCCCCCCACCCTCGTGGGGCCCACGGGACTCCCTTTCTGTAGATTTTTGTTCCAGTATTTTTTATATTTTCCAGAAAAATTCTCCATTGATTTTCATCGCATTCCGTGAACTTTTATTTCCGCACAAAACAACACCACGGTAGTTCTGCTGAAAACAGCGTCAGTCCGGGTTTGTTCTAATCAAATCATACCAAAATCATATAAAACTATTGTAATCATGGCATGAATACTTCATAAATTAGAGATACGTTGGATACGTATCAGCATCCCAAGCTTAATTCATGCTCATCCTCGAGTAGGTAAATGATAAAAGAAATAATTTATGAAGTGTGAATGCTAGCAAGTGCATAAATTTGATCAATGATAGTTCCAATCACTTTTTGTAGCATCATTATATATCATAACAGTAGCTCAACTCATAAAACTTCTCATGATCAAGTAACAAGCTATTCACATGTTAAAGTATAGATCATAAACTTTCTTGAGAACTAACAATCCGTGTTCTTAGTCATCAAACAATTGCAATTCATCTTATTTTCGGGAAGAGTCTATGTAAGAGCTTTGATTCAGCAAACTCCCCATACTCAACTATTATTTAATCTTTCACAATTGCTAATACTCATGTGATATTAATGGGTTCAAGGTTTTAATCGGACACAGAGAAAGATAGGGGCTTATAGTTTCACCTCCCAACCTTTTACCTCAAGGGTAATGTCAACAATAATAATTTATGAAAACCTACATCCAAGTGGATATATATATCCGGATCGCTCCAACACAAAGTGCTTGCCAAAGGAAAAAGTGTAAAAAGTAAAGGTGATGAACACCACGACTCTTGTCTTAAGGGTAGAAGGTAAAAGTAAAAGATAGGCCCTTCGCAGAGGGAAGCAGAGGTTGTCATGCCCTTTGATGGTCAGATGCACAAAATCTTAATGCAAAAGAACATCACTTTATATTGCCACTTGTGATATGGACCTTTATTATGCAGTCTGTCACTTTTATTTCTTCCACATCACAAGATCGTATAAAGCTTATTTTCTCCACACTAAAAAATCATACATATTTAGAGAGCAATTTTTATTGCTTGCAACAATGACAACTTACTTGAAGGATCTTACTCAATCCATATGTAGGTATGGTGGACTCTCATGAAAAAACTAGTTTAAGGAATGTTTGGAAGCACAAGTAGTATCTCTACTTGGTGCAAAGAATTTGGCTAGCATGAGAGGGAAAGGCAAGCCCAACATGTTGGATGATCCAAGACAATATAACGTTTCGGATATAGGAAAACATAAGCCATTAAGTTGTCTTCCTTGTCCAACATCAACCTTTTAGCATGTCATATTTTAATGAGTGCTCACAATTGCAAAAGATGTCCAAGATAGTATATTTATATGTGAAATATCTCTTCCTTCGGTATTCTTTCATGAATTGTTCAAGTGATCAATTCTGCGTTTGCTAACTTTCAATAAGATTACTACCTATACTTATTATGTGTGAAGTCATTACTCCTCATGTTGTAAGCATATGAAACTCAGATTTATGATATTCAATTCATTCAACCATTTACTCATAGGATATGTGTGAAGCACGTGAGTAAATGACAAACTACTCCAAAAAGATATAAGTGAAGAATATTGAGTAGTCAAATAATTAAATAGCCATGGGAGGATTCTTTTTCATTCAAGATTTCATATCCAATGATTTTATTCAAACAGCAAGTAAAATTGAAAATACGCTCCAGGAAAAACACATATCATGTGATGAATAAAAATATAGCTCTGAGTAAGGTATACCGATAGTTTCGAAGACGAAAGAGGGGATGCCTTCCGGGGCATCCCCAATCTTAGGAGCTTGAGTCTTCATTGAATATTACCTTGGGGTGCCTTGGGCATCCCCAAGCTTAGGGTCTTTCCACTCCTTATTATCCTCATATCGATATCTCACCCAAAGCTTGAGAACTTCAATCACATAAAACTTAACGGAACTTCGTGAGATAGGTTAGTATGATAAAGAGTAAACCATTCACTTTGGTACTGTCAAAGACTAGGCCCATAATTGTTCTCACACAATGCATACTGTACCATATCATTTCTACAATTTATATTGATAAATATAAGCCATAGAAACTAGAAAACAAGCAAACTATGCAATGGAAACAAAATCTGTCAGAAACAGAACAGTCTGTAATGATCTGAATACCAGCCATACTTCTGCTACTCCAAAAATTCTGAAATAAATTGGTGGACGTGAGGAATTTGTCTATTAATCGTCTTAAAAAAGAATAAACTCAATCGCACTCTTCTGTAAAAAATGGAAGCTAATCTCGTGAGCGCAAAGTTTCTGTTTTTTTACAGCAAGATCACATTAACTTTCACCCAAGTCTTCCGAAAGGTCTTACTTGGCACTTTATTGAAACAAAAGCTATAATACATGATTGATACAGTAGCTTAATCATGAGAACACACAAAAACAGTAAGGGTAAATATTGGGTTATCTCCCAACAAGCGCTTTTCTTTAATGCCTTTTAGCTAGGCATGATGATTTCAATGATGCTCACACAAAAGATAAGAATTGAAACATAAAGAGAGCATCAGGAAGAATATGACTAGCATATTTAAATCTAACCCACTTCCTATTCCTATGGATTTTGTGAGCACATAATTTTTAGGAACAAGAATCAACTAGCATAGGAAGGAAAAACAAGTATAACTTCAAAACATTAAGCATATAGAGAGGAAACTTAATATTCTTGCAACTCCTAAAACATGTATTCCTCCCTCATAATAATTTTCAGTAGCATCATGAATGAGTTCAACAATATAACCATCACATAAAGCATTATTTTCATGATCTACGAGCATATAAATTTTACTACTCTCCACATAAGCAAAATTCTCCTCATTCGGAATAGTGGGAGAAAACTTCGTCTAAATCCACATTAGATGATAGTATTATTCATACTCCAAAAGTTATAAGCGAAGTTCATGGAGCATTCTACAATTAATATAGACTAACCAATATCCAAGCTCAAAATATATAAGTGAAGCACACGAAGCATTCTATAAAACCATACTCAAAAGATTTAAATGAAGCACAAAGAGCAATTCTATAAGATCATACTTAAAAGATATAAGTGAAGCACGTGAAGTATTCTATAAATCAATAAAGGGATATCTCATACTAGCATGGTTCTTAAAGGAAAAAAAAACACAAAGTACACAAATTATGTGAACAAAACAAAAGCCGAGGTATACTGATAATTGTTGAAGAAGAAAGATGGGATGCCAACCGGGGCATCCCCAAGCTTAAATGCTTGAGTATCCTTGAAATATTTACTTGGGGTGCCTTGGGAATCCCCAAGCTTGAGCTCTTGCCTCTCTTTATTCTTCTCATATTGACAGCTCCTCAATCTTCGAACACTTCATCCACACAAAACTTTAACAAAAACTTTGTGAGATCCGTTAGTGTAATAAAGCATATCACTACCTTTAGGTACTTTTGCAAACTTATTACAATTTCATATTAGAATTATATCTAATGTATTCTAACTTCACCATGGTTCATACCCCCCGATACTACTTATAGATTCATCAAAATAAACGAACAACTCATAGAAAACAGAATCTGTCAAAAACAGGACAGTCTGTAGTAATCTGGAAGTTTAGTAAATTTCTGTAACTCCAAAAAAATCTAAAAAAATGACAATTTAATAAATTTGTACAAAAGTAATGTGCAAAAAGTTTTAGACCCATTTGACTTTCCAGTAAAAAGTGTAAAATCACGCGCTACAGCCAAAGTTTCTGTTGTTGTACTGTACATAGTAAACAAGCAATCTAATCACCCTAAAACCGAAGCTTGGCACATTATTTTTATAATACAATGGATATATACAAGGGGATAATTATTTTCAGAGAATCTTCCATGAATTTTTTTACATTGTTTCCATGAGCATGAACACAAGTGTTCAAGGTCGACCCTCACTTCTCCAATGCATAACCTTCCAATCACTTCTCTTGTTGAAAAACTTTTTAGGCATGAGAGGCAAGTAAATTTTTTTGTATTTTCATTCTTAAATTTTTTTTGTAATGTTTCACCCACAACTAAATGGAAACAAAAAGGAAAAACAAAATATACTTATTGAAGAAAGCAAACAAGCACACACGAGAATATCAACCCCACACTAACGCTCCCCGACAATGGCGCTAGAAAAGAGCTTGATAATCCCCAAGTGCAGGGAATCATCGTAGTAATTCCCAAAGGTGGAAGTGATAAGTATGGAGTGTCGAACCCACAAGGAGCTAAAGGTAATATCAATATTCTCTCAAGCCCTATCTGCCACTGATATGACTCTACATACACCGAACGTTTGTTTCCAACTAGAAACGAGAAATAAAACCATGTTGTGGGTATGAAGAGGATAACTTTGCATGATATCGGAGAGCTAAAATATAAAAGTAGGTGCTGTTATCATAAAGTTAGAATATATTACTAAATATTATAAATAGTGAGTGTGGAATAATGATGGATCCGTGTGCGGAATTTTCCTAGGCAATTGTTAACAAGACCGATAGTCGTCATTGCAATTTCATATGAGGGAGAGGCATAAGCTAACATACTTTCTCTTCTTGGATCATATACACTTATGATTGGAACCCAACCATAGCATTAAAGCATCAAGTCCCCTTTATCCCATACGCAACAACCCCCTTACTCGGCTTTATGGTTCTGTCACTCAAGCAACCCACTATAAGCGAAACATGAATGTATTGCAGCACCCTACATTGGGAATCCCTCATGCTTGCACGACACGGAGAGCACAATGGGACAGCACCAAAACAAAACATACAACTCATACCAATCTAGATCAACAATCAACCCAAAGGCAAAGGATATCTAAAATGGTCATAAATTTATGACCAATTCTTCGAGGGTCACTGACAGAAGGTCATAAGTTGACATATTTCTTGTAGTGTCATAGGATGGAAGCACATCATTGGATCATAATATGTGGCATAAAGCACCATGTTCAAGTACGGATAACAGAGGGGTGCAGGAGAGTGGACCGCGTAAAAGATATGAGGATGGTGATGATGATGGTGATGTTGATGATGACGATCACCGCGGCGATGATTCCCCTCCCGATGGCACTCCGGTGCCACCGAGAGAGAGAAGGAGAGGTTCTCCCCCTTGTGCTTCCTCCTCCATGGCCTCACCCCTTGATGGGGAGAGGTTCTACCTCTGGTCCTTGGCCTTCATTGTGACGATGGCCCCTCCGGGATCCTCCTCCATAGCCTCCGGTGATGATGGCCCCCTCCGGCAGGGTGCCAGAGAGGGCCTAGAATGATTTCTCGTGGCTACAGAGGGTTGCGGCGGCGGAACTTTCGATCTAGGTTAATTTCTGGAGGTTTGGGGGTATTTATAGGAGAGGTTGCGTCGAGAACAAGTCAGGGGCCCCATGGGTAGTCCACGAAGCACAGGGCGCGCCCAGGGGGGTGGGCGTGCCCCCCAACCTCGTGGGGCCCATGGGACTCCCTGATACGTCTCCAACGTATCTATAATTTTTGATTGTTCCATGCTATTATATTATTTGTTTTGGATGTTTATGGGCTTAATTATACACTTTTATATTATTTTTGGGGCTAACCTACTAACCCAAGGCCCCGTGCAAATTGTTGTTTTTTTGCCTATTTCAGTGTTTCATAGAAAAGGAATATCAAACGGAATGAAACCTTCGGGAGAGTTATTTTTGGAACAAACGTGATCCAGGGGACTTGGAGTGGACGTCAAGAAATCAACGAGGAGGCCACGAGGCAGGGAGGCACGCCCCCACCCTCATGGGCCCCTCATGGTTCCACCGAACTACTTCTTCCTCCTATATATATATATATATCCCGAAAACATCCAGGAGCACCACGAAACCCTATTTCCACCGCCGCAACCTTCTGTACCCAAGAGATCCCATCTTGGGCCCTTTTCCAGAGCTCCGCCGGAGGGGGGAATCGATCACGGAAGGCTTCTACATCAACACCATAGCCTCTCCGATGATGTCTGAGTAGTTTACCTCAGACCTTTGGGTCCATAGTTATTAGCTAGATGGCTTCTTCTCTCTCTATGGATCTCAATACAATGTTCTCCTCGATCTTCGTGGAGATTTATTTCATGTAACTCTTTTTGCGGTGTGTTTGTCGAGACCCGATGAATTGTGGGTTTATGGTCAAGTTTATCCATGAACAATATTTGATTCTTCTCTGAAATCTTTTATTTATGATTGGTTATCGTTGCAAGTCTCTTCAAATTACCAGGTTGGTTTGGCCTAATAGATTGATCTTTCTTGCAATGGGAGAAGTGCTTAGCTTTGGGTTCAATCTTGCGGTGCCCTTTCCCAGTGACAGTAGGGACAACAAGGCACGTATTGTATTGTTGCCATCGAGGATAAAAAGATGGGGTTTATATCATATTGCTTGAGTTTATCCCTCTACATCATGTCATCTTGCCTAATGTGTTACTCTATTCTTATGAACTTAATACTCTACACGCATTTTGGATAGCGGTCGATGTGTGGAGTAATAGTAGTAGATGCAGAATCGTTTCGGTCTACTTGTCGCGGGCGTGTTGCCTATATACATGATCACTGATATGTCCATTTTGCATCATGCTTTTATATCGATATTTATTGCATTATGGGCTTTCATTACACATTATGTCACAATACTTATGCCTTTTCTCTCTTATTTTACAAGGTTTACATGAAGAGGGGGAATGCCGGCAGCTGGAATTCTGGGATGGAAAAGAAGCAAATATTAGAGACCTATTCTGCACATCTCCAAAAGTGTTGAAACTCCACAGGAATTATTTTCAGAATATATAAAAAATATTGGGCGAAAGAAGTACCAGAGGGAGCCACCCACCGTCCATGTGGGTGGGGGCGCGCCCTACCCCCTGGGTGCACCCCCTGCCTCGTGGGCCCCCTGGTGGCCCTCTCATGCCCATCTTTGGCTATATGGAGTCTTTTGTCGAGAAAAAAATCATAAGCAAGCTAACGGGACGAAACACCGCCGCCACGATGCGGAACCTTGGCGGAACCAATCTAGGGCTCCGGTGGAGCTGTTCTGCCGGGGAAACTTCTGTCCGGGAGGGGGAAAGCATCGCCATCGTCATCACCATCGATCCTCTCATCGGGAGGGGGTCAATCTCCATCCACATCTTCACCAACACCATCTCATCTCAAACCCTAGTTCCTCTCTTGTATCCAATCATCGTATCCAAACCTCAGATTAGCACCTGTGGGTTGCTAGTAGTGTTGATTACTCCTTGTAGTTTACGGTAGTTGGTTTACTTGGTGGAAGATCATATGTTCAAATCCATTATGCATGTTAATACCCCTCTGACTATGAACATGAACATGCTTTGTGAGTAGTTACGTTTGTTCCTGAGGACATGGGAGAAGTCTTGCTATAATTAAGTAGTCATGTCAATTTGGTATTCATTCGATATTTTGATGAGATGTATGTTGTCATCCCTCTAGTGGTGTCATGTGAACGTCGACTACATGACACTTCACCATTGTTTGGGCCTAGAGGGAGGCATTGGGAAGTAATAAGTAGATGATGGGTTGCTAGAGTGACAGAAGCTTAAACCCTAGTTTATGTGTTGCTTCGTAAGGGGCTGGTTTGGATCCATATGTTTCATGGTATGGTTAGGTTTACCTTAATACTTCTGTTATAGTTGTGGATGCTTGCAATAGGGGTTAATCATGACTGAGATGCTCGTCCAAGTAAGCGCAGTACCCAAGCACCGGTCCACCCACATATCAAATTATCAAAGTACCAAACACGAATCATATGAACGTGATGAAAACTAGCTTGACGATAATTCCCATGTGTCCTCGGCAGTGCTTTGCTTTATATAAGAGTTTGTCCAGGCTTGTCATTTGCTACAAAAAGGATTGGGCCATATTGCTGCACCTTATTTACTTTTATTACTTGCTACTCGCTACAAATTACCTTATCACAAAACTATCTGTTACTGATAATTTCAGTGCTTGCAGAGAATACCTTACGGAAAACTGCTTATCATTTCCTTCTGCTCCTCGTTGGGTTCTACAGTCTTACTTATTGAAAAGGCTATGATAGATCCCCTACACTTGTGGGTCATCAAGACTCTTTTCTGGCGCCGTTGCCAGGGAAACTTCCCTCCGGGAGGGGGAAATCATCGCCATCGTCATCATCACCGATCCTCTCATCAGGAGGGGGTCAATCTCCATCGGCATCTTCACCAGCACCATCTCATCTCAAACACTAGTTCATCTCTTGTATCCAAACCTCAGATTGGTACCTGTGGGTTGCTAGTAGTGTTGATTACTCCTTGTAGTTGATGCTAGTTGGTTTACTTGGTGGAAGATCATATGTTCAGATCCATTATGCGTATTAATACCCTTCTGATTATGAACATGAACATGCTTTGTGAGTAGTTATGTTTGTTCCGGAGGACATGGGAGAAGTCTTGCTATAAGTAGTCATGTGAATTTGGTATTCATTCGATATTTTGATGAGAAGTATGTTGTCATCCCTCTAGTGGTGTCATGTGAACGTCGACTACATGACACTTCACTATTCTTTGGGCCTAGAGGGAGGCATTGGGAAGTAATAAGTAGATGATGGGTTGCTAGAGTGACAGAAGCTTAAACCCTAGTTTATGCGTTGCTTCGTAAGGTGCTGGTTTGGATCCATATGTTTCATGCTATGGTTAGGTTTACCTTAATACTTCTATTGTAGTTGCGGATGCTTGCAATAGGGGTTAATCATAAGTGGGATGCTTGTCCAAGTAAGGGAAGTACCCAAGCACTGGTCCACCCACATATCAAATTATCAAAGTACCGAACGCGAATCATATGAACGTGATGAAAACTAGCTTGACGATAATTCCCATTTGTCCTCGGGAGCGCTTTCCTTCATATAAGAGTTTGTCCAGGCTTGTCCTTTGCTACAAAAGGATTGGGACATATTGCTGCACCTTATTTACTTTTATTACTTGCTACTCGTTATAAATTACCTTATCACAAAACTATCTGTTACCGATAATTTCAGTGCTTGCAGAGAATACCTTACTGAAAACTGCTTATCATTTCCTAATGCTCCTCGTTGGGTTCTACACTCTTACTTATCGAAAAGGCAACGATTGACCCCCTACACTTGTGGGTCATCAAGAATCTTTTCTGGCGCCGTTGCCATGGAAACTTCCCTCCGGGAGGGGGAAATCATCGCCATCGTCATCACCACCGATCCTCTCATCGGGAGGGGGTCAATCTCCATCGGCATCTTCACCAGCACCATCTCATCTCAAACCCTAGTTCATCTCTTGTATCCAAACCTCAGATTGGTACCTGTGGGTTGCTAGTAGTGTTGATTACTCCTTGTAGTTGATGCTAGTTGGTTTACTTGGTGGAAGATCATATGTTCAGATCCATTATGCGTATTAATACCCTTCTGATTATGAACATGAACATGCTTTGTGAGTAGTTATGTTTGTTCCTGAGCACATGGGAGAAGGCTTGCTATAAGTAGTCATGTGAATTTGGTATTCGTTCGATATTTTGATAAGATGTATGTTGTCATCCCTCTAGTGGTGTCATGTGAACATCGACTACGTGACACTTCACTATTGTTTGGGCCTAGAGGGAGGCATTGGGAAGTAATAAGTAGATGATGGGCTGCTAGAGTGACAGAAGCTTAAACCCTAGTTTATGCGTTGCTTCGTAAGGGGCTGATTTGGATCCATATGTTTCATGCTATGGTTAGGTTTACCTTAATACTTCTGTTGTAGTTGCGGATGCTTGCAATAGGGGTTAATCATAAGTGGGATGCTTGTCCGAGTAAGGTCAGTACCCAAGCACTGGTCCACACACATATCAAATTATCAAAGTACCGAACGCGAATCATATGAACATGATGAAAACTAGCTTGACGATAATTCCCATTTGTCCTCGGGAGCGCTTTCCTTTATATAAGAGTTTGTCCAGGCTTGTCCTTTGCTACAAAAAGGATTGGGCCATATTGCTGCACCTTATTTACTTTTATTACTTGCTACTCATTACAAATTACCTTATCACAAAACTATCCGTTACCGATAATTTAAGTGCTTGCAGAGAATACCTTACTGAAAACTGCTTATCATTTCCTTCTGCTCCTCGTTGGGTTCGACACTCCTACTTATCGACAAGGCTACGATAGATCCCCTACACTTGTGAGTCATCAAGACTCTTTTCTGGCGCCATTTCCGGGGAGTGAAGCGCCTTTGGTAGGTGGAATTTGGTAAGGAAAATTTTATATAGTGTGCTAAAATTTACTGTCACTTGTTACTATGGAACATCTATGAGGGGCTTGTTCGGGGTATCTTCAGCTTAACCAGTAGAGCAAAGAGTTGCTCCTCAACCTACTGAACCTACTGAAAATTTTCACTTTGAAATTCCTTCGGGTATGATAGAGAAACTGCTAGCTAATCCTTTTACAAGTGGATGAAGTTTGTGGATTATTTAAGCTTGCAGGTATGCCCGAGGATGTTATCAAGAAGAAGGTATTCCCTTTATCTTTTAAGGGAGATGCATTGATATGGTTTAGGCTATGTGATGATATTGGATCATGGAACTACCAACGATTGAAATTGGAATTTGATCAGAAGTTTTATCCTATGCATCTTGCTCATCGTGATCGTAATTACATATATAATTTTTGGCCTCGCGAAGGATAAAGCATCGCTCAAGCTTGGGGGAGGCTTAAGTCAATGTTATATTCATGCCCCAATCATGAGCTCTCAAAAGAAATGATTATTCAAAAAAAATTATGGTCGGCTTTCTCTCAGTAATCGCTCCATGCTCGTTACTTCTTGTACTGAATCTTTTATGATGAAGACTATTGAATTCAAATGAGATTTATTGGAAAGAATTAAACGCAACTCTGAAGATTGGGATCTCGACGAAGGTAAGGAGTCAGGTATAACACCTAAGTTTGATTGTGTTAAATCTTTTATGGATACCAATGCTTTCCGTGAATTTAGCACTAAATATGGACTTGACTCTGAGATAGTAGCTTCTTTCTATGAATCCTTCACTACTCATGTTGATCTCCCTAAGGAGAAGTGGTTTAAATATAATCCTCCCATTGAAGTAAAAGTAGTTGCACCTATTAAAGTTGAAGAAAAGACTATCACTTATAATGATCATGTTGTTCCTACTACTTATATTGAGAAACCACCTTTCCCTGTTATAATAAAGGATCATGCTAAAGCTTCAACTATGGTTAAAAAAAGTAACATTAAGACACCTAAACCCCCTGAGCAAATTAAAGTTGAACCTAGTGTTGCTATGGTTAAAGATCTCTTAGCTGATAATATTGATGGGCATGTTATTTACTTCTGCAACGAATCTACTAGAATTGCTAGACCTGATACTAAAAATAAACATAGACCTGTTGTAGGCATGCCTATTATTTCTGTTAAAATAGGAGATCATTGCTATCATGACTTTTGTGATATGGGTGCCAGTGCGAGTGCAATACCTCATTCCTTATACAAAGAAATTATGCATGGTATTGCACCTGCTGAGATAGAAGAGATAGATGTTACAATTAGGCTTGCCAATAGAGATACTATTTCACTAGTTGGGATGGTTAGAGATGTTGATGTCTTGTGTGGGAAAGTTAAATATCCTGCTGATTTTGTTGTTCTTGGTTCCCCACAAGATGACTTTTGTCCCATTATATTTGGTAGACCCTTCTTGAATACTGTTAATGCTAAGATAGATTGCAATAAGGATATTGTTTCTGTTGGTTTAGGGGATATGTCTCATGAGTTTAATTTTGCTAAATTTCGTAGACAACCTCATGATAAAGAATTGCCTAGTAAAGATGAAATTATTGGTCTTGTTTCTATTGTCGTGCCTCCTAGTGATCCTTTAGAACAATATTTGCTAGACCATGAAAATGATATGTTTATGAATGAAAGAAAGGAAATAGATGAAGTATTCTTTAAACAGGGACCTATTTTGAAACACAACTTGCCTGTTGAAATCCTAGGGGATCCTCCTCCACCTAAGGGTGATCTTGTGTTTGAGCTTAAACCTTTACTAGATACTCTTAAATATGCTTATCTTGATGATAAATAGATATATCCTGTTATTATTAGTGCTAACCTTTCAGAGCATGAAGAAAATACATTATTGATGGGCATTATTGATGGGCATGAAGAAAACTCTGAAGAAGCACAGTGCTGCTATTGGATATACTCTTGATGATCTTAAGGGCATTAGTACCACTCTATGCCAGCACAAAATAAAGCTGGAGAAAGACGCTAAACCAGTTGTTGATCACCAACGACGGTTAAATCATAAGATGAAAGAAGTGGTAAGAAAAGAAATACTAAAGCTTCTGGAGGCAGGTATAATTTATCCCGTTGCTGATAGTCAGTGGGTAAGTCATGTCCATTGTGTCCCTAAGAAGGGAGGTATTACTGTTGTTCCTAATGATAAAGATGAATTGATCCCACAAAGAATTGTTACAGGTTATAGAATGGTAATTGATTTCCGCAAATTAAATAAAGCTACTAAAAAGGATCATTACATGTTACCTTTTATTGATCAAATGCTAGAAAGATTATCCAAACATACACATTTTTGCTTCCTATATGGTTATTCTAGTTTCTCTCAAATACCTGTGTCAAAAGAGGATCAAGAAAAGACAACTTTTACTTGCTCTTTCGGCACCTTTGCTTATAGACGTATGCCTTTGATTTATGTAATGCACCTGCTAGTTTTCAAAGATGTATGACTACTATATTCTATGACTTTTGTGAAAAGATTGTTGACATATTCATGGATGATTTCTCCGTTTATGGGACTTCTTTTCATGATTGCTTAAGCAACCTTGATCGAGTTTTGCAGAGATGTGAAGAAACTAATCTTGTCTTGAATTGGGAGAAATTCCACTTTATGGTTAATGAAGGTATCGTCTTGGGGCATAAAATTTCTGAAAGAGGTATTGAAGTTGATAAAGCTAAAGTTGATGCTATTGAAAAGATGTTCTGTCCTAAGGACATTAAGGGTATAAGAAGTTTCCTTGGTCATGCCGGTTTTTATAGGAGGTTCATTAAGGACTTTTCTAAAATTTCTCGGCCTCTGACTAATCTTTTACAAAAAGATGTTCCTTTTGTCTTCGATGATGATTGTGTAGAAGCATTTGAAATACTTAAGAAAGCTTTGATTTCTGCACCTATTGTTCAGCCTCCTGATTGGAATTTACCATTTGAAATTATGTGTGATGCTAGTGACTATGCTGTAGGGGCTGTTCTAGGACAAAGAGTTGATAAGAAATTAAATGTTATTCAATATGCTAGTAAAACTCTAGACAGTGCTCAGAGAAATTATGCTACTACTGAAAAAGAATTTTTAGCAGTTGTGTTTGCTTGTGATAAGTTCAGACCTTATATCATTGATTCTAAAGTAAGTGTTCACACTTACCATGCTGCTATTAAATATCTTATGGAAAAGAAAGATGCTAAACCTAGAATTATTAGATGGGTTCTCTTTGCTACAAGAATTTGATTTGCATATTATTGATTGAAAGGGAGCTGAGAACCCCGTTGCAGACAACTTGTCTAGGTTAGAGAATATTCTTGATGACCCACTACCTATTGATGATAGCTTTCCTGATGAACAATTAGCTATCATAAATGCTTCTTGTACTGCTCCATGGTATGTTTATTATGCTAATTACATTGTTGCTAAATTTATACCACCTAGTTTCACATACCAGCAAAAGAAAAAGTTCTTCTATGATTTAAGACATTACTTCTGGGATGACCCACATCTTTATAAAGAAGGGGTAGATGGTGTAGACGTTGTGTACCTGAGCATGAAGAGGAACATATCCTACGCAAGTGCCACTCCGAGGCTTATGGAGGACACCATGCTGGAGATAGAACCGCACATAAGGTATTGCAATCTGGTTTTTATTGGCCTACTCTCTTCAAGGATGCCCGTAAGTTTGTTTTGTCTTGTGATCAATGTCAAAGAATTGGTAATATTAGTAGACGTCAAGAAATGCCTATGAATTATTCACTTGTTATTGAACCATTTGATGTTTGGGGCTTTGATTATATGGGACCGTTTCCTTCCTCTAGTTGGTATACTCATATTTTAGTTGTTGCTGATTACATTACTAAGTGGGTAGAAGCTCTTCCAACTAGTAGTGCTGATCATAAAACCTCCATTAAGATGCTTAAAGAAGTTATTTTTCCGAGGTTTGGAGTCCCTAGATACTTAATGACTGATGGTGCTTCACATTTTATTCATGGTGCTTTTCGTAAGATGCTTGCTAAGTATGATGTTAATCATAGAATTGCATCTCCATATCATCCACAGTCTAGTGGTCAAGTAGAATTGAGTAATAGAGAGCTTAAATTAATTTTGCAAAAGACTGTTAATAGATCTAGAAAGAATTGGTCCAAGAAACTTGATGATGCATTATGGGCCTATAGAACTGCATACAAAAATCCTATGGGTATGTCTCCGTATAAAATAGTTTATGGTAAAGCATGTCACTTACCTCTTGAACTAGAACATAAGGCATATTGGGCTTGGGACATTAAAGAGCTCAATTATGATTTCAAACTTGCTGGTGAGAAGAGACTTTTTGACATTAGCTCACTTGATGACAGAGCCCATGCTTAAGAGAATGCCAAACTATTTAAAGAAAAAGCCAAAAGATGGCCTGGCAAAAGGATACAAAAACGTGAGTTTAATGTAGGTTATTATGTATTGTTATACAACTCTCATTTAAGATTTTTTTGCAGGCAAAGTCCTCTCTAAATGGGAAGGTCCCTACATCATCGAGGAGGTCTATCGTTCCGGTGCCATAAAAATCAACAACTTCGAAGGCACAAATCTGAGGGTGGTGAACGGTTAAGGAATCAAAAATTATATCTCAGGTAATCCCATAAAATGTTGAAACTAATGTTATTGAAACCGTAACCCCAGAGGAATACATAAGAGACACTTTCCAGAACGTTTTAGACTCCGAAAAAGAATAGGTATGAGGTACGGTAAGTAAACCGACTCCAAAACAATTCTAATAGCATTTTTTCTCTGTTTTGGAATATTTAAGAAAATAGGAAATAAGAAGTAGTCCGGGAAGGACACGAGGCTTCCACGAGGGTGGAGGGCGCCCCCCTGCCTCGTGCGCACCTCGTGTGCTCTCCGGACTCTGTTTTCTTGCACGATACTTCTTTTGGTCGGTAAAAAATCATTATATAATCTCCCGAGGGTTTTGACCACCGTATCACGCAAATATATTCTGTCTTTGTTTCGAGCTATTTCTGCTGCAGATTTAGAGCAAGATGTCTTCTGAGTCAATCAGGCAGACTCGGGTGTCTCATCCGACACCGGGGCCAAGAGCAAACAGCAATCGTGACCACTTTGGGCCATCAACTGAGGCGGAGACGGAGGCTGATTTGAAAAGGATAGATGCCATGGAGGAGGATGAAGAAGTTACTTCTCGTTTCCGAGTGGGATCCACTATGGGGGAACTACAGAGCTCGGCTATTCCAAACTCGGTCATCCCTTCCAATGTTAGATTTCTTTCTTATGAAAATATGAAAAAGAGTGTTACTTGTTCTCCCGTAGCTATGCAACATGCTTGGGTGAAAGGAGCTTTAGCCATCACGGGCAAGCTCCGTAAGGAAATAATGGACCTCAAGCAGCAAGTCAATAAGATCGAGGAAGAGAATCGCATCCTAAGGGGCATCATCGCCAAGATTATCACATCACGACCCCCGAAGAAGGAGACAAAAACACATGGTTATGGGCACTCCCCTTGGCAACTGCCAAGCTTGGGGGAGTGCCCCGGTATCGTATCACCATCACACTTTTATCTTTACCATTTTTCTTATTTCGATCCTTTTGGTAATATCTTGATCTAGTAGAATAAAGTTTTAGTATGATCTAGTCTTCAGTTTTGCTTTATGATCCTTCTATGTAATCGAGTCTGTGAGCTTTATATAATAAAGTTAGTGTTGAGTCAAGGGCTTGATTATCTTACAATGTTGGAAAGATCCTGATATATATGGCTAATTGGATGTGGGTGTTCATGAACTATTATTGTTGACATTACCCTTGAGGTAAAAAGTTGCGAGGCAAAACTATAAGCCCCTATCTTTCTCTGTGTCCGATTAAAACTTCATAACCATAAATATCGCGTGAGTGTTAGCAATTGTGAAGGACTAAATGATGGTTGAGTATGTGGGCTTGCTGAGAAGCTCTTATATTGACTCTTTCCTATGTTATGATAAATTGCAATTGCTTCAATGACTGAGATTATAGTTTGTTAGCTTTCAATGAAGTTTCTGATTCATACTTGACTATGTGAATGAATTGTTACTTTAGCATAAGAGATCATATGACAATATATATGTTGCTGTTCTAAGAATGATCATGATGCCCTCATGTCCGTATTTTATTTTATCGACACCTCTATCTCTAAACATGTGGACATATTTTTCGACTTTGGCTTTCGCTTGAGGACAAGTGAGGTCTAAGCTTGGGGGGGGTTGATACGTCCATTTTGCACCATGCTTTTATATCGATATTTATTGCATTATGGGCTGTTATTACACATTATGTCACAATACTTATGCCTTTTCTCTCTTATTTTACAAGGTTTACATGAAGAGGGGGATGCCGGCAGCTGGAATTCTGGGCTGGAAAAGGAGCAAATATTAGAGACCTATTCTGCACATCTCCAAAAGTCCTGAAACTGCACGGGAATTATTTTAAGAATATATAAAATGCATTATCATACAGTTGACATCGTATTTGTGGCAAAGCCACCATGCATAATTTATCATACATGTCACTCTTGATTCATTGCCCTTCCCGGTATACCACGAGAGGCATTCATATAGAGTCATATTTTGTTCTAGTATCGAGTTGTAATCATTGAGTTGTAAATAAATAGAAGTGTGATGACCATCATTAATAGAGCATTGTCCTAAATAAAAAAGGGGAAAGGCCAAATAAAAAAAGGAAAGTCCCCAAAAAAAGAAATAAAAAGGGGCAATGCTACTATCCTTAGTTTCCACACTTGTGCTTCAAAGTAGCACCACGATCTTTATGATAGAGAGTCTCTTGTTTTGTCACTTTCATATACTAGTGGGAATTTTTCATTATAGAACTTGGCTTGTATATTCCAACAATGGGCTTCCTCAAATGCCCTAGGTCTTCGTGAGCAAGCAAGTTGGATGCACAACCACTTAGTTTCTTTTGTTGAGCTTTCATATATTTATAGCTCTAGTGCATCCGTTGCATGGCAATCCCTAGTCCTTGCATTGACATCAATTGATGGGCATCTTCCTAGCCCGTTGATTAGCCGCGTCGATGTGAGACTTTCTCCTTTTTGTCTTCACCACTTAACCCCCTATCATTATTCTATTCCACCCATAGTGTTATATCCATGGCGCACGCTCATGTATTGCGTGAAAGTTGAAAAAAGTTTGAGATTACTAAAGTATGAAACAATTGCTTGGCTTATCATCGGGGTTGTGCATGATGAGAGCATTCTTGTGTGACGAAAATGGAGCATGACCAAATCATATGATTTTGTAGGGATGAACTTTCTATTGCCATGTTATTTTGAGAAGACATGATTGCTTAGTTGGTATGCTTGAAGTATTATTATTTTTATGTCAATATTAAACTTTTGTCTTGAATCTTTCGGATCTGAATATTCATGCCACAATAAAGAAAATTACATTGAGAATTATGCTAGGTAGCATTCCACATCAAAAATTCTGTTTTTTACCATTTACCTACTCGAGGACGAGCAGGAATTAAGCTTGGGGATGCTTGATACATATCCAATGTATCTATAATTTTTGATTGTTCCATGCTATTATATTATCTGTTTTGGATGTTTATGGGCTTAATTATACACTGTTATATTATTTTTGGGACTAACCTACTAACCCTGTTGTTTTTTTTGCCTATTTCAGTGTTTCGCAGAAAAGGAATATCAAACGGAATCCAAACGGAATGAAACCTTCGGGAGAGTTATTTTTGGAACAAGCGTGATCCAGGGGACTTGGAGTGGACGTCAAGAAATCAACAAGGAGGCCATGAGGCAGGGAGGCGCGCCCCCACCCCCGTGGGCCCCTCGTGGCTCCACCGACCTACTTCTTCCTCCTATATATATATCCATATACCCCGAAAACATCCAGGAGCACCACGAAACCCTATTTCCACCGCCGCAACCTTCTGTACCCAAGAGATCCCATCTTGGGGCCTTTTACCGGAGCTCCGCCGAAGGGGGAATTGAGCACGGAGGGCTTCTACATCAACACCATAGCCTCTCCGATGATGTGTGAGTAGTTTACCTCAGACCTTCGGGTCCATAGTTATTAGCTAGATGGCTTCTTGTCTCTCTTTGGATCTCAATACAAAGTTCTCCTCGATCTTCTTGGAGATCTATTTGATGTAACTCTTTTTGTGGTGTGTTTGTCGAGATGCGATGAATTGTGGGTTTATGGTCAAGTTTATCCATTAACAATATTTGATTCTTCTCTAAAATCTTTTACGTATGATTGGTTATCTTTGCAAGTCTCTTTGAATTATTAGTTTGGTTTGGCCTACTAGATTGATCTTTCTTGGAATGGGAGAAGTGCTTAGCTTTGGGTTCAATCTTGCGGTGTCCTTTCCCAGTGACAGTAGGGGCAGCAAGGCACGTATTGTATTGTTGCCATCAAGGATAAAAAGATGGGGTTTATATCATATTGCTTGAGTTTATCCCTCTACATCATGTCATCTTGCCTAATGCGTTATTCTGTTCTTATGAACTTAATACTCTAGATGCATGCTGGATAGCGGTCGATGTGTGGAGTAATAGTAGTAGATGCAGAATCGTTCCGGTCTACTTGTCGCAGACGTGATGCCTATATACATGATCATGCCTAGATATTATCATAATTATACACTTTTCTATCAATTGCTCGACAGTAATTTGTTCACCCATCGTAATACTTATGCTATCTTCAGAGAAGCCACTAGTGAAACCTATGGCCCCCGGGTCTATTCTCTATTATATTAATCTCCCATCAACTAGCTATTTCTGGCACCGTTTATTTTGCAATATTTATTTTTCAATCTATATCATAAAAATACCAAAAAATATTTATCTTATTATTATTATCTCTATCAGATCTCACTCTCGTAAATGACCGTGAAGGGATTGACAACCCCTTTATCGCGTTGGTTGCGAGGTTCTTATTTGTTTGTGTAGGTACGAGAGACTTCCGTGTAGTCTCCTACTGGATTGATACCTTGGTTCTTAAAAATTGAGGGAAATACTTACGCTACTTTGCTGCATCACCCTTTCCTCTTTAAGAGAAAACCAACGTAGTGCTCAAGAGGTAGCACTCCTCTCCAGTAGATTTTTGTTCCAGTATTTCTTATATTTTCCAGAAAAATTCTCCATTGATTTTCATCGCATTCCGAGAACTTTTATTTCTGCACAAAAACAACACCATGGTAGTTCTGCTGAAAACAGCGTCAGTCCGGGTTAGTTCTAATCAAATAATACCAAAATCATACTAAACTATTGTAATCATGGCATGAATACTTCATAAATTATAGATACGTTGGAGATGTATCACACATCTCTGCAAAACTCGATCAAGGTTGCTTAAGCAGTCAACAAAAGAAGTTCCATATACAGAGAAATCATCCATGAAAACCTCAACAATCTTTTCACAAAAGTCAGAGAATATAGCAGTCATACATCTTTTAAAAGTAGCAAGTGCGTTACATAAACCAAAAGGCATGCGTCTATAAGCAAAGGTACCAAAAGGGCAAGTGAAAGTGGTCTTTTCTTGATCCTCTTTTGACACAGGTATTTGAGAGAAACCAGAATAACCATCTAGAAAGCAAAAATGTGTGTGTTTGGATAATCTTTCTAGCATTTGATCAATAAAAGGTAAAGGGTAATGATCCTTTTTAGTAGCTTTATTTAGTTTGCGGAAATCAATTACCATTCTATAACGTGTAACAATTCTTTGTGGGATCAGTTCATCTTTATCATTAGGAACAGCGGTAATACCTCCCTTCTTAGGGATACAATGGACAGGACTTACCCACTGACTATCAGCAACGGGATAAATTAAACCTGCCTCAAGAAGCTTTAGTATTTCTTTTCTTACCACTTCTTTCATCTTAGGATTTAACCGTCGTTGGTGACCAACAACTGGTTTAGCGTCTTTCCCCAATTTTATTGTGTGCTGGCATAGAGTGGGACTAATGCCCTTAAAATCATCAAGAGTATATCCAATAGCAGCACGATGCTTCTTCAGAGTTTTTCAATAATTTCTCTTCTTCCTGCTCTGAAAGATTAGCACTAATAATAACAGGATATATCTTATTTTCATCAAGATAAGCATATTTAAGAGTATCAGGCAATGGTTTAAGCTCAAACACATGATCACCTTTGGGTGGAGGAGGATCCCCTAGAATTTCGACAGGCAAGTTGTGTTTCAAAATAGATCCCTGTTTAAAGAATACTTCATCTATTTCCCTTCTTTCATTCATAAACGTATCATTTTCATGGTCTAGCAAATATGATTCCAAAGGATCACTAGGAGGCACGGCAATAGAAGCAAGACCAATAATTTCATCTTTACTAGGCAATTCTTTATCATGGGGTTATCTACAAAATTTAGCAAAATTAAAATCATGAGACATATCGCCTAGACCAATAGTGAGAACATCCTTTTTGCAGTCTATTTTAGCATTAACAGTATTCAAGAATGGTCTACCAAATACAATGGGACAAAAGTCATCTTCTGGGGAACCAAGAAGAAGAAAATCGGTAGGATATTTAACTTTCCCACAAAATACTTCAACATCTCTAACAATCCCGACCGGTGAAATAGTATCTCTATTGGCAAGCTTAATTGTAACATCAATACCTTCTAACTCAGCAGGTGCAACATCATGCATAATTTCTTCATATAAAGAATGAGGTATTGCACTCGCACTAACACTCGTATCACATAAGCCATGATAGCAATGATCTACTATTTTAACAGAAATAATAGGCATGCCTACAACAAGTCTATGTTTATTTTTAGTATCGGTTCTAGCAATTCTAGCAGCTTCATCACAAAAGTAAATAACATGCCCATCAATATTATCGACAAATAGATCTTTAACCATAGAAATAGTAGGTTCAACTTTAATTTGCTCAGAGGGTTTGGGTGTTATAATGTTACTTTTGTTGACCACAGTTGAAGCTTTAGCATGGTCCTTTATTCTAACAAGGAAAGGTGGTTTCTCAATATAAGCGGTAGGAACAATAGGATCAACATTATAAGTGATAGTCTTTTCTTCAACTTTAAAAGGTCCAACTACTTTTACTTCAATGGGAGGATGATATTTAAGCCATTTCTCCTTAGGGAGATCAACATGAGTAGCAAATGATTCAAAGAAAGAAGCTACTATTTCAGAGTCAAGTCCATATTTAGTGCCAAATTCACGAAAAGCATCGGTATCCATAAAAGATTTAACACAATCAAACTTAGGTGTTATACCTGACTCCTTACCTTTGTTGAGTTCCCAATCTTCATATTTGCGTTTAATTCTTTCCAATAAATATCATTTGAATTCAATAGTCTTCATCATAAAAGATCTAGTACAAGAAGTATCGAGCATGGAGCGATTATTAAGAGAAAGCCGAGCATAAAAAATTTGAATAATAATTTCTCTTGAGAGCTCATGATTGGGGCATGAATATAGAATTGACTTAGGCCTCCCCCAAGCTTGAGCGATGCTTTCTCCTTCATGAGGCCAAAAATTATATATACAATTATGATCACGATGAACCAGATGCATAGGATAAAACTTCTGATGAAATTCCAATTTCAATCGGTTGTAGTTCCATGATCCAATATCATCACATAGCCCAAACCATGTCAATGCCTTTCCCTTCAAAGATAAAGGGAAGACCTTCTTCTTGATAACATCCTCGGGCATACCTGCAAGCTTAAATAATCCACAAACTTCATCCACATAGATTAGGTGCAAATCGGGATGCAATGTTCCATCTCCTGTAAAAGGATTAGCTAGCAGTTTCTCTATCATAGCCGAAGAAATTTCAAAATAAACATTTTCAGTAGGTTCAGTAGGTTGAGGAGCAACTCTTTGCTCTACTGGTCGGGTTCAAGATACCCTGAACAAGCCCCTCAAAGGATTATTTTCCATAGTAACAAGTCACAGTAAATTTCAGCACACTATATAAATTTTTTCTTACCAAATTCTACCTACCAAAGGCGTTTGACTCCCCGGCAACGGTGCCAGAAAAGAGTCTTGATGACCCACAAGTATAGGGGATCTATCATAGTACTTTCGATAAGTAAGAGTGTCGAAACCAATGAGGAGCAGAAGAAAATGATAAGCAGTTTTCAGTAAGGTATTCTCTGCAAGCACTGAAATTATCGGTAACAGATAGTTTTGTGATAAGGTAATTTATAACGGGTAGCAGGTAATAAAAGTAAATAAGGTGCAGAAATATGGCCCAATCCTTTTTGCAGCAAAGGACAGGCCTGGACAAACTCTTATATAAAGGAAAGCGCTCCGGAGGACACATGGGAATTATCGTCAAGCTAGTTTTCATCATGCTCATATGATTCGCATTCGGTACTTTGATAATTTGATATGTGGGTGGACCGGTGCTTGGGTACTTCCCTTACTTGGACAAGCATCCCATTTATGATTAACCCCTCTTGCAAGCATCCGTAACTATAAAAGAAGTATTAAGGTAAACCTAACCATAGCATGAAACATATGGATCCAAATCAGCCCCTTACGAAGCAACGCATAAACTAGGGTTTAAGCTTCTGTCACTCTTGTAACCCATCAATTACTTATTACTTCCCAATGCCTTCCCCTAGGCCCAAACAATGGTGAAGTGTCATGTAGTCGACGTTCACATGACACCACTAGAGGATAGACAACATACATCTCATCAAAATATCGAACTAATACCAAATTCACATGGCTACTTATAGCAAGACTTCTCCCATGTCCTTAGGAACAAACGTAACTACTCACAAATCATATTCATGTTCATAATCGGAGGGGTATTAATATGCATAAAGGATCTGAACATATGATTTTCCACCAAATAAACCAACTAGCATCAACTACAAGGAGTAATCAACACTACTAGCAACCCACAGGTACCAATCTGGGGTTTTGAGACAAAGATTGGATACAAGAGATGAACTAGGGTTTGAGATGAGATGGTGTTAGTGAAGATGTTGATGGAGATTGGCCCCCTCCCGATCGGAGGATCGATGGTGATGACGATGGTGATGATTTCCCCTTCCCAGAGGGATGCTTCCCCGGCAGAACAGCTCCGCCAGAGCCCTAGATTGGTTCCGCCAAGGTTCCGCCTCGTGGCGGCGGTGTTTCGTCCCGAAAGCTTGCTTATGATTTTTTTAGGGCGAAAGACTTCATATAGCAAAAGATGGGCACCGGAGGCCTGCCATGGGGCCCACGAGACAGGGGGCGTGCCTAGGGGATAGGGCGCGCCCCCCACCCTCGTGGATGGTGGGTGGCCCTTCTCTGGTGCTTTCTTCACCCAATATATTTTATATATTCCAAAACAGACTTCCGTGGAGTTTCAGGACGTTTGGAATTGTGCATAATAGGTCTCTAATATTTGCTCCTTTCCAGCCCAAAATTTCAGCTGCTGGCATTCTCCCTCTTCGTGTAAACCTTGCAAAATAAGAGAGAATAGGCATAAGTATTGTGACATAATGTGTAATAACAGACCATAATGCAATAAATATCGATATAAAAGCATGATGCAAAATGGACGTATCAGGGGTTTCCCTGGTGGATAGGTATTCGTGCGGGTTACCCGCGGGAGGACCAAACGGGCGCGGTTATTGTCCATCTATTCAAACTCCTAATTTTGCCGACTCAATCAAACTAATTTTGCCCTAGCGATGTAAATCAAATCGGGAGGGGATGAACTTGCCGATGATTTTGTACAAAAGAGAAAGAAGGTGGGAGGGGATGAACTCACCAATGATTTGTAGTTGATGTCATGCCAAACCAAAACCCTAGCAGCCCATTGTTTCCATCGCCATTGCCGAAATCCTAGCAATGAAATCAAATCAAATCGGTCAAGAGATAGAGCAATGAGAGAGGGAGCTGTAGATATTGCCTAGGCACTGGAGCCTCCCGGAAATGGCCGCTGGACTCGGCCGGCGATGAGCGGCGACAGAAAGGGGATCGAGAGAGGCATTGAGAGAACGCAAGGGAGCGACCGGGCCGTTGCCACCTTGGTTTTCACCCACTGCCTCCAACACATTTTTTGGGCTTGGCCCAATATGCAAAAAAAATTGTTAACAAAAACAAATAAATTTCTTACATTAATGAAAGTAATACAATATTTCTACTTTACTAAAAACAAATTTAAGACTTAGAATATAGCATGAAAAATATTAGCATTTAATAAAATATAGTGGAACAGTAATTATTAAAAACAATATTTCTACTCTAATAAAAAACAATTAAAGTACTAAATATATTTTAAAAAATCAGCATTTCCAATTCAAATATTATTACTTTCATAAAAATGACTACAATATAATATATAAATGGTCACCATTTCCAGTTAAAATATTCTATATTTAATACAAATAAACTACAATATAATATAAAATGGTCACACATTTTAATCAATTAGGAATAAATAAAAACAAATGAAAGTAATTTCAAAAAATAGACGCTATGTCATATAGTGCTGACATGGCAAATATGGCACGCCAGAACTAAACATAATAGTGTTGGCGTTCCATGTTATGCCACGTACGTCACCACTATATTACGACTTGTTGGGTCCCACCAACAAGTGGCGTTAAACTATTTTCCAACGTCATCACTGTGGTGTTAGTAATGTTGTACCAAAAATGCCAACCCCACTACTATTTAAAAAAAAGTGGTGGCGTTGATGCAAAATGGCGCGCCACCAACGAATATTGTGGCCACCCGTCTTTCCACTAGTGTCTTGCGGCAAGAACAACAACGTCGGCGCCCGCTTCTCCAACAATTCTGGCGGCGGCAGCGGCGGTGTGCCACGCCAAATAGTTGATGACCGAGAGAAGTGCTACATATGCAAGTTCGAGGGGCATGGCATGTGGCACTGCAAGAAGCGCTTTGATGGCAACTTCACCAACAATGTTTGGCATCCATGAAGAGGAGGAGGAGGTGGTGATGGCGACAATTGATTTGCAACACTACTCACTCATATGGAGTTTATACCAATTGGTATGTCGACACCAACGCGATCGACCATGTGACCGGAGAGTTGGAGAAACTCGCCGTCCGCAATCGCTACACCGGCACGGAGAAATCAATAGTACTGGTTGTCAAGGTATGGAAATTGCTCATATTGGTCATACCGTTCTTTGTACTCCTTGTGGATCTTTAGAATTAAACAATATCATTCATGCTCCAATTGGCATGGTCAAACCATCTACTTCTCGGTGGCATAAACGCTTAGGGCATCCCTCATTTCTGGTGGTCTAGAAAATTCTTCAAGACATTAGTATTCCAATATCAAATAAGAAATATCATCTTTTAGTTCGTGATGCATGTCAGATGGCCAAGAGCCATCAACTTCTGTATTATAGATCAACTACCGAGTCGGAATCTTCTTTAGAGCTTATGTTTTCTGATGTTTTCGCTCTTTGACCCGTTTGTGTAAGCTTTAGAGATGATTTTAGTAAGTTCAACTTGGTCTTTATGCTTAAAAATAATTCTGACGTGTTTCAAAATTTTCAACTTTTTCAACATGTTGAATGCCTATTTGATCACAATATTATTGATCATAATGTATAAGGTAAAAGTAAACGAGAACGTGTTTGAGCCATATGTCAGTGAAGCGCGGCGTGCCGCCACGCACTACACACTAGTCCTTTACTAGTGCTCCCAAAACAAATCGCTTACACCGGCATGTGAGTGGTTGCAACAAGCAGTCATGGAAGTGGCATGTGTGTGGTTGGAACAAGCAGTCAAGGAAGTTTTTACTTACCGTAGATGGTGGTGTGCAGGAGATCAGCCCTCGTCCATAGGCCTTGTTTTTATCCTTTGTTGACTATATTCTGCCTTCTTTTCTTGACAATGTTGCTCCTTAGCGCACTCCTCTTCGGCGGGCTACTGATACTCTTTCCAAACTGTCTGGTTACTTGCAGCTTTGGCGGCCGCTTAGCCGCCCTCAAGACCGGGACTCCATTTCCGCCTTCATCGCCGACCTTCGTTCGATGGTCGTCCGTCTGTCGTCGCCGCCCCCGCCGCCTCCTCCTGAGCCTGATTAGTAGTCTGTATTCCCCGCGGTCCCGTGGCACCAGCCTCGGCTGCGCTTTGTGTGTTCTTTTGTGTGTGTTATATTGGGCTTGTTGAGTTGTGCCCTTAGCAGTACCTTTGGACCTCTTGTCGTGTGTGACGTGGGTGTGTGTGGTCTGAACTAGTCTTTGTATGTGTGCTTTTGACGGTTTGCTTTATCTATAAAGCGGGGCAAAAGTCATTTTTAATACAATGTTGCTCCTTACATGTGTAGAGATCGAATATAAACTCGTTATGCTTGTACCGTCTTGATATGATGTCATGAGACAATAAAAACACTCTTTTATCAGGGTTTTTTTAACGCAACCTACAGCCATGTCCTTTTTTTTAGTGCTGACTGCTGAACCTGATGGTCATTGAGAGAACGGGCATCATTAGAAGCATGTCTTCTGTCTTGTCCGTGGGCAGGTCCCACCTTGGAGGGTGAAACAATGAATTTGAACTTGTCCTCCTCGCATGGAATGAAAATCAGTACCCAGTTCCCTATGCCACGAGTGACCAGATCCATTAGCTCGGCTGTTTTGTCTCCAAGCTACAGCACGACCCCTATATGAACTCCCATAATGAACCAACTGCATTGAGAGAGCACACAGGGCAGCAAGGTAAGCTAACATTGAAACGCAAGCAGGAACTCCTTGATAATTACCATGGCAAACACCGCCAAGGTCGTGGCAATCTTTGGCGTTCTTGTGTTCCTGCAGGTCGTATCATGTGCTGTCGCCCGGCACCATGCTGATCTAGGGAATTCTCTCGGCAGCATCCAGACAGGAACGATGACGGTGGACGGGTACGAAGAAGGAGAGGAGGGCGGCGGGCCGGCTGCATGCGACGGCATATACCACAGCGACGGGGATTTGCTGACAACGCTGCCTACAGAGCTGTACGCGGGCGGGAGCCGGTGTCACAACTTTGTAGCCATCGCCAGCACGCAAACCGGGCGCAGCACGCTGGCCATGGTCGTGGACGTGTGCGATGACTGCGGCGCTGATGAGTTGGGGACATCAGCCGCCGTGTGGAATGCCCTGGGGCTCGACACCAATGCCGGCGTCGCGCCCATCAGATGGCTTATCCCATGAAACGTCGTAGTAGTACGTATCTGTCAGTGCAAGTCTATCAGAGTGATAGAGTGAAAAAGATCAATCTAAAATACTAGTAATAAAGTACTTGCATACGTGCATGGTGTGTGAAGCATATACATATGTAATACAAATAAGGGTGAAAGTCAATGTAAAGTGAGATCTCAGCTCGCTAGTCTCCTGCACTGACCAATGCATACCAGGCTTCAACATCCTCTTGCAAGTTTTGGTATTTTGTCTATGGAAATATTCTCCGAGCTACGCACGGGATGCGCATCAAACCACCAAGAGGTACAGTAGCCCGTGATTATCCTCCTGTTAAAAAAATGCACTATGCGTTCAGGAAATATACTTTTCTGAAAGTGGCACTCAGTGTAAGTTTGTCTAGAGTGATGATGCTCTCTACGATTTTTCCTAGGAGCTTTTATTTCGATTTCTATCCTAGAAATCATCATCACACTAGACACGCTTCTTAGGACGATGTACATAGCGTCACAAATCCAAATTTTATAGGTACATTATTTTAACCGAAGTCTTGTTGTTTTCGGTGAATTTAAGAAACAAAATTAAAGTCATCGCGAAAGGTTGTAATCACTTGAAATGTCGAAATAACCAAAAGTTCAAAATTTTGGAAACTTCAAAAGGTGGACATTTGAATAGTATGATTTTCATGAAAGATTAAAATCCCAAAAGTTCAAAACTTCAAAAGTTTGCAAAAATAAAAAAATCCTTGGTTGTCGACTCCAATCGTGTACACATCATCGTATACAACTGTCGATTTTCCTGTCACTGAGGGGTAGACTACAAACGGAGCAAATGTGCTGGACTGGGTAGAAGGTTTTACTAGTAAAACTAAAAAGCACATTGTATCTATATACCCACAATGAGAAAATCAAGCGGGCTATCACTCATACCCTTATATGTACGCTGAACATGTGATCGATGCCACATAGCCAACTACGAAACATGTTGATGATAGTATATGACGGATAAAGATTGGACACCAGTTGAAGAGTATTTAACCAAAAACTATCACATTTCATGAAAACATGCTCAGAAATTACCACTTTACAAATTTATGTCGAAAACTATCACTTTTTAACTAAATCTTTAACTAAAAACTATCATGTCGCGAAAGTGTCCGACTCGCCTCTTCTAAACGCCTTTTTCTGACAGGATGGACCCACAAGTCAGGTTGACCCTCTTCTTCCTCCTCTCTCTCCCTCTCTTTGGTATTTCTACAAACACCTCGTGTGCACCTGCAAGCCACCTCCGCCGCCGACCACTGACGGCACTCACTCACGCACGACGGCGCACATGCTCGCGGCGGCGGCGGCTACGCGCAGCTCACCTGGAGCATGGCCGCCGGCGCCTCTGCTCACGCCCACACGCCGCCGTCGCGGCTTCTCTTGCTCGTTCCCGTCCCCTCTGCTGCTCGTGCACGGCGTCACAGCACGCGCCCATGCACATACGGCGCGGCGGCTGCTGCTGCTCATTCCCGTCCCGCTGTTGCTTGCGGCCCGAGCTGGTGCTCTCGCCCATGCACGGCCGGCGTGCCGCTGCCAGTGCACGACCGGCGCGGCTGCTGCTTGTGCCCGTCGTGGCCGTCGCGACTGCTGCCCGTGCGCACCTCGGCCTCCACCACTCGGAGCTCCGAGCTGACCAGCAGCATGCCCGCATGGCCGGGGCCACCGCAGCTCGCGCCCGTGCGCGGCCGATGCGGCTGCTGCTCGCGCGCGTCGCAGCCGCGCCGCTGCTGCCCAAGCGCACGTCGGCCTCCACCGCTCCGAGCTGACCCGACAGCCTCGACCCACACGCCGGCGCGCTCGTGCTTCACCGGCTTGGACATCAGTTAACGGTGGCGGCGGCGGGGGAGTGGATAGGCTGGCTGGGCAATGGACTAACGATGACAACACTTACATGCGGGCCAGGCCTGTCATAAGTGCGTTTAAAATGGACGAATGGGTCGATTTACAGATATGGTAGTTTTTAGTCAAAGATTAGAGAAAAAGTGATAGTTTTTGGCATAAATTTGTAAAGTGGTAGTTTCTGTGCACGTTTCTATGAATTGTAGTAGTTTTTTGTTAAATACTCATAGTTGGATGACCTTTTATTTGACCAACTGTATTTTCCTGTTAATTTACGCCTAGATTACTATACACGCACTTGTCTTGATCTTTCCTCAATCATCTTCGTTTGTTGTGCAATATTAATTAGATTGAACTTGGATTGCAACACTCCATTCTTTTCTGGCGATATGAGATCCAACAACATGCGTGGTCTTAACAATGCAAAAATTCTAAATATACTAAATCTAGCTAGGTTTGAATTACCTGGTTTTTTTCTGTCAGTCAAAAACCGGCCAATGGGAGGCTGCAACGCTAATTATTGGGGGATCTCAGGAGCAAAGCGGCGCCGGTGGCGATTGTCATGCGACGTATCAAAGATGAAGTTTCGATTTAGGCCACTGCAGGCGCTAAGCATTTGCGTAATGTAATACCGTGAGAGTAATTGTTTTGCTTTTCCGCCGCTTGGTGATGTCTGTTCTGAAACCTCTTCTTATTAAATGAAAATGGTAAGTCTTTTGCCTTGTTTCAAAAAATTATTGGGGGATCTGACAGGGTACATTTAGAGTGGCTCTAGCGATTTTTATGGTGATCCGCGACATTCTCTTTGTCCTGTCGTCGTGTTGTGCATGTGTAGGTTGACCGGTTTTGTTGCCGTGTGGGAATTGGGTTCTGGAGATCTCCTGCTGTGCATGCGTTTGCCGTGGCCCGTGGGCCTCCCTTGTGTTGTCCAGTTCTACCGTTGGCACGTTGGTGTTTGGGTTCGTGTGCTTACGGAAGATGGGCACGTACGCATATTCCAGGAACTACGGCGGCGCCGCTGTTCCCGTATTTTCTGGAGGCGCCGGCGATGCGTGATGTATTCTCCTCCTATAAAAACCTCCCCTCGGCGTGCTATGGTGGCCTCGAGTGCTTGGTGCCGGTGGTGTCGTCGAGCCAAGCGCACCGGAGCGCGGCAACGATGGCGCGGTGGTGCTCGGCGGAGTTGAGGGCGGGCTAGCGCGCGAGCAGCTCCTCGGCCCACGGGGGGCTGCACGTCCGCTTGGCTTCATGTGTGGTCCGTCATCGCTGCCGCGCCCTGGCCATCGGTCGCTGCCTGAGGTCTCCTCCCCGTAGACCTTCTTTGCGGCGCTTGGCGCTTGGGGTTCCCTTGGCGGGGCCATCCGATCGGGACATACTAAGATGCCCTGTTTGGGGAGCACGAATGTGGCAGCGGCACCACCTGCTGCAACGACGATTGATGGCCTCACCACCGCCGGAGCACGATCACTTGTTGCTCGCTCAGGAGCCCGGCGGTTGCATCATACAGCACTGCGGCGAGAGGGTGTTACACTTCTTACTCTAGCTGAATCTCCTTTCTCTACTTGCGTTGCACTTGCTGTACACTAGGGGAGCGTGGCTGGGGGAGAATGTGGAGTGAGCCGTTGTGCCATGCCTGCGCGTGCACTTTTAGTGCGGAAGTTTGCCGCACGTAGCAGTCGACACAAGCAGCGGTGGAGAAGCGCAAGCGGCGTCACGGCCCACCAAGACTCAGGCATGCTGAATACTGTCGAGCACAAGATGAACATGTACAGCTCTGAATCCTTTTGCTACATTGACCATTGTTTTGCTGCTGCTATAAATTGGAGTTCAGACGATATCTTCCTCTCCTTTTGATGTGAACTTTCACTTGATGTTGCTGCAGGAAAAGAGTACTGGTCTCTTCTTCATGTTTCTTTTTTTACGTTGCTACTTTTATGTCTCCACCTAGAGTACAAGCACATTACACATTTGCAGAGTAGAACTTCTGCTTTCATCTCAGATTTTTAGCTGTTTATTACCATAAATCATTCATAGAGCACACTTTTGCACTAGAACACGGAATTCTCTTGCAAAATTGATGAACCCTGTATATGAAAATAGGGTTAATTATCCTTTTGCCCTCAGTGGTGTCCATGTACTTAGTTTTGCCCTCAGATGCGAATTGTGCTTAGTTTTGCCCCTAGTCCGTGCGCACCAACTCGTTCCGTGAACTCTGTCATCTCCGTCAGGTCAACCTTTTGACTCAGCCCTTACAGGTGGGACTAGGCGGCAGAAACGGCCAATTTTATTCAGACCGTTGCACGCATGGCTTGTGGGACCAGCAGAGAGCCGCTGAGCAGAGAGCCGTTGGCGGGTGTGCTATATAAGCGGGCGACAGCGGCGGTGACCACGGCGACAGAGAGCACAGAAGTGACCACGGCGAAAGAGAGAGAGAGAGCACGGCGGCGGGAAGCTAGCTGTGTAGGGCGCGGCAGTGGGAAGCTAGCAGTGGAGGGCGCGGCGGGGCGGCGTTGAGATCCCTTTGGCTCTGAGCTTCATGTCTTCCTCAAGCTCCCGCGCCATCTCGCGGATGCGGAGCCGGGCGCGTGTGAACATGCCTGTCTTCGTCTGTCCGCGGTGCCGGGCGGGCGTTGATCGGAGGGTTTCTCAGATATCGAGGAAGCAGAATCGTCCGTTCTACGTGTGCAGCGAGAATGGGTAAGAATCGGGGCAATTGCACCATTTTCGTGGTCGGGATCTTTGAGCAATGGGTTGATCTGTTTGGTGTTCATGCAGGTGACATGCTTCTTTCTTTGGGTCGATGCTCTGGCCAAGACTCTGATGAATGAACTGCAAAAAGAGCATGAAGAATGGTTGCGCATGCTGCCACGAACAGCAGTAGCCGCACCACGAGCTCCGGAAGAAGAGATGAAGGGCGAAGCACGCATTGACAGAGAGCTAGCTGTTGAGCTTAGGATGTTGAAGAAGAAGGTTAGGAAGCTTGAAGATCAAGCACTACCAATACTTTTGGGCATTTGTATGTATGGTAATCGTGAAGGAAATATGCCCTAGAGGCAATAATAAAGTTATTATTTATTTTCTTATATCATGATAAAAGTTTATTATTCATGTTAGAATTGTATTAACCGGAAACATAATACATGTGTGAATACATAGACAAACAGAGTGTCACTAGTATGCCTCTACTAGACTAGCTTGTTAATCAAAGATGGTTATGTTTCCTAACCATAGACAAAGAGTTGTCATTCAATTAACAGGATCACATCATTAGTTGAATGATCTGATTGACATGACCCATTCCATTAGCTTAGCACCCGATCGTTTAGTATGTTGCTATTGCTTTCTTCCTGACTTATACATGTTCCTATGACTATGAGATTATGCAACTCCCGTTTGCCAGAGGAACACTTTGTGTGCTACCAAACGTCACAACGTAACTAAGTGATTATAAAGGAGCTCTACAGGTGTCTCCAAAGGTACATGTTGGGTTGGAGTATTTCGAGATTAGGATTTGTCACTCCGATTGTCGGAGATGTATCTCTGGGCCCTCTCGGTAATGCACATCATTTAAGTCTTGCAAGCATTGCAACTAATGAGTTAGTTGCGGGATGATGTATTACAGAACGAGTAAAAAGACTTGCCGGTAACGAGATTGAATTAGGTATGGGATACCGACAATCGAATCTCGGGCAAATAACATACCGATGACAAAGGGAACAACATATGTTGTTATGCGGTCTAAAAGATCTTCATAGAATATGTAGGAGCCAATATGAGCATCCAGGTTCCGCTATTGGTTATTGACCGAAGACGTGTCTCGGTCATGTCTACATTGTTCTCGAACCCGTAGGGTCCGCACGCTTAAGGTTAAGATGACAGTTATATTATGAGTTTATACATTTTGATATACCGAAGGTTGTTCGGAGTCCCGGATGTGATCACGGACATGACGAGGAGTCTCGAAATGGTCGAGACATAAAGATTGATATATTGGAAGCCTATGTTTGGATATCCGAAGTGTTCCGGATGAAATCGGGATTTTACCGGAGTACCGGGAGGTTACCGGAACCCCCCGGGAGCTATATGGGCCTAAGTGGGCCTTAGTGGAAAAGAGAAGGAGCAGCCCTAGATGGGCCGCGCGCCCCTCCCCTCCCTTGGTCCGAATAGGACAAGGAGAGGGGGCCGGCCCCCCTCTCTCTTTTCCCCCCTCCACGAATCCTATTCCAACTAGGATTGGGGGAGGGGGGAAGGACTCCTCCTGGCCTCTCCTAGGCCGGCCACACCCCCCCCTGAGCCTTTATATACGGAGGCAAGGGCATCCCAGAACAACACAAGTTGATCCACGTGATCATATTCTTAGCCGTCACTATTAGGAAAAGGCCTACTAATGGCGCACCTAATTTGGCCATTAATGGCGCATTAGTGGTGCGCCATTAGTGCCATGCCATTAGTATATTTTACTAATGGCGCACCACAGGTGCGCCATTAATATCTGGTATACTAATGGCGCACCTCAGATGCGCCATTAGTATATACAACAGTGCGCCATTAGTATGCCTCCCGGGGGGCCATGTATACCCAGGTGATTTTGCATACTAATGGCACACAACAACAAGATGCGCCATTAGTAACTTCGGCATACTAATGGCGCACTGTTTAATGATGCGCCATTAGTATCCTTTGGCATACTAATGGCACACTGTGATGTGATGCGCCATTAGTATGAATATTAGGTTTTTTTTATTTTCTGTTTTTTGCACAGGTTACAAAATGTATAATTGGACAAAATATAGACAGCACACATCAACAACAGATTCATCGAATACAATAGAAGATTACTCTCTGAATACAATTCATCATATTAGTCTCCGAATACAATTCATCATATTAGTCTCCGAATTGAAAAGACCGAACAAAGATAGAACATTATATTACAAGTCTCGAGACCGCGAGTAGCGAATTTGTCTTCACATTACAAGTCGATATCGATCATCTAAACTACCATCACATAGAAGAGAGCTGTGGTCATCACGATGAGCATCAACACGATGAAACTCGTCTTCATCCGGTTCCTCCAACGCTCCCTCCCCTCTCCCGCTAGATAGCGGGCGTATCTAGAAAAAGTCTTAAACTAAACCTATACTAAACTATCTAGTTCTTCATCTTCTGCCTCTTTCTTCCAGTTCATCAAACTGCAAAACAAGAAACAACAAACATGAAAAACTTGATCAAGGTTTAAATGTACCATTCCCCTTAGCAAAATGCCTTTGCTGTAGGAGCTAGCACTTACGAGTTTGGAAACATTAGTCAAACCCCAATCAGATTAAGTTGATCAAAGAAACAGTAGAAGAGAGCCAACACTGCATAAATGGAGCCAATAACCCAAAAGACAGAAGTAGAGCCAGCAAAGTATAGATCAAAGCCAAACCCAAAGATCAACTCAAACTAGAACTAACTCCATGATTAGGGGATCCCTCAATTAAGCTTGGGTTAGTTTTCAGATGAAATCCAACAAACCCACTACTAATCAACTAGCCCAGAGGTAGGGTTTGAAGTAGGGATTGTCCTCAGGCAGCCTAGTAGTGCTAAGACTATTGCATCATTGGATAAAGTAGTGCAACATCTTTAAGTAACGATGAGAGCCTCAGGACACCATCATTGGCATGGCAAGATTAAGGAGCACCTGTTCTTATCAGTGAGAGTAGGAGAGAAAGAAAGAAAGTGAAGAGACCAGTGCAGCATCTGTTCAAATCAGATTTAAGAGAGAGGGAATTGGCAAGGAAAGATATAGTCCATAACCTGCAAGAAGAAATAGGCCATTGATAGCACATTTACTAAACATCTGCTATAAGCAGAACACATACACCCACTTACACATGGGTACTATTCTGTATATAGGTACACAAGCACAACACATGCACCTGGTATAGATAGGAGTATAAGCATGCATCTAAATTATCTGAAACATATGAAATAGCTAATGCAAAGAAAGAATTATCACTACATGCAACCGTCAGGACTATGTCCTGTACAATATACAACTAAACCACCAGTAGATGATGTACTAAACCATACAAGAAATACTAATACATGGTATTTAGATAAAGACTAGTATATATCAAACACAGATACCAGCTTGAAAGAGAAACTATAATTTTATACCACTACAGGAGCAAATCATGAAGTACACAGAGTAATTGCAGTAAAGAGATGAATCAGTATATGTTGATCAATAAGAGAGTTACGGCTATATACAAATGAAGGACTACATCCTTTATAAGATAACAAAAAAACAGTAGCACTTATGCATATGAACAAATAGAACCAGCAGCCAACCAATAAAGAAACTAGCATGTGCTATATGACAGCAACAATAACATCTATAAGACCAAGATAATTGAAATGATAGGCCAACATTAGGGTCATGCAATCATTCGATCCCATCATTGCAGCACTAGTTGAGCAACAAATCAAATATAACAGTAGTTCCATTGGTTCAACCAACAAGTTAACAAAAGTTTACTTCCCACTACTAATTTTGCAACTCGTGATAATAAAGAAAACAGAGCACAAATAAATAGGAATGATCTTTTCCATGACACAAGCACAAACAAAATCACCCATACGCATGAAACAGAGCAAGGTACTAATATAGCAGCACAAGAGCGGGAGCTACAGGTAGGAGACGGATTCACAGGAGAGGAGGTTGGTCGATGCCGCACACGACCACGTCGCCGTCACGCGGTGGATGTTGTAGTCGAGTTGGACCATGTGTGGGGTGTCGTCGTGGCGGTGGATGACTTGGTTGTCGTCATCGTCCACGGAGGATGCCTGCTGCTCCGAATCTAACAAACAAGTAAGTGCTAGTGTCGTTGATCTAGTATAGAAATTAAGCAAGCTAGTATAGGAGACACGCGTGCTGCTGCTAGTATCTACAGAAATAAATCAAGCTGCATGTGTGTGTGCTTGAGCTAGCTTAGTACGTACAGTCCATGGTTGGGCTCCAAAACTAATAGAGCATGCTAGCGTCAACAGAATCAATCACAAGGTTATTTTGTTGTTGTTGCTAGCAGTGCTAGCTGTATGTATTGATCCATCCATCCATGACCTAACTAATGTCGTTGTATCTCTAGACTAAGTGCAGCAACACAAGAAGGACTAAAACTACAGAGCACATGTGTACGTAACTACTATACTCATCCATGGCAAATTGTACCAAACCATCCATACATAGCCAGATTGCAATGGAGTGGATTTAACACAAGACATGAAAAATTGATGAGCCAAATGATTTTTAGTATTACTAACTTGAAAGGAAGCTCATTGTTTCCATCTTCTATCTATCCATGATTTTATTTTTCTGAAGCAAGCATCAAAAAGCACAATGACAATTGAATTTCACACAAAAACTGAACCAATACTTGCTGTTATGTAGTGTCCATGACAATTGCAATTCATGTCCACTCTAGATCAGATTTGCAAGGGCTAGAAAGAGAGGTTGTAGCTCACCATGTATGGGGGTAGGAAGTGGATGCAGGGGAGGGGTGGAGGGTGTCCTGCAGAAGAAGCTTCACCATTAGAGCAAACTGCACAAAACAGAGGAAGGGGAGATGAATAAATCATGGTGAGGAAAAGGGCCTTCCACATGATTAGATCGGGAAGAGAAACAACAACAAAAATACCAAAAAATCCCTTCCATGGCGTGCTGTACTAGGAGCAGCTCCTCTCTCTCCGCTAGGGTTTGGGGCGCTGGGAGGCTCCATGGTGCCGCTGCGTGGTGGCGGACAAGGGAATCCATCTCCATGGCGGCGTCCCGCCCCACGGAGGTGCGCCCCTCCTGCCGTCATCGTCGGCACGCCCATGGCGACCTGCAGAGAAGGAAGAGAAGATGAGGTGAGGTGAGGAGGAGATGGTGGGCGAAGAAGGAGGGGGAGGGGCTTACCAGTGCTGGATCCGGTCACCTATGGCCTCGCCGTGGCCTGCCATGGCGGATCCCGGCGAACAAAAGGGGATGCAAAACCCTAGCCAGTGGGGGAGCCGCGGATCTGCATGGAGGTAAGCCAGATGCGGACCAAGGGGATCTCGCGGGCGTGCTGCGCGCGGCCGGAGCTCGCCGGAACCGGGCGGCATGGGTGGCGACGGCAGCGAGGGAGAGAGGGGTTCGGGGGGAAGAGAGGAGGCGACGAGGGTTTGGGTGGGTTCGACCGAGAGAGATAGATAGAGAGAGAGAGAGTGTGTGTGTGTGTGTTGGTGCGTTGGGTCGGATGGATGGATGGATGTCCAAAATATCTTGTTGCTGCCCACTTACTAATGGCGCACTAACTCTAAATGCGCCATTAGTAATCCAGGTTACTAATGACGCACCTTCTGGTGGTGCGTCATTAGTAGTTTTGCAAAAAAAACATACTAATGGTGGAACAGTGCGCCATTACTAGTTTAAACTAGTAATGGCGCATGGTGGAACAGTGCGCCATTAGTAGTTTTGCAAAAAAAGTAATAAAAAATATAATAAAAAACAACATTAGTGGCGCACTTTCCGACAGGTGCGCCATTATTAGTTACAACTAGTAATGGTGCACTGTGTCTGGATGCGCCATTAGTATGTTTGGACAGGCGCACTAGTTCAAAAAAAATTTGATACTAATGGCGCACCCTGGGCCAGGTGCGCCATTAGTAGTTTCAGCTCTAATGGCGTATCAGAAGGTGGTGCGCCATTAGTGTCAATCCCATCTATAGCCCTTTTTCTAGTAGTGCGTGTGCGGTGCCCCCTTCCACCATAGTCCTCGATAATATTGTAGCGGTGCTTAGGCGAAGCCCTGCTGCAGTAGTACATCAAGATCGTCACCACGCCGTCGTGCTGACGGAATTCTTCCCCGACACTTTGCTGGATCGGAGTCCGGGGATCGTCATCGAGCAGAACGTGTGCTAGAACTCGGAGGTGCCGTAGTTTCGGTGCTTGATCGGTCGGGCCGTGAAGACGTACGACTACATCAACCAAACGCTTCCGTTGTCGATCTACAAGGGTACGTAGATCATACTCTCCCCTCTCGTTGCTATGCATCACCATGATCTTGCGTGAGCGTAGGAAATTTTTTGAAATCAACAGTGGCATCCGAGCCTAGGTTTTATATGTTGATGTTATATGCATGAGTAGAACACAAGTGAGTTGTGGGCGATATAAGTCATACTGCTTACCAGCATGTCATACTTTGGTTCGGCGGTATTGTTGGACGAAGCGGCTCGGACCGACATTACGCGTACGCTTACGCGAGACCAGTTCTCCCGACGTGCTTTGCACATAGGTGGCTTGCGGGTGACAGTTTCTCCAACTTTAGTTGAACTGAGTGTGGCTACGCCCGGTCCTTGCGAAGGTTAAAACAGCACCAACTTGACAAACTATCGTTGTGGTTTTTGATGCATAGGTGAGATTGGTTCTTGCTTAAGCCTGTAGCAGCCACGTAAAACATGCAACAACAAAGTAGAGGACGTCTAACTTGTTTTTGCAGGGCATGTTGTGATGTGATATGGTCAAGACATGATGCTAAATTTTATTGTATGAGATGATCATGTTTTGTAACCGAGTTATCGGCAACCGGCAGGAGCCATATGGTTGTCGCTTTATTGTATGCAATGCAATCGCGCTGTAATGCTTTACTTTATCACTAAGCGGTAGCGATAGTCGTGGAAGCATAAGATTGGTGAGACGACAATGATGCTACGATGGAGATCAAGGTGTTGCGCCGGTGACGATGGTGATCATGACGGTGCTTCGGAGATGGAGATCACAAGCACAAGATGATGATGGCCATATCATATCACTTATATTGATTGCATGTGATGTTTATCTTTTATGCATCTTATCTTGCTTTGATTGACGGTAGCATTATAAGATGATCTCTCACTAAATTATCAAGAAGTGTTCTCTCTGAGTATGCACCGCTGCGAAAGTTCTTCGTGCTGAGACACCACGTGATGATCGGGTGTGATAGGCTCTACGTTCAAATACAACGGGTGCAAAACAGTTGCACACGCGGAATACTCAGGTTATACTTGACGAGCCAAGCATATACAGATATGGCCTCGGAACACGGAGAGCGAAAGGTCGATCGTGAATCATATAGTAGATATGATCAACATAGTGATGTTCACCAATGAATCTACTCCATCTCACGTGATGATCGGACAAGGTTTAGTTGATTTGGATCACGTAATCACTTAGAGGATTAGAGGGATATCTATCTAAGTGGGAGTTCTTTAAGTAATATGATTAATTGAACCTAAATTTATCATGAACTTAGTACCTGATAGTATCTTGCTTGTTTATGTATGACTGTAGATAAATGGCCCGTGATGTTGTTCCGTTGAATTTTAATGCGTTCCTTGAGAAAGCAAAGTTGAAAGATGATGGTAGCAATTACAAGGACCGGGTCCGTAACTTGAGGATTATCCTCATTGCTGCACAGAAGAATTACATCCTGGAAGCACCGCTGGGTGCCAGGCCTGCTGCTGGAGCAACACCAGATGTTGTGAACGTCTGGCAGAGCAAAGCTGATGACTACTCGATAGTTCAGTGTGCCATGCTTTACGGCTTAGAACCGGGACTTCAACGACGTTTTGAACGTCATGGAGCATATGAGATGTTCCAGGAGTTGAAGTTAATATTTCAAGCAAATGCCCGGATTGAGAGATATGAAGTCTCCAATAAGTTCTATAGCTGCAAGATGGAGGAGAACAGTTCTGTCAGTGAGCATATACTCAAAATGTCTGGGTATAATAATCACTTGATTCAGATGGGAGTGAATCTTCCGGATGATTGCGTCATTTGACAGAATTCTCCAATCACTGCCACCAAGCTACAAGAGCTTCGTGATGAACTATAATATGCAAGGGATGAATAAGACTATTCCCGAGCTCTTCGCAATGCTGAAAGCTGCAGAGGTAGAAATCAAAAAGGAGCATCAAGTGTTGATGGTCAACAAGACCACTAGTTTCAAGAAAAAGGGCAAAGGGAAGAAGAAGGGGAACTTCAAGAAGAACGGCAAGCAAATTGCTGCTCGAGAGAAGAAACCCAAGTCTGGACCTAAGCCTGAAACTGACTGCTTCTACTGCAAGCAGACTGGTCACTGGAAGCGGAACTGCCCCAAGTATTTGGCGGATAAGAAGGATGGCAAGGTGAACAAAGGTATATGTGATATACATGTTATTGATGTGTACCTTACTAATGCTCGCAGTAGTACCTGGGTATTTGATACTGGTTCTGTTGCTAATATTTGCAACTCGAAACAGGGACTACGGATTAAGCGAAGATTGGCTAAGGACGAGGTGATGATGCGCGTGGGAAACGGTTCCAAAGTCGATGTGATCGCAGTCGGCACGCTACCTCTACATCTACCTTCGGGATTAATATTAGATCTAAATAATTGTTATTTGGTGCCAGCGTTAAGCATGAACATTATATCTGGATCTTGTTTGATGCGAGACGGTTATTCATTTAAATCAGAGAATAATGGTTGTTCTATTTATATGAGTAATATCTTTTATGGTCATGCACCCTTGAAGAGTGGCCTATTCTTATTGAATCTCGATAGTAGTAACACACATATTCATAATGTTGAAACCAAAAGATGTAGAGTTGATAATGATAGTGCAACTTATTTGTGGCACTGCCGTTTAGGTCATATCGGTGTAAAGCGCATGAAGAAACTCCATACTGATGGACTTTTGGAACCACTTGATTATGAATCACTTGGTACTTGTGAACCGTGCCTCATGGGCAAGATGACTAAAACACCGTTCTCCGGTACTATGGATAGAGCAACAGATTTGTTGGAAATCATACATACAGATGTATGTGGTCCGATGAATATTGAGGCTCATGATGAATATTGAGACATTTGAAAAGTTCAAAGAATTTCAGAGTGAAGTTGAAAATCATCGTAACAAGAAAATAAAGTTTCTACGATCTGATCGTGGATGAGAATATTTGAGTTACGAGTTTGGTGTACATTTGAAACAATGCGGAATAGTTTCGCAACTCACGCCACCCGGAACACCACAGCGTAATGGTGTGTCCGAACGTCGTAATTGTACTTTACTAGATATGGTGCGATCTATGATGTCTCTTACTGATTTACCGCTATTGTTTTTGGGGTTATGCTTTGGAGACGGCCGCATTCACGTTAAATAGGGCACCATCAAAATCCGTTGAGACGACGCCTTATGAACAATGGTTTGGAAAGAAACCAAAGTTGTCGTTTCTGAAAGTTTGGGGCTGCGATGCTTATGTGAAAAAGCTTCAACCTGATAAGCTCGAACCCAAATCGGAGAAATGTGTCTTCATAGGATATCCAAAGGAGACTATTGGATACACCTTCTATCACAGATCCGAAGGCAAGACTTTTGTTGCTAAATTCGAAAACTTTCTAGAGAAGGAGTTTCTCTCGAAAGAAGTGAGTGGGAGGAAAGTAGAATTTGACGAGGTAACTGTACCTGCTCCCTTATTAGAAAGTAGTGCATCACAAAAAACTTTTTCTGTGACACCTACAACAATTAGTGAGGAAGCTAATGATAATGATCATGAAACTTCAGAACAAGATACTACTAAACCTCATAGATCAACCAGAGTAAGATCCGCACCAGAGTGGTACGGTAATCCTGTTCTGGAAGTCATGCTACTAGATCATGATTAACCTACGAACTATGAAGAAGCGATGGTGAGCCCAGATTCCGCAAAATGGCTTGAAGCCATGAAATCTGAGATGGGATCCATGTATGAGAACAAAGTGTGGACTTTGGTTGAATTGCCCAATGATCGGCAAGCAATTGAGAATAAATGGATGTTCAAGAAGAAGACTGACGCCGACGGTAATATTACTGTCTACAAAGCTCGACTTGTCGCAAAAGGGTTTCGGCAAGTTCAAGGGATTGACTACGATGAGACCTTCTCACCCGTAGCGATGCTTAAGTCTGTCCGAATCATGTTAGCAATTGCCGCATTTTATGATTATGAAATTTGGCAGATGGATGTCAAAACTGCATTCCTGAATGGATTTCTGGAAGAAGAGTTGTATATGATGCAACCGGAGGGTTTTGTCGATCCAAAGGGAGCTAACAAAGTGTGCAAGCTCCAGCGATCCATTTATGGACTGATGCAAGCCTCTCGGAGTTGGAATAAACGCTTTGATAGTGTGATCAAAGCATTTGGTTTTATACAGACTTTTGGAGAAGCCTGTATTTACAAGAAAGTGAGTGGGAGCTCTGTAGCATTTCTGATATTATATGTGGATGACATATTACTGATCGGAAATGATATAGAATTTCTGGATAGCATAAAGGGATACTTGAATAAAAGTTTTTCAATGAAAGACCTCGGTGAAGCTGCTTACATATTAGGCATAAAGATCTATAGAGATAGATCAAGATGTTTAATTGGACTTTCACAAAGCACATACCTTGACAAGATTTTGAAGAAGTTCAAAATGGATCAAGCAAAGAAAGGGTTCTTGCCTGTGTTACAAGGTGTGAAGTTGAGTCGGACTCAATGCCCGACCACTGCAGAAGATAGAGAGAAGATGAAAGATGTTCCCTATGCTTCAGCCATAGGCACTATCATGTATGCAATGCTGTGTACCAGACCTGATGTGTGCCTTGCTATAAGTCTAGCAGGGAGGTACCAAAGTAATCCAGGAGTGGATCACTGGACAGCGGTCAAGAACATCCTGAAGTACCTGAAAAGGACTAAGGATATGTTTCTCGTATATGGAGGTGACAAAGAGCTCATCGCAAACGGTTACGTTGATGCAAGCTTTGACACTGATCCGGACGATTCTAAATCGCAAACTGGATACGTGTTTACATTAAACGGTGGAGCTGTCAGTTGGTGCAGTTCTAAACAAAGCGTCGTGGCGGGATCTACGTGTGAAGCAGAATACATAGCTGCTTCGGAAGCAGCAAATGAAGGAGTCTGGATGAAGGAGTTCATATCCGATCTAGGTGTCGTACCTAGTGCATCGGGTCCAATGAAAATCTTTTGTGACAATACTGGTGCAATTGCCTTGGCGAAGGAATCCAGATTTCACAACAGAACCAAGCACATCAAGAGACGCTTCAATTCCATCCAGGATCTAGTCCAGGTGGGAGACATAGAGATTTGCAAGATACATACAGATCTGAATGTTGCAGACCCGTTGACTAAGCCTCTTCCACGAGCAAAACATGATCAGCACCAAGGCTCCATGGGTGTTAGAATCATTACTGTGTAATCTAGATTATTGACTCTAGTGCAAGTGGGAGACTGAAGGAAATATGCCCTAGAGGCAATAATAAAGTTATTATTTATTTCCTTATATCATGATAAAAGTTTATTATTCATGCTAGAATTGTATTAACCGGAAACATAATACATGTGTGAATACATAGACAAATAGAGTGTCACTAGTATGCCTCTACTAGACTAGCTTGTTAATCAAAGATGGTTATGTTTCCTAACCATAGACAAAGAGTTGTCATTCGATTAACAGGATCACATCATTAGTTGAATGATCTGATTGACATGACCCATTCCATTAGCTTAGCACCCAATCGTTTAGTATGTTGCTATTGCTTTCTTCATGACTTATACATGTTCCTATGACTATGAGATTATGCAACTCCCGTTTGCCAGAGGAACACTTTGTGTGCTACCAAACGTCACAACGTAACTGGGTGATTATAAAGGAGCTCTACAGGTGTCTCCAAAGGTACATGTTGGGTTGGCGTATTTCGAGATTAGGATTTGTCACTCCGATTGTCGGAGATGTATCTCTGGGCCCTCTCGGTAATGCACATCACTTAAGCCTTGCAAGCATTGCAACTAATGAGTTAGTTGCGGGATGATGTATTACAGAACGAGTAAATAGACTTGCCGGTAACGAGATTGAACTAGGTATGGGATACCGACGATCAAATCTCGGGCAAGTAACATACCGATGACAAAGGGAACAACGTATGTTGTTATGCAGTCTGACCGATAAAAGATCTTCGTAGAATATGTAGGAGCCAATATGAGCATCCAGGTTCCGCTATTGGTTATTGACCGGAGACGTGTCTCGGTCATGTCTACATTGTTCTCGAACCCGTAGGGTCCGCACGCTTAAGGTTACAATGACAATTATATTATGAGTTTATATATTTTGATATACCGAAGGTTGTTCGGAGTCCCGGATGTGATCACGGACATGACAAGGAGTCTCGAAATGGTCAAGACATAAAGATTGATATATTGGAAGCCTATGTTTGGATATCGGAAGTGTTCCGGGTGAAATCGGGATTTTACCGGAGTACCGGGAGGTTACCGGAACCCCCCGGGAGCTATATGGGCCTAAGTGGGCCTTAGTGGAAAAGAGAAGGGGCAGCCCTAGATGGGCCGCGCGCCCCTCCCCTCCCTTGGTCCGAATAGGACAAGGAGAGGGGGCCGGCCCCCCTCTCTCTTTTCCCCCCTCCGCGAATCCTATTCCAACTAGGATTGGGGGGGGGGGGGAATCCTACTCCCAGAGGGAGTAGGACTCCTCCTGGCGCGCCTCTCCTAGGCCGGCCGCACCCCCCCCCTTGAGCCTTTATATACGGAGGCAGGGGCACCCCAGAACAGCACAAGTTGATCCACGTGATCATATTCTTAGCCGTGTGCGGTGCCCCCTTCCACCATAGTCCTCGATAATATTGTAGCGGTGCTTAGGCGAAGCCCTGCTGCAGTAGTACATCAAGATCGTCACCACGCCGTCGTGCTGACGGAACTCTTCCCCGACACTTTGCTGGATCGGAGTCCGGGGATCGTCATCGAGCTGAACGTGTGCTAGAACTCGGAGGTGTCGTAGTTTCGGTGCTTGATCGGTCGGGCCTGAAGACGTACGACTACGTCAACCAAATGCTTCCGTTGTCGATCTACAAGGGTACGTAGATCATACTCTCCCCTCTCGTTGCTATGCATCACCATGATCTTGCGTGAGCGTAGGAATTTTTTTGAAATTACTACGAAACCCAACAAATCGCACTGGTTGTAATGTTGAAAATGTATGAAAAGGCATGAATTAAGGAGGAATTTGTAATCTTGAAATTGTTTGAGAAATCCACCTAGTTTAAATGTTGGTTAAAGTTGTTTAAATGTTGAAACAAAAAGAGAAGAAGTGACCAACATTAAAATATGTTGGAAAAAAAAGAAGAAATTAGGAATTCAGAAACTTTTGATCAATGAAATGCAGCTCTCTGCTCTACCTTTCTGTCCAAAAAAAGGTTGTTCTTGGGCCAAATTCAAAGCGTAGAGCCATGTGCAGGCTAGACTAATGGGCCAACTGCATCCAATTGGGCTCATTCGGGGGTTCTCTTGCGTATTTTTCTGTTTTCTATTCTGATTTAATTTAGGCAGTAAATCATAATGCTGGAACTTTTTGTGGAAGCTAATTGAATTATTCCGGAGCCAAACAATTAAGGTTAGAAATTTTTTGAAGCTGTTAATTAATCCAATTCAAATACACCGTGATTTAAATTAAAGACCAAAATCTCATGGAAAATGTACCTCAGCTCTGGTAGAGGTTTACGCTAGGTGCCAAAATAAATGAACAATTTTTAAGGGCATTACATTGAGAAAAACATAATTTGTCTAAAAAATAAAGGATGGAAATGCACAAAAAATTGGTGCGGCTAGAGACTCGAACCCAGAACCGCGTGGGTTTGTGGTGTTTAGGGCTGCGCTGGTAACCGCTAGGACAGATGGCAAGACTTTGACATGGATAGGGAAGGAAGGTATACATAGTGAGATTGTGAATTTTTTTAAAAAAATTAGTGAGACCGTGAATGTTTGCACAATCGTGAGAGTGGTTTTCCATTGTTTTGCACTTAAATTTTGGAGGGTTGGAAGGTTGAAAATGTATATTGCACTACCACATGATTTTGGTCAGAGTGACATTTGGTTTAGGGTTAGAGTGGCACTTGGTTTAGGATTTAAAGGGAATAAATTTGCATGTTAGTTCATAACTTTTTGTTTGAATGAAACAGAGGGCTTCTCACTCCCACCGATTTTCATTAATGAAAACCACAAGTTCTCGAACTTCATGACTTGTTTAGGGAAGAAATGATATGTTTGGGCACGGACATTTTTTAATACACATAATAAACCCTAATAACTTAGATAAGATGGAACACACCGTACCATTGCAATAACTTAGATAAGTTCACGGACAGTTCACAGACACATGACGAAACATGACACGACATGACACGACATAGAAAAGCAACAAAATAAAAAACGAAACATGACGAGCTTGACTCCGGGCTTGAACATCTTCATCTTGACCTTCTTCTTCCACCTTGGCTGCGCGCGCCCCTTCAACACCGTCTTCATCTTCACACCTCCTCCTCCTCGTCGTAGGGAAGGGAGTGCATCTGGCCAGGAGCGGGGAAGATGCGCTCGTAGTTGGTGTAGATGTTGTAGACGGTGAAGAAGATGGCCTCGCAGCCGCACCAAAATACTTGGCCGAGGAGCTCGCGCGCGTCAAACAGGTTGGTGAAGGTGACCGTGAGCAGTAGGAGGATGCCGCCGCGGTCACGAACCTCGTTGAGGGTGAACATCCTCGGCGAGCCCCGTGGGAGGTGGGCATAGCCCGCTCTGAGGAAGGCGCGGGTGAGTTCGACGGAACCCCGCCACCTTGAAATAGCCCACACACGGAGCTCCCTCTCCACGAGCATGCCCGGTGGGTAGCGTAGCTCCGGCACGACAGGCGGACGGTTGAAAATCGGCCCGTTGAACTGCATCTTCACTTGGTCTCGCTTGGGGAGGGCTCGGTCGCTTGGGTGTTTGAAGTTGGAGAGGATCGGATCTAGCTTGTGGGTGGGAGAGGAAGAGAGGCACCCCATTTATAGGCCTGTGGGTGGGAGAGGAAGAGAGAAAGGATGAGAACGGTGTGTGTGTGAATCTGGACGCGTGTGTGTATCCGTTACGTTTTGCACACTTAATTTTTTGCACGAAAACGATGCATGGGGCGCGTGCGTGCATCTGAATCACTGCATAGCTCTTTGACCGGGCGGTGCATGTGAATCGCTGCCCTGAACCACTGCATTGAACCACCTAGCTCGCCTCGCTAGCCTAGCTCACCTAACGCGCCTCGCTCGCCTCGCTTGCATGCATGCACGTCGCCGCCTCCCGCGCATGCAAACCCACGTCGCCGCCTCCATGCATGCAAGGCCTGGAAAGGCTGAGACGGGCTATTTACTGCGGTCTCAGGCCCAGAGCACGAGACGGCCCAACGGTCCATCCAGCGCGCCCGGTATTTGTTAAAAAACAATCTCCTAGCCAATCAGATTGCATCTCACGGATCGCCCCCCTCCTCCTTGCAGATTCCTTCTAGAAGGGTTAGATCGACGGCCCTTGATCGCCGCTAGGGTTAGATGAACGGTCCTTGTTCGGCGCTAGGGTTAGCGGGGTTTGGAGCAGTCAAAGCTATGTTTGACCAAATTTCAAATAAGCATAATAAATTAAATAAAAATCAGAAAAATAAAAAACCTGCGCAGATAGTCTTCTTATGTCATATACTAACGATTTAAGTTGATAAACAAGCTTTACATACATTTAAATGATAAGTTCATGTGTATTGTATGATATCTCGAGTATCTCAAACTCTCTTGTATGAAGTGAAGAGAAGTGTTTTGGGCAAATTAACATGAAAATTTCAAAAAACTAACCACAGCTTCATTTTGGAGTGACTAAGAAGGATCCAGGCTTAATTTTTCATTTTGATGTTTTACACTTGTTTAAATCTTGGTCAAAGTTAAGTTTGACCCGAATTCAAATGAGCAAAACAAATTTAAAAAAAAATCAAAAAATGGAAAAACCAGCGCACATAGTCTGTACATATAGAATATATGTGTAGGAAAGTTATTTGGCTGATTTAGACAAGGTCAAAAAAAATTTTGCTTAGAAATGAGGCCGTTTACCCTACCTTTGGACCCCTCTTTTTAGCACATTTTTCATGAAAAATTTAAAAAGCTCACCACAACTTCATTTTGGATTGACTAAGAAGTATCCAGGCTTAGTTTTTCATTTTGATGTTTTAGACTTGTTTAAATCTTGGTCAAAGTTAGGTTTGACCAGAATTTAAATGAGCAAAACAAAATTCAAAAAAATCAAAAAAAGGAAAAACCATGTGCTCATTCAAACATCATCCAACAGATATTTAAACATCATGTCAAACATACTTCTAACATAGGTCCAACATCATCCAACAGAAATACAACATGTCAAGTGACAAATGTTTCATAATACAACATCATCCCTTATTCATAATGTTTCATAATTATTCATAGATAGCGTTGGGGCTTCTGTCTGTTCCTTGAGCTTCTTGCCATCACTTTGCTCCTCGTGCACCTTGTGCTCATTGTTTCTTCTCTTCTTCTCTTGGTTGTTGGTACCTTGCGCGTCTTCTTCAAACCTACCATAGAACTGTGCAAAACATAAACGGTAATGAGATCATGTCAAATGATAGATGTACAGTAGTATTTGACCCTTGCAAGATTTACATACCTAGCAGAATTCACAACAACAGAAGGTTGGTCACCATTTGGAGCCTCACTTGGATCATTATTTGGAGCCTCACTTGGATCACCATGATCACCATTTAGAGCCTCACTTGGATCACCATTTGGAGCCTCACTTGAATCATTATTTGGAGGATATTTTGGATCATCGTCAAAATCATGCGGCTGTTGACCATCATCATTTGGAACCTCGTCAAAATCCTCATCTGATGCAACCGGCTGTTGACCATCATTTTCATCATCTGTTGAGGCAACCGGCTGCTGACCAACATTTTCATCGAAGCCTTCATCGAAACTCTCTACGAACGCTGGATCTACTGTGTTATCACAATACTTACCAAAATGACCAGACCCACCACACCTTGTGCACTTACGCTTCCTCGCTCCAAGTCCAGCTCCTTCGCTGCGAGGTCTGATTTGACTCTTCCTTGGTCTACCTGCTGCTCTCTTCAGAATTGGAGCGCAAAGCTTGAATCCAGGGTCCACCATGTCCCATTGTTGTTTTCCCTCCATAGCAGGCAAGGCATAAGCATATGTGGCTTTGAACCTTGCAACATAGTAGTAATCATGCACATACTACTGTATGTTCCCTGCTGGACCTGGGAGAGAAGTGATGAAAAACAAGGCATGAATGCATGGCAACCCAGTTATCTGCCATTGCCTACAACTGCAAGTTCTAGATTCTAAATCCACTGGATGTCTCCATTCCCTCTTTTCTTTATCCAAATATGATATCTCTGCTGTGGTATCCGAGCAAAGAGTCATGTTCATTTTCAAGCCTGTTGTCTTCTGCTTCAGTTCATTCATCACGGTAGGGATGATAATGTGGCCCATGAATTTTGCCTCAGCTATTCCTGCACGATAATGAAATTTCTGCATGTATTCTATCCTTATCCTATCAAGCAAATCCACCACATAATGACCCTTTAGTTTCCGGATCGTTGAGTTGAAAGACTCTGCTAGATTATTGTGCACATAGTCAACTTTGCTCACTTCACTGAATTGGCTTCTGGCCCATAACTTGGAGTGGTGTGTTTCCAAGTATTCTTTCACTTTGGGATTCATGTATAACTGCCTCAAGTGGTAGTTGTGCTTCTTCACACTGCATGTCAAAGATGCTGGCCATAAATTGTCGGTATACACCTTTCCTTTGAATTTCTTGATGAAATTTGCAGCAAGGTGATGCATGCATTCCCTATGCTCTACTCCAGGGAACACATTGTCCACGGCCACTTCTAAACCTTTGCAGGCATCTGTATGAATGACCAACCCATTGGGATGTGCAATAGCCCGGCGGAGATTATGCAAAAACCAAGTCCAGCTCTCCTCAGACTCTGTCTCCAACACACCATAGGCAACTGGAAATACAAAACTATGTGCATCAACTGCACAAGCTGCTACTAACTGTCCTTTAAACCTCCCTATGAGAAAAGTGGCATCAATAGCCAAATAAGGCCTGCAGCCTGCCAAAAAACCCCGGCGACAAGCCTCAAAGCAGACAAAAACCCTCCTAAAGCATTCCTTGGTCTTTGTCACTCCCCTAAATGTGTACTCCACGGTGTGGTGATCAATATCTACAATACTACCTGGGCTTGTCCTCTCCACTTCACCTTTGAATGAATACAACAATTGAAAAATTTCCTGCCAGTTACCATAAATAGAATCCATAGCATGTTGTTTACCATTGAACAACCTCATGTATGGTAAATCTATCTTGAACTTATCTTTGATGTTCTTCTACAATTCCTTTGGACCCACTTGCTGATTTTCTTTCACCCACTTCTTTACTTCTTCTGCCACCCATCTTGACTTGGCTCTACTGATTGTATCCTTCCTAAGGGTTGATTCCTGGCATGTGTTCTTAAAAGGGTTCACTTTGACCTGAACATTAGTGCTATTCCGCATTTTAGATGCAAGCAGCCTCCATGGACAACCTTCAGTCGGACAGTGCACTCTGTAACGTACTTGATCACTCTTGTCAACTTTGAAAGTACGTTCTACCTTGATGCAGTATGTCACAAGTGCATTTCTACACTCATTCATGGATGCAAAAATTGTACCTTCTCCCATTCAACAGCTGCAAGGTCTTCGTCCTCACCCATCGCGTCATCATCCACACGGACTGCATTGTGAGCCTCATCTTGATTTTCAGTCCGAGGTGCCCGTCGTAAATTCCGAATAACATCAGAATATAGCTTCTCTTCATCAACCCCAGAATTGTAGCCATCAGGCTCCACTTCAAGGGGGGCCCTACTGCTGTTGCCCACACTTGTCGAGCCACCACGTCGCCGTGCACCAACTGAACTGTTCTGGCTAGAGATGCCATTACGACGACTTGGTTCTCCCCGAGATGTTGCACCCGCCATCCTAGGTCCAAATGCCTGCTCAAGCACATCAACTTGCAGCCTCACATGAAAATTATCTTTCTCTTTATGCCTAACAAACATGGTAGCTAGCTCTTCATCATTACTAACTGTCACCCAATTCTTTTCCCCATCATAGTATTTGTATACCACTTCATCAAGCAAACCCCGAGGATATTGGCTACAAATTACCTCCCCAAATTGTCTGAAACTCCAATTACTAGCCATTGGCAACCGATAATCAAAACCTCCTTGGTATGTCTTCTTATCCTTTGCATCGAACATGTACCGGTCCCTTCTAATGTGCACCATGAAAGCAAACCGCAACTCCATCCTAACCGGCGAAAAACAGAGACGCAATCAGCACACTAATTGGGCAAACCTACTCGAATCGAGTGTTCAAATGCACAACTAAGCTCAATCTAAACAAGAGGCGAGACTTACCCCTCGGGAACCCAGTCGTGGACGCGGCGGATCTCCAGCCCGATGCCTGCCTCGCCAAATACTCCGGGGTCGCCGCTGCTCACCATTTCGCCCTAGGGTTCTTCCTCCTAGTTTAAATAGCTCCAGCAGCCCCCCACCTTTGAGCGCTCCGGCCGGGCGCATGGAAGGAGGCCGCGCCGCGGATCGAGCAGGTGGCGGGCGCCCCACCCATGGCGTCGCGGGAAGGTGGTGGGCGTCACAGGTAGCCGTGGAGCATAGGCACAGGGAGGTAGCGGTGGAGCAGGCCGTGCAGCTGGTGGCAGGGCAGGTGCTGGCCGCGGCGCAGGTGGCGGCGGCGGCGCAGGACAGCCGACTGGGCGGATGGGTGTGAGCTAGAATGATTTGGGGAGTTAGTTGCACGGGCCTACATGTCAGCTCTGGACCCATGTCCACGCGGTCCCACGTGTAAGCTCCGGACTCACAACCACTAACGCCGGCGGACGGAATGGACTCAAATATGACCGTTTGGCCTCGTCATAGTTGCTGTGCTCGGACTAGCGGCAAAACTGAGGACAATTCACATTTGAGGGCAAAACTGAGCACATGGACACCACTGAGGGCAAAAGGATAATTAACCCATGAAAATACTATTCCTTATTTCTAGGGTCACTACCTGCACCGGATGTGTCGCTCACTCTTCTGCTACCGTCATAATAGTTGAATAACCTCCATTGGATGTTAGTTTTGCTTATTTCGATCCAAAGTATTGGTATAAACTGTCATATGTGATCCGTACAATTGTATATTTCCTATTTGATACTCCCTTCATTCCTAAATATAAGTCTTTTTAGAGATTTTGGACTATGTAGTGTGTATTGAAATCTCAAAGAAGACATATTTAGGAACGCTAAAGGCTTCATGGCATTTTTTTGTGCTTCTAAGGCATCAAAAGACTGAGAACTAATTATAGTAACTGGCTTGCTGTGCACTGGTACAGAACTTTGTCTCCTGGAACAGCCCATTTTCTACCACCATTGCCGGCTGATGTGCATACTCACCGCTGCTTCCCCGTTGCCTCGCAGGCCGTCGGAAAAATCACGTGTCTTCCTGGTCCTTTGCTCGCAGGCCGTCGGAAAAATCATGTGTCTTCCCGGTCACTAGAAGGTCAGGGGAAAATGCTATGTACAAGGAGAACTACTTAGTGATCTAAACGATCTTATATTAGTTTACAAAGAGTACAACATAAAATCCAGTTTGTAGATAAGAGCTACCAACAATAGTTGGTTGAATAAGTACATCGGAGAATTCTTTGAGCATTAAAGTGCGTGCACAAAAACTTATTGCTTTGAAATTTGCCCTTCGTGGCATATTAGAGGAGACGGACTAATACTGTTCATGTTGTGTTCACTGAATATAGGTACGTTTCAAAAGGATTTGGTTCAGCAAGCCTTTGATGGAAAGTGAATTTGAGGATGCAGTACAGGCTAATAGTCCGCATGTGTCTGGTTACTTGCTAAGTTTTTCTCATAATAAGCTTTTCTTGTGACTACGTGGGATTTCAGAATTGTTAATCAGGTCTCCGGTTCTGTGTTTTAATTCATGTACAACGGTCAGAAACAGACCCGTATTGCGTTCAAAATATTACATGCCTGAACTTTCTTACTCGCTTGCTTTATTTATCTGAGAGAGTTCTACTAAATTGGGACAGATTATTACAGCATGTTTGGTCACTTGGCGCATATCTGGCAATAAATGTTCAGCCTTCTCGCTTTTACCTTAGATCTTGTTGTGTCCAAGTTATTTAGCTTGGATCAATGTTCATCCCAATTGTATGCTCATGTCTCAAGATATCTAAACTTGTTCTATGATGCATGAGCATGTAAGATCTGAATTTCAAGGGAAGGCTTCCATGCATTTTTTTAAGGTTTAGTACATTTTGTTTATGGACATTTTGCTAGCATTTGCTCTTACATTTTTGCTCCACTGGTTATTCCAGATATCTTAATTTTACTTATAAAACATTGTTATATTGACCTGGAGTGCATAATTATTTATTGTGTATGTTAAACAATTAATTTATATATTGGTCGGCTTTAAATAGTCGTAACCAACGTGCCACATCTGTGTGGCTTGGGCAAGGACCCCCATTTATAGAACAATTACTACCTCTTGATTGTAACAATATTATTGTGGAATAAAACTTCTTTTTCCTCGCAAAAAAGAAATTATATAGTACTATATAGAAAATTACACAAGATCCAACTAGTGAGCAGTGGCTCAAATGAACAGGTAACTCAGGGGACATCTACACTTTCCACACTTGGAATGAAAAAAGATTAATGGTAAAAAAAATATATACTTGTGCACAAAAAAATCACATTATGTCTCTGTAACAATTTGCAAAGGCCATTTAACACTTCATCATGGGCACGAATCCAACAGGGAGCTCCACCAGAATGAAGTACACTAGAAGTGAATGTACCATGTTTAATCTTATTAAAAATGTATCAGCATGTGCTTTCCCTAATATGTACCACACATGGTGAAGATAAATGTCTCCTTTTCGATTTGATTCTAATTAAGTATGACTTCCTCTATTGTGGTTACAACCTTATTCACATAGTTATTTTACTTAAACTGAAATTCACTGTATACAACAAATGCATCATGTATAAACGCAACATGCATCATGTATAAACGCAACATATTGATAGGGCGCATAAATATAACTCAATGTAAAATAATATCCTATCATAAAATAATAAGCATTTATTTCAATATGAAAATACAAATGTGCCGTATTGACGGCCGTGGCGTGCCGCCGCGCGGGGAAGGCTAGTATACTACGAGGGAAGAATCCTTGTTTTGTCTGCAGGCTCTTTGATGAGCCACACGAGGTTGGCATGCACGTCACGTGTCTGAGTACGTAGATTGTTTTGTCTACATGTTGCAACACGAGTGCATAAAGCCCTCAACCAACAGCCTTGAGAGAAAATATAAAGGGCACACGGCAAGCTAACATATACGTAGCTTTTAAATGCAAGCAGGAGCTCGATCGCTGAACCGCCATGCCGAGCTCTAGCAAGGCGGTGGTAATCCTTAGGGCATCTACAACAGGAGTGCTAAGACGGGACGCCAGGGTCAAAATCCCATCCGTTATGTCTTATTCCCAGCCAAAACCCGCTCATTTGTTAGCGCCGCAGCAAAATTAGGCATCGAGCGCTCCAGCCTTTTCGCTTGACGTTTCTATTCATTTTTAACTCGTGGAGCGCCTGTTATTTGCGACTTGCGTTGGAGGTGCAGACTCTAGCACAGACGCTTAGCCTAAAATCCTTACCATAAGCGTCTATTTAAGCGTCTCCCATTGGAGATGCCCTTAGCGTCCTTGTTTTCCTGCAGGTGTCCTGCGCGGCCGGCCTGGCCATCCACGTCCCGGGGTCACCAGGACTTACTGCTGGGGCCGACTATGGGAAGCCGTCGGGGAAGATAATGGGGAAACATTGTAGGAGTGGGGTGGCCGCGGCGGTTGAGTCAGAGTGGATTGTGTTTTTCCTTTTTTTTCTGGGCATTTGTGTCCATGCAAATGTAGAAATCAAATACGGTCTTGTTCTTTTATCGTAAACTAGTAAATGTGCCCGTGGGTTGATATGGGTCATTGTCGACCATGGACATAGATGGTCAAGAAGCCACACTCTCACTCGAGCGGCGCCTCCTCCAGCTACTACGCTCGGGTGGAAGAACAGTAGTTGGATAGGGAGGAGTGCTCGAAGAAGTTTGAATGAGTGCGTTTTTTATTAATGCTAGTCCTGAATCATGCATTAGTGTAACCTTTATATGTAAATCTTCAACCGGAACTTCTTTTGTGCTATCATAAAGCATGATTATTTCTCTGTACCAATTCTTCAATGGATCTACCTTTCAGACCGTGCATATTCTGGATTAGGAGAACCTGACACTTTTGTGAATCCGGATCAACTCATAAACAAGTGGACGTTTTATGTTTTAAGGACGTTTTCGTTGGCCTTAGGGCCATGGACGCGGAGTGGATCTTGTCCCTTGCCGGTGGGAGGGCTCCGTTTTTACATTTTTTTTCGAGCTTTGTTAGGGTTTGTGTCCTACTCGGGAAGGCGAGATGGCGGCGGCTCCCTGGAGATGGAATAAAGGTCTCCCCGCCTAGCCCCCGTTTCGGTGATGCGTCTAGCATCATAGGTGGGCGTGTGAAGGTGTGTCTCTGGTGGATCTGTCTTTGGTGAATTTGCTCGGATCTGTTCGTCGTTCGCAATTCGTTTGTGTGTCTTCAGGTGGAACCTTCTGATTTACACTCTTCATCCGCGGCGGTTGTTGTTCTGATGCGTTGGTTATATGGGGCCTTAGCACGACGACTTCCCGACTATGTACTACAACAAGGTTTCACCGGCTCCGGCGATGAGAGCGGCGCACCTTCGGCTCGTTTCAGTGCTTGTAGTCGTCGCTTGGTGGTCTACGAATCTGAATATAATCTTTATTATTTCTAATGTTCGTTGTACTATCATCATTAAAGATGAATACATTGAAAGTTTTTCTCGAAAAAAAAACTCATGAACCAATGATTGTAAGGAACACTTGCACGCTTGCTAAGATATACCTCTAACTCTCTAAGGTTGGAGCCATCTCATTGCCATTGGGTTCAACCATTTCTTCATGTCCACTTGTGACCTCGTATTTCAGGATTAGATTTCAAAAATCATGTCGTTTTATCACCTATCATTTATGGTATATGGAAACAAAAAACTTTATAGATGGCATTCGGAGTCGAGGAAGATGTGGCCTCCTCGACATATTCTCGGGTGCTGTTGTGCCATGTTGTCCATTGGTTTTATTGTGATGTACATGCTCCATGTTCCTAATGCTTTATATCTTGGAGCTGTCCGTTGTCGTGTTGGCCTCTGACTAACCAAAGAGGATGGACGCCCTAGACCAGATGCTCACACAGCTAGGTCTCGCTAGCTAAGGACACCTGCCTTCCACAGGTACGTTCTTGCGTGCTCCCATAGGCCGAATCATTGGGTAGAGGAGTAGGAGGCCGGGGCTAAGTGGCCGAATCACCAAGGCTGCCACACCTTGCAAGCTGCCATCATGTGGAGCCATCACAGTGGTGTATGACGGCCAGACGGACAAGATAGTAGGTAATGGCTGATACGCTGCACATCTAGGGCGCCGTGAGAAGGTAAAAACATACTACATAGTCCTTTTCTGTTTTTTCCCTTGCATTTTCATAATGTGTTCTACGTTGTAACGCACGGGCTGTAAAATAGGTTGGAAAGCGTTGAACCCTTTGTCTCGGACCGCATCTGTATATATATGGCATAAGCCTTGGCGTACAAGTTGTGGAGATCGATCGGAGCGATTGTTACATAAGTCACGAGAGGAAAGCTACGAGAGAGAGAGAGAGAGAGAGAGAGAGAGAGAGAGAGAGAGAGAGAGAGAGAGAGAGAGAAGAAGAGATAGAGATGAAGTACAAATTTAAACAACAAGTCCTATCCTTATACAACTATTCTAACACTCTCCCTCAATCTGAACCTCAATAAGCTTTGCCAAGGTTGAGATTGTATGTAAACTTTTCCAATCCGGATGTAAACTTATTATGCTTGTATCTTGTGTTGATACGACGTTGTGAGCCAATAAATATCGGAAGAAAACGCAACCTACAACCATGTCCTTTATTTGGTGCTGAACCTGATAGTCGTTGAGAGAACGGGCACCAATAAAAACATGTCTATTGTCTAAATTTCTTCCTGTCTTGTGTTTGGCAGGTCCCACCTTGGAGGGTGAAACGATGCATTCGAACTTGTCGTCCTCGCATGGATTGAAAATCAGTACCGAGTTCCCTATGCCATGGGTGACCTGCTGCCTTAGCTCGGCTGTTTTGTCTCCAGGCTGCAGCACGATCCTACATAAACTCGCCGAAACAACAGCCTTAAGAGAGTAAATCACACAGGAATGCAAGCAAAGCTATAGCTTATAAACGCAAGCAAGAGCTCGCTCGGTAATTACGATGGCGAACACCACCAAGGTCGTGGCTATCTTAGGCGTTCTTGTGTTCCTGCAGGCTGTATCATGCGTCGTGGCCCGGCACCACGCTGATCCAGGGGCGTCTCTTGCCGGCCTCCAGGCAGGAACGATGACAGTGGACGGGTATGAAGAAGGAGAGGAGGGCGGCGGGCCGGCAGCGTGTGACGGCATATACCACAGCGACGGAGATTTCCTGACAACGCTGCCTACGGAGCTTTACGCGGGCGGGAGCCTGTGCAACAAGTTCATAGGCATCACGAGCACGCAAACTGGGCGCGGCGCGAGGGCCATGGTTGTGGACGTGTGCGATGACTGCGGGGATGACGAGCTGGGGACATCAGCCGCCGTGTGGAATGCCCTGGGGCTCGACACCAATGCCGGTGTCGCGCCCATCACGTGGTCTGTGCAATGAAACATCGTACGTATCAGTCCTAGCAAGTCTATCAGAGTGATTGAGTGAAAAAGATCAATCTAAAATAGTAATGAAGTACTTGCATGCGTGCGTGGTGTGTGAAGCATACATATGTAGTACAAATAATGTACTTATAAGTGTCAACCAGTGTTGGTCTATAACGGTGACAGTCAATGTAAAGTGAGATCTCAGCTCGCTATTTTCCTGCACTGACCAATGCATACCGGGCTTCAACATCTTCTTGCAAGTTTTGCATTTTTGTCTGTGGAAATATTCTCCGAGCTACGCACGGGATGCGCATCAAGCCGTCAAGGTACAGTGGCTGGTGATTAACCTCGATCGTGTTAGAAAAATGCGCTATATGTGTCCAGGAAATATTCTTTTCTGAAAGTTGCATTCAGTTATTTATTTATTTTTTCATTCAATTTAAGTTTGTAAGAGTGTAAGTCACTACTCCCTCCTTTTCTATTTGTTAGGCTTTTTCCAAAAATAAGAATATGAAAGTCGGTACAAGTATAATAGTGAAAACGCACTAGTAGAAAAATGGTCAAATGTGAAGCACATTAGTGCCGGTTTGAATTTGAGCCGGCACTAATGTGTGCATTAGTGCCGGTTCCAACGGCTAGCCAGCCGCTCTCATTAGTACCGGTTCGTGGCGAACCTTTAGCACCGGTTCGTGCCACGAACCGGTACTAAAGTGAGTGGTGGCAAGATGTTGTCAGTCCGGGGCCCCACCAGCACCTTTAGTACCGGGTCGTATCACGAACCGGTACTAAAGGTCGTCCTACATAGACCCTTCGTCCACCCGAGCTCGCTCTGTTCTTCCCTTTTTCCCTCTCCTCTCTATTCTTTTCCCTCTTCCTTTCAAGCTCATCACATATTTTGCCCAAAATTTGTCAAGATTTGAAGGCCCCCATCCATTCAAATGATCACAAAGGTTAGCAACTTTGTCCTTTCATCCCTCATTGCTAGATTAGCTCGTGCAATGCTTTATATAGTGATTGATTTTTGAGTTTACTAATTTGGAAGGAATTATATATATGTGCTAGTATTTGATTTATATGCAATTTGAGGTCAAAAATAACACTTAGTTTGCATATGTAGGTGTGGTTTACTTAGTGCCTTCTAAATCTCCGTCGTAACCACCGTCGATCGCCCGCAACATCCCGTCACCGGCACCATCTTGCGGTGAGCCTCTTGTTCATGAAGTTTTATATAAAAAATTAATGTCTGTGTGATTTGGATATATAGTTACTCGTATAATTATCTTACCCATACATTGTTTGTTATACATAGTGTCATGGTTTTGATATCCGTCCCCGTCGGTCCTCGTCCGGGTTATGATTCGGATGTGGTATATTCTCTTTTAAAACTATTCATCGCATTTCGTGTTTATGACAAATTATGCCCATCAAGTTGACATAGATATTTGTATGTAGGAGGTAGTTGAACCGGAAATTCCAACCGACCCTATTGTCGAGAGGTTAAATTTAGTTGAAAGAGAAAACGAGGATTTGAAGGAAAAATTGAAAAGAATTAAGGGGGAGAAGTGTTGGGTAACGTAGTAATTTCAAAAATTTCCTACGCACACGCAAGATCATGGTGATGCATAGCAACGAGAGGGCAGAGTGTGATCTACGTACCCTTGTAGACCGTCAGCGGAAGCGTTAGCACAACGGGGTTGATGTAGTCGTACGTCTTCACGGCCCGACCGATCAAGCACCGAAACTACGGCACCTCCGAGTTTTAGCACACGTTCAGCTCGATGACGATCCCCGGACTCCGATCCAGCAAAGTGTCGGGGAAGAGTTCCGTCAGCACGACGGCGTGGTGACGATCTTGATGTACTACCGTCGCAGGGCTTCGCCTAAGCACCGTTACAATATTATCGAGGATTATGGTAGAAGGGGGCACCGCACACGGCTAAGAATATGATCACGTGGATCAACTTGTGTCTCTAGGGGTGCCCCCTGCCCCCGTATATAAAGGAGCAAGGGGAGGAGGCCGGCCGGCCCTATAGGCACGCCAAGGAGTAGGATTCCTACTCCTAGTTGGAGTAGGTTTCCTCCTTTCCTAGTCCAACTAGGAGAAGAGGGGAAAGGGGGGAAGAGGGGAAGGAAGGGAGAGAGGGGCCGCGCCCCAAATCCCTTGTCCAATTCGGACTGGGCTTGGGAGGGGCGCGCGCCACCTCCTGGTCCTTCCCACTAAGGCCCATTGCTTCTTCCTCGTATTCCCGTAACTCTCCGGTACCTTCGAAAATACCCGAATCACTCGGAACCTTTCCGATGTCCGAATATAGTCGTCCAATATATCGATCTTTACGTCTCGACCATTTCGAGACTCCTCGTCATGTCCCCGATCTCATCCGGGACTCCGAACTCCTTCGGTACATCAAAACTCATAAACTCATAATATAACTGTCATCGAAACCTTAAGCGTGCGGACCCTACGGGTTCGAGAACAATGTAGACATGACTGAGACACATCTCCGGTCAATAACAAATAGCGGAACCTGGATGCTCATATTGGCTCCTACATATTCTACGAAGATCTTTATCGGTCAGACCGCATAACAACATACGTTGTTCCCTTTGTCATCGGTACATTACTTGCCCGAGATTCGATCGTCGGTATCTCAATACCTAGTTCAATCTCGTTACCGGCAAGCCTCTTTACTCGTTCCGTAATACATCATCTCGCAACTAACTCATTAGTTGCAACGCTTGCAAGGCTTATGTGATGTGCATTACCGAGAGGGCCCAGAGATACCTCTCCGACAATCGGAGTGACAAATCCTAATCTCGAAATACGCCAACCCAACATTTACCTTTGGAGACACCTGTAGAGCTCCTTTATAATCACCCAGTTACGTTGTGACGTTTCGTAGCACACAAAGTGTTCCTCCGGTAAACGGGAGTTGCATAATCTCATAGTCATAGGAACATGTATAAGTCATGAAGAAAGCAATAGCAACATACTAAACGATCGAGTGCTAAGCTAACGAAATGGGTCAAGTCAATCACATCATTCTCCTAATGATGTGATCCCGTTAATCAAATAACAACTCTTTGTCTATGGTTAGGAAACATAACCATCTTTGATTAACGAGCTAGTCAAGTAGAGGCATACTAGTGACACTCTTTTGTCTATGTATTCACACATGTATTATGTTTCCGGTTAATACAATTCTAGCATGAATAATAAACATTTATCATGAAATAAGGAAATAAATAATAACTTTATTATTGCCTCTAGGGCATATTTCCTTCAGTCTCCCACTTGCACTGGAGTCAATAATCTAGTTCACATCGCCATGTGATCTAACATCAATAGTTCACATCTTTATGTGGTTAACACCCATAGTTCACATCGATATGTGACCAACATCCAGAGGGTTTACTAGAGTCAGTAATCTAGTTCACATTGCTATGTGATTAACACACAAAGAGTACTAAGGTGTGATCATGTTTTGCCTGTGAGAGAAGTTTAGTCAACGGGTCTGCCATATTCAGATCCGTAAGTATTTTGCAATTTTCTATGTCTACAATACTCTGCACAGAGCTACTTTAGCTAATTGCTCCCACTTTCAATATGTATCCAGATGAAGACTAAGAGTCATCCGGATCAGTGCCAAAACTTGTATCGATGTAACCCTTTTACGACAAACCTTTTGTCACCTCCATAATCGAGAAACATATCCTTATTCCACTAAGGATAATTTTGACCGCTGTCCAGTGATCTACTCCTAGATCACTATTGTACTCCCTTGCCAAAATTAGTGTAGGGTATACAATAGGTCTGGTACACAGCATGGAATACTTTATAGAACCTATGGCCAAGGCATAGGGAATGACTTTCATTCTCATTCTATTTTCTGCCGTGGTCGGGCTTTGAGTCTTACTCAACTTCACACCTTTGTAACACAGGCAAGAACTCTTTCTTTGACTGTTCTATTTTGAACTACTTCAAAATCTTGTCAAGGTATGTACTCATTGAAAAAACTTATCAAGCGTCTTGATCTATCTCTATAGATCTTGATGCTTAATATGTAAGCAGCTTCGCCGAGGTCTTTCTTTGAAAAACTTCTTTCAAACACTCCTTTATGCTTTGCAGAATAATTCTACATTATTTTCGATCAATAATATGTCATTCACATATACTTGTCAGAAATGCTGTAGTGCTCCCACTCACTTTCTTGTAAATACAGGCTTCACCATAAGTCTGTATAAAACTATATACTTTGATCATCTCATCAAAGCGCATATTCCAACTTCGAGATGCTTGCACCAGTCCATAGATGGATCGTTGGAGCTTGCATATTTTGTTAACACTTTTAGGATTGACAAAACCTTCTGGTTGCATCATATACAACTCTTCTTTAAGAAATCCATTTAGGAATGCAGCTTTGTTTATCCATTTGCCAGATTTCATAAAATGCGGCAATTGCTAATATGATTCGGACAGACTTAAGCATAGATACGAGTGAGAAACTCTCATCGTAGTCAATATCTTGAACTTGTCGAAAACCTTTTTGCGACAATTCTAGCTTTGTAGATAGTAACACTACTATCAGCGTCCGTCTTCCTCTTGAAGATCCATTTATTTTCTATGGCTTGCCGATCATCGGGCAAATCCATCAAAATCCATACTTTGTTCTCATACATGGATCATATCTCAGATTTCATGGCCTCAAACCATTTCACGGAATCTGAGCTCATCATCGCTTCCTCATAGTTCGCAAGTTCTTTATGGTCTAGTAACATGACTTTCAGAACAGGATTGCCGTACCACTCTGGTGCGCATCTCACTCTGGTTTACCTACGAGATTCGGTAGTAACTTGATCTGAAGTTACATGATCATCATCATTAGCTTCCTCGCTAATTGGTGTAGTAGTCACAGGAACAGATTTCTGTGATGAACTACTTTCCAATAAGGGAGAAGGTACAATTACCTTATCAAGTTCTACTTTCCTCCCACTCACTTCTTTCAAGAGAAACTCCTTCTCTAGAAAGGATCCATTCTTAGCAACGAATGTCTTGCCTTCGGATCTGTGATAGAAGGTGTACCCAACAGTCTCCTTTGGGTATCCTATGAAGACATATTTCTCCGATTTGGGTTTGAGATTATCAGGATGAAACTTTTTCATATAAGCATCACAATCCAAACTTTAAGAAACGACAACTTTGGTTTCTTGCCAAACCACAGTTCAGATTGTGTCGTCTCAATGGACTTAGATGGTGCCCCTTTTTAACGTGAATGCAGCTGTCTCTAATGCATGATCCCAAAATGATATTGGTAAATCGGTAAGAAACATCATATATTGTACTATATCCAATAAAGTACGGTTATGACATTCGGACACACCATTACACTGTGGTGTTCCAGGTGGCGTGAGTAGTGAAACTATTTCACATTGTTTTTAACTGAAGGCCAAACTCGTAACTCAAATATTTTACTTTTGCGATCATATTGTAGAAACTTTTACTTTTGTTATGATGATTCTCCACTTCACTCTGAAATTCTTTGAACTTTTCAAATGTTTCACACTTGTGTTTCATCAAGTAGATATGCTCATATCTGCTCAAATCATCTGTGAAGATCAGAAAATAATGATACCTGTCGCGAGCCTCAATATTCATCGGACCACATACATCAGTATGTATGATTTCCAACAAATCTGTTGCTCGCTCCATTGTTCCAAAGAACAAAGTCTTAGTCGTCTTGCCCATGAGGCATGGTTCGCAAGCATCAACTGATTCATAATCAAGTGATCCCAAAAGCCCATCAGCATGGAGTTTCTTCATGCGCTTTACACCAATATGACCTAAACGGCAGTGCCACAAATAAGTTGCACTATCATTATTAACTTTGCATCTTTTGGTTTCAATATTATGATTATGTGTATCACTACGATCGAGATCCAACGAACTATTTTCATTGGGTGTGTAACCATATAAGATTTTATTCATGTAAACAGAACAACAATTTATTCTCTTACTTAAATGAATAACCGTATTACAATAAACATGATCAAATCATATTCATGCTCAACGCAAACACCAAATAACACTTATTTAGGTTCAACACTAATCCCGAAATTATAGGGAGTGTGAGATGATGATCATATCAATCTTGGAACCACTTCCAACACACATCGTCACTTCACCCTTAACTAGTCTCTGTTTATTCTGCAACTCCCGTTTCGAGTTACTAATCTTAGCAACTGAACTAGTATCAAATACTGAGGGGTTGCTATAAACACTAGTAAACTACACATCAATAACATGTATATCAAATATACTTATGTTCACTTTTCCATCCTCCTTATCCGCCAATCACTTGGGGCAGTTCCGCTTCCAGTGACCAGTCCCTTTGCAGTAGAAGCACTTAGTCTCAGGCTTAGGACCAGACTTGGGCTTCTTCACTTGTGCAGCAACTTGCTTGCCGTTCTTCTTGAAGTTTCCCTTCTTCCCTTTGCCCTTTTATTGAAACTAGTGGTCTTGTCTACCATCAACACTTGATGCTCTTTCTTGATTTCTACCTTCATCGATTTCATCATCATGAAAAGCTCGGGAGTCGTTTTCGTCATCCCTTGCATACTATAGTTCATCACGAAGTTCTACTAACTTGGTGATGGTGACTAGAGAATTCTGTCAATCACTATCTTATCTGGAATATTAACTCCCACTTGATTCAAGCGATTGTAGTACCTAGACAATCTGAGCACATGCTCACTAGTTGAGCGATTCTCCTCCATCTTTTGGCTATAGAACTTGTTGGAGACTTCATATCTCTCAACTCGGGTATTTGCTTGAAATATTAACTTCAACTCCTGAAACATCTCATATGGTCCATGACGTTCAAAACGTCTTTTGAAGTCCCGATTCTAAACCGTTAAGCATGGTGCACTAAACTATTAAGTAGTCATCATATTGAGCTAGCCAAACGTTCATAACGTCTACATCTGCTCCTGCAATAGGTCTGTCACCTAGCGGTGCATCAAGGACATAATTCTTCTGTGCAGCAATGAGGATAAACCTCAGATCATGGATCCAATCCGCATCATTGCTACTAACATCTTTCAACACAATTTTTCTCTAGGAACATATCAAAATAAACACAGGGAAGCAACAACGCAAGCTATTGATCTACAACATGATTTGCAAAATACTACCAGGACTAAGTTCATGATAAATTTAAGTTCAATTAATCATATTACTTAAGAACTCCCACTTAGATAGACATCCCTCTAATCCTCTAAGTGATCACGTGATCCAAATCAACTAAACCATGTCCGATCATCATGTGAGATGGAGTAGTTTCATTGGTGAACATCACTATGTTGATCATATCTACTATATGATTCACGCTCGACCTTTCGGTCTCCGTGTTCCGAGGCCATATCTGTATATGCTTAGCTCGTCAAGTATAACCTGAGTATTCCGCGTGTGCAACTGTTTTGCACCCATTGTATTTAAACGTAGAGCCTATCACACCCGATCATCACGTGGTGTCTCAACACGAAGAACTTTCGCAACGGTGCATACTCAGGGAGAACACTTCTTGATAATTAGTGAGAGATCATCTTAAAATGCTACCGTCAATCAAAGCAAGATAAGATGCATAAAAGATAAACATCACATGCAATCAATATAAGTGATATGATATGGCCATCATCATCTTGTGCTTGTGATCTCCATCTTTGAAGAACCGTCGTGATCACCATCATCACCGGCGCGACACCTTGATCACCATCGTAGCATCGTTGTCGTCTCGCCAATCTTATGCTTCCGCGACTATCGCTACCGCTTAGTGATAAAGTAAAGCATTACAGCGCAATTGCATTGCATACAATAAAGCGACAACCATATGGCTCCTGCCAGTTGCCGATAACTTAGTTACAAAACATGATCATCTCATACAATAAAATTTAGCATCATGTCTTGACCATATCACATCACAACATGCCCTGCAAAAACAAGTTAGACGTCCTCTACTTTGTTGTTGCAAGTTTTACGTGGCTGCTACGGGCTTAAGCAAGAACCAATCTTACCTACGCATCAAAACAACAACGATAGTTTGTCAAGTTGGTGCTGTTTTAACCTTCGCAAGGACCGGACGTAGCCACACTCGGTTCAACTAAAGTTGGAGAAACTGTCACCCGCTAGCCACCTTTGTGCAAAGCACATCGGGAGAACCGGTCTCGCGTAAGCGTACGCGTAATGTCGGTCCGGGCCGCTTCGTCCAACAATACCGCCGAACCAAAGTATGACATGCTGGTAAGCAGTATGACTTATATTGCCCACAACTCACTTGTGTTCTACTCGTGCATATAACATCAACACATAAAACCTAGGCTCGGATGCCACTATTGGGTAACGTAGTAATTTCAAAAATTTCCTACGCACACGCAAGATCATGGTGATGCATAGCAACGAGAGGGGAGAGTGTGATCTACGTATCCTTGTAGACCGACAGCGGAAGCATTAGCACAACGCGGTTGATGTAGTCGTACGTCTTCACGGCCCGACCGATCAAGCACCGAAACTACGGCACCTCCGAGTTTTAGCACACGTTCAGCTCGATGACGATCCCCGGACTCCGATCCGGCAAAGTGTCAAGGAAGAGTTCCATCAGCACGACGGCGTGGTGACGATCTTTATGTACTACCGTCGCAGGGCTTCGCCTAAGCACCGTTACAATATTATCGAGGATTATGGTGGAAGGGGGCAGCGCACACGGCTAAGAATATGATCACGTGGATCAACTTGTGTCTCTAGGGGTGCCTCCTGCCCCCGTATATAAAGGAGCAAGGGGAGGAGGCCGGCCGGCCCTATAGGCGCGCCAAGGAGTAGGATTCCTACTCCTAGTTGGAGTAGGTTTCCTCCTTTCCTAGTCCAACTAGGAGAAGAGGGGAAGGAAGGGAGAGAGGGGCCGCGCCCCAAATCCCTTGTCCAATTCGGACTGGGCTTGGGAGGGGCGCGCGCCACCTCCTGGTCCTTCCCACTAAGGCCCATTGCTTCTTCCTCGTATTCCCGTAACTCCCCGGTACCTTCGAAAATACCCGAATCACTCGGAACCTTTCCGATGTACGAATATAGTCGTCCAATATATTGATCTTTACGTCTCGACCATTTCGAGACTCCTCGTCATGTCCCCGATCTCATCTGGGACTCCGAACTCCTTCAGTACATCAAAACTCATAAACTCATAATATAACTGTCATCGAAACCTTAAGCGTGCGGACCCTACGGGTTCGAGAACAATGTAGACATGACCGAGACACATCTCCGGTCAATAACCAATAGCGGAACCTGGATGCTCATATTGGCTCCTACATATTCTACGAAGATCTTTATCGGTCAGATCGCATAACAACATACGTTGTTCCCTTTGTCATCGGTACGTTACTTGCCCGAGATTCGATCGTCGGTATCTCAATACCTACTTCAATCTCGTTACCGGCAAGTCTCTTTACTCGTTCCGTAATACATCATCTCGCAACTAACTCATTAGTTGCAATGCTTGCAAGGCTTATGTGATGTGCATTACCGAGAGGGCCCAGAGATACCTCTCCGACAATCGGAGTGACAAGTCCTAATCTCGAAATACGCCAACCCAACATGTACCTTTGGAGACACCTGTAGAGATCCTTTATAATCACCCAGTTACGTTGTGACGATTGGTAGCACACAAAGTGTTCCTCCGGTAAACGGGAGTTGCATAATCTCATAGTCATAGGAACATGTATAAGTCATGAAGAAAGCAATAGCAACATACTAAACGATCGAGTGCTAAGCTAACGGAATGGGTCAAGTCAATCACATCATTCTCCTAATGATGTGATCCCGTTAATCAAATAACAACTCTTTGTCTATGGTTAGGAAACATAACCATCTTTGATTAACGAGCTAGTCAAGTAGAGGCATACTAGTGACACTCTGTTTGTCTATGTATTCACACATGTATTATGTTTCCGGTTAATACAATTCTAGCATCAATAATAAACATTTATCATGAAATAAGGAAATAAATAATAACTTTATTATTGCCTCTAGGGCATATTTCCTTCAAGAAGATGGAATTGGAGTTGCATGTTGCCGATGTCGTCGATGATCACAAGATTAAGATGGAGAAAATGCGCTTGAAGATTAGAAAGATTAGAAAATATGTCATTCATAGTGAGGCTTGGTATCATTATGGTGTTGGATCAATTGTTATCTTAGTTGCGATCTTGATCGCATTTGTTGTTGCATTTAAATTCTTTAGCTAGAGAGTTATTTGTTTGTTGCATTTAAGTGTTGTATGATCTTTATGTATTGTATTAATTTGATGTTTTCGGTGCTGTGTATTGAAGATGAGCCGGCAATGGATGTACGATGACCGATGATCTCCCAAGTTCATTAATGGCATGCATACTTTTCTGCTTGCGGCTGAGGCAAACAAGCGGGCGGATGGTTTTATGCCTTGTCCATGTGCTGGCTGTAAGAATGGTCACAATTACTCTACGTTAAGAACCATTCGCGTCCACCTATTTGAGTCCGGTTTCATGCCTCACTATAATGTTTGGACCAAGGATGGAGAAAGAGGGGTTATGATGGAAGACAATGAAGAAGAAGAAGACGACGACAGCTATCCTGGCCATGGGTTCCCTGAATACGATGATACAACAATGAGGGAAGAAGCTGAGCCGGTAATGCGGGAAGAAGCTGAGCCGGCAATGCGGGAAGAAGCTGAAGAAGAGGCATCGGATGAGCCCGTTGATGATCTAGGTCGGGCCATTGCCGATGCAAAGAGAAACTGCGCAAGTGATTTGGAGAAGAAGAAGTTGCAGCACATGTTAGAGGATCACAAAAAATTGTTGTACCCGAATTGCGTAGTTGACAAGAAAAAGCTGGGCACCACACTGGAATTGCTACAATGGAAGGCAGAGAATAGTGTATCTGACAAGGGATTTGGAAAGTTGCTGGTAATGATAAAGAATATGCTTCCAAAGGACAACAAATTTCCCGAGAGTATGTACGAAACAAAGAAGGCTGTCTGCCCTCTAGGGTTAGAGGTGCAGAAGATACATGCATGCCCTAATGATTGCATCCTCTACCGCGATGAGTACGAGGATTTGAACGCTTGCCCGGTATGCGGTGCATTGCACTATAAGATCAGCCGCGATGACCTTGGTGATGTCGTGGGCGAGCGCCCCAGGAAGAAGATTCCTACCAAGGTGATGTGGTATGCTCCTATAATACCATGGTTGAAACGTTTGTTCCAAAACAAAGAGCATGCCAAGGCGATGCGATGGCACAGAGAAGACCGTAAGAAAGACGGAAAGTTGGGAGTACCCGCTGATGGGTCGCAGTGGAGAAAAATCGAAAGAAAGTACGGAAAGGAGTTTGCAGATGACGCATGGAACGTATGGTTTGGTCTAAGCGCGGATGGCATTAATCCTTTTGGGGAGCAGAGCAGCAACCATAGCACCTGGCATGTGACTTTATGTTTGTATAACCTTCCTCCTTGGTTGTGCATGAAACGGAAGTTCATTATGATGCCAGTGCTCATCCAAGGCCCTAAGAAACCCGGCAACGACATTGATGTGTACCTAAGGCCATTAGTTGAAGAACGCTTACAACTGTGGAATGGAACAGGTGTACGTGCGTGGGATGAGCACATGGGGGGTAGAATTTGACCTAAAGGTGTTGTTATTCGTGACCATCAATGATTGGCCTGCTCTCAGTAATCTTTCAGGACAGACAAACAAGGGATACCGCGCATGCACGCACTGTTTGGACGATACTGACAGTATATATTTGGCTAATTGTAAGAAGAATGTGTACCTGGGACATCGTCGATTTCTTCCGAGCAGGCATCCCGTAAGAAAGAAAGGCAAGCATTTCAAAGGTGAGGTGGATCACCGGACGAAGCCTCGCCACCGTACTGGTGCTGATATACATGATATGGTCAAGGATTTGAAGGTGGTTTTTGGAAAGGGTCCTGGTGGACAACCTGTTCCGAATGACGCTGACGGACGCGCACCCATGTGGAAGAAGAAATCTATATTTTGGGACCTGCCCTATTGGAAAGACCTAGAGGTCCGCTCCGCAATCGACGTGATGCACCTGACGAAGAATCTTTATGTGACCCAGCTTGGCTTCTTGGGCGTGTATGGGAAGACAAAAGATACACCTGAGGCATGGGAGGACCAGCAACATATGCACGGAAAAGACGGCATACATCAGGGTCATGCAAGCTACGCTCTTACCAAAGAAGAGAAGAAAATCTTCTTTGAATGCATGCTCAGTATTAAGGTACCGTCTGGTTTCTCGTCGAATATGAAGGGAATAATAAGCATGGCAGAGAAAAAGTTCCAGAACCTAAAATCTCATGACTACCACGTGATTATGACGCAACTGCTTCTGGTTGCATTGATGGGGCTTCTACCGAAAAACGTTCGATTAGCCATTGTGAAACTATGTGCATTCCTCAATGCAATCTCTTAGAAGGTAATCGATCCAGAAATCATACCAAGGTTAGAGAATAATTTGGTGCAATGTCTTATCTGTTTTGAGTTGGTGTTCCCACCATCCTTCTTCAACATCATGACGCACGTCCTAATTCACCTATGCGAAGAGATTAACGTTTTGGGTCCTGTATTTCTACACAATATGTTCCCCTTTGAGAGGTTCATGGGAGTCTTAAAGAAATATGTTCATAACCGTGCTAGGCTAGAAGGAAGCATCTCCAAGGGCCATGAAAATGAGGAGGTCATTGAGTTTTGTATTGACTTTATTCCTGACCTTAAGCCGATTGGTGTTCCTGAATCGCGGCATAAGGGCAGACTGGATGGAAAAGGCACGCTAGGAGGGGAACAGATAATATGTATGGACGGCCATTCTCTCACTGAAGCACACTACACAGTTCTACAGAATTCCGCCTTGGTGGCTCCGTATATGGATGAACACAAGAATTTGCTACGCTCCAAACACCCGGAGCGGTCTGATCACTGGATTACACGTGAACAAATCAGGAGTTTCACCAGCTGGTTGCAGACACGTACCATGCATGACGTCTATATTGAAGATGACATGTACTTGCTGTCCCAGTTTCCATCTTCGAATATAATGACTTTCAAAGGGTACGAGATAAATGGTAATACATTTTACACGATCGTCCAAGATAAGAAGAACACCAACCAAAACAGTGGTGTCGGCTTTGATGCAGAAACCAAGACGGGAAAGGAAACATATTATGGTTATATACATGACATATGGGAACTTGACTATCGACGTGGTTTGAAGGTCCCTTTGTTTCGGTGCAAATGGGTCAATATGACACGAGGCGGGGTAACGGAAGACCCGTAGTACGGAATGACAACATTGGATCTCAACAATCTTGCGTATGCAGACGAACCATTCGTCCTAGCCAATGATGTGGCACATGTTTTCTATGTGAAGGACATGTCTACCAAGCCGAAAAAAAGAAAAGATAAAGAAGCGAATGCATCATACGATGAGTCAAAGCGGCACATAGTTTTTTCTGGGAAAAGAAACATCATGGGAGTGGATGACAAGACAGACATGTCAGGAGATTATGAAAAGTTTGATAAAATTTCTCCATTCACAGTGAATATTGACCCGAGCATCCAGTTAAATGTTGAAAATTTTCCATGGCTACGACGCAAAGGGACACAGCGAAGAAAAAGTTTCACAACCAAAGATCTGGGATGTGATCGGCTTCACTATCGTCACTTTCTTCTGTGTTTCACACCCAGAAGGGAATCTCTATAATAGTTAGGGTGGCTAGTTATGTGTTTTGGCATTTGAAACGCGAAGAAATTTTACATGCAAGCAAATTCTTTCATGCATTTACTGATTTTTCAGCTAAATGACCCTGAAATTGAAAAGCATTTCAAATGAACTCAGAAAAGGTTGAAAGTTGGCATGGTATCATAATTTCACCCACATAGCATGTGCAAAAAAGTAGAGAGGGTTACCGCAAAAACTAGATGCACTTCGTGTACAAAATGGACAATCTCTTTCGAAGTATCAGGGTTTCGGACGAAAACTCATCCGTTACAAAGGCATTTCATTTTTTAAATAACCTAAGCATTACCAAATTGAATATAATGATAAAACACACTAATATTAAACATAAAAAAAGAATCACTGAAAAATCTATTTTCAAAGTTAAGTTATTCACAAACTAGTGATTAACACAAATTTCAAATAATTCAAAATTTAAACTATTCAAATTTGTAAACTACCGTACTAACAGAAAGTTTGTAATGTTTTGTACCTAAAGCAAAACTATTCACAAAGAAACTCTAAATACAGCAAAAAACAACTCAAAAATAAATAAATAAAAAGCCCACCTACTGCGCCACAGCGGCCTGCATATGACTAGAAACCCAACCTGTTGTTGGGCCAGGATGCAGGCCCGCAAAGGCCCAGTAGGCCCACAGGGCAGCACAAAACATTTAGGCCCAGTAGGCCTGCTTTGGAGAGGAGCTCGAGGGAGCTACCGCACTGGGGCTTATAAACCAGTGCGAACGCCCCTCGGCTAGCAAGGTGAGACTAAACATTTCGCACCGCAACTGCGCCAGCGCACCCCTTTAGTACCGGGTGGTGGCTCAAACCGGTACTAAAGGGGGGATCTTTAGTACCGGTTGGAGCCACCACCTGGTACTAAAGGGGTGTCGTTCCCGCCGCTTGGCCTGGCCAAAACAGACCTTTAGTACCGGTTGGTGGCTCCAACCGGTACTAAAGGTTGTTCTATATAAGAAAACACTTCAAAAAAATTGTCAGTTTCTCATCTCCCCCTCTGCTTCTTTCTCCTCTGCCCTGTCGCCGCCGCCCCTCGTCGCCGCCCCGTCGCCGTCCGTCGCCGTCCCCGTCGCCGTCGCCGTCCCCGTCCCCGTCCCCGTCGTCCCCGTCGCCGCGCCGCGCCCCACCCCGTCCTCCCGTCGTCCCTGCCCGGCCCGTCCCCGCCCCGTCGCCGTCGCCGTCGCCGTCTCCGTCTCCGTCCCCGTCCCCGTCGCCGCCCCCCGTCGTCGCGCCTCGCCGGTGAGCTCCTGCCCCGGCCGCCATGTACCACACACACACATACACACACACAATCTTTCTGTTGTTTAGTTATAGAATTATTAGAAATGTTAGTTATATAGAAATGTTTTTTAGTTATAGAAATATTAGAAATGTTAGTTATATAGAAATGTAAGTTATATAGAAATATTAGAAATGTTAGTTATATAGAAATGTTAGTTATATTAGAAATGTTAGTTATATAGAAATGTTAGTTATATAGAAATGTTTTTTAGCTATAGAAATATTATAAATCTTAGTTTTAGTTATAAAATTTAGAATTTTCATATATGAAATCACAATCCATCATTTAAAAAATGTTACTTTACTTTTGCGGCATATAGTATTTGTTGTCGACGATGCCCGGCCCGCATCCTCGCCGTCGACCCGTTCGCGACGACGTCCTGCTTCAGAGGACCCATGTCCGGGACTGGGCTCCGCCGGGCTGGCACTGGGAGGTGCTACCTTTAGGGGCGCGACGCTTGGTGAGGAACCTGGCACCGGGTCCCGTCGTCGACCCTCATCTCCTTTGGTGGCGTTCGCGTGGGCCACTTTCGGTGCGGAGGGAGCCGGCCCCACCGGAGGTGGTACGTCGCCGTGTCAGGGAGGAGGACGAGCACGTCCATCGCTACATGGTTGCTATGGACGTCAGGTTCTCCAATACCTGGCAGGTTCTTTGGGGAGATCACCCGAGCTATGATCCAGTGATGGTTCCTTCACTTTGGTTGTCCACCGCCTAGATTACTCTCTAGTATTCTATCTTTATTAGCTAGCTAGCTAGCTAGTGATGTATTTAATATATAATATTCGAGATGATTTATTCGAGATTATATATATTATTCGAGATGATGTATTCGAGATTATATCTATTATTCGAGACGACGTATTCGAGATTATATTCGATGATGCTTATTATGTACTATGATTGATTCAGTTTTTCCTTATTAATTGATTGCATCCATGCATTGTAATTTGAATATATTTCTTTTGGATTAGTTAAATAAAACCTATGGGAGAAGAGGCCCTGTTCAATATCATATGCAATCCTCGCGGGCCAGATGATGATCAGAATGAAGAAGATTATGACGGCTCCGAATATCTAAACAACACCGGGAGGGTGATATGATATTCGATCGCGACGACCGAATTGATGAAGTCATGAACTATGAACATGACGAAGAAAATGTTGAACTTGAAACAACAAAGACCGGCGAGGTATATATATTTATATAAGCAGGCATCTGGTGATCATCACATGTTTTAAATGACTTGAAGATATATTAACGAATCAATCTTTCTTCTTTCAGCCATCCGGATCGAGCAAATCTTCAGACAACAGGAAATGAGGCCCGAACAAAAAGTTGAAGGAGGGCGTAAAGTACAATATCGAGGCCATCAAACCTAATGGCGAACCATTAGCGCCTAAGAAGATTGCGGACAAGTTCATTCGTCAGTGCGGAGTTCTTGTGAAGGACCAACTCCCGATCTCCCTTCAAGAATGGAGAGAGCCAGCAAAGCCACGTCCAGGAGTTACTTTTGTCGACGACAGACAAAAACTTCTGCTTTGGGAAACACTCATGGAACATTTCACCCTACCAGATCATTTCACAGATGCAGATGTGGAGAAAGTCAAGGACGCTGCTCTTAGGAAGATGGCGGTTACATTCAACAACCACAAGAATCGTGAATGGGCCAAGTACGTCAAGGGAGGAAGGAAAACTCCAGTATTCGAGGGAACACTAGAGAAGCAAAGTGCTTATTGGGACGATTTTGTGAAATTCAAGGATTCGGAATTATCTAAGGAACGGTCGAGAATAAACAAGGCCAATGCCGCAAAAAGGATAAGTTCCATAAGCTGGGGCCAGGTGGCTATGCGGTGGGAATGCCTAAGTGGGATAAGTCTGAGAAAGAGATGGAGGATGCAGGTATCACTCCAGAAACATTGAGCTGCCCCCCCAGGTGCAGGACTTGGTTCTATGCGCATGGGGGGGAGTTGGACCCAAAGACAGGCAAAATTTCGAAGAAGGCATGTCTGGACGGAGCCGAAGATAAGCTACTTGTTGCAATAGAAGAGGCTCGATCGGGGGTGTTCCAGCCCAACAGAGAGAACGACGAGCTTACGCGTGCCCTGGGAAATCCTGAACACCCGGGAAGAACACGAGGCATGGGCGCTATTCCGTGGTATGAGGTGTTTTCGGACTGGAACGCCGACTATAGAACCCGTGCGAGAAAGAAGATTGCGGAGGATAAGAAGAGGAAGATGGAGGAGGAGCGGAGGAAGCTGGACTACGAACGCCTTCAAGGCCTAGAATCAGCGCACGCGGACTTGGCAGTCAAATTCCAGCGGCAGCAGGAGCAGATCGACTCACTTAGCCAGCAAAGGGGGTCTCAGCAGCTGCAGTAGCTAGCGAATGATCTAGCATTGGATAGCACCGTCCCATCCATGCCGAGAAGCAGCGTGTGTTCCGCCCCGGGCAACACATTGCTGGATAGCTACCCAGTGGATGACATCATGGAGAACACTAATTGCGAGCTACACTTCAAAATGAAGAACATATCCATGAAGGTGGCGGACGCCCTTGCTTTTACAAATCCCCCCGAGGCAACCTTCCATTGCAACCCGATTCCAGCGGGCTATGCTCGTGTCTTGGTTGATGAGGTGGTGGACCAATATTCGGGGCTAGAGCTTGACATTCCCGGAGGTGACGATGAGCACACACTGGGAGAGGCCAACCATCGTATCATCCTATGGAGAAAGGATTGCATCATCTTTCGAAGGCCACCGACACCGCGTCATCCGACTCCTTGTCGAAGTCCGCCACCGAGTCAACAGACTCCCGCTCCTCCAAGTCCACCAACACGTCAGGCCACTCCTCCTCCAAGTCCGGCACAGCTTCAGGCCACTCCTCCTCCTCCAAGTCCGGCAAAGCGTCAGGCTACTCCTCCTCCAAGTCCGGCACAGCTTCAGGCCACTCCTCCTCCAAGTCCGGCATAGCTTCAGGACACTCCTCCTCCTCCAACTCAGCCACGTCAGCCGTCTTCGCCGCCTCAGCAACCACGGAAGAGAGCCGCCTCAGCTATGGTGCGTAGTGGTACAAGTCGAGGTAGTAGTGGAGGTACAGGCGGAAGCAAGCGATTTCAATATGGTCCAAGCCTCGCGCCTCTTCCATAGAGGCCTTACGACAAGTCCGAGGAGGAAAACGTAGCCATATCGAAGGCCGAGGTGGAAGCCCATTTTGCACCGAAACCGCCACCGCCGCCAAGGGAGAAAGTGCCTGAGGAAAAGATTGACCACTTCATTCGTATGGCTAGAGCACCAGCTCCCAAGCCTGTTGACACAGACTATGAGCGCCACATCAAGAAGTTAAATCGAGCACGTCTACAGAAAGAGGCGAGCTCGAGCTCGAGCAAATCAGCTGGCAAAAGGAGCGGTAAAACCGTTCCCCAGCTGGGAGAACAGGCGGCGTAATCAATCCCCCCGCTTGTTGTGCCAACAACACATGAGAGTAGGCGAGCCCAATATTATTGTGGGCAAACCGTTAACGTTCCCGGGCTGGGCGATATGGTAATAACCGAGGAGCATAATGAGCAGGCTAAAAGCCTCATGATCACTGTTGGACAACTCCTCGATATCGAGCCCATGTCTCCAACTAGAGAGGAGGAAATAAAACGGAAATATGTCCGGGGCCAACCTTTGGTCGAGCCAGACGAGGTCAAGAAGCTCCCAACGAGAATGTATGAATTGCATCAATGGTACATGGACATTACCAAGAATTGCAATTGAGAGTCCCTCATGGTGATGTCAAGAAGGATCATTACTACCATGAGAAAGCTGTGTCCATTGAGTATTCAGAACTATTTCAGTTATACAATCAAGACGCACTCGACAAATCTATCGTCAGTTGCTATTGTCTGTAAGTGATTTCTTTCTATAATTTAAGTCTCAAGCTAGCTGTAGTGATCATTTTGATCAATCATTACCTGTAATTATCCTCACTATATTCTTTTCTTTGGTATTATGCAGGATGAAGATTTATGAAATGAAAAAAGGTGGATGCTATGGCATTGGGTTCGTTGACCCAAATACCATTAATGAATACACATGGAAATTAGATCTATATTACGAAAAAAGTATAGAGGAAAGCATGCTAGAGTTCTTCAAGCGACTCAAATACAATGATGATATACTACTTCCTTACAACTTCGAGTGAGTCACATTGTCTTGTACTACAAATTCTGTTTTTGCCTACTAGCTAGCTACATGTTTTTGCTTACATATGCCCACTTAATTAAGATATGCAAACGTGTGTACATGCAGATTTCACTGGATCTTGTTAATCATTAAAGTTGATGAAGGAACAGTTGAAGTACTAGACTCACTACTTAAGAAACCAACTGACTACACCATCGTGAAGGGGAGAGTCAACAGGTAATTTCAATCATTATTAACTATATCTCATCCTATTTAATTAGTTCGTCATTTCCTGATAACAACTATTTAATAACCCATTTATTCATTTTCTTTGTCGGCGGGCAGGGCTTGGGCAAAGTTCATCAAAGTCACTCCAGGCCAATGGAAACAAAATCTGAAATGGTATCGACCCCAGGTAAGTAATTAGGTAGTACTAGCTAGCTAGCTGCTATCTCTTTAATTATCATGCTTGATTAATTATTATCTGATCAAATTCCATTCTCGTAAAGGCCCTGAAGCAGGCGCCGAGGAATAATCTGTGTGCATACTACGTTTGCGAGAACATTCACATGATGGCGTCCGAAAGGAGCAGATCTCAAAGACAGGAGTGGGTACGTTTGTCAGAACACTATTCACAATTTTTACACCATTATCGATATCTAGTCACACAACTAATACACATGCATATTGATCTCCTTCTTAACAGTCCAAAGATGTGCGGGAGAAGCTCCTACCAGAGGACCGCATAGAAGCAATTCAAGAGGAAATAGCGGGATTTTTGCTCGTCCAGGTCATAGATCCCAAAGGAGAATACTTTTACCCGCTACCGCCCCCATGAACCAGTTCCAATTGTTATCGTGCTCCGAAGGCACCAATTAGGCTAATGTCACTCACTCCGAAGGCACCAATTAGGAGAAATTGTATATAGCTAGCTAATTATATATATATATATATATATATATATATATATACATGTGTGTATATATGTGTGAATTAATTAATGGTGGTTGTGAGACATTCGATGATATATATATATATATGATCGGTTCTACTAGAAATTCTATTTATATATATGCATAACGTGTACAATATGCAGTATCGTAAAATACCAGCAAACGAAAAAGAATTAAATGGAAAACACAAAATTAAATGAAAAAGAAATCATAAACCCAAAACCCCCAACCTTTTAATACCGGTTGGTGTCACCAACCGGTACTAAAGGGCTCCCTACCCCCGGAGCTGGCTCGTGCCACGTGGTGGTTGCCCTTTAGCACCGGTTCGTGCTGAACCGGTACTAAAGGGGGGGGGGGGGGACATTTAGTGCCCACACTTTAGTGCCGGTTACTGAACCGGCACTAAAGGGCCTTATGAACCGGTGCTATTGCCCGGTTCTGCACTAGTACCCATGTAAACAGTAATGTTAAAGTACCTGCATGCATACGTGCATAAGAATGGAAGTCCATGTAAAATGATCTCAGCCAACACGACAAAACAACTATGTAGGGACATTTTTCTAGGATGCTTCTATTTCGATCTCTACCCTAGAAAGCGTCACCACTACAGACACGCTTCTTATGACGATGTGCATATATAGCATCACAAATTCCATTTTTATAGGTCTATTATTTTAACCAAAGTCTTGTTGTTTTCGGTGAATTTGAGAAACAAAATTAAAGTCATCACCAAAGGAATTTTAGTGAGTAAAGATAAAACATATTTTCGAGGGAACATGCTTGGAGAGCTCCACATGGTCTATGTGATAAGCAATCTAAAAATAAACAATTTTTTTGCTTGGAGAGCAATATGTTGCAGTTTCTGTTCGCTAGGTTACAAATCTTGTATATGAGAGACCGGCTTGACCATATGAAAAAATCCAAACAATAAGGGATGATACTGGCTATGTAAGTGCTTGGCGTCGTTTGGATGCAAGCTTGTAAAAATACAAGCATTGAGTATGCTCCATACTTAAGGTCTATTAGTTTCAAGAATCGTAGGTAAATAAAACAACTAAGCCAACAACTACACACAACTATTACAAAACAGCGATACATTTTTTCTGATAGATTCATCAACTTTTCATCATGTACATCTTCTAAAGTTTTACGGTCATGTAATCTTTTCTTTGTTAACTTTCTTATCAGGGTAGTTGAGTGTTTAAAAAGAAGTGCATTGAAGGAGTTAGCTCCAATCTGTAGGCTCTTTTTTTAATTTCTTTGCAACCTTCGTATGAATGTTTCATTTGATTCAATTGTGAACTACACATACTTTCAGAAGATGTACCTGTTCCTGCTATATTAGTCTCCTAGAAGCTACAAATGATGCTGTTTATGTAAACTAGATGATACCCCGCATGTTGTTGCGGGTATACATGTGTATATATCTAAAGAATTCATAAATAACACCCTTTATCAAAAAAATTGTCACTTCATTCAAGACGAGTTCATTATGATGCTAGTTCTTACTGGTACACGTGGACCTAAATGACTCCATGAATTTCATAGCATATTTTTAGCTGTTATTCTTTTGATGAAATAGGAATGTTCCTTTCATTATATTATGCTTTAAAGGAAAAGGAGACCACATAATTTGGGCTAAATTGTAGTTATGCGGAGAAAAATACAACAAAACATACTAGAGGACCGTGAAGTATATTTATCATCGAGTAGCAACCTTAGATTGTCTTGCATACAATGACTTATACAGTCACAAACAAACATACATGATTGACACCACTGTGGGCTTGTGTTTTTTTTCCACCTATGAATGAGACCGCCGAAATTCGGCTATTTCAGAAGTTCCGGTAAAATATCGGACGGAATAGCAAAACCAAATATTGAATGTTGGAATGAAATTTGACTGAAAATTGGAAATCAGAACGGAACAAAAGCTTAACAGAGCACCATAACCTTGAGGAGTACAAATATAATGTTTGGCCCTAGGCAAACCGTGATGCGAAGGCTCCAGAAGTTGGGCTAGGCCAAAAATTCAGATCGGGCCAAACATATTTGGCTGAAAAGACATATATCAGGCCTGGCCAAGATGGCCAAATTTCGGACAATATTTATTTATCTCAGCCAAAATTCAAAACTCTGCCACTTACATATAAGCAGATTATACGCTCACATCATGCGTATGTATCAACCAGCGGCGAATCTAACAGGGGGCTTCGACATGCTCGAGGCCTCCCCCCCACCCACCCACCCACCCAAAAAAAAGGAAAAGGAAAATTACTAGTACTAGTCGTCAACCCATGCGGCCACACAGGCTAGTAATATTAGGAGGAGCATAGTGATTCTTTCAAATAAACATTCAAAAAGAAATAGAGGTTAGACACATCTTTGGGATGGCCTTTTATTATTACTAGGAGAACGCTCGTGCGTTGCTACGGGCTATCCGCAATGTTATCTGTAACACTCGGATTCAACACAAAAAACCTCATCCAGCGATGCACCTTCCTTTTTTCTGTCGGAACCTCCCATTCCCGATCGGCTTTCTGCCGTAGCGGGACATTTCTCGCTGGAGCGACCTCCTTTAGAACCAGATGACGTCGACCTCATCTTCGCCATGCATTGCAATAAATATGAAAATTTTCATGTTTACAATATAATAGAGTGGGTTAAACTAACAACATACTATTGACACAAAAGCAACAAATAACTACGGATAGCATTCTCAAACGTTCATTCAACTTTGCAAATGCACATTCACATTGGAGGAGAGTGGCAACATGAACGTATTCCTAGTCGCCAATAAGCCGCACCTACATCCCACATATGCTAGAAGGGATAATTGGCGTTCTTCTCTTCCTCGTCTTTCCCTACACCTTCTACTCCTCGCGTCTTCGCTAACGCGTTTCATTGGCGCCAACCAGCACCACATCAACATTAGTGTGTTCGTCATCAACGCCTCATCTTCTTATTTCTCATTTCTCGTCAGTTTTAGTTCTTGTTCCTACTTATTTTCAAGAATACTCTTTTTTTTGTCTCTCTTATTATGTGGAACACTCTTTTCTTTCTCCAACACCATGGACCGTTTGGTGGCTTTAGTTCTTTTTCCTTCTTGTTCTTGGAACACTCTTTCTTCTTATTATCGCATGAACCACCTGGCCAATGTTGTGTCATCTTGTCCTCACCCATGAATATTTCGGCAACCGTCAGGGTGTGGACATCCTGGGGAGCATAGTCTTCGTCCATCTAGGTGAACGCTAGGTCGCCCATGTCGCAAGAGCATGGTGGCCGTTGTCCATGTTGACAAGCGGTGCTCGGTGATTGGCCATGCAGTCGAGAGCCCGTTGATAATCCTTGCCCACGAGTGCTTTCAAAATGATTCGCTGTGATTAATTGCTTGCTTAATTAATTGAGTACACAAATAATTAACGACCTACCTAATTCTTTGCATGCCTAATTAACCGTCAACCAAATCAATTAATTATTTGACTAATTGTAAAATATCCCTATTTCCAATTATCTGTAGGCATAAATAGTTGTCTAAAAAATTAATGAATTGCATTAATCACTCAACTTCCAAATTGATTCGGTGCAAACAAATCCTATTTAAATGGACCTAATTAATTGCATATGTAATTAACTGTCTAGCTAATTTATTGCATCAATGGTTTGATTTCGAAATTGACTTAGTGCTCGGTTTTTAAAATATCTTCGCATGAATGGCTGCTACAAACGCCAAAGATGACGACTACCGATTAATGTTAGACACATTCCCTTAACGAATTTCTTGACATTTAAATAGACACACTTGATTTGAGAATGTAGCTTGTCTGGCTCTACAAGAAATATAATATGACCGAGTCCACGTGGCGGTCTGATGACCCGCCTCCCCCCACGGCCGTCCTCGACCTCGTGATCGATGCCCTAACATTCTCAAGCACCGTGCCAGCATTAGGCCCGGCCACTACATCTTCCATGGTGTCCTGCACGACGCCCCTTCGCAAGGGCACGCGGATGCGTACGCCCATATGAAACTTGTGATTCTCAATTAATAGTAGAGATAATGATAATAATAAATTACATAGCCCGCGGGATTAGTGATTACTTATGAAGAAATATCTCATTTTATTATGGAAGGTTATCGAGATAAATCTTATGTCTGTCTTTTAGGAAGGTGATCTCACATATATGGTGCAATTTCTGAATTCTTAATTACTTATTGTTTACATAGTTGAATTGAATCAACACCTACCAAAGGAAGCATGAAACAAGATCCCCCTAATGGGATTTGGTTTTTTAATGGGAGGGAGAAAAACCAGTGGGAGGATGGGACGAAGAAAAACCACATGAAAATAAACCGTACCAGGCTACCAACTGCTCCATTAGGAGTAGAGATGGATGGTTCCTTTGGGAGGAGGGTGGGGGTGTGCGATTTGAATGGATGGTTTTGCCCACTGTTTTCTTGTACGTGGCGGTGGAGACGGCGGCGTCCAGCCATGCAGGCGAGGCATGGGTCGAGACAGGCACACGGCGAGGCGCAGTAGCAGAGCGGGGGTGATTTTTTGCTACTGAGATGCAGGGTGTGGGATTGATCGTTCATGTTCTCTTTTCCTTTTTAACGGGAGATGGATGCGATTTTTTCACGAGGGGAGAGATGCAACCACGTACAGATTCCATAATAAATTAATTAGGCCCATAACGGGATTTGTTTACAATGCATTAAGATTTACGTGTTAGTTTTCTTAATAAAGAAATGCACTGACATAGGGATCGATTGATTTGGGTAAGGAAAGATAGATTCGTGATCTTTTGTATGTTAGGAAATTAGTGGTTTGCAAGGAAAGAGTGGAGAGAAAAAAAACCAATGCGACCACGTATAGATTTCATAATAAATTAATTAGGTCCATAACGGGATTTGTTTACAATGCGTTAAGATTTACGTGTTAGTTTTCTTAATAAAGAAATGCACTGATGTAGGGAGCGATTGATTCGGGTAAGGAAAGATAGATTCGTGATCTTTTGTATGTTAGGAAATTATTGGTTTGCAAGGAAAGAGTGGAGAGAAAAAGAACCGGTATGAGGGGGTGGTGGGAGGTGGGATGAATAAAAACCGGACGAAATTGAAAGGTGGGAGGGGGGCGAATAAAAACCAACAAAAAAAACCTAACGAAATTGGGAGGTGGGAGGGAGGACGAAAAAAAACAGAGGAGGTGGGAGGAGGACGAAAAAACCCATAAGAGGCTACCAACTGCTTCATTAGAAATAGAGACTGAAAACATTAGGACTCTCTTAAATGCTCATAATGTCAATGGAAAATATGTCCATTGTTGAATTTCAGGATCGATTTTTCTATGTACACATGATTTTCCAATCATGGCATAAATGTATAAAGGTGTAAAACCATGTGAAGTATGATAATAACGTTAATCAAATGAATATTTAATCTCTCGCTAAAAGGTGAATGCGAATTATTGATCTAATAATCCAAGCACAGAAAATGAAAATGAAAAGATACAAAATCAAACACTCATGACAAAATTCAGTCATACAAAAGCAAATAAATCAGAATACATTTGTATATATCTATTGCAAAGAAAGCATGCAACCCCAAAGTATTCATTGTGCCCTGCTATACCACCCACTAAAAGCATACAGTAGAATAAAATTAGTGAAATAAAAAGTTCCTACAACCGGAGAAATGAGTGAAGTAGGCAAGTAGTCTACCCCTCAGGATATAGAACGATACAACATAGTGCTAGTTCCTAAATATGGTACATCAACGATTCCATAAAGGCTAACATTAGCTTCTTATTCACTTAATATAGCAATCATAATAAAATGAGTCCCTCATATAGGGATTGTAATCACTTGTCAAAAAATAGACCAAAATCGAAAAGATAGAATACCGCCCACTGTGTCGTAGAAATGCATTTAATGAAAGTGAAGTTACAATAATATAGATGAACTTATTCTGATAGATGCCCGCATGCATGGCTGCGAGCGAGACAAATAACTAACTATAAACGTGCTGTGTGGCTCAATTTTGTATGGACAATTGAAATGGGTTTTTTTTCCTGGCAACAATGAATGTTTCACACAAAAAATTGAAGTGTATTTTTGATCTATTTCAACAAAAAATTTACAGATATACATCCATGGAAAAATCATATCGTGTGAGTAGAATAAAAAATACTGAAAATCAAAGATTTTTCAAAATCAGCCATACAATAGCGAATATATCGCAATACAGTATCGTATTTGTATTGCAGAGAATGGATGCAACTCCAAAATATTCGTGATGCCCTCCTATACCCCTGCATCAACAGAGCAAGAACACTACCGGATAGAAAAGAGCAGGTTACAGTTCAGTAAATTAAGTGAAAGAAGTTCTATGAAAAGACAATTGGAAAGGATGTGTGAGACAAGCAAGCAATCTAGCCCTCGAGATACAGAATAGTACCACTTAGAGCGAGTTTCTAAACCTAGTACAACAATGATTACATAAGGACTAACTCAGCTTCTTAAGCACTAAATATAGCATCCTTAGTAAAATGAGTGACCCGTATAGGGATTGAACTCATATCGCAAAAAAATCTGGTTACACTGTGTTGTACAACTATATCTATTGTTAGAGAAGTTAGAATAAATGAACTTGTTTTCATAGACTCCCACATGCATGGCTGCGACCAAGACAAACAAATAACTATAAGGCCTTGCAACATCAAAACAACGTTGATTTCCTTTCTCCCTGGCCCCGTTTTCTCCTAGAAAAAACAACAAATTGATTGAAAAACAACATACATGAACATGTGAATTAGCTAAGGATACAGTCAAGGAAGTTTTTATTCAACACGGATGATGATCGATGTTCAGGAGATCAGCCCTCCTCCATCGGCCTTTTTTTTACCCTTTGTTGCTATGTATTCCACCTTCTTTTCTTGACTATGTTGCTACTTAGATGTGTTAAGACCGGATGTAAACTCGTTATCCTTGTACCGTCTTGATACGATGTTGTGAGACAATAAAAACACTCCTTGTCGGGATGTTTTTTAAACGCAACTTACAACCATGTCCTTTTTTAAGTGTTGAACCTGATGGTCATTGAGAGAGCGGACATCATTAGAAGCATGTCTTCTATCTTGTCTGTGGGCAGGTCCCACCTTGGAGGGTAAAACAATGAATTTGAACTTGTCCTCCTCGCATGGAGTGAAGGACATCATTAGAAGCATCTCTTCCATCTTGTCTGTGGGCAGGTCCCACGTTGGAGAGTGAAACAATGAATTTGAACCTGTCCTCCTCGCATGGAGTGAAAATCAGTACCCAGTTCCCTATGCCACGAGTGACCTGCTGCCTATGAACTCCCCGAATGAACCAACACCCTTGAGAGAGCACAGAGGGCAGCAAGCTAAGCTAGCATAGAAACGCAAGCAGGAACTCGCTCGATAATTACCATGGGGGGCAGCACCAAGATCGCCTTTGGCGTTCTTGTGTTCCTGCAGGGCGAATCGTGCGTTGTGGCCCGGCACCACGCTGATCCAGGGACGTCCCTCGCCGGCTTCCAGGCAGGAACGATGACGGTGAACGGGTACGAAGAAGGAGATGAGGGCGGCCGGCCGGCGGCCTGCGACGGCGTATACCACAGCGACGGGGATTTCCTAATGACGTTGCCTACGGAGGTATACGTGGTCGGCCCCCCGGAATTACTTGGTAGTAGTGATGTATATAGACATATTTTAGAGTCCATATTTACTCATTTTGCTTGGTGGGAACGACGCAAATACACACACGATGAAAACATCTATGAGTCAGCAAGGTCGGCCCAAGCTATATCAACTTTAGGGCAGAACTTTTCACGAGCAAGATTGAAGCAAACTAAAATTAAAAGACATGGCTGGTCCAAGCCGCCTGAGGGCGTCATCAAACCTAATGTCGATGCAGCTTTTGATCAGGACACTGGTACAGGGGGTACGGGAGCAGTGTTGCGTGATGAGGCCGGTTTCTTTGTCGCTGCTTCCTGCAGTGATATACCCTTTGTAGAAGACGCAGCGACGGCAGAGGCTGGAGGACTACGAGATGGCCTCCTACTAGCGAATGAAGTTGGTTGCAACAAAATCTATGTCGAAGCGGACTGTCTGGAGGTAATCGAGATCATGATGAGTGGCGGGAATTCATTAGGACCAGCAGCGGCAATACATGAAGAATGCACTTTCTTATCTAGCAATTTTATCTCTATAGTTTTTAGCCATTGCCCTCGGGAAGCCAATATGGCGGCGGATCTGCTAGCTAAGAACTCGGAGGTGTCTCGAACAATTGTTTGGAAATCGGAGCCCCCGGGTTTCTTAGTGGATGTTTTAACAAACGATGTATCTTTATTCTCACATGAAATATAAACCACCATGATGGCATTTCCCTCAAAAAAAACTGAAATCTATCAAAAGACATATATTTAGTAGCAAAGGGAGTAGATATAGGAAAATACACAGGAGCTCCTGGATGCTCCACATCCCTATACGAAAAATAATCATAAAAAATACCAAAAAATAAAAAAAAAACTGAAATTTGGGAATATCAAACCTGGTTTCCCAATCTACCCCCGTGTGAAATTTTGTGAAAAAATTCCAAAAAACTTATTCATGGGGAAGGAAATACTGTCCGAACAAAAATCTACCCAAACAGTTTTTTTCTATATATAGGAACTTTTTGTCTTTTTTGCCCTGAATACGTTTCCTGGTATTTTTTCACGAAATTTCACACGGGAGTAGATCGGGAACCCACGTTTGATATCCCAAAATCCCATGTTTTTTTTCAAATTTCCCGGTATTTTTTTGAATGAATTGTTCGTATAGGGGTGCGGAGCACCCGAGTGCTCCAAATCCTCGTCCGTACATATAAGCATATTATCCGCTCCCGTCATGCATATGCATGTGCACATGTAGTCTTTTATTTTATCAACTATACTCTGCCGTGAAGGCGAGCAAGTAGTAACGACTATGCTGACACACTAACACTGCTGAGAAGTCGAAAGCGGATTACTTGATTTACGGTGAAAATTTTCATCTTTAAGCCGAGCACCATGTTGCAGTTAGACGTCCGACCAGAGGACGGGAACCTCGCCGGCACTGGTGTCGATCCCCAAGGCCTTCCACACAGCGGCCGATGTACTGATCTCGTTATCTCCGCAGCCGTCCCCGCAATCGTCCACGACCATGGCCTGCACGGAGGTCCCGATCAATCTCTTGATGCTGATCATCTTTCCGCACCGGAGGCCAGTCCCGTACCACTTTGAAGCCATCGACACGAGGAAGAGGTCGTCGTTGTGGTACTGGCCGTCGCAGCTCGCTGGCCCGCCCTCCTCTCCGTTCTCGAAGCCGTTTACCGACATCACCGCCGGGAGGTCGCGGACCTCACTGGCGGTGCATGACACCTGCAGTAAAACAAGAATGCCAAAGATCACCACTACCTTGGTAGAGCTCGCCATGGTAAATATGAGAGTTCCTGCTTGTGTTTATATAAGCTAGTCGTTTGCACTCTCCTTTCCCAGTGTGGTCTCTCTCAGAGTTTATTATATAGGCTCGTGCAGCATCCTTGAGACAAATCGGGCGACGTAGCTACACATGTGCATGCCGACCCGCCCTCGTGTGACTCGTCGGAGAACTAGTCGTCCAGGCCTACAGACAAAGTAGATTCTCTCCTGTCCACGCTTTAACAAACTCTTGCATTGTTGAGACCACGCTTGTTTTTGGATTTCGTGCATGGACCTAAGGGCAAAATGTAATAGGGAGATAGCATGCCCCTTCTTTTTCTCAATACAGTGTGTTTTGTCGATCGGAATATATAGCTTCGCACACGTTGTGTATGTACGGCATGTGGATGATGGTAGGATCTCATGTTCATTATTTATGGAGGGATTTAATCTAACTGTGATTAGCTAGTGCCGTACATGCATCGGCCGCAAAATTGTCGGCTGTGTACCACTTCTTTTCTTTCGTGTGTCTACCTTCTCTTGCCACGCTCCACCCCTAGGGCAGGGTGTATGAGTGCACTGTTTTAGTGGCGCATGGAACGTCATCGATCAATGGAGGGGCACGTAGACTCCAGCAAAAGATACGTCGCCGTGCATGGATGGAAACACCAGCTCCAACCGCTTAGAGAAACGGATGGATAAAGCATGACTTTAGCCAGCTTGTCGCATGTCCATCGGCGGTGTGCATGCTTTCGTCTCCGACGTGATTGCTTTTGTCGCTTGATATATCCACGTCCGTCCAGAGTCCGAAAAGATAGACATTGATCAGGTAGATAGATCATGCATGGTGGTTGCGCAATCATTTCCCTAGCTAGGCATTCCTGTACGCGCAAGGCTAACTGCAGTACCATGGAAAATCGAACACATAATTGTAAGTATAAAAACCCCATGGCCATAGCAGCGTTGCTACCACACACAACATATCATGGCGCCCGCGTGGTCTTCAACGCTCTCGCCCCTTGTTGCATCCCCCGTCTGCACAAACTTCTCCACGGCAAAGACGACGACGACGCGGTGAGGCTACCTGAGAATTCCGAGCATGGGGTGCTCGCAGATGCTAGGCATGCTGATGATCGGCCTTAAACTTGTTTTAGTTTCTTACTTTTTCTGCCATTTCCCTCAAGTCTTCTCATGCACTATAATAGTTCTGAGTTTTGCCCTCTTTTTCCTTGATGGAAAATTCAGGTGGCCTACCATCTCTTCTCCCTAGTGACCAACTGAAAAGAAAACGTATCGCGGTGCATGTCCAAAATGAAACTGAAAACAATGTGATGACCAGCACGGAGGGGTTGCTCCAAGCTCAGCTTGAGCTCTACCACCACGCCATGGCCAGTGGCGGAGCCAAGGGGGGGAGAGGGGGGGGGGGGGGGGCGAGCAGGGGCCTGGCCCCCCCTAACGATTGACAAATACTCAGAAGCACGAGTAATCAGCGACCGGATTTGGTGAATATACACGTACTTGGCCCCCCTTAACTCCAACGGAGAGTATAATAAAATCTGAAAAGAAAAAGGCCCATCAGAGAGCCCACACATGGTCACGGCCTGCCTCCTTCCGCTCTCCAACCCGATAGCTCCTCTGTCGTTGCTTAAAAAAGGCCTCGACATGATTAACGTGTGACCTGAGGCTATTAGCGCTGCCGGCGGCCGCCGCCTCTTGCACTTCTAACTCACGAGGTCGATTAAATCAGTGGAGATCCTCAACAAAAGAAGAAGATTAAATCAGGGGGCACCAGCTGCGCGACAGGCAAATCGTCCTACAGATACAGCCTGTCAATTCTCTAGTGGTTCAGCTCCAAGGTTAGCACTATCAAAGCCCTCTGAATTCTCGTTTAATATGAGTTGAAATTGCACATTCAATTTTAATTATTTTGATGGTGTGATTTACAATGCTAATTCATTTGTAATTTCCTTTGATTGTCTGATCTACGATGTGGTAATGAAGAGTAAAACTAGGTTATCTTCTGATGAAATTATTTATATTTCGATCTTATTGGCAATTGTAAAGGCAAATTTGAATTAATATCAATTTAGCTATGTTTTAGTAGTGTTGACACAAAACAGTACTATAGTATAGGGGAACCTTTTTTTTGCGTTGCACGATTTGTTTTTGCCAACTTGGCTTGGCCCCCCCTATACCTAAATCCTGGCTCCGCCCCTGGCCATGGCGTACGTCAAGTCTGCCATGCTGAGGGCCGCCGTGGACCTACGCGTCCCCGACGCCATCCACCATCGTGGAGGTGCCGCCACCTTGTCCGACATCGCCGCCGAGGTCGGGATCCAGCCGGCAAAGGTTTCCCACCTCCATCGGCTCATGCGCGCCCTCACCATCCTCGGCATCTTCTCCGTAGACCAGGGCCCCCACGATGATGCCACCAACATGCACTACAAGTTCACTCCGCCCTCGCGCCTCCTCGTCGGGGACAGCTCGTGCACCCAGTCTCCCATCGTGCGTGTGCTCGTGGACCCGCTGTCCTTGACCGCCCTTTGCAGTATAGGGGAGTGGTTCACCGACGAGAGAGCGTCAGCCCTGACACTCTTCGAGGTGGCACATGGGTGCACACGGGAGGAGATGACGGCGAAGAAGGGCACACGTGGCATGTTCAATGCTGGCATGGTCTCCGATAACCGCCTCCTTATGGAGACCATCATCAGGGATCACTGCAACATCTTTGAGGGCGTGACCTCTCTCGTTGACGCCAGCGGTGCCCATGGTGCCACGGCGGAAGCCATCGCTAAGGCGTTCCCCCACATCAACTGCACCGTCTTGGACCTCCCACACGCGATTGCGGGGGCACCTGCCATCAGTAATGTTTAGTTTGTTGTTGGCGATTTGTTTGAGTACGTGCCACCAGCAGACGTTGTTCTACTCAAGGTACACATAGGACACAACATCTAGTTCTTTCCTTCAGTTATTACATCTACGTTGAACGAGATGTGTTCTTCCATTTTCCAGTGGGTTTTGTGCTTGTGGCAAGATGAAGATGCTGTCAAGGTACTACGACGGTGCAAAGAAGCAATAATCAGTAGAGGTGCCAAAGGGAAGGTGATAATCGTCGAAGTCGTGATAGACTCCAGCATGTCACGGGATGGTGTTCTTCTTAGGGAGACACAAGTTCTATTTGATGTCCAGATGATGCGTGTTGATGGGGGCGAGCGAGACGAGAAGCAGTGGAGGGAGATTTTCCTTGAAGCCGGATTCAGTGATTACAAGATCACTCCAATGCTAGGATTTCGATCCATCATTGAAGTGTACCCTTGAATGCCCGCACACCCTGATAGAAATAAGCAGCATGTATGGTATGTAGTGTTCCTGTTATCGAATAATGCCTTGCGTTGTATTAGCAGACTGTTTACACAATAAATTTTTCAGTAATATTTGTTGATACTACTCGAGCAGTTCCATGTCTGCACTTCTTATAAAAGTTATGAAATTAGAAATAGTGTCTTCGTCCATATGACAGTCAGAGAATTTTCTTTCTGGTAAGCGACACACAATGGTCTATGCCAGTTTTTCGAGATTTCTTGGAAAAAAACTTGTTGCGCTGTTTGAACCGATCGAGGTAGTTCACTAAATCTGTTGGGTTCTATATGTTGCCGTAGTGGACTAGCCTGTTGGGGTTGTTAGAATAAATCAAATCGGATGCCATCATTGATCTACCGAGAACCAAGCAATCACACAAGCACAATATCAAGATTTGTTAACGGTTCACCATCATGGCTACATTCCCGGGGCCTGACTACGGGCGCTCCTCCTCATGACACCATTACAATACCGCACCCCGGCCGCCCGGGCACCGGCACACGCGCCGGCTCCCCCTGCGTGCCTGTGCTACTATGTTCGCATAGGTTACATCATGTGTCTAGCCACACTATATATGAGAGGCCTAGGATACAAGTGTCCTATTAGGACACAACTCCTACCCTGTCTATACACAGTTCAAAACCAAATCCAACTGTAACCTAACTTTTACAATAATATTCGACACAACTTTAACAAACTACACCTTGCCGAATATTCTCCACCATCTTGGATTCATCCATGCGTTGAATCTCCATGTACAATGGACTTGAGATATGCCATGAGCACCGCTACTATTCCCAGACTCCATGTGACTCCACCTGCAACTTTGTGCTTCCTCATTACTCTATTTTGTGCTTCCAACCTCTGGAGAATCCGTTCAATGACATCACACACCTACCGCTGTCTGCGTGAAAGTGAACAACTCACATATTAGACGCCATATCTAAGAGTTACCTAAACTCAACATTATCGCTCTTTCTTGACTACTTGTCTGAAACTTGAAAGAATTTCACGGTCGCCCTGTGTCATCCTGAGTCAAATTCGCAGTTGTTTCATCTTTTTTTTCCCGGTTAGTCTTTGACATGTCCCACAGCTACATCACTCTGCCTCGTTCTATATTTGTCATCTGCACTTTGCCATGTGCACCGAACACCATAGAATATACGGCGATGTACTATCTTAGCTTTTGATAATTTCAGACTCTCCGCCACTTTCTCAGATTCTCCATGGTCAACTCCTGTCCATCTTCCGGCATCGATAGACCCAGTCACCAACTTGAATCTGGTACTCGTCAACACTGCTTCAGCACCCCCTACATAATTTGTCTGACCATATGTCTGAGCACCAGTGCCTTGGCCTGTTGCTGTGTCCCGTGCTTACCGCACGCCTCGCCACTATCACCGCGCCGAGCCTCTGTTGTCTTGGTCGAGTCTCCCGGCTAGCTAGCCACACTGCCTCAACCACCACTGCAGAGAACCACCGATCATCACCGACCAATGCCGAGTATCACGTCTCCATCCGACCACTGGTACCCAGTCCGACCAATGCATAGCCAGCAACTTTCATGTCCAATACGCTGTGCAAATCCTCGAAACCGACCCTTTTTTTCCAACAAATCACGTGTCTACTTGCTTTTGCAGCTCTTGGCTGAGCCTCCGTATGCATGCATATCGCTGCTCCATCCTCTCCCTACGCCTGCGCGCACCACCAGCGGGCCTTCGTAAATCCCAGCTGGACCACGAGCTGTCCCGAGCTAGGCCTCCGCTTCGAAAAGCCTGCCGCATGTGGGCCGCCCAGCTCTTGGGCCGCTAGCAGGTGCACACCGCCTCACGCCCTCTCGACTGGTACGACCCCAGCGCCTGGGAAGCCGCCTTGTACGCGCCGCTGCGGAGGAGTCCTAGTGCTACACGCTGAACACGCCGCCACACAGATCAGATCTGACTCCTGCACGTCCATCGATTCGGCCTCGAAGAGGTTTGCCAAAAAACACGTCACATGTATCAGCTGCCTCACGATCGATAATCCAACTCCAAGTCGCTCCAGCTGCTGGCCATCGAACCGAGCTTCGAACTTGACGACAACTGCGACTTATTTGTAATCGATCCGTGAATCCGCTTCATCTCTAGAATGCTTTATACACGACGATTTCCGATCGCTGCCGCACGTACGTCGTGCCCCACAGCCACCGGTCTTCATTGTTCTCCTCTAAATCAACTTCCGCGGCCTCTTCGAAACCTTACTCATGATACCACTTGTTAGAATAAATCCGAGGCCATCATTAATCTACCGAGGACCAAGCAATCACACAAGCACGACATCGAGATTTGTTAACGAGGTTCATCATCATGGCTACATCTCTGGGGCCTGACGAAGGGCGCTCCTCCCCATGACACTGTTACAATACCGCACCCCGGCCGCCCGGGCGCTGGCACACGCGCCGCCCCCCCTGCGTGCCTGTGCTACTATGTTGGCATAGGTTACATCGTGTGTCTACCCCCACTATATATGAAAGGCCTAAGATACAAGTTTCTTATTAAGACACAACTCCTACCCTATCTACACACAGTCCAAAACCAAATCCAACTGTAACCTAACTTGTACAATAATATTCGACACAATTCTAACAAGGGTCACGCGGGATTTTCTTCCAACCTGCTATTTGGTTTGTCCTAACGTTGACAAGGGAAGGAGGACGAAGTATCATCGTCACCAATTTCTCCTTTAATAATAAAGATATTAGAATATTTTGTTATTATATGAACAATATAAGTTAATGTTTGAATTGCGAGCATTGAAATTTGGATGACTACTAGTAGGTCTCTTTAGACGCGTATGAACGCCTTGCCACGCCTGTAATACCATAGGCTAATTTTATAGTTGATCCACATCGATAAAGAGTATTTCACAGGCTTCATATGGATAATGATGAAATAGTTCATCACATCGCCTTTTCATATACTTGCAGTGTTACCAATTTAATTCCCTTCCTATCTTACTTATCTGAACTAAATCAATTTTTAAAATTGGGCAATATGCTTTCTGATACAACTTTTATAAATTAGTAAATCAGAACAACTAAAAACTGAGCCAAAAAGATATCATCTCACTAAGAGAACAAAATATGAGTTGCCCAAGATGAAAAAAAAAATACTCTGTCCATCTCAAAATGTTAAGTGATATTTTGGCCAAGCTTACAGGAAAAAAATATCAGCATCTATAACACCAAACCAGTACGTACCAATAGATATGTAATAAAATATATTGACAAGTGTATATAGGTCCTATTTTAGAGGTTATATTTTTTCTACAAATCTGCCAAACTTTAAAAAGTTAGACTTGAAGACAATCCAAATATGAGTTACATTTTAGGATGCAAGAAGTAACCAATAGTGATGGAAACCAGATTAATGCAGCGCTTTGACTCGGTTTGGGCCCGTTTGGTTTTAAGCTAACTTTGCCATAGTTTACCACACAATATTTGCCAAGTTTTCCTAACCTTAAATGCACAATTATTAGTCACGCTTTGGCCTACCAAAGAGATCTATCACCACACTTTTTGTGTGGATGACTTACATGGCTTGGTTTTCATATAGAGAATATTGCCTAAGGTGTAGCTGTAACAAACACCGACCTAACTTGAACAGACTTGCCTAACATGAAGTGTGCCTACGAGGAAAGCAACTTGTTAACATGCAACTTCTAGTACTTCATCCCTTGTAGTTAACCTGCAACATGAAAGAAAATGTCATACCATTATCAGGGAATGGAAACGAAAAATAAGATGGAAAAAAATGTAGGACAGGCAACACTTGAGCTTATTTTTTGGGGTTCGAAACAGTAGTAGGAAAGAACCGTTTAGCTAGAATAGTTACCTTTGGATTAGTCATGCTTTCCCTTGACATTGTAAGTGCACATATTTTTCTTGACACAGTTGATCAAAATGTCAGCAGAGTCAATACCTAGGTAAAACCCATCACATGTGAATATCTTAGGAGTTCATAGAAACTGAAAAGGAAAAACAAAACACACTTAACAATGCAGAGCATGAGAAGAACTTCTGAATTTACCTGCAAGATACGCTCCATGGACATAGCCATTGTACTTTTCGCTCGTGTGCTCACCAGTGAAGTAAACCCTCCCAACGGGAGCCTGGGAAAAAGGAAAATACAAATAATCATGTTAATACAAGTGTAGGGCGAGTGAAATGCAGGGAAGATGTATACATAGTTGTACCCGAATGAGGTCGTATTCGTAACGGTTAACGCTAGGCCAGTTGGAGAAGGTGCCTTTGAAGAACCTGTTGGACCACCACCTCGGCACGAGGATCTCGGTGGCGTCCCGCACATCTTTCCCAGGGAACATCTTCCTCAGCACCTCCATCGCCTCCGCCATGGTCTGGTTGTCTGATTGTTGCTCGATCCTCCTCGACTCGTCGTCGCTAACTGTCACGAGCAACACGTCTGACCCTGGGTACTCCTTCTTGAACTGTTGCCATACCGGATAATACCCTCGCCTATCACTAGCGTAGAGGAAGAATTCCTTGCCAGGCGCCTCTGGCCAGAACCTCCTAGGGAACTTGAGGAAGATCTTGGTGTACACGGCCATGTTGAACTGATAGATGGACATTATCTTCCACCAAGGCAGCTCCGGGTAACCGGGTTGAACCGTACGAGGTCAGTCTGCAGAACACCGAGGCTAGCCGAAACTATGACATAGTCAGCCTAGTACACCTCCTTGTTGTCCTCAGTCTTCACCATGACGCTGTTTGGTAAGTAGGTGATCTCCCGCACCACCGTGTTTAGTTTGAGCCGCGGGTCGACGATGGCGCCGGATTTGCGATCTGTCTTGAGGTACTGTTCAGCAGTGTGGTACACAACGGACTCCACGATGGTCGGCCACAAAGTAGACGTCGTTGCCGAAGTTTTTGAACGTCGCCAATGGCTGTCTCCAGCCGTTGGCTCCCCAGGGGGCGTCTAAAATCACCGCCTGGAGGTGAGCTGGCGCAAAAATTGGGCCTGGGGGCGAGTTGGTCCCCAGCCGCCGGCTCCAGGACCACCCCAGGCACGTTTTAAAATAAAAGAAGTTCGGCGAAATTTGGCTTAAACACGATAAAATTCGGTCAAACACGATAAATTTCGGCACATTTCGGCGAAGTTCGTGGATTTTCATTGCATAGCACATATACATAAACTAATCTAAAGGAAAAACGGGCTGAAGTCGCCGCCGTCGCCGCCATCGTCGTCGTCGGCCTTCTCCTCCTTGACGCGGGCGCCCCTGCTGGACCCTTGCCCGGCGTCGCCATGGCGGACTGGTGGCGGCGCATCATCGTCGTCGTCGTCGCTGTCGCAGATGACGACGACTCCGCCTTCATCGCGGCCGCGTCGACGCTCCGCGAAGCGAAGCAGGGCGGCGCGCTGGCGCTCCTTCGCCTTGTCCAGGCGCTCCTTCTCCATCGCTATGGAGTCCCTGCGCGCCCATTCCAGGACCGCGTCATCGTCGAGCTCCGTCTTCACCGGCGCGGCCGGCTCCTTCTTCACCGGCGCGAGCCCCGGCTCCGTCTTTGGCTTGACGAAGCGCGGAGGAGGAGCCGACGAGTAGGCGCGCCGGCCGCCCTCGTTGATGACGATGCTGGCGCTGCGAGTGCGCCGGCCGAGCGGCGTCTCCGCCGCGGGCTCGGCCTTGACGCCGAGCAGGGCCGGAGTGCCGGAGGAGTGCGATGAAGATCGGGAGGAGGAAGAAGAGGAGGAGGACCCGAACCTCCTTGGCGCCCATGACCCGGCGCATCGGTGCTGCGCCGGGGCGGCCGCCCTCGCCGGGTACGCCAATGGCGGGTCGTTGCCGCCCTCAAGGTACGTCAGCACACCCTCGAGTGTGCGGCCGGGGACGCCCCACCACAGGTGGCGCCCCTCGCTGTTCTGCCGGCCGCCAACCACCGGCGTGCCGTTGATGGACGCCAAGCGCTGCTGCTGGCGGCGCTCGAAATACGCCGCCCAAGCCGCGTGGTTGTCGGCGGGGGGGAGGGAGAGTAGGGCGTCGGTGAGGGAGGCGCACACGACCTCGACTTCCTCGGCGAAGTACTTCGGCTTCGCCACGACGTCGGGCAACGGGGGAATGGGCACTCCCCGGCGCTGAGCCTCCACCCCATCGGCCCGGCGCGCATGTCCGGCGGCGCCGGGATGTTCGCCTGGAACAGGAGCCAGGACTCCTGTTCGCGGAGCAGACGGCGGCCGAAGCCGTTGGCCGCCGCCTCGTCTCCAGGGTAGCGTTCCGCCATGGCGACGGGCTCGGGAGAGGTAGAGAGATAGAGGGAGGGGCTGGGCGGCGGCGCTCGGGAGAGGTAGGGAGAGGGAGGAGCTGGGCGGCAGCGAGGGGCGGGGCTGGTGTGGGCACAGGCGAGTGCAGGCCACCGGCTATATAGCCGCGCCGCACCCGTGTGTACGCGTGCGAGGGAGGGGAGGCGTCGGCGCGCCGCCCCGTGACGCGCCGCCCGTGAGGAATCAATGACAAGGCTGACCGGCGGCAGCCTTGGCATTGATTCCCCGCGGGAACCGAGGCCGTTGGGGAAAGACGAGGTGCCGTGTCGCTAACGCGGCGGGCCCGCGGCTGTTTCGTGCCAAAACAGTTCGCCCCGGCGCCCTCGGGCGTCCCCCAGGCGCCGGGTTTGACCTGGGTCCGCCGGAGCTGTTTTCGGCCCAGGCCGACAAAAATCGAGTTCCTAGAAACACGACTGGACAGTTTTTTTAACGCCGGCGCGAAAAAATCGTTTGAGGAGACCTTTCTAGGGACGCGGCTGGAGATGCCCTAATCGATCACCATGTCCACCGGCGACACAGGACCTGAAGGCGTACTGCAATGCATACCAGAGACGCAGGTTGCACAAATTAAATTCACCGGAAAATAAAAGGAGATATATAGTTGGACAACGATAAATTAATAATTCCTTCTTCGTCGATGAAATAAAACCAATAATTCCGTACATAAGTGGTCGTCGAACAACAGTATATTTGTTAATATTACGTTGCGGGGACAAACCGGATTGATTCACATGTGTGAAAAGAATATTCTTTAAAAAAACTAGTGGTGCTTTCATAACTCTTTCGTATATGTAATTTGGCTCTTGGAGGCTGCGGTGGTTACCATTTGCTAAAACATATGGATTTCATTATTTACTACTTCAAGTCACATAATTGTGGTCATTTGATGGAATGCACTTTCTGGACTAAAATATAATGGAAGGGAAAGGTATATGATAAGTTTTTTTTTTCAGACCTTGGTGGAAACATGTACATACAGGGAGGGCAAGTGGAAAGGGTGAGCTTGAGACATCAGCTGACTTTTAGGTGTATAAGTGAGAATTTCAATCCCACGCTCCCTTCTCCAAATTTTCAAAATGTCAACGGTGCAAGTTCAGACTGGTTAAAAGAAGATGAACTGTATACGTACTGGTAGTTGAGGCGTTGCATGGCCATGACAGACATGTCCGGCTGGCCACTGCGGTGCAAAGCACCGGAGAGCTTGCTGCCTCTATCCGCCACTTCATCCACCCTCTCGATTATCTTCTCGACGAGTTTCTCATCGTAGAGACCACCGCTGCATTCATCAAGAATTAATCAATCAGTTATGGAATATATCGTACGTATTGGAACACATTCGGGCGCAAGCATATACTCTTGCTTATAGGTGTTGCCGGCGAGGTGACTGAAGTCAGAGCGGAAGGTCCTGAGGTTGAGGCCTCCGGTGTCATTTGCCATGGTCCAGATGGGGTTCATCTCGTCCCCGTTCACCCCTTCAACCCAGTTGGCCCCCATCTCCACGTTCACCCCAGCGAACTTGGTCTTGTGGATGCGCCCGCCCATGCGGTCCGTCGCCTCCAGGATCACCAGGTCGGTTATCCCGGCGCCTCTTCCCAGCCGAGATCCCTAAAGCATATACATATGACGGTTAGTAATGTATATATATGTTGTATGCACAATAACTTGCATCTGTGCTCTTCGCAAAAAAAATAACTTGCATCTGTGCATTACTTACGTGGCCTCAAAACAGCCCACTCACTATGATTTCACTTTTTTCTTTCTCTCCGATAACATTTTTTACCGTATTACGGTGGTCCAAACCCATTCAGATAACATATATTATAGACCTTTTGCAGGTCAACAACATTTTAGTACCACAGTGTGTATAATTTTCGGGGTTTTTTGTACATGATAATTAATACTTCATTTTTTGCAAAATAAAAAATACTCTAAATGACAGAGTTTATTTAAAAAATTCTCATTTTAGATACTAAAAGTGAAGCCAAAAATCTGAAAAGAATTATATACATTGTAGTACAAACGTGCATCATGTGTTGTTTGAGAGAGAGAGAGAGAGAGAGAGAGAGAGAGTGCAAAATAATAATTAATGGCCAAATAGAATGTCCGAGCATGATGCCTGCGTGTAGTGACGTGTTGCAACTATCCCGTGTCCAATGTATGTGTGTAGTAGTGCATAGCTATATATAGGATCTTACCGGACATGCCAGCACCGACGATGATTTCTCTGGGACCGGCGGCGGTGCCCTGCCAGGGAGGCAGCTTGTGCTAGTACGACGAGCACCAAAGCCATGGCTGTATGTGTCAAGCACAATAACTTGCGTCCGTTACGTGCACAGAAACCGGCTGCCTGCGGCTTCATCCTCTTTTGCACCCTTCTCTCTCTCTCGCCCTCTGTTCCTTACACAGCTTAGATACTTGCTAGATTGCTACTAGCTTGTCTTGAACGATAGTGTGGTCCCTCGGCCGTTGTGTATATAAAGAGACACGGTGCAAGACGCAGCGGGACTGGGGTCGTTTAATTTGCTTTCTAGCGTTGATATAATAGTGTGTGCACATGTCGCTTAAATTGAAATAGTGTGTACACATGTGGTTCTCGTATTAATTCTTCATGTGTAGCTTGTGATGTATTCCTTCCATTTCAATTGCACTGCGTATAATTTTTTTTGTTTTGTGTTCAGATTGCATAGTGTGAACTCGAGGCGCAGCGAGGCAATGCATCTAGTCTCTTTTTCAGTTGACTTCGGGTTTGTCGTTCCTTCCCCTTTCCTGACATCGGCTTAGTCTTTGCTTTACTAACCACTGTTAGTTCTAGGTACTTAAGTTATTCTTGGCTAACGTGGGATGAGTTGGAAGCAACATGGGATGTTAGAAGCCCAATTACTCAAGACAGCAAAGAATAATGTGTTCGATGATGATTAGTATGATAAACTCCTCCCTCCTTGGTGACTAAACACATATGGCTTAACCAATGGGCAGGCAACATCATGAAGCATGATTCTTTTATATGTAACTGAAATACCATGTTTCATGTTTCATGCGAACTATTTTCTAGACAGTTTAGCTAAAATAACTCATACAGGAATATATTTTTTTATTTATATTCACCTAATATGGAATGCATGTATCGAAGTCAAAACTTGTGCATTGAAAATAGTAACATAGAATTTTATAAATAAATAGTTGTATTTTTATCAATGACAATACTACAATGTCAAATATCCTTACAAATTTGCAAAACAAGTTAACCTCTACAACAAAAAATATCTGACTAAAAAAACTGGGTTGTATATACATATAGCAATGATGTACAAATTAAAATATCTATTTGTGATAATGTCCTTTCAAGTGAATTAGTACAACTTTATTGTTTAATAATATATTATGAACAAACAAAAATAGAGTAGACGCATTATAAACCGTTCTTTGGAAAATTTATAAACTAGAAATGCAATGAAGGAAACCTCTTGCATGAACTAATATTTGGCGAACTTTTGACTACCTGGCTAGTGTAAATAAATCAATCAAAACGCAACATGTTTTGAATTATCCCTTGCCACATTGTGTTAATTTTACTTCATACAAGAAAGACCAAGTGGATATTTTTATCTAGCATGTAGTGGTATGAGGACTCAAAACATCAATGACATTTCTAGCATTGTAACGAGCATCGAATAGGCTTAGAGGCATCATGTAATAAAAGAGGCGAAGGTTGATGAATAACATTCTTCCCATCATGCATGGTAACATTGTTTGTGACCATCTGAATGATAGCATCAAAGAAAAACTGAAATGTATGGTCAACTACAAACAAATTTCAGTATGTCACCTTCACAATTTATATTAGAGCATGGAAGCGAACATGACAGTATGACTTTTGACTCATTCTTCACCTTTTCCACCACCAAGCTTTTTTCTTAAAAGAAACAAATGGAGGAACATGCTAGAGGATCTATATGTGTTCAACTAACAGAGAAGAAACGTGTTTCCATGATTAAAATGTTCAATGAGGCTAGAAGTTATTAATGTGTCCTCGCCGAATAAGCTAAACATCCATCGTTCATCGCCAACAAGGTCGGAAACTATTAACACTAGTAGAATGCCCGTGCGTTGCCACGGGCTTTTGAATGTTTGTACCAGTTGCATATATATAAATATAATGCATGTCAAATTTTACATGTAAAGAAAAGATAGTCATTAACAAACAAAAGATAATTGAAATTACGAGCAATCCCTGGTAGTATGGTAGAATCACCTCGGCACGCTCGACAGCAATCGACTGGCCTATGATCTAAGCGAGTCCCTCTATGTAGAAACCAGTAGAAGCAGGTAGCATGTCTTGGATTTGTTCTTTGGCGCATGCGTCTCTGGAGACGAAGAGAAGAGGCGGCGTATGTGCCATGTCACCAGCTCACCTATTTTGCTTCACATGACCAAACTCGGTGTGCAGGCTACATTCTGCTAGAGCTAGATCTAGGCTCTATGATTTTTACATAGTTAATTGCCCGTGTGTTGTAACGGGCCATACATATTCGATTTGCTCAATACTAATTATGCCTATCATATACTTTTATCACCAAATCACTTTTTTTCTTCTTCTTTCACCACCTACTTTCTTCGCCATAAAAATACAAGCTCGCTCACCATCTCCGTTAGGGCATCTCCAACGGTAGCCCACAAATTTCCTCCCGCATCTGTGCATAGACAGGGGGACCAGTCTGCGGACACGGATGCGGGATGACGACATCCAACCGTAGCCGCATACATCCGGCATTCCTCAATTTTTTTAAGTCTACACGATCAAATAGCCGCAGTCAATGGGTACAGACGTTCAAATAGCCGCATACAATGGGTACGGACATTCAAATAGCCGCAGCAGTAGTTCAAATATTACGTCCCAACATTGTTTTCACCTTTAACGGCGACCGAGGAAAAGCGAGGTGGAGCCTTGCTACAGTGCTAGACGCGACACAGACGTAGAGTTCCAACAAGGGTGTGGCGTTGCGGCCAGGGTGGTGGAGCGGCAGCGAAGGCAAGAGGGAGAGAAAGAAGAAGAGAAAATGGGGAGGATGGTGGCGCGTGGCCCGGAAAGGGTTTTGGGTGGGCCGGGGTTATCAGAGTCATACATGTCTGGTGTCCGGACTTCCGCAAATGCCCCCCATTTTTGTCTTCAGTTTGCGAAAGAAAACGCGTCTGGACCACCCTGCGGACCAATATAGGACCGAGTTGGATGGCTTCCGCGGTTCGGACAAAGTGATCCGGACGAATGTAGGCGGTTTACGGGTTGGCCTTGGAGATGCCCTTAATCCAGCTCACAATCCTCCTTCCCTCTATCTCTCTCTCTTCCTCCCTCCCTTCCGCACACCCCCCCCCTCTCTCTCCTTTTAATGCTCCATCTATGTTTCTAACAAAAAGTTTGTCACGCACTATTTACAAAATAAAGGAGCATTCTAGTCAGCATGTATATCAGTGACGCAAGATATTTGGGTTCGTCCAAAAACTCGCATCTGAGATCAAAGGACTTCTTATTAGCGGCTATACACAAAGTCAAAAAACAATTAGCAAAATAAAAGAATCATATTATATCCTTTCCCATGACAGCCTTTTCTATACGAGCATAAGTGAAAATACAAATGCTTCAAAGTTTCATGTCATAAAGGATCACAGAGATGTGTTTAAAAATTTCTAAACTGGACTTGCTACAGATAGAACAACCATATTTAGATGAAAATACTGTAAAAGGTGGCACGTAATTCATTTATCTGTTGCGCCAGAAAACTAACATATAGGAGCATTATCCAAAAATAAAGTTGAGGGACACCTTGAAAAGATACATTTAGGACGTCGTAATGCGACAAACCCTACAACAACCAGTTACACCTCTCTCAAGATGTCGTCGAGCAAGCTGTGTCGGTTTCCTTCTCCTTTCTGGCACTTGTTGGTTGGTTCTCATTACCTGTTTCTGCACCTGGTTCTTGCTTCTCTACAGCTTGGTCAGGGTTTGCAGGATCTGCAAGATTTCCACCTGAGAAGCTGACAGTGAATTAATTAGATCATACTGCCTACTAAATGAAACATGTACTGACTATTGGTGCCCCTTGTTAAAATAAGGATATTAGTAATAGAGTAAATGTTTGACAAGCAGAAAAGTATCAAACATATTACAACAAGAAGTAGGGGGTCAACATAACAAAACAGCTTCCACACCCATCCTAGTTATTAGTGCTACCGATGGCCAATTTGTGAAATACAACTTAAGGTGATGCAAGTGCTAGGAAGCTTTTTCCTTGTAAGCCTCAAAGAACCAAGTACCAACCTCTACCGAAGCGATATTGGTGAAACGGAAGATTATAATATTATGGTCATGTTTAGATATTTACAGGGGTGAATCTGGTGTTCAGAATACACCACACACAGTGTATAGCTATAGATTATGGAGTGTATGTGGTAAAGGATAGCTACCAGGTGGTTGATCATTGCCATCATTCGGGGCAGTCAGAGGAGTACGGTTAGCAGGAGCCTGTGGACCTCTTGCTTGTTGGAGCCATCTTAAGAAAGGTGTAACTGCTGCAATTTGATATTTGGGAGAGATGAAACCCCATGGTTACCTAGCAACATAAGAGAGGCTATACAAGAACTGAAGAGCAAACTGCAAAAATTAGAATGGTATCACATTCACACTAACTCATTACTTATTCTCTAGTTTCAGTTCAATTACCCCCTTGCATAAAATTTCCACAATAGTTTAATCTAGGGTCAGGAACAATACACTATTGTAGTGAGGGTGCAAACTCACCTACCTCTGCAAACACATCAAGCACAAACACAGAGCAGCAAACACGTCTTTCTTCGGATCAAGAGCATCTCGTCCATCACCGACAGGGCCCCTATCCTCTCGTATGCTCCCTCCAATTCCTACTGACATCACCATGTTCCCCATCTTTGAAATCCGGGCAAAGCAAGGCTGTCCCCTCAATCTCTAGAGCCACCTTGCCTGCATGCCACCATCCTGGATCAAGACCATATCATCCATCTCGAACAAGGTGAGCCGCTGAATTTTTGGGATTGGGAGCACTGGTCACTTCTTCTCCAGGACCCTCGCTCGGTGCAGTAGCTGACGACTCTTCAACTTTGATCCTCTTATTCCAGCGATGTCGTACGATAGCTAGTCTTGAGGAAGGAGAGGTAGCTGTCTTCAAGGTTGTCGAACCGCAACAAAGATAATTGAAACAAATGACAGGTAAATATCACATCGTGATTCTTAAAAAAATATCTATCAATAAACATGTCTATCAGAAGTTTGGAATTTCAATATCCCGTTAGAGGAAGTTTCATTAAGTTTATGTAATGAAATCAGAAAAACATCTTAAGTTATGTAGAATTGGCATGCCTGTTCATGTAATCAAATTAGTGAAACATAGCAGGTAGGGTAGAATAGATAGCGTCATTAGATAGGAGAACACTACAACTATAGACTCATCCTGCTGTTGAAAATTAGAAGCAAAAAGGTTGTCATGCAATATAAACTTAGTGAATGCCTACATTACCACAACCTGGACGTGGGCAAAAAAACTCCTTTTTGTCCTATGTGAGTAAGATTGTGCCCCTTCGACTTGAAGCTATGTACAGATTTCTGCAGAACAAACAGGAAATGATTCATTTTTTTTTGTACCGGGCTTTTCCCCTTTCCATTACTTTCATAACGGAAATACATCGTCTCAGGAACTGAAACCAGCATGGCAAGAGAGAAAGAGGAAAAGCGAGTTCGGAGCAACACCAGGAAACCCACTATCTGCGCCTGTCATCAGGAACAACAGATCATGGGGCGAAAACCTGGGTGTCACCCAAAACCGCACTATGCACACCTACAGGAAGTATCACAAGTCTTACAAACTCCATCATCAGGCACCAGGCCACAGCAACCAAAACAAAAGCAACCCAAAAGAAAAGACTACCAGAGACACCCATAGCAAGGACCGAAAGTATACCACCCCTGGTTCCTCAAGCACGCACTCCAGGATGCATCATCAGCTCTACTCTTCGCCAAGACCGCCAGACACTTACTGATCATGTTCCACAGCGACTTCTCCCTCAGTTCCCATCATGTCCGTCCCTGGTTGGAATCGTGGGACCGCAAAGCAGCATCATCTGTGTTGTGTTCTCCTTCAGCATCTCCGCTCCTTTTTTCACCATCTCTCCTATCTCTGGTTTCTGGAGACCTGCCCAGTACATCAAGAAGGCACAAGCTGTAAATACAATTTCAAATGGAGAGTTAATCCATTTGAGCTCGAAAGTGGCTCGGTTCCTGGCTAGCCAAATAGCCCAACATATAGCAGCCAAGCCAACGGTGTAAATTTTGTCCAGCCCAGGTAAGAAACTATACATCCACGCATAATATTGCCAAACGGAATTAGGGCAGCAATCGGTTCCAAGCATGGAACCTACGGTTCTCCACACCACCCTGGAAACAGGGCACAAAAATAACAGGTGTTGAGCTGTTTCTAATTTGTCACAGAAAGAACAGCAAGGCTCCCCAGGCCATAATCTTTTTTTCATGTTGTCCCTAGTCAGGATGGCATTCTGTGCCATCTGCCACAGGAATATCTGAATTTTAAGAGGAAGTTTAGCGTCCCAGATCCACTTGAAGTTAGATCCTGCTATATCCTTTTCTAGCCATGTGTACATGGATTTTGTATTATATTTGCCCGAACTATCCAATTTCCAATAAACCTCATCTGGCAAATCACTTTGTTTCAATGTTAACATCTCTTTATTCATTTCTCCCCATTGTTTCATCATCTCATGAGACATCCTCCTCCTAAAAGAGGAGATCTGGTTGAGATTTTTAAAATTGTCTACAGTATAGTTTTGATCAATACAAGTCTCAAAAAGCAGTTGGAATCTGTCTTTGAAGGGGATTCTACCATCCAGGCTATCAAGCCAGAGCCTAGCCACATCTCCCCTGTTCAACTTAATACCTGTACCCAGCATATAAAGGTCTTTCACTCTCAGGAGTGATTTCCAGCAAGGTGAGTCACTGGCCTTGTGTCTAACCACAGCAACCGAAGTTTTCTTTAAGTACTTAGCCTTAACTATATCTTGCCCAGAGCCCTTTCTTTTTCTCAAGCTTCCACCACCATTTCACTAGAAGACTGATATTCTATTTCCTCAAGTCTTTAACACCCAGACCCCCTTTCTTTTTGGATTGACAAATACGGCTCCATTTAACCATATGGTAACCTTTCTTTTATCCTTTTCTATGCCAGAAAATTTTTCTCCAGGGTTTGTCCCACTTTTCCAAGGTAGTCTTGTTCAGCAGAAACATAGACATGTAAAAGGTAGGAATATGCGATAGTACCGCGTTCACTTTAATCAGCCTCCCCCCCATGGAGAGAGCTTCACTAATCCAATTTTCACAATGATCAATGAATTTGTCATCTACAAAGGCCCGATCACTACATTTCAAACCATCATAGCTCACAGGCATGCCTAGGTATTTGATAGGAAAATTACCTATCTGGCAATTAAATATCTCAGCATATTTTTGCATAGTAGTATCATCAGCACGTATCGAAAAGATTTCACTCTTTAAAAAATTGATCTTCAGCCCAGACATGACTTCAAAGAGATATAACAGCAGCTTAATATTAAGAGCATTTCTAAGATTATCTTCGAAGCACAGGATCGTGTCATATGCATACTGCAAGATAGCCACCCCATTGGGGATCAAATCAGACGCTAACCCTTTGAACAAGCCATTCTGCTGAGCTTTAATCACCATTTTGGTCAAGCAATCAATGGCTAAATTAAAGAGGAAAGGTGAGAATTGGTCTCCCTGGCGCACCCCTTTCGAACTTTGAAAATAGGGCCCCACCTCGTCATTCAACTTCACACTGACTATGCCTCCTACCAGAATTTTCCTTACCCATTCAATCCATTGTGGACGAAACTCCCTCATCTTATGACAGGTTAACAGGAAATCCCAGTTAACTTTGTCGTAAGCTTTCTCGAAGTCTAGTTTCGACACGATCCCAGATTTTTCTTACTATAAGTATGATGGAGAATTTCATGTAAAGACATGATTCCATCCATAATATCTCTTTTCTTAATAAAAGCATTTTGGTGTCTACTAAAGAGGATATCCACATAAGGTTCTAGTCTAATAGTAAGCGTCTTAGTGATTAGTTTATAAATGCATCTCAGCACGCATATGGGGCGAAACTGCTGAATTTTATTAGCACCAGCAACTTTAGGTAGTAGCGTGATGATTCCATAATTCAAGCGCTGCACATCTAGCTTCTTGTCATGAAACCACTCAAACAGGAGCATCACCTCGTTTTTTACTATCTCCCAGCAATGTTGGAAAAATTCAATGGGGATATTATCTGGACCTGGAGCTTTATTTGGTTTCATAGAGAAGAGAGCATTTTTTATTTCTGTTTTAGAAAAGGGCCTAGTAAGAATGAAGTTGTCAATATCTGTCAACTTCTCATTTGGCTCTCACATATCATCCCTCAATTTGCATAGATTTCCAGCTGCAGGTCCAAAAAGTTCTTTATAGAACTCAGTTGCATGTTTTAACAGATTTTTTGTTCCCTCTATCATCTCATCTCCACGGCTAAGTGAGAAAATAGTATTCCTCCTCCTTCTACCGTTCACTATTCTGTGAAAGTAGTCAGTATTACTATCCCCTTTCAGCAACCAGTTTTCATGGGACTTTTGCATCCATGCAATCTCCTCTTCCACTAGCAGATTATGTAATTCTACCAAAATCTCAACCTTTTTACAGTATAACTCAGGGGAAAGCACATCAGTCTCTTCTAGTTTTTCTAGATGTTCAAGTTCCTCTCTAAGCTCTCTCCTTTTCTTTCTAGATTTCCCAAACAAGTTAGATCCCCAACCTTTGAAATATTTTTTGAATCTCTTCATTTTGATATTTAAGACATCAATGGGATCTTTTGCATTCACAGGTTTCACCCACACCTTAGCAACTAAGGGTATAAACTCAGGGTTTTTGAGCCAATTAAGATCAAATCTGAAATCTCTCGTATGCCCTGTATTAGGGATAAAATCTTCAGTATTCAAGATCAAAGGACTATGATCTGAAATCTCTCTAGTTAGTTTCCTGACAAAGGTCAAAGGAAATTGCCTTTCCCAAGAACTGGACATAAGTATACGGTCCAATTTTTCAAGGGTAGGCATTTGTTGATTATTAGACCAAGTGTATATACCACCATTCATGTCAATTTCCCTTAGACCGAATGTATTAATGATAGAGTTGAAGAGATCAGTAGCATGACTCATTCTGGTTTTCTTATTTTTCTCCTTAGCATATCTAAGAATATTGAAGTCTCCCCCCACAATGTAAGGGCAAGTAGTGGTGCCACACATATTAGACATCTCTGTCAAAAATTCCATTTTATACTCTTCATGAGCCGAACCATACACAACCATAATACAGTATAGCATTTTTTCCTCTTATCCCACAAGTCAAGCTTCATGATGTATTTACCTGTCACACAGGATCTAACCTCAAAAGTATCATCCTTAGTACCACAAAGAATTCCCCCAGATTTGCCTATTGAAGGGATCCACCTCCAATCAAAATACTGCCCTGGATCAATTTTCCTCAAGAATTTAGAGGAAAAATCCTTCTTCATTGTTTCCTGAATACCAACAAAGTCTAGACAATAATCTCTAATTAGATCAGATAAGCAAGTAGCCATACCCCTCTTTCCCACTCCCCTACAGTTCCAGAAGAGGCTAATCATTTTTTCTTACATTTGGGGGATTGTCTTTTGTTGCTAGGTTTACCAGGAAGCATGGTCGAACCAGCATCAAAAGACACTTTGTTTTTCTGACTTCTAGTCACAGGTTTGGAAATTACCACATTAACCTTCCTCTTATCCTTCTTTCTAGATCTAACAACAGTAAACTCCTCTTCATCCACCTCACCATCCCTTATCCAGTCAGTATTTAGTGGGGATTTGTCCCCAGCAGCATTGGTAATAAATAGCATATTATCTTTTTGTTTCTCAATATTTTCATATTTCTCAGCTATATTGGCTCTGGATTTTTCCAGTTCTCTAATCACATCAATAATAGTAAAGTTGTTGTCAGGGATATCTACCCCCATCATTGAAGCAGTATCAACAATTTCTAAATTGGACAAAATCTCAAACGAGTTGGAATTAGGAAATGTTTCATTACCTTGAAGATTTCTCTTCTTGGTCAATTTTTCAGCTCGGACCCTCATATGTTCCATGTTATCCCCGGCAGTTCTCTGGCTCATCCTGACCTGCATTTCCTCCACCATAGGTGGAGTAGGGATCACCTCCATGTTCTCTTCCTCAGAAGTGTCAGGAGATTGCACAGAATAAACCGATGGCACTTGCTGGCATGAGATATCATCAGGTTCCAGCTCAGTGACATAAGGTCGCCCCAACACAGCATCCAGATAAGATGTTTTTTCTCTGACAAGTGGAACACTGGGTATGATCTACATAGCGTTGACCACAATATTATCATATGATATAGTTTTTGGAGATATTCCTCCCTCCAATTGTTTTTCTCTGTTTTCTGCAGCAATAGAGTCAATGAGAAGCTCATTATCAATCTCCTCACTTTCCTCCTCAGAGAAATTCTCCTCATTTTCTTTTTGATTTTTTCCATCATCATTCCCCTCTTCCAGATTTTTTGTTAAAGCTGGCATGCACACTCCCCTCCCAACAGAATTGCGTGGAGCAGAGAAGTTCCCCAAAGTGGAGGAAGAGCCCCCCTGGTCACCATTGTGCACATTTTCTGTAATTCTAGCTCTCTTGGGTGATACCCCCTTGTCTGCATCCTGGGTAATTGTCACAGGTTCTTTAGGATTATTTTTAACCAGAATTTTATCCACTGAGTAGAAGAAATCATAAAAATGATCTCCCAACACCCCTTCTGCCTTAGCTGGGATGTTCTCAGCATCTCTACAACCCAGCTTAATCCTGACCGACTCGGGTCTGTTGACAGTGGATTTGTCGATGTCAAGAGTTACACCCACCAGAGATCCAACATAAGCAATATTTTTTTCACATCTTTTATCCAAAGGAATGTTGCTAACATTGACCCAAGCAATGTTAAGTACACCCTTAGCACCCACAGATTCGGACCATTTTTTGAGACTCACCACAGCACCACAGCTCTTAATATTCATAGTTTCAGCAAAACAAGCCTTGTCAACATCCCTAGGTGAAGGAAATCTCATCACAAATGTATTCAGCCCAATCGACCTAGCGGAACACTTCCAATTTGTGTTAATGTATGCATTAAAGAACTCCTCCAACTGCCTGCCACTAGCTTGCCCTTCTATCACAGAGATGACAATATATTTGTTCCTATCAGTATTTTGCTTGGGTGTACTAGCGTCATGTATATAGAAGAAACCATTCCCCTTAGCTTGAAAGCCACACATAGGAGCTACACATTCCCAAGGAAGAACAGTATTGCAAATAGGCACCAGATGACCATTTAAACCACATCTACCGCAAGGACAGCACATGGGGACATGTCCAGGATCTTTGCAAGTGACGCAAACCTCAGCACCACCCACTAGTGGGGTGGCATTCCTTCTTCCCGGAGTTGGATGACGTCGATCTTGTTGAGGACGCGCGTCGAGTTGGGGGCGCAGATCTTGTTGAGGACGCAGATCTTGTTGAGGGTGTTGATTGTCCCCCGTAGCCGCCTTGCCTTGATTGTTGCTGTCGCCCCACCTCTCGGTGCGACGGCCATCGCTCTGCGTTTCCATGGCCGCCGCCTCCCACCTTGCTCGATCTGGCAGCACGCGCCCTTGATCCATGTTGGTGGAGATCTGGCCGCCTTCCTCGGTGTCTCGCGTCCACACCATGTTGCGGCCGCCTCCACCCCCTCCACGCCCGGCGCCCCGTCCGAAGCGACCGGCCCCCATTCAAAATTATACAAAATTATACAAAATTGAGGAAATGATTCATCAATTGTACAAAAAGAAATATTCAGATAGTTAGGAACTATATTCCCCATTCAAAATTATATCGTACATATAACGGTTTTGCAGTTCACAAGTAACCAATATAGGACAAAACCAAAGATCCTGCATGTAAAGTTGTGCTGGAACAAATCACTGGCCTTAAAAAAATCATCAATAACTATGGAAAACACAGAACAGACATTGTGGAAAAGAAAGATAAAGAGCTTAAAGCCATTCCTCCTATGAGCCTAACATGCATGGCTTCAGTTAGGTACAGACTATAGGCACACTGTCCTCATAATTTTCAAAGCCTACTGTCGATTTAGCATGACTCAGACTGAAATTCAGTTTATATACCTGATGCTTATTCCTGTTAATATATGTGTTTAAGCAACAAAACCTGTCATGTCCAACATAGCACCAAAAGTCCAGTGCAATTAAACAAAGGACATGACATGGCTGTGTAAATGAGAGGTTGAAGTATGGCACATTCAGTATAGGTATTTGAAGAAATAAGTGCCATCCATATGGAAATTTTGTTTCCTTCATGCAACAATATAGACGTCCTGCACATAATAGTAACATGTAGAAATATGCATGACTAAATACTACATTACTTACTGTGGAATCCAAATCCAAACAATATATAATACATGATTATTTAAGTGTGTGCAAAGCAGTTATGTATATGTTTCCACATATGCTTCACAGACTAAAACTAAGGGAAAGGAACGTTACCAAGGTCATCCTTGTTGTGATCAATTCAAATCTTGTGAACAATATAGGACCGAGGGTAATATACTAAAATAATTCTCAAAGAAGAGTAGTTTCCCAGTTGTAAACATACCTAATTGTAGAACTTCCAGTGACATGTTACTTTTTAGCCATCAAATCGATCAACATGTGTCATCATATACGTGCATACCCGACGTAATAAGCTAGCTTGGGACGTACCTAGGGCGACGTATTATCTTGTACAATCCGCTCACTGTGCCTCCACTCCCTAGGGCGACGCAGGCAGAGCCAAGGCACGGTAGCTACGAACGGACCTTCGCCCAGACCTCAATGGATGCTAGCATGGGGTGTAGCCGGCGCGCGTTGGCGACGACGGTCGATGTGGGCAGCGGCGGGATGTTGATGTCACAGACTACGTACCTCTAAAAGAGCAAACTCGAACATGAAAATACCGCAGCAGTGACGTCCTAGGGATCCGCGGCCTCTTGGGGATCCGCGACGGCGGCGCCTTGGTGATCTGCGACGGCGGTGTCCTGCTGATCCGCGACGACGTCGGCGGTCGGCGACGTCCTTGGAGATTGACGGCGGCGGCAGCGGCGATGTATATAATGCTAGACAAATGGTCTCGCCGGGGAGAGGAGTGGCGGCGTGGGTTTTTTTCCTTTCGAGGGCCGCGTGGTCACATGTGTCTCCTTTTTTTGAAGGCAAATCAAGGGGCGTTCTTGTTTTTGGAAGTCTAATCAAGGTATTCTTTATATTTATAGCCAAATCAAGCCGTGTCCTTGATTTTGGAAACCTAATCAAGATGATTCTTTCTTTTTTATAGCCAAATCAAGATGAAATGGAGTAATTTCTTTTGCCCAAATCAACGCATCTTTTTTTTTTCTGGGAGTAAATATTAAAGAAGTGGCGGCCTACGGTTTTTAGTGGAGTTTGGTTTTCTAATGAGAGGAAAAAAAATCGAATGGGAGGTAGTGATGGGATGTGAGGCCAAAAAAACCGTGGGTACCGGCCTACCAACTCTCCTTTAGGAGTAGAGAAAATACATTTAAATAGGAAAACAATATAAATAATTTTCACATTGTGATACATGATTATGTGAGGGCGTGGCTTCGACGGTTGTGTTTTTTTCTAGTGGAGCTAAGTATGGAAGGGGATCGGTGGGAGAAATAAATCGGAGAAGGAGATGATCTATTTGGAAGGTGATCTCATGTACATAGTATTATTTCTGAATTCTTAATTACGAAATATTTACATAATTAAATTGAATCGACACCTGCCAAAGCAAGCACGAATAAATGGAAGGAGTGTCGGACACAATATTTACATGATTGAATTGAATCGACACCTACCAAAGCAAGCACGAATAAATGGAAGGAGTATCAGACGCGATACAGTTTTAAGTGCTAAGAAGAAAAAAAATAACGTGGGAGGGGTGATGGGAGGTGAGATAAAAAAACCAGACGAAAATAAACCAGACGAAAGTGGTGGGACTATTCAACCAACTCGTCCATTAGGAGTAGAGATAGCCAAATCAAGATGAAATGGAGTAATTTCTTTTGGCCCAAATCAACGCATCTTTCTTTTCTGGGAGTAAATATTAAAGAAGTGGCGGCCTACGGTTTTTAGTGGAGTTTGGTTTTCTAATGAGAGGGAAAAATCGAATGGGAGGTAGTGGTGGGATGTGAGGCAAAAAAACCGCGGGTGCCGGCCTACCAACTCTCCTTTAGGAGTAGAGAAAATACATTTAAATAGAAAAACAATATAAATAATTGTCACATTGTGATACGTGATTATGTGAGGGCATGGCTTCGACGGTTGTGTTTTTTTCCTAGTGGAGCTAAGTATGGAAGGGGATCAGTGGGAGAAATAAATCGAAGAGGAAGGTGATCTATTTGGAAGGTGATCTATTTGGAAGGTGATTATTTCTGAATTCTTAATTACAAAATATTCACATGATTGAATTGAATCGACACCTGCCAAAGTAAGCACGAATAAATGGAAGGTGTGTCAGGCACGATATTTACATGATTGAATTGCATCGACACCTGCCAAAGCAAGCACGAATAAATGAAAGGAATGTCAGACGCGATTCGGTTTTAAGTGCTAAGAAAAAAAATAACGTGGGAGGGGTGATGGGAGGTGAGACAAAAATAAACCAGACGAAAGTGGTGGGACTATTCAAACAACTCGTCCATTAGAAGTAGAGATCTCCTGGCCGATTAGGATGGACATCCATTGTTCATACTCGATAGGGCCAAACTTTCACATTGACCTCACAGTTAATTTCATAATTGGTGAGGTGGGATATTTCGCACCAGGATCGATGAGGATTTGGCATGATCCGAATTTTTTTAAACAATCATGATTTTTAGTTTTTTCCATGAATTTAAAAAATGTCCTGAGATGTGAAAAAATGGTCAGAATTTTAAACAAACCATGACCTGAAGTTTTTTCCATGAATTTAAAAATGATCTTAAATTTGAAAAAATGTTCACGAATTTAGAAACTGCTCGTGATTTTAAATGATGCTCACCAATTTTTTTAAATCATAATTTAATTTGTTTTCATTAATTTAAAAAATGTTCATGAAATCAAGAATTGTTTGCGGATTTGTAAAAATGTTTTTGAATCCAAAAGATACTCATAAATTTGAAAAGGTTCACCAATTCCAAAAATGTTGATGAATTTGAAAATGTGTCAAATGTGTGCCAAATTCAAAATATGTTCATGAATTCATTTTTATGAATTTTAAAAATATATATAATAAAACCATAAAAGAATGATGGAAAAACAAAAAGATGGAAAAATAGAAAATACAACAAAAGAACACATTAGAAAAGAAGAAGAAAACCCGGCCCAGAAGCTTCCCAAAATTGGTTGGGAAGCTCCCGAGAACTTTCCGAAAACTTGCTCAGGTAACAGGCTCCGAAGCGTTGATTGGCAGGCGCACTTGGGATCGTTATTAGCGATTAGTATTATACTGCTCACTATAAGTGATACATAGCAGTGGAGGTTTATGTTAACAACCACCCTCTCTAGTGTCGGTCTGTTTCTCAGATGATTTTGGCCCATTCTTTCTCCGTGTGTACGTGGAACGTTCCTGGGCTGGACAACCAGACAAATGCCACATGATCCTAGCCGATCTATCCTCCTTCAAACCCCATTTTGTTGTGATGTAAGAAACCAAGCTCCCCCTCTCTCTGTCGAAAATCCAACTCCTTTCTCCCCCCCCCCCCCCCCCTAACATACACTATTTCCTCTCCACTGATGCCCTAGACTCGCGATGTGGTATTCTTTCTTTTTGGTGCGAGCACACCTTTGCTCTACCCGATTCGGGTATGACCTCGCATGCACTCAATGTCAACATTTGTACTTATGCATCTTCCCCTAAGATTCAATCTTTTAGCAAAACAAGCTTATTCATTTGTTGGTTTGCTGAAAACAGGATCATCGAAAGACATGAGATCACTCGATTGGGTCATGCCGAGCATGGATCCAGTGTGCTTGTTGCTCGAGGCCTTATTCTTCCCAATAAAATTTGTGGTGAAGGCAAACTCAAGTTTTGCAAGGTACATCCTCATGTTTTATCCTTCATTGATAAGATGACACATGCTGCAACTTGAATTTGCACACTGCCTTTCCATTCACAACGGAATTCAACTCCAACAACTCCCCAAAAATCAACAAACCACATGTTCCAAGTTTCCAACACATGCAGCTTGAGAGTGGTGACTTCAGAAGCACCATGCTAGTATCAAGGCTCCTTATCACGGTAACATGTTCTCAATTACGATTGGCCAAAATGTTGGACCTACAAGGCCACAACAAATTGAAGAAGAAGCAGAACATCAAGATAATATGTTTCATCCCAAGTGGCTCAGACTAAGGAGCACAGACCTTAATGAGCTCCCCAAGGAGATTGATAATCTCAGGTACCTCGAGACATTTGACATCAGGAAAGCCAAGATACGACCATTCCCTACAAAAGCCATGGTATGCTCCAAGAGCCAGATCACTCCGGGCCATATGAGTCACTTCCGGTTGTTCATCCCCCTCATGGAATAGTGACGATAACAAACAATGTAGATACTATAACATATTGAAGTTTCCTAGAAAGTTGATGAGCATGAACTAGCCAAAGTTGGGCGGTTGCAGTAGTTGAGGAAACAGACGTGGTTATCCTTGGCAATGAAGCTCATTTGCTCCACAATTTTCTTCAAGTAACTGGAAAGCTACATGAATCTCTATGCTCTTTGTCATTTAGCATTGAACCAATAAAACTAATACTGTTGTGTTTCACTCAAAAAAAGGGACATCGTGACGGTGATACTGATAACGTGAGCACAAACGGGACATTTTCACCTCCCATGACTCTTGTAAGTATTAGGATCGATGGATGGATAAGTAAGTTACCAACCTGGATCGAAGAGCTACATAAACTTTTCAAAATAAGTCCAGAAAAGTGGTGTGTCCAAAAAATATATCTGTTATCGTATATTATTGGGTCAAGCAATAGACGCTTTTTTTTCTTTAGCACTGCAAATAAAAGTGGTGTGTCCAGATCAGTAAAACTGCAACCACAAAAGGGGAGGAACCATTTTAGACCTGATAACTCAAACTTTTAAAAAAATGATAGATAAAATGCTCATGAAGCACTGAATCAAACAGTGTTTAAATGAGTATTTGGTCTTTGGGTTTTTTCTATTTAGAAATCAGGTGAGGACAGTATGTGTCATTTAGCACCAAGATTGCAGCCACTACTGCCTCCTCCTACATCTAGCACTTGAAAACTTCAAATCAAGTAATGGCTAGATCATAGTGTAAATCTTTTTCACTTCGAACGATATGGTCAATCTTGGTTTTAGTGGCAACCAAACCGCCCGATCTCCCTCCAAAATTGTCCCATCAAAGCCGTTGCAAAAGTGCTTACCAACAGACTAAAACCAATAATACCACTGCTTGTCCATGGCAACCAAACTGGTTTCATCCCAGGGCGTAGCATAGCTGAAAACTTTATCTTCGCTCTGGACCTCATAGGCGCATGCCATACCAGAAAAGCCCCAACCATGGTCATTAAATTGGACTTTAGCAAAGCCTTTGACTCCCTCTCTTGGGACTCTCTTGCTTCCATCTTACGCTGCCGCGGCTTCCCGCCAAAATTCTCATCATGGGTTCATGACCTCCTAGCAACCGGGAAAACTGCCGTGATGTTGAATGGGATCCCCGGAAACTGGATAAATTGCAAAAATGGGCTCAGGCAGGGTGACCCTATCTCGCCCTACCTCTTCATCATCGTTGCTGATCTCCTACAACAAATGATCCAGCAAGACTGCGATCTAGCTCACCTCAGTCACGCCCTGTTCTCACATCTCCCGCCAACCGTCTTACAATATGCTGACAACACCCTCATCATCGCCAAGGCATCCAATCCCGCTGCTCAGCAGTTAAAAAACATCCTTCACGATTTCGCCATGGCCACTGGCCTCACTATCAACTTCACAAAAACAACATTCGTACCCATGCACGTCAACATTGCCATGGGAGGCTCCATTGCCTCCACCTTGCAATGCCCAACCTCAAGCTTTCCGCAGATCTACCTAGGCCTTCCCCTAACACCCACATGACTACCTACAAATGCCTTCCTACCGATCATCAAACGTTGCCGTAAATTCTTGACGGGTTGGCGGGCAAAAATCCTCTCCAAAGGGGATAGGCTCATCCTATTATCGGCTTTCCTCGACTCCCTCCTAGTCTACTTCATGTCAGTCTTCCCCATTCCCAAGAGTGTTCTAAAAACCCTAGACTCTATTCGACGAGCCTTCTTTTGGGCTGCGGAGGAAACTTGCACTGGTGCTCAATGCTTAGTTGCCTGGAAAAATGTGTGTAAACCAAAGAACTGTGGTGGTCTAGGCCTAAAAAATCTTCATCAGCAAAACAAATGCCTACTTATGAAATTTGCTGTAAAAGCTCTCTTACCAGACACAACACCTTGGTTAGACTGGATCGCCTTACAACACCCAGATGCCCTCATTGCTCCACAAAATAGCCACTCCTTTATTTGCCGAACAATAAATCAACAGCTGCCAGCACTCCATGCCATCTCTTTTGTACTCACAAACTCTGGCACTAATACGTACTTCTGGCTTGATACTTGGATACACAACCAACCCCTTGCTACTTTATTCCCCTGCCTATATTCACACACCACTATACCACTAGCTCGTGTGGCTGCTGTCCTGAATCACGGTTTGGAAACAATCCTACGGAACCGCCTAACATCTGATGCTGCTACCGAGTTGTGCGCTTTGTTGTCTCTCTTGCAAGATTTTCGGTTGTCGACAGGACCGGACGAGCGCTACCTCAACGGTGGCATGTGCTTCTCCACGAGGGCAGCATACGCGCTAACCATGGGCTCCCACGATGACGATGACGACGTGCATGCCGTTGCCATCTGGTCTTCACGCGTTCCAAATCGCGTGAAGATCTTTGCATGGCTCCTGTTTCGGGATCGACTCAACTCAAAAAGCAACCTTCAGCGCAAGCATATCGTCACCGACTCAGTATGCCCGCGCTGCGGATATGATGGTGAACCCAGCTCACACATATTCCTAGACTGTCCGCTTTCACAACGTATTTGGCAACGGATCGGCCTCTCTCCTTCGAGTACCATTGATGGACTCTGGGACTGCCGCCTACCTACACAGGTAGATGCGGTAATCTGGCACTCCGTCCTCCTCATCATCCTATGGAAGATTTGGGATTCCAGAAACGCTATGACCTTCAAGCAACAAAATCACCACAGTATCCTCACCATCAGGCGAATCGTGGATGATCTCATGCTATGGACGCACCGGATGAAGAAACCGGTGCACAAGCAGGCCGCCTCCTCCTGGCGTTCCTATCTCTTATCACGACTACACGTGCTTATGTAATTCCCCTTTGTAATCAGTCTGACGATGGGTTACAAACTTGAGAAATATATTAAGGTGGGGAGCTCCCCCCCAGTGATTTTTCAAAAAAAAAAAGATATGGTCAATCTTGTTCCGCTCAAAACAGATAATGAATCTTGTTAAAGAGTCAATTCGGCTTAAAAGGAAGTACTTGTGAACGGCCGACAACCTTTAGGAAGTGCTTGTGAAGCTCGCTCGCGTCCAATGATCACCTTGTCCAACGGCGGCATGTGTGAGAAAACACAGCACACCCGGCTCGCCAGATATCGGTATGTCATGCAATTAGTCACATCCAAGACTTCAGAAAAGAAAACCGGTGGAGTGCAGGTCGTATGAGAGGGATGGACGAAGCGTGGAGGCATAAGGTGGGAGAGGGAACGTCATGTTTTTTTAGGTAAAAGTAGAGATTCAAGACTTCCAAGGAAGTCAATGGGTGGGGGGGGGGGGGGGGGGGGGGAGAAAATGCACTAAAAAGGAAAAGATATACTTCCTCCGTCCCATAATATAAGAATGTTTTTGAAACTGTTTTAGCTTAAAAAGTGTTTTTATATTATGGGACGGAGGGAGTATTTTGGTAGCTTTTAAGAAAATTGGAACCTTGAAGTGCACATTCTCAAACTTGAGTAACAGGTGAGTTGCACAATTTCAGGCCAGGCAGTTCCTGCTTATGTCGGAATACTTATAATCTTAAGCCATATGATTTCGCTAATAGCTTAGCTCTGCACATAGCAAAGTTGGCGCTGCACATAGCAGTCCAGTGTACATAAACCAGGGCCCTGAACAAAGGGCACCTGGAGAAACCCAACACCACTCAGAAACAGTAGCTCCATAGGGATAGACATAAGTTAACGGCAAACAAGTGCGACAAACCATTACAGAAAACAAGTACGCTTGCACAAATCTACATAAAGCCATAATCACGAGGTTATCAGCGACGCAATGCAGGTCAAGACACAGACGCAACAAGCCATTATTCCCATATGGTTATCTGCTCTTGCAAGTTAGGCAGTTAACACAAAGAGAGTGCTGAACTACGAGTTCACATGCATCAGCAGTAATAGACGAAGTAGTGGATGGCTGCTACCCCCTCACATTCTCCGAATGGCAATCCCTTTTAAGACCAAAGGGCCAACGATAAAAGGCGTACCCAGCACGTATACCACATTAAGCAGCTTAGCTAGCCTTTCAGTCCACACAACCTCACGGCTGCCAAAAAGAAAAAGGAACTGAGGCATTACATATCATATTCAACCTTTTGAGCAGTAATATCATAATGAAAGTTGTTGAAGCTTATACCTGTAGTTTTTTAACTCTCTTGTCACACTGTCATAATGTTCTCGCTGAAGCAGGTACCAGTCTCTAGCGCTCTACAATTTTAACAACAAAGTAAGAGAAGCTGAGAAGGTAATATCCGGTGCAAGATTTAGCCTTGTTATCCTTACATGTCCTGTAAGGATACAGGGGAACGAAAATATCAGGAGACAAGAGTATTTGCAGCACCATAAGCTCTTGAAATCATTACACATGATAAATACACATATTTGCCGAGCATTCCTGACTGCTAGTACCCTAATTTCAGAGCTTACAAAACTTACAGCATACATGACGTATAATTTGCCATCATCCCAAAATCAAGTAGTCAATCCTCTGATTAACGCTTTTAAGTCGGAACAAACACCTATGTGTCTCTTGTGCAAATCCATGAATAACTAAAATATGAGAAAGTCATGCTGGTAGTTCACAAATTCTGAGCACCAGCCTCATGCAAGGTAAAAACGATCAACATTTTCATGACAATACAAATGGTTTTCATGTTAAAATGTGCTGTAACATCCCGTCAATCTCGTGCAGAGGGAAAAGGGGGAAAATTTCATGACAATACAAATTGTTGCCAAGTTAGAATTATGTATAGCCACATCTCTTTAAAATGCTGCTAACAAGGATAGTCACTAAACAACTTGCATGTGCATCTATGCATAATTTGTAACAGTGAAAGGATGGAGACCATGAAAACCATGCGTCTGAAAAAGGCAAGACCACGAATGCAGATGAACAAGTGCATAGAAGGTAAGAAGCATGTAGCAAGTATCAACTGCAATGGGAGATTACTGACGAGCCTCCTACAGTTGACAGCATCCCTTTCTTCTTGCAAATAGGCTCATGGACAGGGGAGCTAAAGCACAGACATAATCCCTCCAGCCGGGTCTATACGTACTATTAATCTTGTCTTAAGTTGATAAGTTTATACAAAAAAAAATCAACACACATTACCCAATAAATATATTAGGATTTAGGAATAAGTATGCAGTTGATGATAAATATAGCTGAATGATTTGGTATTGCCAAATCATATTCAAAACCATAGATTCACCCCAAAAAAAGGATTAATTTGTATTCGAAATTCATTAGCTAGCAATGCAGGTATGCGGCCTTGCACCAAGACCAAGGGCGTGCCTTTTGGGATCTACATAACCTAATAGAGTCTCTAAATTTCTCAGCCAAACAAGTAACAACACAGCAGCAAGGCTTGAATATGCGAAGGGCGAAACTTTTGGTCACGGCGAAGGGTCTAGATCCGGAGCCGAGGAAATCAAAGAAATTATCGGTCTGTTTCGTCGCTTGGCAGTGGCAGGCATACATGATCACGCACAGGCGGAAGCTCTAGCACTAGAAGGAGCATACCTTACTGGAGGAGGAGAAAGGAAGGGCCGAAGTGCCGAACGCCGGCGAAACGTGAGGGGGCGACGGGAGCCGGGCAGCGGAAGCGGCGGCGGCGGGGATCCGCGTCTTCGCGGCCAGGCTGCATAGCGCCATGGTCAGCCGGGGCGGGCGAAGCCGATCGAGGATCGAGGCTAGGGTTTGAGATTGGCTTCTCTTCTCTTCTCCTCTTCTCCCCGGAGATGGAGGCATACCGGCACGGCACGGCACGGCCTGGCCTGTGCTAATCGTGCCTGGCCCGGCACGGCCCGCCATGGCACGTTTAATAGCCGGGCCGTGCCGTGCCGGCCCACGGGCGCCGCTCCTTGGCCCAGGCACGGCCTGATTAGTAAACGGGCCGGCCCGATGGCCCGTTTAGCACGCTGGGCTGCACATATTTAACCTGTTGGGCTGTTTTTTAGGCCTATTGTGCTATATTTTAGGTATAAATATATAAAAAAATCTGAAAATTATATTAAAAAATTAAACGGGCCGAGCCGTGCCGGCCCGCGTGCCCAGGCTCTAGGCCCAGGCACGGCGCATGGCGTGCCGCGTGCCGGGCAAGGCCCGTTTAGCCCGTGCCGTGCCTGGCCCATAGCGGGCCGTGCCGGCGTGCTCGCGGGCTGGCCTGTTTGGCCCGGCCCGTTTGGCCAGCTATAAGATGGAGGCTTCGTCTTTCCATCCTCTCTCTAGTCGCGCTGTCTTCTCCACAAAACCGGCCCCCTCATGGGCCGGGCCGGGCCGGGCTTGATCACACACGCCGCATGGAGCAGAAAATCCGTGGACCAGCTGAACTAAAAACGACTCCGACCCAAACAAATGAAATGTTGTGCTAAATAACAAAGCAAATGAAATGAGCGATTATTATTGCAACTAGTACTATTTTTTATGGGAACCTGCCGCAGATTATGATATAATAGTTCTTCTAATTGGGTCGATGAACCCCCAGACTTTCTGGTTAATACTCTTGCGAACGACGTGACCTTTTCACCAAATCAATAAAACGAGCCATGATGACATTTTCTAAAAAAAAGCTTTATAACTTTTGTTCATGCAGTCTTCTCTATCAAGAATGTATGCTGCCCTTTTTGTGACAAAACTTTCGATCTATTCATCTTTAATCACGGCAGTACAATAAACACCAGAAATAATAAAAATTACATCCAGATCTGTAAACCACCTAGCGACGACTATAAGCAAGTCAAAGGCGTGCCGCCATCGTCGCCCCTCCCTCGTCGGAGCAGTACTATCTCGCGTATCCCACCTTGTGATCATCTAGAGGCCGTAGCATAGTCTTCACCTCTTCAATGAGAAAACCATGTGTGAACCCGTCCCTCTTCAAATATGTCAGGGACTGTATGATGCAACCCATCTCCAGAACAAGCCTATGAACGTCTATATCCTTGCCATGGTGATCATGCATGATCGCACCACCACAACACAAGCGCTTGTCTGGAGCACCAATAGCACTTGCCTTCACATGTCCCGCCTCTGCCTTTTCCCATCGCTCACCAGTAGTCCATCTACGTGTCATCGGCCCCACGTTCTCACGAATAGCTTGCTTATAGTCGTCGCTACATGCGTTCGTGCAACTCAGGTGTAGTGACCCCCCCCCCCCCCCTTTACTCGAGCAGTGACAATTTAAATTTGGAATTATATATACTAAAAATGAACCTTGTCACTAGGAATATATGTGGTTAGCGTTCTTAAAGTAACCTCCCTCATCTTAGGGAGGGTGAGGCTAGGGTTTGGGATCGCCTTATCTTCTCTCCTCTCTATAAATGGAGTCTTCATCTTTTCCGTGTAGATATCCTCTTCTTATACGTCTTCCCAATCATGTTGTTTGCTCCACAAAATGCAAGCCCTCATTGGTTGGACAGGGCCGAGCTGGATCACCATACCACATCAAGGCTAAATCTATGACACTATCTCTATCTATGGAAATGCTTTAAAGGCAAATACCATCAAAGCTACCCATATATGTTTTGGAACCCTATCTGTTGCTAATCATAAGAACATCAACGGTATTATGCGTTGTGGTTTATGTGTTCCAATCTATGCTTGTGAAGTGTGCAATACCTGATCTTGCTCCCAACTTAATGTCTAAATTGTGGGCCCCACCCAAATAATATTAACCTTAATCCATAAATAGAAACATGTTTCCTTCTTCTATAAAAACTAGTCAATGTGCACATGCAATACACGTCTCAGTACTATTGTACATATACAATGCTTACCATTTCGAGCCACATGTTGTTACTTGCAGTTCAAGATATGCAATGGTTTGGAGTAAATCAATGCACTCTGCGAGTTTAAATAGTGACAAGATGTACTTTTGCTAACTTCCCTAAAACATACCAACATAAAATTTATTGCCAACATCCAGCACTCAGGCATCTTACCATGATGAAATGCCTAATGTTCATGTTTTATACATATGCCTCTATTGGGCAATATATTAAATGCATCCTACCGCACACTATTTCACCATTTACAGTTTGCAAGACTATACTTTCATCGAAAAATGTAGAAATCATAGAACACCCATGTAAATTTATTACTTCGATAAAAGCTGTGAAGCACTGAAACAAGAATGAAAGGAAACAATAATAACACCGACAAATAAGCTCCAAAAAATGTAGATATCATATAATATCATAATATATTTCTCATAGTATAAAGTAGCAGATAAGAGATGTGTGCTGATATATCTAAAGAAACAAAAAATCAATGAAAATGTAGTATGCCACTTGTATAAAGTTGAGGACTCAGATTCACAATAAATTATGAAATGTGCAATTCTCCATCCTCCTCACTTCCTCATCCAGGCATAAAGGTATCGAGATGTGAGTCTATCCCTTTCATACCATTGCGGACTTACAAAAAGTTACCAAATGTATATCTCACTTTTTCACAGAGATGCTAGAATTATATTGTACCACATGGGCCCAGAGGTGTCTCCGTCTTCAATGAGGAATGACTTGGCTAGAAGTGCAATTGATGTCCCCAACAACGTTGATATCACTGTACTGGAATATTTGGTAGATACAAAATTGCAGAGTATTCAGAAATGCGGGCTTGATTCTGACAATTGGCTCAGGTTACCCATAGATGATCTTACTCTGGTTGCACATAGAGTAAGGAATAAGCCCCCCTTTCAATCATGGATGAACCATAATAGCTCTTCCTACCTTATATTGTACATTATTGCCATCATGCATTGCCATATCTACAAGGACACTACACATAACTGAATCTGCAACCATTGAATAGAGGAAGAACATTATTGTGACTATTCTTTTTTTGAACTCCAGACATATTATAATTTTGCTGAACTCAATGTTACAACAATCTAATCCATCCAAGACATGTAGGAACAAGAAAAATGATGATCATCTATGTTGATAAAAAGGCACAAAATGTGAGCCAGCGGCAAGGCACTTCTCGACTAACATAAATACAACTCAATATACTTTAGTTGCTACTCCCTCCATAAAGAAACATAAGAGCGTTTAGACCACTACTTTAGTGATCTAAACGCTCTTATATTTCTTTACAGGGGGAGTACAATGTACCCAACAAATGATATCAACAAAGCTCATATCTAAACTATAGAAATTTATGAACTCGTCTCACATAATTTCCATACTTTCGAGTCACTTCAAGTATACATGATTCATAGACAAAATCACATACACATCAAAACTCACACTGACTGGATTGAGAATTTAATGTGTTAGCTCGTCGAGAGAGAAAATTTTATGAAGACTAATCCAGAATGAACTCATATAATCTTAACCATCACACTGATAAGGAATAGAAAGCGATCAAGTTTTGACTCCAAACATAGGACAAACAATAAACAAATAGCTCAAAATTTCTTGTCATGGGAGCTCATACATGCACCTCAATATTTGAGTCTCCTAAAAAATTATAAAGTATAAAGTGTAATTCTCCATCTAGATCAATTTGCAGAGACAAGATATAACATATATGTTGATGAATGGAAAGAGCACATTAGAATCACTAAAAATTCTCAAGATATAACAGACTCCATGAATCTCAATGATACTTGAGTGAACAGATTAATGACGAACCGTTCATTTTCTCTTTTTGGAGTAGATTAATGATGGACTACGGGTAATTCTTAGAAAGTAAAGGGGGCTTTCTAAAAAAGCGTGTGACAAACCAAGAATATCACCTTCTTTTATTAGTAGGTATGGATATAACAGGAGGAGGATGTGAGTTTGATCCCTAGAGAAGCATACTATTTTTTCTGGCCCGCAAGAGGTAGCAAATGCACCCAGATGCAATAGAAAGTAATGCACATGCCCAATAGCAACGCATGGGTAGACTATTAACGAAATGCACGAAACGTATTGGCAGAGTTTTTAACGGAATGCACAAAATGTTTTCTGCCGCACAAAAAAAACAAAAATGTTTTGTATACCTACTAAAAAAAGGACGTGCGTTCTTCTTCTTTGATTATGCACCCACATGTCTCATTTATCTAGTTTAATTATCCCACCAATCCATTTAATTAGGATCTAATCATCATGGATGGAATGCATGTTCAATTAGCCCACCAACATAGCACGTATAGAGGTTTAGGTGGCCTTGTCTCTCCTTGTTTCTCATGTGTATCATCGTGTCCCACAATCATGCCTTCGATTACAAAAATTAATGCCTTTGATGGTGCAACATCCTCCTTTCATATTCCTGGTAGCCACCACACAATCTTTGGGAGTTAATTTCTTTCGGATCTTTAGACACGTACATAAATCATCCGGGACATTATATAATTTGCTTGAGCTATGCATGTTCCCTCCTTTATCAAGTCTTTGTTTTGTTCTCTCTGTTTCTTGGATCTTGAGAAGGCTTGTTGATATTTCATGCAATTTGCAAGTGTATATAAATTGATGGGACTAGGTGTAAAAAATTGAGGTGGTACTATTAATTGGCCGACGAACCCTCTCTTCTAACACAATTCTATGCTTAGATTAGTCGATTGGAGCCGTCGTTTTGGTAGGGGAGATCCTGAGTTCGAATCCGACACGGATAACATTTATTTTCCTGTGTTTAGTACCACATCAGATAGGTATAGGACAAAATAATTCTATATGGTGAAGGGACAAAAATCCAGAGAAATGCACCTCCCTTTTATAGTAATAAGGTATAGAAAGATACTTGATTTATCAACACTCACCATTTGCCATGAGGCTGCACAATAAGAATCCAAAATAGATTACAAGGCTTCACCATTGCAGGAATTAGCTCTCATGTGGATCAAAGAGTAATCCACAAAGAGGAGATCTATAATAGATGGAGCATCCATGCAAATCTTAATTGCAATAATATTTTCATTCTCCCCCGCATGCACAAGAAGAGCAGTTAGACCCTACGTACACAACAAGAAAATATAGGGAGATAAAGGGTCTCCCTGTCTCAAACCTCTTGTGGGCTTTAAATTCTCATTTTTTTCTGAATTAAAACGAACCAGGTTTTCAACACTTGAAACACAATGAATAATGAAATTTACCCAATTTTCGTGAAAACCAAGCTTCAGCATAATTTCCTTCAGAAGAATCCACTCCACTCGGTCATATTCTTTATGCATGTCAAGCTTGATAGCACGCAAACCTTATTTACCTTCCCTCTTGTTTTTAATTGTGTGAAAGCACTAGTACACCACTAAAATATTATATGTAATCATTCTCTCAGGAACAAAAGCACTCCGAGTCAGGCAAATAATCTAAGGCAAAAGAGAACCTTCGAATAGGCAACCACCATTTTTGATATAACCTTACCAGCCACACCACATCGCACAAACTAATCGTTCTAAAATGAGTCACCTTTTTTGGTGCATTAATTCCGCATCATAACAGTTGGTTTATCATTCCACCCTGGCAGAATAGTACAAGTGTTCACCGCCTACAAACCCTCCTTAACAAGATCATTCCCTAACACTACTAGGAAAAAGGTTACTAGCAGCGCGGGTAAAATGGCTATTAGCAGCGCGAGTACCCGCTCTACTAGTATCGCGCTACGGCTAATAGTTAGTAGTAATGTGGGTTAAACTCGTGCTACTACTAACTTTGTTAGTAGTAGCGTGTGCCACCCACGCTACTGCTATTTCGTACCCGCGCCACTACTAACGAAATAGTAGTAGCGTGTCCATACTACCAACGCTACTAGTATCCTAAAAACTAATAGCAGGTAGTTTTTTCCCACGCCACTACTAACTAATTTATAATTAAAAAAATAAAATCCACCAATTCCATTTTATGCATACAGTTCCCAGTAAACACAATAGTGAGCATTGCTGGGCTCCTATTTCATGGTTAACCGTAAACCAAAGGAAATAAATCAGCCAAAAAACCTCATTATGCATTGCTACTCACAAATGACCACTTCAAAGAACATGCAAGTATCTATGTCATTAACAATTGCAAACATAAGTTTCTTTTTACTACAGTTTTTGTATGTACTATCACAAAGTTCCTCATTCTGTTCTCACTCAATAATAAGAAAAATGAAAAGAAAAGATAGAGATAATCTGCCACAATTGCACTTCGGTGTCATGGATTCAGGCTGCCGCTTCAACATCTCATTATCCTGCAGCACTCTGTCGCTATCTTCTACCTATGAATAAAAACAGATCTTACTTGTCAGAGAAGCAAATGTGAAACCTTATTACAACATGTATGCTAAGCCGCTAACCCATAGAGACAGCTAGAACAAATGTGAAAACTTTCCATGTTGCCGAGTAAGTATATGAGCACCCCTCAAAACATCAATTAGCAAGTACTTGACACATACAAACTTGTACATAAAAAATAACACTTCCGAATTTAATTGGCTTCAAAGATTGCAAGGAAGGCATACTGATGAGCTGCAATGCAATCTTCAATGTTCAATACATGTATACGCTATGCTCCTGCGGTGCAACCCCTAGCTCATGTGGCTTCACAAAGTCTACATTGCATAGGACATTTTTTAGCAAAGGGTGAAACTGTATACATATACATCTCAAATCATATGTAGTATGTGTCTAGTCATCCTACGATTGCCCGAGCTCAGAACTGTATTTCTTATAAAAACTTTAGACATGTTCAGGAAACACATGTAGTTAAAGACAAGTGTACATATCACCCATTTTATAGGTTCAAAGACAGATAACAAAAATTAACTAGACAAAGTTAGATGATAGTGAAGCTTAAAGCTGTAGTAAGAAATATTAGATATACACATTTTGAAAATCAACCTCGGTGGAACAACATAAGATTGCATTTAGATTTCCGAATTAAACATAGCCATATCTCATAGTTTAAAATAAAGGCACTCAACAGAAAAGTGCATAAAAGATTTCAAAATAACTCAACAAGATGCTTCAGCTAGCATCATAAGAGGGGATGTACATGTATAAAAATTGAGAGACCAAAGACCAAAGACCTTGTTGCGCTGTGCAGTCTCTTTTTCTTCTCTCCGCGAGAATTTGTGTCGTCTCTTTGAGCTGTGCAGCGTAGCATGCAACCTGATGTTGCTGAACCTGTGATGTTGCTGAACAAAGGAATATGCTTCTTTAGCTGATCATTTATTCCTGCATAAGCTGGAAATTTGGTTTGGTGGAACTTGACTTGCACAAATGTCTGAACCTAACCTCATATGGAGTACTACGTGAAGGAAATATGCCCTAGAGGCAATAATAAAGTTATTATTTATTTCCTTATTTCATGATAAATTTTTATTATTCATGCTAGAATTGTATTAACCGGAAACATAATACATGTGTGAATACATAGAGAAACAGAGTGTCACTAGTATGCCTCGACTAGCTCGTTAATCGAAGATGGTTGAGTTTCCTAGCCATGGACATGAGTTGTCATTTGATTAACGGGATCACATCATTAGGGGAATGATGTGATTAACTCAACCCATTCCATTAGCTTAGCACTTGATCGTTTAGTATGTTGCTATTGCTTTCTTCATGACTTATACATGTTCCTATGACTATGAGATTATGCAACTCCCGTTTACCGGAGGAACACTTTGTGTGCTACCAAACGTCACAACGTAACTGGGTGATTATAAAGGTGCTCTACAGGTGTCTCCGAAGGTACTTGTTGGGTTGGCGTATTTCGAGATTAAGATTTGTCACTCCGATTGTCAGAGAGGTATCTCTGGGCCCACTCGGTAATGCACATCACTATAAGCTATGCAAGCATTGTAACTAATGAGTTAGTTACGGGATGATGTATTACGGAACGAGTAAAGAGACTTGCCAGTAACGAGATTGAACTAGGTATTGAGATACCGACGATCGAATCTCGGGCAAGTAACATACCGATGGCAAAGGGAACAACGTATGTTGTTATGCGGTTTGACCGATAAAGATCTTCGTAGAATATGTGGGAGCCAATATGAACATCTAGGTTCCGCTATTGGTTATTGGCCGGAGACGTGTCTCGGTCATGTCTACATACTTCTCGAACCCGTAGGGTCCGCACGCTTAAAGTTTTGGTGACGATTGTATTATGAGTTTATGTGATTTGATGTACCAAAGGTAGTTCGGAGTCCCGGATGAGATCGGGGACATGACGAGGAGTCTCGAAATGGTCGAGACGTAAAGATCAATATATTGGACGACTATATTCGGACATCGGAAAGGTTCCGAGTGATTCAGGTATTTTCGAAGTACCGGGGAGTTACGGGAATTCACCGGGAGAAGTATTGGGCCTTACTGGGCCATACGGGAATAGAGGAGATGGGCCAAAAGGATGGAGGGGCGCGTCCCCCTCTGGTCCGAATTGGACAAGGGGTGCAGTCCCCTTTTCCTTCTCCCTCTGCCCCTCTTTCCTTCTCTCCTACTTCGGAAAGGAAAGGGGAATCCTACTAGGACTTGGGAGTCCTAGTAGGACTCCCCACACTTGGCGCGCCCCCTCTTGGGCCGGCCTCTCCCTCCCTCCTTTATATACGGGGGCAGGGGGGCACCTCTATACACAAAAAATGATCTCTTGATCTCTTAGCCGTGTGCGGTGCCCCCTCCACCATAATCCACCTCGATCATATCGTAGCAGTGCTTAGGCGAAGCCCTGCATCGGTAGCATCATAATCACCGTCATCACGCCGTCGTGCTGACGGAACTCTCCCTCGAAGCTCTGCTGGATCGGAGTTCGTGGGACGCCATCGAGCTGAACGTGTGCTGAACTCGGAGGTGCCATGCGTTCGGTACTTGGATTGGTCGGATCATGAAGACGTATGACTACATCAACCGCGTTGTGCTAACGCTTCCGCTTTCAGTCTACGAGGGTACGTGGACACACTCTCCCCTCTCGTTGCTATGCATCACCATGATCTTGTGTGTGCGTAGGATTTTTTTTGAAATTACTACGTTCCCCAACAGTGGCATCCGAGCCTGGTTTTATGCGTAGATGTTATATGCACGAGTAGAACACAAGTGAGTTGTGGGCGATACAAGTCATACTGCTTACCAGCATGTCACAAGTTGGTTAGGCGGTATTGTTGGATGAAGCGCCCGGACCGACATTACACGTATGCTTACGCGAGACTGGTTCTACCGACGTGCTTTGCACATAGGTGGCTGGCGGGTGTCAGTTTCTCCAACTTTAGTTGAACCGAGTGTGGCTACGCCCGGTCCTTCTGAAGGTTAAAACAACACTAACTTGACGAACTATCGTTGTGGTTTTGATGCGTAGGTAAGAACGGTTCTTGCTCAGCCCGTAGCAGCCACATAAAACTTGCAACAACAAAGTAGAGGACGTCTAACTTGTTTTTGCAGGGCATGTTGTGATGTGATATGGTCAAGGCATGATGCTATATTTTATTGTATGAGATGATCATGTTTTGTAACCGAGTTATCGGCAACTGGCAGGAGCCATATGGTTGTCGCTTTATTGTATGCAATGCAATCGCCCTGTCATTGCTTTACTTTATCACTAAGCGGTAGCGATAGTTGTAGAAGCAATAGTTGGCTAGACGACAACGATGCTACGATGGAGATCAAGGTGTCGCGCCGGTGATGATGGTGATCATGATAATGCTTCGGAGATGGAGATCACAAGCATAAGATGATGATGGCCATATCATATCACTTATATTGATTGCATGTGATGTTTATCTTTTATGCATCTTATTTTGCTTTGATTGGCGGTAGCATTATAAGATAATCTCTCACTAAATTTCAAGATAAAAGTGTTCTCCCTGAGTATGCACCGTTGCCAAAGTTCGTCGTGCCAAGACACCACGTGATGATGGGGTGTGATAAGCTCTACGTTCATCACAACGGGTGCAAGCCAGTTTTGCACACGCAGAATACTCGGGTTAAACTTGACGAGCCTAGCATATGAAGATATGGCCTCGAAACACTGAGACCGAAAGGTCGAGCGTGAATCATATAGTAGATATGATCAACATAGTGGTGTTCACCATTGAAAACTACTCCATCTCACGTGATGATCGGTTATGGTTTAGTTGATATGGATCACGTGATCACTTAGATGATTAGAGGGATGTCTATCTAAGTGGGAGTTCTTAAGTAATATGATTAATTGAACTTTAATTTATCATGAACTTAGTCCTGGTAGTATTAGCATATCTATGTTGTAGATCAATAGCTCGCGTTTAGCTCCCCTGTTTTATTTTTATATATTCCTAGAGAAAACTAAGTTGAAAGATGTTAGTAGAAATGATGCGGATTGGATTCGTGATCTGAGGATTATCTTCATTGCTGCACAGAAGAATTATGTCCTTGATGCACTGCTAGGTGATAGACCTATTGCAGGAGCAGATGCAGACGTTATGAATGTTTGACTAAGCTCGGTATAATAACTACTTGATAGTTTAGTGCACCATGCTTTACGGCTTAGAACCGAGACTTCAAATTTTTTTTGAACTCCACGGAGCATATAAGATGTTCCAAGAGTTGAAATTGGTATTTCATACTCATGCCCGTGTCGAGAGGTATGAGACCTCTGACAGTACTTTGCCTACAAGATGGAGGAGAATTGCTCAGCTAGTGAGCATGTGCTCAGAATGTCTGAGTACTACAATCACTTGAATCAAGTGGGAGTTAATCTTCCAGATAAGATAGTGATTGACAGAGCTCTCTAGTCACTATCACAAAGTTACTAGAACTTCGTGATGAACTATAATATGCAAGGGATAACAGAAACGATTCCCAAGCTCTTCGTGATGCTGAAATCGACGAAGGTAGAAATCAAGAAAAGCATCAAGTGTTGATGGTTGACAAGACCACTAGTTTCAAGAAAAAGGGCAAAGGGAAGAAGGGGAACTTCAAGAAGAACGGCAAGCAAGTTGCTACTCAAGTGAAGAAGCCCAAGTCTGGACCTAAGCCTGAAACTAAGTGCTTCTACTGCAAAGGGACTGGTCACTGGAAGCGAAACTATCCCAAGTATTTGGCGGATAAGAAGGGTGGCAAAGTACACAAAGGTATATTTAATATACATGTTATTGATGTGTACTTTACTAGTGTTTATAGCAACCCCTCAGTATTTGATACTAGTTCAGTTGCTAAAGATTAGTAACTCGAAACGGGAGTTGCAGAATGAACAGAGACTAGTTAAGGGTGAAGTGACGATGTGTGTTGGAAGTGGTTCCAAGATTGACATGATCATCATCGCACACTCCCTATACTTTCGGGATTAGTGTGGAAACTAAATAAGTGCTATTTGGTGTTTGCGTTGAGCATGAATATGATTTGATCATGTTTATTGCAATACGGTTATTCATTTAAGTTAGAGAATAATTGTTGTTCTGTTTACATGAATAAAACCTTATATGGTTACACACCCAATGAAAATGGTTCATTGGATCTCGATCATAGTGATACACATATTCATAATATTAAAGCCAAAAGATGCAAAGTTAATAATGATAGTGCAACTTATTTGTGGCACTACCGTTTAGGTCATATTGGTGTAAAGCGCATGAAGAAACTCCATGCTAATGGGCTTTTTGAATCACTTGATGCTTGCGAACCATGCCTCTTGGGCAAGATGACTAAAACGCCGTTCTCCAGAACAATGGAGCGAGCAACAGATTTGTTGGAAATCATACATACTGATGTATATGGTCCGATGAATATTGAGGCTCACGGCGGGTATCGTTATTTTCTGACCTTCACAGATGATTTGAGCAGATATGGGTATATCTACTTGATGAAACATAAGTCTAAAACATTTGAAAAGTTCATATAATTTCAGAGTGAAGTGGAAAATCATCGTAATAACAAGAAAATAAAGTTTTTACGATCTGATCGTGGAGGAGAATATTTGAGTTACGAGTTTGGTCTTCAATTAAAACAATGTGGAATAGTTTCACAAACTCATGCCACCCGGAACACCACAGCGCAATGGTGTGTCCGAACTTCATAACCGTACTTTATTGGATATATAGTGCAATCTATGATGTTTCCTACCAATTTACCACTATCGTTTTTGTGGTTATGCATTAGAGACGGCTGCATTCACGTTAAATAGGGCACCATCTAAATCCATTGAGACGACACCATAGGAACTGTGGTTTGGCAAGAAACCAAAGATGTCGTTTCTTAAAGTTTGGGGTTGCGATGCTTATGTGAAAAAGTTTCATCCTGATAAGCTCAAACCCAAATCGGAGAAATGTATCTTCATAGGATAGACAAAGGAGATTGTTGGGTACACCTTCTATCACAGATCAGAAGGCAAGATATTCGTTGCTAAGAATAGATCCTTTCTAGAGAAGGAGTTTTCTCTTGAAAGAAGTGAGTGGGAGGAAAGTAGAACTTGATGAGGTAACTGTACCTGCTCCCTTATTGGAAAGTAGTTCATCACAGAAACCAGTTCCTGTGACACCTACACCAATTAGTAAGGAAGCTAATGATGATGATCATGAAACTTTAGATCAAGTTACTACCGAACCTTGTAGGTTAACCAGAGTAAGATCCGCACCAGAGTGGTACAATAATCCTGTTCTGGAGGTCATGTTACTTGACCATTACGAACCTACGAACTATGAGGAAGCGATGATGAGCCCAGATTCCGCAAAATGGCTTGAGGCCATGAAATCTGAGATGGGATGCATGTATGAGAACAAAGTATGGACTTTGATTGACTTGCCCAATGGTTGGCGAGCCATTGAGATTAAATGTATCTTCAAGAGGAAGACAGGCGCTGATAGTAGTGTTACTATCTACAAAGCTAGAATTGTCGCAAAAGGTTTTCGACAAGTTCAAGGTGTTGACTACGATGAGAGTTTCTCACTCGTATCTATGCTTAAGTCTGTCCGAATCATGTTAGCAATTGCGGCATTTTATGAAATTTGGAAAATGGATGTAAAGACTGCATTCCTGAATGGATTTCTGGAAGAAGAGTTGTATATGATGCAACCTGAAGGTTTTGTCAATCCTAAAGGTGCTAACAAAATATGCAAGCTCCAGCAATCCATCTATGGACTGGTGCAAGCATCTCGGAGTTGGAATATACGCTTTGATAAGTTGATTAAAGCATATAGTTTTATAGAGACTTGTGGTGAATCCTGTATTTACAAGAAAGTGAGTGGGAGCACTACAACATTTCTGATAAGTATATGTGAATGACATATTGTTGATCGGAAATGATGTAGAATTATTCTGCAAAGCATAAAGGAGTGTTTGAAAGGAGTTTTTCAAAGAAAGACCTCGGTGAAGCTGCTTACATATTGAGCATCAAGATCTATAGAGATAGATCAAGACGCTTGATAAGTTTTTTTTCAATGAGTACATAACTTGACAAGATTTTGAAGTAGTTCAAAATGGAAACAGTCAAAGAAAGAGTTCTTGCTTGTGTTACAAGGTGTGAAGTTGAGTAAGACTCAAAGGCCGACCACGACAGAAGATAAAAAGAGAATGAAAGTCATTCCCTATGCCTCAACCATAGGTTCTATAAACTATGCCATGCTGTGTACCAGATCTATTGTATACCCTACACTGATTTTGGCAAGGGAGTACAATAGTGATCTAGGAGTAGATCACTGGACAGCGGTCAAAATTATCCTCATACTACTAGGGAAAACCCTAGCAGTAGCGCTGTTTTGTGCTCACTAGTAGCGCGGGTAGGTGCGCTACTAATAAGGCGCTACATCTATTGCTTAGCAGTAACGCGTGCCCGCACGCGCTACTGCTAGGACAAATAGCCGCAGTGTTTGTTCACTCCCACGCTACTGCTAATGTAACTACTGGCAGTGTGTTTTCTCTCCATCGCTACTAGTATTCTTTTTTTTTATTTTTAGTGTATTTATTCGCCATCGTACAAATATTGGTACAATACCAGGTATGAGGTTTACATCATTATGTCCATAACAGTGTGTCAAATGAAGGTGGATTAGGTTCAAGTGGAGGCAATATGTGGTGCATGTCAAAAGTATACTACTAATCCAAACTTGATCTAGTTTGGACTAGTAGTACTTTCGATGTGCACCACATGTTGCCTCCACTTGAATCTAATCCGCCAGCACAAGCTATTTAATCATCATCATAGTCATTACCACCAACAGTATTTATTTAATCACCACTAACACTAGCTAATAATAATCATCATAGTCATTACCACCAACACTAGCTATTTTATCATCATAGTAATAGTGTAGCACATCATCATCCTCAAACTCATTTCTAGCTGGCTAATCACTCCTGCTGCTCTCTCTTAGGTAAAATAACATAAAACATGTGTAGCTCTCCTCCTTGATCAAGTTGGAGCATGTAGATGAACCTGTCTCCTAATCATGGGTAGCGCATCTGTTTGCTGCCCCCTAGTACTTCTCTGCACTCCCCCATCACATATTTGGTCCAGTCTTGCACTATTAAGCATCCGTTGCTAATCTTGAATGCACTAAAGTAATCTGTAGGATATCTTGGCCGTAAGCTAATAATACTCATGGTACCTTTAGTCTCGATCCCATAAGGCACAACATTCATCGGGAGTCCCTGTTGAAGAACATCGTATGGTAACATACTTAGCAATGAAGTTTAGCTTCAAAAATAATGTATGGAAAAGATGCACTGAGGACAAATAGTAAAAATCTTACCATCCTTCCTAAATAGATGTGACCGTAGTTCATTACGAACACTATTGGTCGCACGTTTTCAGTACTAACATTTCTAAATGCAGGAAGAAAATTTGTCTTGACAGTATCAAGATCCTCAAGCCATGAAACATAATGACTTAGCTCCTCGCAGTTTAGTTCAGCCCCGGGACAGTAGTAGGTCCTGTCTACCAAGCGCTGGACATGTTTGCTTGCACCGAAATAAGCTGACAATACAAATTAGTTGTCAACTATTTTTGAATAAACAATATCAAAGACATAAATATGGTTGAGAAACTTACATAATGGTATAACTGGAGGCGTCTGCACATTGACCCAGATGTCGGTATTACCTTCAATATCATCTTCTGGACGAATATCAGGCTCAAATGCATAAGTCTTGCATAGTGATCGCCATGTTTTGCATCCAAAATAGGTGTAGTCGTCTGAATTGTATAATTTTACGTTGAAAATATAACCATGCTCGGTCTTCAAGTAAAATTTCTTTTCCTCCATAGTACGACTGAAACCTATCTTATCCAATACAAAAACTCTTGCATGGCAGGGGATACGCTAGTAGAATAGTAAAATAAGACTTGTCATGCTTAAATTATAAGTTGAAGCAAATGAAGCAAATGTCATGCTTAATTACGAAAAAAAGACTTGTCGTTCTGACTTACTGTATCCACTTCGAAGTTCTCGTCCAGCTTGATGCTGAAGCGCCTATCATCATCTAGGAAGATTCCGTCGCACAGGCCGCGCTCGTCTTCGCAGTATTTGCAAATACCGAAATCCTTTTCGTCGTCAGACTTTTCCTATGTTCATAGTTAAAACATCAATTGAAAATCGATCGAAGACAACTACCAGGATACTCAACACACAAATCCGGGGCTGTCAGGACCCCGATTACAAGTCACATCGATCTAGCCGGTAACACCTCATATCACTTTGCGGCCTCACGCACGGTATCCCACGGGTGTCGCCTTACCATGGCCTGGACCGTTTGCGCCTTTTGGCTCACATATATGATAGTGTCGCTAGCATCCATATGACAGAGAACCCGGGCCGACATGGCTAGTCGTGAACCCAAAGCGGCACAAACCTATGGAGACAGGCATACATGAATCACATCGAGCATGTCGGTCATCAACGAGTGATTTCGGGCTGTAGCACTGGGCTAACAGGACCCCGGGATCCCGGGCTGTAGCAGGCTAGGCAGGACTCCGGAAGTCACCGCGTGACATTTCCCTGAAGGGACAGACATATGAACGAAGTGAAACACATGCCGGCCAGTCAAGTGTCCTGAACAGTAGTGCTGGGCTAGCAGGACTCCGGTGAACCGGGCTGTAGCGGACTACTATGGCTCGAGGAACACTAGACTACATTTCCACATAAGAAAGGCTGCCAAGGATAAACAACTAGATTGTCGGATCCCACTCATACCAAGCATTTCAATCATACGCACAATATGCTCGATATGAGTACATACAACATGGCATCACAATAAAACTCTACAACTCAAGTACTTTATTTAAAGGGCTCCAGAGAGCCATACATAACATGTCATACAGATAGGGGTCACATGACCCGACACTCAAGTCATACAATCATACATGCACATGCGGAAGCAACTAGTCTGAGTACAGACTCTAAAAAGAAAGAAGGCTTCTCGAAGCCTGTCTATCTACATAGGGCCCTCCATGGCCGGGATCACCACCTGGGTGGCTAGTCACTCGTCGACGTCAAGGTCTACATAAAACCCATCGGAGGGGGCAGTGTTGTCGTCTGAAAACAATAAATAAGCAAACATGAGTACAAAGGTACTCAGCAAGTCTTACATCAGAACCTACTATACATGCTTATTCTCAAGAAGGTGGTGGGGTTGATGCAGCAAGCCAGCTTTGACTCTTGGCTAAGCTATCCTACGGAACTTCACCAGTAAAATAGTTTTTGCACACGAGTCCACTACTCACCAACACAATACTCCAACGGGGATCCTCCTTCGTCATCCTACGAGGGGGCCATCCTCGGTACTCACACTTATCTTGAGTCTTTTAGTAGTATCCATTAACTTGTCTATGAACTGTATATGCAAACAAGTAGTCCTTTACCGCGGACGCGGCTATTCGAATAGTTTTATACCCTGCAGGGGTGTACTTCGTCATACACGCTTTCACCACTTACCGCCGTTTACACGACATGTACTCGGCAACCTTCAAGCGGAAGCCCAGCGAGGGTGTCGGCCACGGCCTACCTAAACACTTAAGTCTCTAGTCCAGTTTTATCGCCTATCCAGGTTCCATCCGCAGGGAGTCCGGCCGAGGTTTCCACATACGGCCCCGAACGATGTGAACAGGGTCCCGAGACGCCAAACGGGCGCCCGGCATACCCGGCCACGGTGTATCTACCGCAACATAGCCCACCCCTAGGGTCAGCGCTACGCACGGCCGCCAACACATAACCTACAAACACCAGAAACTATTTGCAACTCCTGGACAGAGTACTAGGGTGATTAAGAAGCCGAGAGGGTCCATTGGTTTCGGGCCCAATGTGTGGTAGTAGCTGAATCTTAAATCACGCATACAGATCTCAGTTCTTAGGGATGGCCTCAATGAAACAACCCACCATGTACTCCTACATGGCCTCTCATCGATACCTTTACCAAAACATGTTCAACACATCCCTCACATTACCGGCACAAGCATTTCACTCTAGCCCATCACCCAGATGAACCAGACCTGACACAACTCTAAGCATAGCAGGCATAGCAAGGTAGGAAATCACAAAACATGGCTCAAACAACTCCTACACATGCTAGTGCGTTTCATCTAGTTACTGTGGCAATGACAGGTCATGCAGAGGATAAGGGTTCAACTACCGTAGCACACAGCAGTTTGAATCGCGTTGTCTTAATGCAGTAAACAAGAGCAGAAGCGAGAACATGGGTTTGTATCGGAGTGATCAATGGTTGCTTGCCTGATGGAGTGGTAACGGGATACTGCCCTTCTGTTGGATACTCGTGAATATCCTCGGAGGCAGAACCTACCACGAAGAACACATCGGAACACAATCAACACATGACGATATGCAACAATATGATGCATTCTATGACATGGCAATATGAGTGTGTCTTGGCCTAATGCAAGCTAAAATAGAAAGGGATGAACTCATTTGAACCAAAGATTCAAATATTAGCTCATTAAACATGGCATTTATAGTGCATTTCCTTATTCTGCCTAAACAGCAAGGTAAACTTGTTTTGTCATGCATGAAACCATTACATATGGATAGATTGAATTTTTCTGATAATTTTTCATATATAATTTATCTCATTTGGAGCTATGGTTGAATTTCTTTGAATTTTTGAAGTTTGAACTATTTTCTGGAATTTCCTGTATAAAAATAAATCCAGAAAATGCATTACTGCGTCAGCATTGCGTCATGCTGACCTCAGCAGGTCAAAGGCGCCAGCCCAGATCAAACCTGACTGGTGGGCCCCTTCTGTCAGCCTCTCAGTGCACTAACTACGTTTAGTTAGCCTAATTACTGGGCAGGGCCCACTAGTCAGTGACTATACTAATTAAACTAACCAATTTTTAGTTAGAAACTAATCTGGATAATTAGCAGAGGGGGGCCCACTTGTCATTGACTCAGGGGAGTCAACTGGGCCCACCCAGTCCATGTCAGTGGTCAAATCCGCCGGTCAACAGGGCTAATCCCGCCGGCATTGAGTCGCCGGTGAGGCCGAGACGGCGGAGGGCTTGGGAAAACGCCCTCAGGCGACCAAATCGACGGCGGAGACTATCTACGGATAGCTGGGAACGAGCCGCAGCGTTTGGTGGTGGTAGTTGGGCTCGGGGTGGCCGGAAACATCGCCGGCGACAAGCTTGGCTGTCGCCGGAGTCGGGTGAGGACGGTTTCGAGGCTACGGTGCACGGGAGGAAAAACTGGTGGTGGCTATGGGTTCCTGGTGCTGCGCTGAGCACGGTGAGGCACTCGGATGCGTGCTTGCACGGCCGTAGCCACGACGGCGACATGGCCGACGGCGACGAGCTCTCGGGTGTGGTGGAAACGGCGGCTACAGGGGCCAAAAGAGCACGGGGGCTAGGGGGAAAGGAAGAGGAGCTCACAGCGGAGTCGGAGAGGGGGTCAGCGAGCTCGGAGAGGTCCTGGTGGCGGCGAATCGACCGGAGATGGCTCGGGTGCCCGAGGTTGAAGACGAGGGCGAAGGCGGCGAAGCAGGGCTTCCGGCGAAGCGTGGCTCGGTGGGGAGGACGAGGGAGTCGTGGCGGAGCTAATGGGCTCGTCGGAGGGGCGAGGGAGTGGCTGTAGTGGCAACTACGGCGATCGGCAGCGAGGGACGTGCTCGGCCGTCGCGGGGGAGAGTGAGAGAGACAAGGGGGAGAGTGCGAGAGGATGAGAGGGAGACGTGGGGGTCGCGTGGTGTCCTCTGGGCGTCTCCCGGTGTCGGCAGAAGCAGGAGGTGGCCGGCACGCGGTGAGCACGCGCCCCTGCCTCCTGGCGCGAGGTAGGGGGTGACTGGCCGAGCCAGTAGGCTGTGCCGAGCCAGGTAAGGCCCAGGTGGGCTTCTTTCTCCTTTTTTTGATTTAGTTTCTGTTTTCTATTAAACTGCAACTGTTTAGCTTTATTTAAAATACTAAAACATTTCCAAAAATCCTGAAAATAAATGTGGCCTCTGTTTAGGTTATTTCCAACAGGAAACATTTACTCCCAGAATTATTTGAGCAATTAAGTTATTTTATAGCATTTAAATGCCCAAATTCAAATACTTATGATTTAATTCAATGACCTTCTGTTGACCTAGAAAATTGTGCACCAATTTTGCCAGAGGTTCTAACCTAAGACAAAGAGGGTGAACATTTTAGAAGGGCATTTCAGGTTCATTGAAATTATTTTTAGTAAACCCTAGTTGATTTCAGGAGGGGTGCTGGGGGTTCTGCCTTCCCCATTTCAAGTTTCTGATAAAAAGTAAACATGATGCACACTCTAATGCATGGACTAGCTAGGGTGTGACAACTCACCCCCACTCAAAAGAATCTCGTCCCGAGATTTAGGATCCTCTGGGAAGAAGGTGGGGTACTCGAGTCGAAGTCGATCCTCCCTTTCCCAAGTGGCTTCTTCCTCGGAATGATGTGACCATTGAACCTTGAGAAACTTGATATTATGCCGTCGAGTGGTACGCTCGGCTTGATCAACGATACGAACGGGATACTCCCGATAAGGGAGGTTATCTTGTAGATCAAGCGTTTCGTGGTCCACTCCACGGATAGGATCCGCGAAGCAACGCCTGAGTTGTGAAACGTGGAAGACATCATGAACTCTGGAAAGAAGTGGAGGTAGTTCCAATTGGTAGGCAACTTCTCCTCGTTTGGCAAGAATGCGAAAGGGTCCAATGTAACGAGGAGCCAATTTGCCTTTGTTACCGAAACGATGGGTTCCCTTTAACGGAGTAACCCGAAGGTAAGCCTTCTCGTCGACCTCATAAGTCATAGGCTTATGTTTACGATCATATTGACTCTTTTGACGAGATTGGGATGTTTTCAATTTCTCACGAATAACGCGAACCAGCTCTTCTGCTTCTGAATCATATCCGGGCCAAAGAGTTGTCTTTCCCCGGTTTCTGACCAGTTAAGAGGCGTTCGACATTTTCGTCCATAGAGAACTTCGAAAGGAGCCTTGCCTAAGCTGGCTTGATAACTATTGTTATAAGCAAACTCCGCGAATGGAAGGCATTTCTCCCAACTCATTCCGAACGAGATGACAGAAGCTCGGAGCATATCTTCCAGAATTTGATTGACTCGCTCTACTTGACCACTTGATTGAGGATGGAAGGCGGTACTAAAGGAGAGACGAGTTCCCATAGCATTTTGGAAACTTTCCCAAAATCGAGAGGTGAAGAGACTCCCACGGTCTGAGTTAATTTCCAATGGGACACCATGAAGAGACACTATTCGGGAGATGTATAAATCAGCTAGCTGGCTAGCGGTAATACTCTCACGAACAGGTAGAAAGTGGGCTACTTTGGAAAGTCAGTCAATCACAACAAAGACGGCATTATTCCCTCTCTTGGTCCTGGGAAACCCAGTGATGAAATCCATACTGATTTTATCCCATTTCCATTCAGGAATAGCCAAAGGTTGAAGCGTGCCAGCAGGCCGTTGATGCTTTGCTTTAACACGACGACAAACGTCGCGGCTAGCAATGTATTGAGCGATTTCTCTCTTCATCCTAGTCCACCAAAACCTCTGGCGTAGGTCTTGATACATTTTAGTACTACCGGGATGAATGGTGAGAGGGGATTCATGAGCTTCCTTAAGGATTAGTCGCCTCAGGTTTCGTGCCTTTGGAACCACTAGGCGATTCCCAAAGTATACGACACCTTGATCATCAATGGAGAAACAATTCGCGACTCCTTTCTTAATGTTTATCTTAATACGGGAGATTCCCGGATCTACCTCCTGTGCCTTGATGATCTGATCCGTAAGGGTAGGTTTCGCCACCAGGGTGGATAGGGATCCTCGAGGAACAATGTGAGGATTAAGCTTACAAAATTCCTCATGGGGAAGTGGTTGACTTTGTTGTAACATCAGGTTGTTACAATAGGACTTACGACTTAGTGCATCAGCCATGACATTGGCTTTGCCCGGGGTGTAAGTTATTCCTAAGTCGTAATCCGAGATCAACTCGACCCAACGTCTTTGCCTGAGATTCAAATCTGGTTGGGTGAAGATATATTTCAAACTTTGGTGATCAGTGAAGATCTCGCAACGATTACCGAGAAGGTAATGTCGCTAGGTTTTAAGGGCATGGACTACAGCTGCAAGCTCTAGATCATGTGTAGGATAATTTTCCTCATGCGGGTGTAATTGTCGTGAAGCATAGGCAATTACCTGAGGATCTTGCATGAGTATGCAACCTAGTCCTTGTCGCGAGGCGTCGTAATAGATAATAAAGTCCTTGGAGAAGTCTGGTGGTACCAGTACGGGGGCAGATGTCAGGCGTCTTTTCAGTTCCTGAAAACTGATCTCGCACTGTGGAGTCCACTCGAACTTTTTATCTTTCTTGAGGAGTTCAGTTAGAGGTTTAGCAACCTTGGAGAAATTCTCGACGAAGCGGCGGCAATAGCTCACTAGGCCAAGGAAACTCCGAACTTGCTTGATCGTTTCAGGTGGAGTCCAATCAGGGACGGCTTGAACTCGCTCGGGATTGACAGCAATACTATTACCAGAGATTACATGGCCTAGATAGGTCACTTCTGGCAACCAAAATTCACACTTGGAGAACTTGGCATAAAGGCGATGCTCTCGAAGTTTCATCAATACCAGCCTTAGATGTACGGCATGTTCCTCTTCATTCTTGGAGTAGATGAGTATGTCATCGAGGTATACTACGACGAATTTATCCAAGTACTCCATGAAGACTGAGTTCATTAACCGAGAGAAGGTAGCCAGGGCATTGGTTAAACCGAAGGACATGACGGTGTACTTGTATTGGCCATATCGAGTAACAAAGGCCGTTTTGGGTATGTCCCCGTTTCTGATTTTGATTTGATGGTAGCCCAACCTCAAATCCATCTTGGAGAAGACTGAGGATCCAGCGAGCTGGTCATACAGATCGTTGATCCTGGGAAGCGGATATTTGTTCTTGATGGTGACCAAATTGACAGGTCGGTAATCCACAACCATTCGATCCGTTCCATCCTTCTTCTTAACGAAGAGGATGGGGCAAGCCCAAGGAGAGGAACTAGGACGGATGAAACCCTTTTTCAAGGACTCATCGAGTTGGTTCTTAAGCTCGGCTAGTTCTAGGGGTGCCATCTTATAGGGTCTTCTAGAGATTGGAACGGTTCCTGGAACAAGGTCTATCACAAACTCAACATCCCTGTCAGGTGGAACACCTGGCAGTTCTTCTGGAAAGACATCCGGAAAGTCTCGGACTACCGGAACGTCCTCAAGGTCTGGAAGGGGGTTGGCATTTAGGGAGTAAAGCTGGCTCTTGGCCACTCGAGTTAAGACATTAACTGTCTTGCCCGAGGGGTGAGTAAGTTGAACGGTTCTAGTGGCACAATCGATCTTAGCATAATGAGCTGACATCCAGTCCCTACCCAATATGATGTTTATGTCGGAGGACTTGAGAGCTATTAAGGATGCAAGGAAGACAAGTCTGTCGACAAGAATTTCGTTCCCATGGCTTACTCTAGAAGTTTGCCATCTAGAGCCAGGGGTTTGAATTTCCATGGTAGAGGACATGTCACAGAATGTCGTGTTATGCAGTCGAGCATAGTTCTCGGATATGAATTAATGAGATGCTCCAGTATCGAAAAGAACAGATGCCGGATGGCAGTTAACAAGGAGCGTACCAAGGACGACGTTAGGATCCTCATGAGCCTCCTCAGCTGAAACATAATTGACATGGCCACGTGCAGTGGTGGCCGGCTTGGCGTAGAAAGTCTTCCCCGCGGGCTTACCACGGCCAACGGACTTTCCAGCTTGATTGGGGTTGTTTTGGGGACACTCTCGGCTATAGTGACCCGGCTCTCCACACTTGAAGCATGTCACCAAATTGGGGCGTGGAGCAGCATTAGCAGCGGGGCCACCATAGGGCTTGGGCGGTGCAAATTGCTGGTTGGGACGAGGCGCCTTAAAGGATGGCCTCAGGATGAACCTGGGTGGCAGTGCCGTGCTTGGAATCCACACCCGGTGCTTCTGAGCTCCAGAGCCGGATGAAGAGCCAAAATCACGGGAGTGCTTGCGTGAAGCGTCATAATCAGTTTGACCTGTCTCAGCACTGATGGCTTTATTGACCAACTTCTGAAAGGAAGCGCACTCGTGCAGACGGAGATCGCGGCGAAGCTCAGGGCTAAGTCCCTTGCGGAACCTTGCCTGCTTCTTAGCATCAGTAGAAACCTCTTCAGGGGCATAGTGTGCCAGATTCCCAAATTCACGGCTATATGCATCCACAGTCAGTCTTCCTTGGGTGAAGTTGCAGAACTCCTCCCTCTGGCGATCCATGAGGCCTTCCGGAATGTGATGCTCACGGAAAGCCTCACTGAATTCAGCCCAAGTAGTGATTTGGCCGACCAGGCGCATAGCTTCGAAGTTTTCCCACCAGAGGCTAGCAGGGCCTTCGAGGTGATAGGCAGCATAGGTAACCTTGTCGGCTTCGGCTACGTTGGCAGAACGTAGCTTGTGGGTGATGCTGCGAAGCCAGTCATCCGCGTCGAGGGGCTCGACGGAATGGTTGAACTTTGGTGGGTACAGCTTGATAAAGTCATTGATTGACACCAAGTCATTTCGTGGGTGGCGTGCAGTGTTCTGCTCAATCCGCTCCAGCAGGCGGTTAGTCTCACGCTTGTTTCTTTCCGCCTCCAGCATCACTTCGGCCAGAGAAGGCGGGTGAGGCAGATTTTCACTTCTAGCTGCACTGGCTTCCCCCTCCTCCGGGGCAGCAGGGTTGCTGCGGGTGTTGACCATCCTAGGGGAAAACAAGACAACGGTTTAGACAAGGATGGCTCAACTTAGCAAGGAAGTGCAGAATGTAATGGATAACACGGAATGCAGAGACGTTCATCCGTATGTCATGGTAATATAAAACTGCCATATATATACCAACGGTCATACACATCATACATAGTTTAGTACAAGCCCAGGCTACAGTACCACTATGATGAAAGATGTTACATCTCATCGGAGGCATTCCAAGATCCTATACATTATTTGTCTACACCTCCGGAATCGATTACATGCAAAGTCATATTCCACAAGTCACATAGGACAGTGGAGATACGACTACTACAACACTAGTGGTACTACTACTAACTCAGACAACTCCGTAGTAGTTCTCATAGAAGTCACCTTCGTAGCCTGGAAGTTCAACATGACCATCCGGGAACAGACAGTCCTGAGGAGCCTATGGACCAAAGGGGCTAGGATGAGGTCTTGGACCAACAAAAGGTGGCCTGCGGGGACCACGGGGTGGGGTGATGCCTCCCACATCACGCCAATCCACCATGTCTGGCAGAGCTGATCTCACAGGATACAGATCCCTTGTATCCATACATCCAGCTTGCACCGTAGGTGCAAACCGAGTCAATGTGGCCCAATGATCAGCATGGGTATTGAAAAGCTCCAGCCTCAAGGCCCGATTCTCTCGGTCCTTATCTTCGAGCATCTCAGCAGTGGTACGAGTTAATGAGTCCTCCTGAGTGGAGTCAGCATAGATAGCCTGAAGATACCCTTGCGCTCCCAGAAGTGAAGCTGGCATGTAACGGAAGTCGGTGTTCCGTAGCAGGCCAGTCCGGACTCGCAAAATGGTCATCATGGAATAGGCAGCATCCTGCACAGCCATCTCAACAGTAACCCCGAGTCCATAGGAACAGTGAAGGGGCTCGGTAGATCCAGGATAAGAAGGAAATATCCTGACGGTGCAGAGATACTGGCTTTGATTAAAGTTGCAAAACTGCTCTTCGACGGTGTATTCGGGATACCAACGGTAACCCATCTCGATCATGACCCGAACTAACATAGCAGTATGACCGGGCACGTCGAGGCACCTGGTCAGGCGAACCACTTGGTTATGAACACGGTTGGCCATCTGAAAGCACAACCACAAGGCAAAGACATTAGAATTTCTAGGGAAAATTGGACAGCATAACGGCTATAAATGCTTAGAAAAGGATTTGAGACATCCACAACAATTCACAATACCACTCAACAACATCATATCAAGGTTCTGATTCAATTAGCAATATACTAAGAATAGTAGAAACTGAACTGAGACTTGTAACAACAATCCTATAAGCTACTACGGATTAGTAACACGTGAACCTGATAGAAGAAGAGAGCCTAGTCCTTAACCCACGTTGAATGAGGAGAGAATGACTCAGATCAGAGGCATAGGTGAAGGAGTAAAAGAACCTTACGTACCCTTCCACAATCAATTCCCCTACATATAACTAAAGCATTTCTAGACTCGACATCGACCAGTTTGGCTCAACGAACCTACAGGCAGTCCGGCTCTGATGCCAACGCTGTCAGGACCCCGATTCCAAGTCACATCGATCTAGCCGGTAACACCTCATATCACTTTGCGGCCTCACGCACGGTATCCCACGGGTGTCGCCTTACCATGGCCGGGACTGTTTGCGCCTTTTGGCTCACGTATATGATAGTGTCGCTAGCATCCATATGACAGAGAACCCGGGCCGACATGGCTAGTCGTGAACCCAAAGCGGCACAAACCTATGGAGACAGGCATACATGAATCACATCGAGCATGTCGGTCATCAACGAGTGATTCCGGGCTGTAGCATTGGGCTAACAGGACTCCGGGGATCCCGGGCTGTAGCAGGCTAGGCAGGACTCCGGAAGTCACCGCGTGACATTTCCCCGAAGGGACAGACATAGGAACGAAGTGAAACACATGCCGGCCAGTCAAGTGTCCTGAACAGTAGTGCTGGGCTAGCAGGACTCCGGTGAACCGGGCTGTAGCGGACTACTATGGCTCGAGGAACACTAGACTACATTTCCACATAAGAAAGGCTGCCAAGGATAAACAACTAGATTGTCGGATCCCACTCATAGCAAGCATTTCAATCATACACACAATATGCTCGATATGAGTACATACAACATGGCATCACAACAAAACTCTACAACTCAAGTACTTTATTTAAAGGGCTCCAGAGAGCCATACATAACATGTCATACAGATAGGGGTCACATGACCCGACACTCAAGTCATACAATCATACATGCACATGCGGAAGCAACTAGTCTGAGTACAGACTCTAAAAAGAAAGAAGGCTTCTCGAAGCCTGTCTATCTACATAGGGCCCTCCATGGCCGGGATCACCACCTGGGTGGCTAGTCACTCGTCGATGTCAAGGTCTACATAAAACCCATCGGAGGGGGCAGTGTTGTCGTCTGAAAACAATAAATAAGCAAACATGAGTACAAAGGTACTCAGCAAGTCTTACATCAGAACCTACTATACATGCTTATTCTCAAGAAGGTGGTAGGGTTGATGCAGCAAGCCAGCTTTGACTCTTGGCTAAGCTATCCTACGGAACTTCACCAGTAAAATAGTTTCCGCACACGAGTCCACTACTCACCAACACAATACTCCACCGGGGATCCTCCTTCGTCATCCTACGAGGGGGCCATCCTCGGTACTCACACTTATCTTGAGTCTTTTAGTAGTATCCATTAACTTGTCTATGAACTGTATATGCAATCAAGTAGTCCTTTACCGCGGACGCGGCTATTCGAATAGTTTTATACCCTGCAGGGGTGTACTTCGTCATACACGCTTTCACCACTTACCGCCGTTTACATGACATGTACTCGGCAACCTTCAAGCGGAAGCCCAGCGAGGGTGTCGGCCACGGCCTACCTAAACACTTAAGTCTCTAGTCCAGGTTTATCACCTATCCAGGTTCCATCCGCAAGGAGTCCGGCCGAGGTTTCCACATACGGCCCCGAACGATGTGAACAGGGTCCCGAGACGCCAAACGGGTGCCCGGCATACCCGGCCACGGTGTATCTACCGCAACATAGCCCACCCCTAGGGTCAGCGCTACGCACGGCCCCCAACACATAACCTACAAACACCAGAAACTATTTGCAACTCCTGGACAGAGTACTAGGGTGATTAAGAAGCCGAGAGGGTCCATTGGTTTCGGGCCCAATGTGTGGTAGTAGCTGAATCTTAAATCACGCATACAGATCTCAGTTCTTTGGGACGGCCTCAATGAAACAACCCACCATGTACTCCTACATGGCCTCTCATCGATACCTTTACCAAAACATGTTCAACACATCCCTCACATTACCGGCACAAGCATTTCACTCTAGCCCATCACCCAGATGAACCAGACCTGACACAACTCTAAGCATAGCAGGCATAGCAAGGTAGGAAATCACAAAACATGGCTCAAACAACTCCTACACATGCTAGTGGGTTTCATCTAGTTACTGTGGCAATGACAGGTCATGCAGAGGATAAGGGTTCAACTACCGTAGCACACAGCAGTTTGAATCGCGTTGTCTTAATGCAGTAAACAAGAGCAGAAGTGAGAACATGGGTTTGTATCAGAGTGATCAATGGTTTCTTGCCTGATGGAGTGGTAACGGGATACTGCCCTTCTGTTGGATACTCGTGAATATCCTCAGAGGCAGAACCTACCACGAAGAACACATCGAAACACAATCAACACATGACGATATGCAACAATATGATGCATTCTATGACATGGCAATATGAGTGTGTCTTGGCCTAATGCAAGCTAAAATAGAAAGGGATGAACTCATTTGAACCAAAGATTCAAATATTAGCTCATTAAACATGGCATTTATAGTGCATTTCCTTATTCTGCCTAAACAGCAAGGTTAACTTGTTTTTTCATGCATGAAACCATTACATATGGATAGATTGAATTTTTCTGATAATTTTTCATATATAATTTATCTCATTTGGAGCTATGGTTGAATTTCTATGAATTTTTGAAGTTTGAACTATTTTCTGGAATTTCCTGTATAAAAATAAATCCAGAAAATGCATTACTGCATCAGCATTGCGTCATGCTGACCTCAGCAGGTCAAAGGCGCCAGCCCAGGTCAAACCTGACTGGTGGGCCCCTGCTGTCAGCCTCTTAGTGCACTAACTACGTTTAGTTAGCCTAATTACTGGGCAGGGCCCACTAGTCAGTGACTATACTAATTAAACTAACCAATTTTTAGTTAGAAACTAATCTGGATAATTAGCAGAGGGGGGCCCACTTGTCATTGACTCAGGGGAGTCAACTGGGCCCACCCAGTCCACGTCAGTGGTCAAATCCGCCGGTCAACAGGGCTAATCCCGCCGGCGTTGAGTCGCCGGCGAGGCCGAGACGGCGGAGGGCTTCGGAAAACGCCCTCAGGCGACCAAATCGATGGCGGAGACTATCTACGGATAGCTGGGAACGAGCCGCAGCGTTTGGTGGTGGTAGTTGGGCTCGGGGTGGCAGGAAACATCGCCGGCGACGAGCTTGGCGGTCGCCGGAGTCGGGTGAGGACGGTTTCGAGGCTACGGTGCACAGGAGGAAAAACTGGTGGTGGCTACGGGTTCCTGGTGCTGCGCTGAGCACGATGAGGCGCTCGGACGCGTGCTTGCACGGGCGTAGCCACGACGGCGACATGGCCGATGGCGAGGAGCTCTCGGGTGCGGTGGAAACGGCGGCTACAGGGGCCAAAAGAACACGGGGGCTAGGGGGAAAGGAAAAGGAGCTCACAGCGGAGTCGGAGAGGGGGGCAGCGAGCTTGGAGAGGTCCTGGCGGCGGCGAATCGATCGGAGATGGCTCGGGTGCCCGAGGTTGAAGACGAGGGCGAAGCAGGGCTTCCGGCGAAGCGTGGCTCGGTGGGGAGGACGAGGGAGTCGTGGCGGAGCTAATGGGCTCGTCGGAGGGGCGAGGGAGTGGTTGAAGTGGCAACTACGGCGATCGGCGGCGAGGGACGTGCTCGGCCGTCGCAGGGGAGAGTGAGAGAGACGAGGGGGAGAGTGCGAGAGGATGAGAGGGAGACGTGGGGGTCGCGTGGCGTCCTCTGGGCGTCTCCCGGCGTCGGCAGAAGCAGGAGGTGGCCAGCGCGTGGCCGGCGCGCGGCGAGCACGCGCCCCTGCCTCCTGGCGCGAGGTAGGGGGTGACTGGCCGAGCCAGTAGGCTGGGTCGAGCCAGGTAAGGCCAAGGTGGGCTTCTTTCTCCTTTTTTTGATTTAGTTTCTGTTTTCTATTAAACTGCAACTGTTTAGCTTTATTTAAAATACTAAAACATTTCCAAAAATCCTGAAAATAAATGTGGCCTCTGTTTAGGTTATTTCCAACAGGAAACATTTACTCCCAGAATTATTTGAGCAATTAAGTTATTTTATAGCATTTAAATGCCCAAATTCAAATACTTATGATTTAATTCAATGACCTTCTGTTGACCTAGAAAATTGTGCACCAATTTTGCCAGAGGTTCTAACCTAAGACAAAGAGGGTGAACATTTTAGAAGGGCATTTCAGGTTCATTGAAATTATTTTTAGTGAACCCTAGTTGATTTCAGGAGGGGTGCTGGGGGTTCTGCCTTGCCCATTTCAAGTTTCTGATAAAAAGTAAACATGATGCACACTCTAATGCATGGACTAGCTAGGGTGTGACAGGGGCACTCGATATTTCCTACATATTCTGGCACAAGTCATGCCAAAATTCACGGAAAAATCCGGCATGACCTTTGCTAAAATAGGACATATCGAGTGCCTGAAATTTATCGGAACGGAAATGAATCAACACTCTGGCAAAACATAGGCCACTCGGAGGTGTAACCTGCAAACATGACCGGCCACTTGGGCAAGCACATATCCTATTTGAGCAACACAAGATATACATTTCAAAATATCTTATAGGACTCAAATTAGCATGCATTCAATAAGCAAAAGTAAATCATCTCATGCGTCCGTACATCATCGAATATTATCACTAATACATCCCGAATAGTGTCATACATATAACATCACTAATACAACTAAAACCCTAGCACACGACGGGTATCGGCGCGGGTGGTGGACACCCACAGAGAAGGAACCATCACGGGATCATAGCTCCAGTGAGATCGCTGGAGAACCTACCAGGTATTGGAGAACCTGTGCTCCAATGCAAACAAGTAGTGACGGACGTGCGCGTCCTCCTCACTGACACGGTGACGCACCACCTCCACGGGGTCCTCGAGCCTCTAGACCATCACTGGCCCACGCGACCGCCACCAAAGAAGGTTCGGGTCAACGACAGGCTAGCTCCTCACCAACCTGCGCCTCCCGGTAGGTAGCGCCTCTCAATACCACCCCGGCGGAGCCCAGTCCCGGACATGGCCCATCTGGTCAAGCAGGTGTCGTCCTCCGCCGACTCGACGACGAGGATGCGGGATATGCATCGTCGACGTCGATGCGGGAACAATTGCTTTAACTAAAAAAATAGCAACAAGTTCTTACTAACGAGTTCTATTAATTCAATTAGTTCTTACTAAAAATAAACTTACTATAAATAAAAATAAACTAATACCTAATTAGTACCTAGTTCTTACTAACTAATTAGTACCTAGGAACTACTGCCCTAATTACCATATAAGTAATTAACTAACTAGCACTAAAAATAGCCTAGGGTTCATACTAACTAGCACTAAATAGCTAGGGTTCATACTGACCAAAGAAGAGGGATCAGAAGGGGAGAGTGCTTACAAAGGGCGGGGAGAGAGATGGGGTCAGGGGAGATGGCCACTATAAGAAATATGTCAACTTGTGACCTTCTATTAGTGACCCTGGAAGAATTGGTCATAGATCTATGACCATTTCAGACCAATTGGTCAAAAGTTGTTCGGGGGCTCCAAAACCTAAACTATAACGACCATTTTGGTCACAAAGGTCGTAATTTCCTTACACGAAATGGTCATAAAGCAGATAACACTGGTCTGCTGCCTTATTTCTAGCTGATCATGACCAATATAGATGGTCATAACCTTGTAAATTGTGGTGGGTTGCTATGACTAGGCGCCACCTCATCAGTTTTGCCTATGTGTCATGTCCATGTGGCAGTTTTTGCCCTAGGTTGTGAAGCAACCTATATTTCTGTCATTCCCAAAATTCCCAAAAAAATCTCATAAATTCTTTGGGTCATATCTTCATCAAATATGTAAAAATCCTTCCTTGCCTAGTTCAAAACTAATTCAACAATATTCATTTTCCTATTCTGTTCACGACAGCACTTTATGAAGGAAGTGCTATTTCTATATTCTTGATTGCCCTCGGAATTTTTGGGCACTCTTTCCTATCCAAATCATTACCGCATGACAAAATTCAGCTCCACTTGCCTAGCAAATCTTCCTCGGCAAATTTCCAAAGTTTTTGTCCACCTAGAAGCATTGTGAAGGAAGTACCTTTTTTATATATCGAAATGACATGAAATTTATACAGTTCCTTCATATGCCCAAATTATCACCCTCATCCAAATTGCAGCTCAGTCAAAACATCTATGTGAGCCCAGGTGCAATTTATATTTTATGGCCAAATTGGCACGTTGCAAAGAAAGTGTTATCTAGACCCCTCCTATTACCCTCATACTTTTCGGGCACTCTTCCATACCCAAATCATTGCCACATGATAATATTCAGCTCAATTTTCCTAGTAAATATTTCTCAGGAAATTTTCAAAGTTTCTACCTCGAGAGAAGCTTTGTGAAGTAAGTACTAGCTAGGCTTACCCAAATGATCTGAAAATTTACCAACGCATGACCATACCTATGTAACTTACTTACACCAATTTTTAGCTCATTTCATTCATCCAATCTCTCTCACTAGTTTTCCCAAGTTTTTGTCCATAGAAGAGAATTGTGAAGGAAGTACCAGTTTGGCATTTCCAAATAGTATCCATTTTCTACAGTGGTTTCCTATGCCCAAATAACCATCCTCCACCTAATGCCAGCTCAATCCGTTCATTATTTTGAGCCGAGCTTCAACATTCGTAGTTATGTCCAGTGTGGTAGTTCGCAAAGCAAGTACCACCTAGGCTCCTCCTTTTGAGCTGAAATTTTTTGAAGACGGTCTTCTTAGTAACTGATCATCCTCAGCCAAAACTCACGCCCATTAGCCATGTACATTTCCCGTACCGCTAATCAAACACTTGGCTATTAATTCATGTTTGAGCATCGATCGGCCTCCTCGTGAGAATCTTATGTTGTAATTTTCTTCCTAGCACCAACCTGGGGAGTGCCCAACCCACTAGACATGCCTAGGCCACCCAGAATGCATGGCAACGCCACGGTCACGCGGTGACCACGCGGCGGGCATGCGAGTTTACGCGCTCTAGAGTTGGGGCCCTCGGCCACTGTCCAAACCTCTACGTATTGCCACCAAACCATGTATTTATGATTAAATAGGTCCTTATGTAACTAGAAATAATTTTTGGAAAAAATAAATAGCAAACTATGAGGTAGCTGCAGTTCAAATTTGACCCGCTTCCTCCTGAATCGGTGGAAATGTGGTCAAAACGGCGGGCTTGACCGTTCCTAGGTAGCGGTTGAATCTTGGAATTTTTTTGGTGTTTCTATGATTAAATAGATACTTATGTACCTATAAATGATTTTTGGAAAAAATAAAGAGCAAACTACGAGGTAGCTACAGTTCAAATTTGATCCGCTTCCAACTAAATCAGCGGAAATTTGTCTTTTTCATGAGAGGTGGATCAAAAAAAAATTACACCCAACCATTTTGTCAATTGTGCATTAAATATGGCCTAGTATTTTATAAAAATGATTTGGTCCAATTTTGCAACAATTATTTGGTAGTTCCTTCACAAAAAAACCTCCTTTTGGGCACTCGAAAAATGGAAAATAGTTTTTTCGTCCAACGAAAATGAAAACTTCCTTAGGCAACATTGTTTGCCATTCCAATATGCACCCTTGTGCACAATATGAGATCATTTGAACAAACTATGCCATGAATGTGGCCATAAGATTGATCATTTGGCTTGAAAGCCATTGACCTTCACACATGATAGCTCATTCCTGAGAACACTTTTTAAAAATAATTATCGTATTACAAGTTTATTATTTTTCCCGGAAACTTAATCACATATAATGAGACAATGCGAAGGTTTTCCAATTTTTTGATTTTTTTTTTGAATTTTTTATGCCCGTTTCAAAATGTGGTCAAAACGACGGGCTTGACTGTTCCTAGGTAGCGGTTGAATCTTGGAATTTTTTTGGTGTTTCTCTGATTAAATAGATACTTATGTACCTATAAATGATTTTTGGAAAAAATAAAGAGCAAACTACGAGAATCGACGAGAATTTGTATTTTTCACCAGAGGTGGATAAAAACTTTTTACACCCAACCATTTGGTCAATTGTGCATTAAATATGTCCTAGTATTTTAGAAAATTGATTTGGTACAATTTTGCAACAAATATATGGTAGGTCCTTCACAAAAAACTCATTTTGGGCACTCGAAAAGAATGAAAAATGAATTTTTTGTCCAAAGAAAATGAAAACTTCCTTAGGCAACATTGTTTGTCATTCCAAAATGCACCCTTGTGCACAATATGAGATCATTTAAACGAACCATGCCATTCCAAAATGCACCCTTGTGAAAAAAACACAAGAGAAACAAATAGAAAAACACAACTACATAAGCTTAAAAAAGTATTTGATGTGCTCCACATGTGCTATGATTGTGAATTATAAAATTGATGTGCTCCAAATTTGCAACAAATATTTGCTAGGTTATTTATAAAAATATCATTTTGGACACTCGAAAAATGAGTCTCTTACAAAAAAGCTCATATCTTAGAACACTTTTTTTAATGATATTAACAATATTCAAAGTTTGTTATTTTTACTGAAAAGTAGGTCACACTTGGTGACACAATGCGAAGGTTTTTTATTTCTATATTTTTATAAATTTCTTAGGTCGTCAAATGGCAGACATGATTCAAAATCTTATTTTCAATCGATTACGACCAATTTAAATGGTCTTAACATCATCAAAGAGGATACTCTGTTCTGATTGGTCTAAAATCAGCTCACGCGGATCATGCCTTAAGCACCGTCGGATGCGCCCCGATCGAACGGCAGCCCACACCCCCCTCGTCGCTCTCACCCCGTATCCCTCTCACCCACGAAACCCTAGTCCCCTTCTCCCAATCGTCGCCGCCGCCTTCTCCCTCCCAGATCCAATCCAAGTCAGAGCCCGTCGGCCACCTCCATCTCCATTCCTGCGCGCGTCGGCCACCTCCCTGCGGCGGAGCTCGACCCTGTCAGTATCCCCCGAAACGAAACCCACCACTGCCGACTTTGTCTCCCCAACCAACCACAACCCACCGGCGACCTCCTCCCACTCTCCCTCTCCCTCTCCGCCGGTGCCCCCTCACCTCCCCTCCCATCCTCTTGTCTCCCTACTAGGCCCCAGATCGACTCGGCCTTCTCCTTCTCAGGCCACGACCAGATTCGCTCCGGCGTTCCCGCATCGGCGCCGTCATGGACCTTCCTCCTCCTTCTCCACGACCACGCTACGGCAGAGGAATCCTCCTCCTCCCACCGCCACCGCCACCGCGCCCTCCTCCTTCCACCTCCACATCCATGCATCCATCCCTTCCTCCCTCCTCGCGCCCGAAACCCTAGCCCGCGGGCGGCCATGTCGACCGAGGTCAGGATCCGCAGCATCCTCTTCTCCTCCAAGAGCAAGAACAGGAACGTCCGCAAGGGTATGCGATGAATCCCTTCTCTTCTTCTGGCCTTCTTCATCTCCGCATCTGATTCGTGCGTGCGGCCGTCTATGCAGTCAGTTTGCTCCCTCCGATCTGCTCTGCTTGCGTGAAGGGGCCCGGCCAAGGAGAAGCTGCTGCTTCAGCTTTTTCCTCCTCCCCGATGTGTGTAGGTGGTAAGCCATCTCCATCTCCCTCCTCCTCTCTCACCCCCATCTCGTCTCTGTAGGAAAGCAGTCTACATGTTAGCAGGCACATGAGTCAATCAAAACACCTTTTTGATTCATATATACATGTTCTGAGAGGAGAACCGTGTTAAGGAATATATCACCGTGTGTGATGCATATTTCCTTCCCAACTGAATTCCAAGGTTGTATTCATTTCCTCGAAGAAATGTTTGAACCTTTTGCTGTAAATTTGTAGATTGATTTTAGTTTTCACAACATTTTCTGTTGCTTGCCTGAATGAAATTAGTAGTCACTATTCAGATAACTGAATAATTAGACACTCTTGTGTGTAGTCTCTGTTGGAAATATATACTGTGCTTGACAGAATGGCAAATGAATAATAATTAGGAAACATTTATTTTCTAGGGATGAAATTGTAGTCCCAATCTCTGATTCACTGCAAATTGTAGTCCTAATCTCTGCAATTGTTTATAAATGGATGAAATTCTAGTGTATCAGTACAATAATCTCTTAAGGTTGCTTACATTTTGGTTCAGAGCACGGACGACATCCGATGTTCAGACCATAAATTGACTACTGTGTAACATTATGGTCGATGCCTTTTCTTTTCTAATCATCCCTGGTTCCATTATATCAGAATGAAACCAGAGTAGTACAAAGTCCAGCTAAATTAGTTACTATGAAGCATTATCGAATGTTGTTCTTCCCTGCTCTTGCTGGCGTCCTTTTAATTCCATATGTGTTTTTGTAGTTGAAGGAGTTCAATCTGGGCAGCCGGAGGCGTACGAGTTCTAGGACATGCGCCGCACATCGTTGACCTCCAGGTCATCAAGAACGCCTGGGACGACAAGAGCTACCTCCTCATGCCGGTACCAATACATCTTCATACACGTGCATGCATTGGTTAATCTGCAGATTGATTGATTAGCAATGGCGTGGCGTTTTCTGCAGAGCACGTCCAAGATGGCGAGCAGGACGAGGTACTGCATGGGGAGGATCAAGTCTTCCGTTGTCCCCCTCGCCAACTACTCCCTCGACAGCACCGCCTCTCCAGGTACATGTATACCAAGCAGAGTATGCAAGTACTTGTACACCGTACCGCGTATGCAGCTTCCAGAGTAATTTCCTTGTTTCCACGTCTGCTTGCAGTGTCCCAAGTATACACGTTTATTCTAGTTATATGCTTGCAAGGTTAGATCATAGTCTGACAGTTTGTTTGCACAGTATGCTATCATTTAGCTGCAGTTAATCAGCTTATGTACTAGGCGTTCCTGAAACCTTAGGCCATAAGCAACGAGTGACATGATGATGTATCCCTCCTACATCCTAGCTCTCTATGGAGTAGGGCTGCTGTTCCACCGTTGCGAGCTAACTTGATGTGTTCTGTTTTGGAGTATGTAATGTTACTCTCTTTTTGGCCAGCTGGGTGCTTTTCTAGTTCAACATAACATCTTTGGCTTGAGTTCTCTTTTCATTATTTGTATAATTGAAAATTGGAAATTCTGCCCTCTGCCATTTTGGACCCTGGTGATTCACTAGGAATTTTCCATGCCCCTTGGAATCTAACACGTCCTTCTCCACATCTTAAACTAACAAGCATGGGTTATGAGTTTAGCTATGAAGTTCTTTTTGTTTGTCGTGTGTTGTAAAATTCCTTGTTGTTTATTCCTGTTGGCTAAGTATATGGTATGACAATTTTTGTAGGTGAACGTTCCGAAGACCAAGAAGACCTACTGCAAGAACAAGGAGTGCAAGAAGCACACCCTCCACAAGGTTACCTAGTACAAGAAAGGCAAGGATAGCCTTTCTGCATGTTTATTTGGATCCACTGAACCTTTGCACGGCTAATCTCTCAAGTTTGTATATACATAGACAAGTTTTTTGAAAGTGTGACTCCATAGTATTGAGAAGTAATCATGTTTCCTTTAGTTTTCTGATGTGAAAGTTTCTTGAAAGTAGAGCTTTTCTTAACTAATCAAGAACTCGACTATTTTCCCCTGATATCGTCGTTGCCCAGTCCAAGTCCGTTTGGGCTTGTAATAACGGAGTATTTGTACTTGTTTACAATGTTTTTAGGCACTGGTACGAAAGCTGCCCTTGACACGAACATAGTATACCACAGTATATATACTACCAAATATAATTCAGCATCTTGTTTTCGTCAATTGATGTGTTCCTGCTTCCTATTGTCAAGCCCAAACCCACCGAATTACCTAGTATCTCTGTTCATCTCTTCATATCGAAGCTCATCAAACTTGTCAGCTCTATGCTTTCATCTTGATTTGTACATCATCCTGAAATATATAATCATGCTTTCATTCTGATTTGTACACCATCCTGGATGGTCTGCCCAAACGATGCTCATAGCGTTTCTGTTAGCCTGTGTTACAACTCTTTTTTTTATTTAAAGAACAACCAAGTGGCACAGTGGTTCTACTTCTCATAAATTGACAGAAAGGTTCTAGCATGTTTTCATTTGCAAGTAAAACTCGACCTTCTTTTAGTTGAGTGAATATGTTTCAGATATGGAACGTTTTACAGTACATTTCTTTCCTTCTAAATGTGAATTCATGTACATCATCAAGCATTTCACATTTGCTGTAGCACTATGTAATGGTGTACTTCTTTTAGAAATTCTGCTCCTTACATTTATAAATTCTACATATGGTTTCTCATCACTTGGTATATATAGCACGTTTTGGGCAACAAATTATTCAGCGTTCTATGTTAAAGCTTTCAACCTTGAAATCACATATTTGTTTGGGCATGTGCTATATGTACCATTTTAGAAGTAGTCCACATATTTCTGTCCTGCTATAGTCTTTTTTAAACTTCTTATGAGATTGAAGTATTCATTCTGATTTCTGATTTGCTGATTGTTGTAGACAGATGTTTGAAACCTCTTAACCGTGGACGACAACTACTTGAGAAGGACCATCATCACCCATCAAGTATGCCATTAAGGTAATTCACCAGTCCCTCCAGCACCAACTATCTATTTTCTCTAGTATGCTTAGGTTTTTCATGCTGTTGTGGTAGCCCCATTGCTGTTGCGTTGAATCTCATACCACCGCTGGTGCGCCTGTGGCTTGATGTGCTGTGATCTTTATCTGTGTAGGTTTTGTTTGATGATATGCTTAGATTATGATCATAAGCATGGTGGTTTGATGATGCTGAGGCCAGCTGTTAAACCATGATATAGTTGCTGGAACTGAGCTTAATATTCATGTGTGTATGTGTGTGTGTGTCGAGTAAAGTTGTGGTTTGTGCTGCTCCTTTATAACGTGATGAAACAAAGAATGTCCTTTACTCCTTTTTGAATGGAATGTTCATAATATATTGTCTCCAGGCTTTCTAATTTTTATCAGCTGATTCATGTAACAGGGCGTCCGTGGAAGGCCCAGTCCTGACTCTCTAGTGAGCCGACATTTGATCGCTGTTGAAGGAGCTACATGTAGAAGAAGAAAATACTTGTAGAGCTTGTAACTGATTCCCATAGTTGTAGAGCTTGTATCAACTAAGCTTGTATTATGTGTAACTTGTAGAACTTGGAAATGCTATAGCTTGTAGGACGTGTCATTTGTAGAGCTTGTAAATAAGCTTGTATATGCTACAGCTTGTAGGACGTGTCATTTGTAGAGCTTGTATTGAATCTGGCTATTGTTATATGAAGTATCTTGTGTGTTTTTTCCTTGCCAATTTAACTACTGGTTATTTTCTTGTTGTCAAATTGAAATATGAAGAATTTGGGCCTAATAGCTAGGACCCACTTATCAGAACCTGACAAGTGGGACCTGTTTGACTAGTGGACCCATTTTATAAAAAAAACTAAAACTGTTGTACAAAAAGGCCATGACCCATGAAATAAAAAGGCCGAATTGTTGGGCTTGGCCCATGAAGTTTGACCAAAAATTGACAGGAAAAAATATATAGAAAGGCTGAATTAATGGGCTCGGCCCATATAAACACCGAATTGGACCGGGCTGAATCTTGTGCCACGTCAGATTGCCACGCTGGATGCCTACGTGGCCTGGGGAGGTTGCTAGTGACCAAAACGCCACAGTAGACGTATTTTGGTCATAAACGTCTATGACCATTCCAGAAGAAAGGTCGCTATAGTCAGTTTATGATGGCCAGCTTTTGACCTTATGTTTTTGGTCAAAAAAGGTCACAAATGGAAATTTGTGACCATTCAGTGACCAATAGTGGTGGTCACAAGTTGACATATTTCTTGTAGTAGGCGGCACCGAGGCGCGGCAAGGCGGGGTCGGGGGAGACGGCGGCGAGGCAGGGTCGGGGGAGACGGCGGCGAGGCGGGTCGAGGGAGATGGTGGCGAGGCGGGGTCGGGAGAGACGGCGGCGAGGCGGGGTCGGGGGAGACGGCGGTGAGGCGGAGGCGACGAGGAATAGTAGAGGAGAATTGGGGGAGGAAGCAGAGGAGAGGGAATTAGGCCGCGCGGGGGGTTAGGTGAAAATAGCTTTAACAATAGCGTGGGGAGGAAAAACGCGTTGCTGCTAAAATCCATAGTAGTAGCGCTGTTCATAGAAGGGCGCTACTACTATACCTAGCACGTCGGGAATGGTGTGGCAATTATAGTAGTAGCGCGTTCTGTTCCTGCCGCGCTACTGCTAAGCGGGTAACAGTAGCACCGTTCTAGCAGACGCGCTACTGCTAAGTAGCAGTAGCGCCTCATTTTAACAAGCGCTACTGGTAACATTCTGTGTATAACGTTTTCCCTAGTAGTGTTAGTGGAATAAGGATATGTTTCTCAATTATGGAGGTGACAAAAGGTTCGTCGTAAAGAGTTAAGTCGATGCAAGCTTTGACACCGATCTGGATGACTCTAAGTCTCGATCTAGATACATATTGAAAGTGGGAGCAATTAGCTAGAGTAGCTCCTCGCAGAGCATTGTTGACATAGAAATTTGGAAAAATACACACGGATCTGAATATGGCAGACCCGTTGACTAAACTTCTCTCACAAGTAAAACATGATCACACCTTAGTACTCTTTGGGTGTTAATCACGTAGCGATGTGAACTAGATTATTAACTCTAGTAAACCCTTTGGGTATTGGTCGCATGACGATGTGAAATATGGGTGTTAATCACATGGTGATGTGAACTATTGATGTTAAATCACATGGCGATGTGATCTCGATTATTGACTCTAGTGCAAGTGGGAGAGTGAAGGAAATATTCCCTAGAGGCAATAATAAAGTTATTATTTATTTCCTTATTTCATGATAAATGTTTATTATTCATGCTAGAGTTGTATTAACTGGAAACATAATACATGTGTGAATACATAGACAAACAGAGTGTCACTAGTATGCCTCTACTTGACTAGCTTGTTTATCGAAGATGGTTGAGTTTCCTAGCCATGGACATGAGTTGTCATTTGATTAACGGGATCACATCATTAGGGGAATGATGTGATTGACTTGACCCATTCCATTAGCTTAGCACTTGATCCTTTAGTATATGTTGCTATTGCTTTCTTCATGACTTATACATGTTCCTATGACTATGAGATTATGCAACTCCCGTTTACCGGAGGAACACTTTGTGTGCTACCAAACGTCACAACGTAACTGGGTGATTATAAAGGTGCTCTACAGGTGTCTCCGAAGGTACTTGTTGGGTTGGCGTATTTCGAGATTAGGATTTGTCACTCCGATTGTCAGAGAGGTATCTCTGGGCCCACTCGGTAATGCACATCACTATAAGCCTTGCAAGCATTGTAACTAATGAGTTAGTTACGGGATGATGTATTACGGAACAAGTAAAGAGACTTGGCGGTAACGAGATTAAACTAGGTATTGAGATACCGACGATTGAATCTCGGGCATGTAACATACCGATGACAATGGGAACAACGTATGTTGCTATGCGGTTTGACCGATAAAGATCTTCGTAGAATATGTGAGCCAATATGAGCATCTAGGTTCCGCTATTGGTTATTGGCAGGAGACGTGTCTCGGTCATGTCTACATAGTTCTCGAACCCGTAGGGTCCGTACACTTAAAGTTTCAGTGACGATTGTATTATGAGTTTATGTGATTTTATGTACTGAAGGTAGTTCGGAGTCCCGGATGAGATCGGGGACATGACGAGGAGTCTCGAAATGATCGATACGTAAAGATCGATATATTGGACAACTATATTCGGACATCGAAAAGATTCCGAGTGATTTGGGTATTTTCGGAGTACCGGGGAGTTACAGGAATTCACCGGGAGAAGTATTGGGCCTTATTGGGCCATACGGGAATAGAGGAGAGAGGCCAAAAGGAAGGAGGCGTGCACCCCCCCTCTGGTCCGAATTGGACAAGGGGTGCAGCCCCCTTTTCCTTCTCTCTCTCTCCCCCTCTTTTCTTCTCTCCTTCTCCGGAAAGGAAAGGGGAATCCTACTAGGACTTGGGAGTCCTAGTAGGACTCCCCACACTTGGCGCGCCCCCTCTAGGACCAGCCTCTACTTCCCTCCTTTATATACGGGGAAGGGGAGCACCTCTAGACACAACAATTAATCTCTTGATCTCTTAGCCATGTGCGGTGCCCCCTCCACATAATCCACCTCGATCATATCGTAGCGGTGCTTAGGCGAAGCCCTGCGTCGGTAGCATCATCATCACCGTCATCACGCCGTCGTGCTGACGGAACTCTCCCTCGAAGCTCTGCTAGATCGTAGTTCATGGGACATCATCGAGTTGAACGTGTGCTGAACTCGGAGGTGCCGTGCGTTCGGTATTTGGATCGGTCTGATCGTGAAGACGTACGACTACATCAACCGTGTTGTGCTAACGCTTCCGCTTTCGGTCTACGAGGGTACGTGGACACACTCTCCCCTCTCGTTTCTATGCATCACCATGATCCTGTGTGTGCATAGGAAATTTGTTGAAATTACTACGTTCCCCAACACTGCACTACACGTAAAATACAGGTCGGGGATACTTCTTGGCTTTTAAGAGCTTCTAGTAACCAGACCAAGTGAATTTGTCAGATTCAAATGAGTAGTAAATAAAATACAGAGGATTCATCCCACCAAAAAGATGTAAAACTACACAGCATTGCAAAATCATGAACAGAGAAAGAACAGAGCAAAGAATTTACTGTAAGTCAGAGAGAATTCTGACATTTTTCTAGTAACCACACCAAACTGAATTGGTCAAATTCAAACAATTTCTAGATACAACGATTCATCCCACCATGCAGATGTAAAACTCCATAGCATATTAATCTTTCCTGCGTGTTTCTGCATTTGTCTAAAAAAGCATTACTGGCTTGACAAAGCTCAACAACATTGGCCCATAAATAACCACTAGAAAGTTGTGCATTCGGCGAGACTTCTCCCTCCCTCTCTAGTTAGCACTTAGCAGCATCCATATGACTACATTACCTAGCACTTAGCAGTATCTACATGGCTACATTACCAATTTACCAAACCAAAGATTGAAAACTATTAATTGTTTAAAGGAAAGCATTTCAATGTCTAAGAGTTAGACTGCTCCCACAGGCAACATGAAATTGGAAACAACCAGTCAGCCACACTGCCACAAGACTAAAGATACTACAAGTTGATGGAATCCCTCAAATCTGGCATTCATTCATTCTAAACTTCGAATAGTACTAAGACCCAACGTCCATGGTCCAGGAAATGCAAGGGGCGCAAAAATGAACATACATACCGATGTAATTGTACTGCCTCCTCCTTCCTTCGCACACTTCGGGTCCGAATTTCTGCAGAACAATGAGCACACAGAAATGTCATGATTTCGCGATTCATCACGAGCTCCTCATTACCAGAACCATGGATGTACCTTCACCCGCATGAGAGCGTCCACCACCTCGCGCTCCAGCGACGCGGCCCTGGAAAAATAAGGTTCAGAGCCAAGCGCCCTCGCCTCAAAATCTGGCCAAAAGTAAGCAGAAGTGGGGGCTGCAAATGGGGGCACCTGGCGATGCACTTGATCGGGGAGGGGGGAACTTAGCGAGCTCCATGCCCCACTTCACGGCGAGGCGGGCCTCCCGCTTCTTCTCATTGTAGCTTCCCCTAAGGGGCGCGCCGTCCCGGTCGTTCGGGTCCTCGTCGTCGGAGGGCAGGGGGGCGAGGGGGCGGAGGGCATGCGTGTGGGCGTGGAGGGACGACGAGCGGGGTGCGACGGAGGAGAGGAGGCGGGCGACGGATGCAGGGAGAAGGAGAGGGAGAGGCTGGGGATCATCGGTGGGGAGGTCGCCGGGGTGGTGGGCGGCGGCGGCATGGGATGGGAGGGAGACGAGGGGTGAATCGGGAGAAGAGAGGAGGTGGAAGGGAGGCCGGCGGTGGAGGGGATCTGGATCGAGGGTTGGGTGTTTTTTCCTTTTTTAAGACAAACAGTGGTGGACTGGTGGGTGGAGTGGGACGGTTGGTGGGGTGGATCAGGGGTGGGTGGTGTGGAAATATACTAGTAGCGTGGGCATCTGACTTGCACTATAGCTATTCACAAAGTAGAAGCGCAGGTTTATAATCCTCGCTACTACTATGGCATGTCCCCGGGGGGGGGGGCACGACAGAGACCACTTAGTAGTAGCGAGGGTTAAAAACCCGCGCTACTACTATCAACTTAGTAGTAGCGAGGGGTAAAAACCCAGGCTACTAGTAAGTAGCAGTAGCGAGGGGTATAAACCCACGCTACTAGTAAGCGTCTGTGTATAAGCTTTTCCCTAGTAGTGTAACATAGACCAAAATCTCTTATAAAAGATAGCATGCAATTTGTCTGGTCCCGGGGCTTTTAAATCATCAATATCAAAAGAGTCTTCCGAACTTCCTCCACGGAGTAGGGAGCAAGGAGTGCATTATTCATATCAGTTGAAACCGTCCTCTAAACCAATGACAAAGCATCTTGATCAGATTGAAGGACTTCTGAGGTGAAAATGTTTGTAAAATGCCCCTTAATACGATCTTTCAATTCTAAATCTTGCCATCAGAATCATCTATCATCCAATCTTGCATTACCACCCTCATTCTCGTGTGAGTATAAAATTTTATTGAAATCTCCAATAACAACTCACGGATGAGAAGAATGACTATACAAGCTCGTAAAGCGCCAACTCACATTATCATCGTTCGTGAACAAAATGTCAATAAATTGAGAGGACAAATTACTCAACTCGATTTTATTCTCTTCTTGGAAAAACAAAACAAGGCCACCCGCCTTTCCATCACTCTCTACTAAAAACATGAAATTGAAACCTACTCCATCTGTAAATTAATATAAGATCTTTTCGATCACTACTCGTCAACTTTTATTTTATTTAAATGGGACTCAGAAAGAAAAACGAGCTCTGCTCGAACATGGCCTTGGATCTCCAAGAACTCACGAACTGCCGTAGAAGTGAGCATCCACGACAGTTCCAGCTTATTGTTTTCATTTTGCCCGGCGGTCCTCTGAGCCGATACCTTGTCCTCTCCCACTGATTCCCTTCGTTGTTCAGCATAGTCCTCCTCTCTTTCCTCTACCTCCTCAGCGACATGAGGGGTCACATCATCTAACACCCTAAGAGCATCTCCAGCCGTTGGCTGCTACCTCTTGAGCACTACGTTGCTTTTCCCCGAAGAGGAAGGGATGATGCAGCAAAGTAGCGTAAGTATTTCCCTCAGTTTTTGAGAACCAAGGTATCAATCCAGTAGGAGGCTACGCGCGAGTCCCTCGCACCTGCACAAAACAAATAAATCCTCGCAACCAACGCGATAAGGGGTTGTCAATCGCTACATGACCACTTACGAGAGTGAGACCTGATAGATATGATAAGATAATATTTTTGGTATTTTTGTGATAAAGATGCAAAGTAAAGTAAAAGCAAAGGAAATAACTAAGTAGTAGGAGATTAATATGATGAAGATAGACCCGGGGGCCATAGGTTTCACTAGTGGCTTCTCTCGAGAGCATAAGTATTCTACGGTGGGTGAACAAATTACTGTTGAGCAATTGACAGAATTGAGCATAGTTATGAGAATTCTAGGCATGATCTTGTATATAGGCATCACGTCCGAGACAAGTAGACCGACTCCTGCCTGCATCTACTACTATTACTCCAGTCATCGACCGCTATCCAACATGCATCTAGAGTATTAAGTTAAAAACAGAGTAACGCCTTAAGCAAGATGACATGATGTAGAGGGATAAACTCATGCAATATGATGAAAATCCCATCTTGTTATCCTCGATGGCAACAATACAATAACTGCCTCACTGCCCCTACTGTCACTGGGAAAGGACACCGCAAGATGGAACCCAAAGCTAAGCACTTCTCCCACTGCAAGAAAGATCAATCTAGTAGGCCAAACCAAACTGATAATTCGAAGAGACTTGCAAAGATAACCAATCATACATAAAAGAATTCAGAGAAGATTCAAATATTGTTCATAGATAGACTTGATCATAAACCCACAATTCATCGGTCTCAACAAACACACCGCAAAAAGAAGATTACATCGAATAGTTCTCCACAAGAGAGGGGGAGAACATTGTATTGAGATCCAAAAAGAGATAAGAAGCCATCTAGCTAATAACTATGGCCCCGCAGGTCTGAGGTGAACTACTCACACTTCATCGGAGGGGCTAGGTGTTGATGTAGAAGCCCTCCATGATCGATGCCCCCTCCGGCGGAGCTCCGGAACAGGCCCCAAGATGGGATCTCATGGATATAGAAAGTTACGGCGGTGGAATTCTGGTTTTGGCTCCCTATCTGATCGTTTGGGGGTACGTAGGTATATATAGGAGGAAGGAGTACGTCGGTGGAGCAACAGGGGGCCCACGAGGGTGGAGGGCACGCTTGGGGGGGGGGGTAGGCGCGCCCCTACCTTGTGGCCGCCTCTTTTGTGTCTTGATGTAGGGTCCAAGTCTCCTGGGTCTTGTTCGTTGAGAAAATCACGTTCCCGAAGGTTTCATTCCGTTTGGACTCTGTTTGATATTCCTTTTCTTCGAAACCCTAAAACAGGCAAAATACAACAATTCTGGGCTGGGCCTCCGGTTAATAGGTTAGTCCCAAAAATAATATAAAAGTGGATAATAAAGCCCAATAATGTCCAAAACAGTAGATAATATAGCATGGAGCAATCAAAAATTATAGATACGTTGGAGACGTATCATTGGCCCCCCAGGATGCGCTAAAAATCGCCCCTTGAGGGCGCACCGGTGCTAAACCGTGTGCCGGGGGCGTGATGCCCACCAGTCGCGGCACCCATGTTTTTTTTGAAAACTTAAATTTTGTCACAAACACGGCGCAAATTAAACCAAACTTCGGCGAGTTCGTTCATATTTAAAATATTTTACAAAAAAGAAAAAAAGCTACTAATCTGCTCCTCGCCGTCTCCCTCGTCGCTCCTCGCCGCCCGCCGCCCTTGCAGTTCTACATGCCAAGGAGGCTGTAGAACCGCGTGTAGTCGCCGCCGCCGTCATCATCGCTTCTGCCGCGGCCGCCGTCCCTGCTGCAACCCTCCCCCAGTTGGCGCGGCGGGTTGGACGGTCCGGGGGCGTCCTCGTCATCATCACTGTCGAGGTTCACGACGCCGTGCTCATCCTTACGCCCATGTTTGCGGGCGGCTATCTCCTCCAGGGCCTGGCACTGCCGGACCATCTCGTCACGGAGGTAGTCGTCGCGCGCCCACCGTAGGGCGTCCTCGTCAGAGAAGCCGCGCCGGGCTACCACCTCGTACTCCAGGGGGAGGCCGGGCTCCGCCTTGGGCACGACAAGGACGAGGCGGCCAGAGGCGGGGGTGGAGTCGGTGATGCGGACGCAGGAGCTGCGGGTGCGCCAGCTGACAGGCGTGTCCTGGAGCTCCGGCTTGACGGGGCGGAGGCAGCGAGAGCGGGTCGACCGACCAGACGCGGAGGAGGACGCCCTGGGGTCCATGCGCCTCGGCGTCCACGAGCTCCCACGAGGGCGACAGAAGGACGGGGGGTCGGGCTACTCCAGCCTCGGAGTTTTGCTAAATAAAATATGCCCTAGAGGCAATAATAAAGTTATTATTTATTTCCTTATATCATGATAAATGTTTATTATTCATGCTAGAATTGTGTTAACCAGAAACATAATACTTGTGTGAATACATAAACAAATAGAGTGTCACTAGTATGCCTCTACTTGACTAGCTCGTTGATCAAAGATGGTTATGTTTCCTAGCCATTGACATGAGTTGTCAATTGATTAACGAGATCACATAATTAGGAGAATGATGTGATTGATTTGACCCATTACGTTAGCTTAGCACACGATTGTTTAGTATTCTGCTATCGCTTTCTTCATGACTTATAAATGTTCCTATGACTATGAGATTATGCAACTCCCATTTACCAGAGGAACACTTTGTGTGCTACCAAACGTCACAACGTAACTGGGTGATTATAAAGGTGCTCTACAGGTGTCTCCAAAGGTACTTGTTGGGTTGGCGTATTTCGAGATTAGGATTTGTCACTCCGATTGTCGGAGAGGTATCTCTGGGCCCACTCAGTAATGCACATCACTTAAGCCTTGCAAGGATTGCAACTAATGAGTTGGTTGCGGGATGATGTATTACAGAACGAGTAAAGAGACTTGGCGGTAACGAGATTGAACTAGGTATTGAGATACCGACGATCGAATCTCGGGCAAGTAACGTACCGATGACAAAGGGAACAACGTATGTTGTTATGCGGTCTGACCGATAAAGATCTTCGTAGAATATGTGGGAGCCAATATGAGCATCCAGGTTCCGCTATTGGTTATTGACTGGAGACGTGTCTTGGTCATGTCTACATAGTTCTCGAACCCGCATGCTATTGGTTATTGACTGGAGACGTGTCCGCACGCTTAAAGTTTCAATGACTGTTATATTATGAGTTTATATGTTTTGATGTACCGGATATGATCATGTACATAACGAGGAGTCTCGAAATGGCCGAGACATGAAGATTGATATATGTGACGACTACATTCGGTCACCGGAATGATTCCAGGGGTTATCGGATATATACCGGAGTACCGGGGGTTGCCGGAAACCCCCCGGAGGATTAATGGGCCTACATGGGCCTTAGTGGAGAAGAGGAGGGGCGGCCAGGGCAGGCCGCGCGCCCCCTCCCCCTCTAGTCCGAATTGGACAAGGAGGGGGGGGCGCCCCCCTTTCCTTCTTCTCCTCCTCCTCTTTCCCCCTCCTGCTAATCCAACAAGGAAGGGAGGGAGTCCTACTCCCGGTGGGAGTAGGACTCCTCCTGCCGCGCCCCTCTCCTGGCTGGCCGCCTCTCCCCCTTGCTCCTTTATATACGAGGGCAGGGGGGCACCCCAAAGACACAAAAAATGATCTGTTGATCTTTAACCGTGTGCGGTGCCCCCCTCCATCATAGTCCACCTCGATAATACTGTAGCGGTGCTTAGGCGAAGCCCTGCGTCGGTACAACATCATCATCGTCACCATGCCGTCATGCTGACGAAACTCTCCCTCAACACTCGGCTGGATCGATGTTCCAGGGACGTCATCGGGCTGAACATGTGCTGAACTTGGAGGTGTCGTGCATTCGGTACTTGACCAGTCGGATCGTGAAGACGTACGACTACATCAACCACGTTGTGCTAACGCTTCCGCTTTCGGTCTACGAGGGTACGCGGACAACACTCTCCCCTCTCGTTGCTATGCATCACCATGATCTTGCGTGTGCGTAGGAAATTTTGAAATTACTACGTTCCCCAACAGTGGCATCCGAGCCAGGTTTTATGCGTAGATGTCATATGCACGAGTAGAACACAAGTGAGTTGTGGGCGATATAATTCATACTGCTTACCAGCATGTCATACGTTGGTTCGGCGGTATTGTTGGATAAAGCGGCATGGACCGACATTATGCGTACGCTTTCATGAGACTGGTTCTACAGACGTGCTTTGCACACAGGTGGCTAGCGGGTGTCAGTTTCTCCAACTTTAGTTGAACCAAGTGTGGCTATGCCTGGTCCTTGCGAAGGTTAAAATAGCACCAACTTAAAAAACTATCATTGTGGTTTTGATGCATAGGTAAGAACGGTTCTTGCTAAGCCCGTAGCAGCCATGTAAAATTTGCAGCAACAAAGTAGAGGACGTCTAACTTGTTTTTGCAAGGCATGTTATGATGTGATATGGTCAATACATGATGCTAAATTTTATTGTATGAGATGATCATGTTTTGTAACCGAGTTATCGGCAACTGGCAGGAGCCATATGGTTGTCGCTTTATTGTATGTAATGCAATCGCCCTGTAATGCTTTACTTTATCACTAAGCAGTAGCGATAGTTGTAGAAGCATAAGATTGCCGAGACGACAACGATGCTACGATGGAGATCAGGGTGTCGCGCCAGTGATGATGGTGATCATGACGGTGCTTCAGAGATGGAGATCACAAGCATAAGATGATGATAGCCATATCATATCACTTATATTGATTGCATGTGATGTTTATCTTTTTATGCATCTTATCTTGCTTTGATTGACGGTAACATTATAAGATGATCCCTCACTAAATTATGGAAGTATAAGTGTTCTCCCTGAGTATGCACCGTTGCGAAAGTTCTTCGTGCTGAGACACCACGTGATGATCGGGTGTGATAGGATCTATGTTCAAATACAACGGGTGCAAAACAGTTGCACACGCGGAATACTCAGGTTAAACTTGACGAGCCTAGCATATAACAGATATGGCCTCGGAACACAGAGACCGAAAGGTCGAGCGTGAATCATATAGTAGATATGATCAACATAGTGATGTTCACCATTGAAACTACTCCATCTCACGTGATGATCGGACATGGTTTAGTTGCTTTGGATCACGTGATCACTTAGAGGATTAGAGGGATGTCTATATAAGTGGGAGTTCTTTAATAATATGATTAATTGAACTTAAATTTATCATGAACTTAGTACCTGATAGTATTTTTTGCCTGTCTATGTTGATTGTAGATAGATGGCCCGTTTTGTTGTTCCGTTGAATTTTAATGCGTTCCTTGAGAAAGCAAAGTTGAAAGATGATGGTAGCAATTACACAGACTGGGTCCGTAACTTGAGGATTATCCTCATTGCTGCACAGAAGAATTACATCATGGAAGCACCGCTGGGTGCCAGACCTGCTGCAGGAGCAACACCAGATGTTATGAACGTCTGGCAGAGCAAAGCTGATGACTACTCGATAGTTTAGTGTGCCATGCTTTATGGCTTAGAACCGGATCTTCAACAACGTTTTAAACGTCATAGAGCATATGAGATGTTCCAGGAGTTGAAGTTAATATTTCAAGTAGATGCCCGGGTTGAGAGATATGAAGTCTCCAATAAGTTCTACAGCTGCAAGATGGAGGAGAATAGTTCTGTCAGTGAGCATATACTCAACATGTCTGGGTATAACAATCACTTGATTCAACTGGGAGTTAATCTTCCGGATGATAGCGTCATTGACAGAATTCTTCAATCACTGCCACCAAGCTACAAAGAGCTTCGTGATGAACTATAACATGCAAGGGATGGATAAGACGATTCCCGAGCTCTTCGCAATGCTAAAGGCTGCGGAGGTAGAAATCAAGAAAGAGCATCAAGTGTTGATGGTCAATAAGACCACCAGTTTCAATAAAAGGGCAAAGGGAAGAAGAAGAAGGGTAACTTCAAGAAGAACAGCAATCAAGTTGCTGCTCAGGAGAAGAAACCCAAGTCTAGACCTAAGCCTGAGACTGAGTGCTTCTACTGCAAGCAGACTGGTCACTGGAAGCAGAACTGCCCCAAGTATTTGGCGGATAAGAAGGATGGCAAGGTGAACAAAGGTATATGTGATATACATGTTAATGATGTGTACCTTACTAATGCTCGCAGTAGCACCTGGGTATTTGATATTGGTTTTGTTGCTAATATTTGGAACTCGAAACAGGGACTACGGATTAAGCGAAGATTGGCTAAGGACGAGGTGACGATGCGCGCGGGAAATGGTTCCAAAGTCGATGTGATCGCGGTCGGCACGCTACCTCTACATCTACCTTCGGGATTAGTTTTAGACCTGGATAATTGTTATTTGGTGCCAGCATTGAGCATGAACATTATATCTGGATCTTCTTTGATGCGAGATGGTTATTCATTTAAATCAGAGAATAATGGTTGTTCTATTTACATGAGTAATATCTTTTATGGTCATGCACCCTTTAAGAGTGGTCTATTTTTGTTGAATCTCGATAGTAGTGATACACATATTCATAATATTGAAACCAAAAGATGCAGAGTTGATAATGATAGTGCAACTTATTTGTAGCACTGTCGTTTAGGTCATATCAGTGTAAAGCGCATGAAGAAACTCCATACTGATGGACTTTTGGAACCACTTGATTATGAATCACTTGGTACTCGCGAACCGTGCCTCATGGGCAAGATGACTAAAACACCATTCTCCGGAACTATGGAGCGAGCAACAGATTTGTTGGAAATCATACATACAGATGTATGTGCACTAGTAGAAAAAGGGTCAAACGTGAAGCACATTAGTGCCGGTTTGAATTTGAGCCGACACTAATGTGTACATTAGTGCCGGTTCCAACGGCTAGCCGGGCCGCTCCCATTAGTACCGGTTCGTGGCGAACCTTTAGCACCGGTTCGTGCCACGAACCGGTACTAAAGTCAGTGGTGGCAGGATGTTGTCAGTCCGGGGCCCCTCCAGCACCTTTAGTATCGGGTCGTATTACGAACCGGTACTAAAGGTCGTCCTACATAGACCCTTCGTCCACCCGAGCTCGCTCTGTTCTTCCCCTTTCCCCTCTCCTCTCTGTTCTTTTCCCTCTTCCTCTCAAGCTCATCACACATTTTGCCCAAGATTTGAAGGCCCCCATCCATTCAAATGATCACAAAGGTTAGCAACTTTGTCCTTTCATCCCTCATTGCTAGATTAGCTCGTGCAATGCTTTATATAGTGATTGATTTTTGAGTTTACTAATTTGGAAGGAATTATATATATGTGCTAATATTTGATTTATATGCAATTTGAGGTAAAAAATAACACTTAGTTTGCATATGTAGGTGTGGTTTACTTAGTGCCTTCTAAATCTCCGTTGTAACCACCGTCAATCGCTCGCAACGTCCCGTCGCCGGCACCACCTTGTGGTGAGCCTCTTGTTCATGAAGTTTTATATAAAAAATTGATTTTTTTGTGATTTGGATATATAGTTACTCGTATAATTATCTTACCCATACATTGTTTGTTATACATTGTGCCATGGTTTTGACATCCGCCCCCGTCGGCCCTCGTCCGGGTTATGATTTGGATGTGGTATATTCTCTTTTAAAACTATTCATTGCATTTCGTGTTTATGACAAATTATGCCCATCAAGTTGACATAGATATTTGTATGTAGGAGGTAGTTGAACCGGAAATTCCAACCGACCCTATTGTCGAGAGGTTAAATTTAGTTGAAAGAGAAAACGAGGATTTGAAGGAAAAATTGAAAAGAATTGAGGGGGAGAATATGGAATTGGAGTTGCATGTTGCCGATGTCTTCGATGATCACAAGATTAAGATGGAGAAAATGCACTTGAAGATTAGAAAGATTAGAAAATATGCCATTCATAGTGAGGCTTGGTATCATTATGCTGTTGGATCAATTTTTACCTTAGCTGCGATCTTGATCGCATTTGTTGTTGCATTTAAATTCTTTAGCTAGAGAGTTATTCGTTTGTTGCATTTAAGTGTTGTATGATCTTTATGTATGAACTTTATGTATTGTATTAATTTGATGTTTTCGGTGCTGTGTATTGAAGATGAGCCGGCAATGGATGTACGATGACCGATGCTCTCCCGAGTTCATTAATGGCGTGTGTACTTTTCTGCTTGCGGCTGAGGCAAACAAGCGAGCGGATGGTTTTATGCATTGTCCATGTGCTGGCTGTAAGAATGGTCACAATTACTCTACATCAAGAACCATTCACGTCCACCTGTTTGAGTCCGGTTTCATGCCCCACTATAATGTTTGGACCAAGCATGGAGAAAGAGGGGTTATGATGGAAGACAATGAAGAAGAAGAGGACGATGATAACTATCCTGGCCATGGGTTCCCTGAATACGATGATACAATAATGAGGGAAGAAGCTGAGCCGGTAATGCGGGAAGAAGCTGAAGAAGAGGCATCGGATGAGCCCGTTGATGATCTAGGTTGGGCCATTGCCGATGCAAAGAGAAACTGCGCAAGTGATTTGGAGAAGAAGAAGTTGCAGCGCATGTTAGAGGATCACAAAAAATTGTTGTACCTGAATTGCGTAGGTGACAAGAAAAAGCTGGGCACTACACTGGAATTGCTGCAATGGAAGGCAGAGAATGGTGTATCTGACAAGGGGTTTGGAAAGTTGCTGGTAATGATAAAGGATATGCTTCCAAAGGATAACGAATTGCCCGAGAGTAAGTACGAAGCAGAGAAGGCTGTCTGCCCTCTAGGGTTAGAGGTGCAGAAGATACATGCATGCCCTAATGATTGCATCCTCTACCGTGGTGAGTACGAGGATTTGAACGCTTGCCCGGTATGCGGTGCATTGCACTATAAGATCAGCCGCGATGACCCTGGTGATGTCGAGGGCGAGCGCCCCAGGAAGAAGATTCCTGCCAAGGTGATGTGGTATGCTGCTATAATACCACGGTTGAAACGTTTGTTCCAAAACAAAGAGCATGCCAAGGCAATGCGATGGCACAGAGAAGACCGTAAGAAAGACGGAAAGTTGAGAGTACCCGCTGACGGGTCGCAGTGGAGAAAAATCGAAAGAAAGTACGGGAAGGAGTTTGCAGATGACGCAAGGAACGTATGGTTTGGTCTAAGCGCAGATGGCATTAATCCTTTTGGGGAGAAGAGCAGCAACCATAGCACCTGGCCTCTGACTCTATGTTTGTATAACCTTCCTCCTTGGTTGTGCATGAAGCGGAAGTTCATTATGATGCCAGTGCTCATCCAAGGCCCTAAGCAACCCGGCAACGACATTGATGTGTACCTAAGGCGATTAGTTGAAGAACTCTTACAACTTTGGAATGGAACAGGTGTACGTGTGTGAGATGAACACATGGGGGAAGAATTTGACCTAAAGGCGTTGTTGTTCGTGACCATCAATGATTGGCCTGCTCTCAATAACCTTTCAAGACAGACAAACAAGGGATACCGCGCATGCACGCACTGTTTGGACGATACCGACAGTATATATTTGGCTAATTGTAAGAAGAATGCGTACCTAGGACATCGTCGATTTCTTCCGAGCAGGCATCCCGTAAGAAAGAAAGGCAAGCATTTCAAAGGTGAGGCGGATCACCGGACGAAGCCTCGCCACTGTACTGGTGCTGATGTACATGATATGGTCAAGGATTTGAAGGTGGTCTTTGGAAAGGGTCCTGGTGGACAACCTGTTCTGAATGACCCTGACGGACGCGCACCCATGTGGAAGAAGAAATCTATATTTTGGGACCTGCCCTATTGGAAAGACCTAGAGGTCCGCTCCGCAATCGACGTGATGCACGTGACGAAAAATCTTTATGTGACCCTGCTTGGCTTCTTGGGCGTGTATGGGAAGACAAAACATACACCTGAGGCATGGGAGGACCAGCAACGTATGCACGGAAAAGACGGCATACATCAGGGTCATGCAAGCTACGCTCTTACCAAAGAAGAGAAGGAAATCTTCTTTGAATGCCTGCTTAGTATTAAGGTACCGTCTGGCTTCTCATCGAATATAAAGGGAATAATAAACATGGAAGAGCAAAAGTTCCAGAACATAAAATCTCATGACTGTCACGTGATTATGACGCAACTGCTTCCGGTTGCATTGAGGGGGCTTCTACCGGAAAACGTTCGATTAGCCATTGTGAAGCTATGTGCATTTCTCAATGCAATCTCTCAGAAGGTAATCGATCCAGAAATCATACCAAGGTTAGAGAATGATTTGGTGCAATGTCTTGTCAGTTTCGAGTTGGTGTTCCCACCATCCTTCTTCAACATCATGACGCACGTCCTAGTTCATGGGTCCTGTATTTCTACACAATATGTTCCCCTTTGAGAGGTTCATGGGAGTCTTAAAGAAATATGTTCACAACCGTGCTAGGACAGAAGGACGCATCTCCAAGGGCCATGAAAATGAGGAGGCCATTGAGTTTTGTATTGACTTTATTCCTGACCTTAAGTCGATTGGTGTTCCTGAATCGCGGCATAAGGGCAGACTGGATGGAAAAGGCACGCTAGGAGGGGAACAAATAATATGTATGGACGGACATTCTCTCACTGAAGCACACTACACAGTTCTACAGAATTCCGCCTTGGTGGCTCCGTATATGGATGAACACAAGAATTTGCTACGCTCCAAACACCCGGAGTGGTCTGATGACTGGATTACACGTGAACAAACCAGGAGTTTCGCCAGCTGGTTGCAGACACGTACCATGCATGACACCTCTATTGAAGATGACATGTACTTGCTGTCCCAGTTACCATCTTCGAATATAATGACTTTCAAAGGGTACGAGATAAATGGTAATACATTTTACATGATCGCCCAAGATAAGAAGAGCACCAACCAAAACAGTGGTGTCTGCTTTGATGCAGAAACCAAGACGGGAAAGGAAACATATTATGGTTATATACAGGACATATGGGAACTTGACTATCGACGTGGTTTGAAGGTCCCTTTGTTTCGGTGCAAATGGGTCAATATGACATGAGGCGGGGTACCGGAAGACCCGCGGTACGGAATGAAAACAGTGGATCTCAACAATCTTGCGTATGCAGACGAACCATTCGTCCTAGCCAATGATGTGGCATAGGTTTTCTATGTGAAGGACATGTCTACCAAGCCAAGAAAAAGAAAAGATAAGGAAGCGAATGCATCGTACGATGAGCCAAAGCGGCACATAGTTCTTTCTGGGAAGAGAAACATCGTGGGTATGACAAGACAGACATGTCAGAAGATTATGAAAGTTTTGATGAAATTGCTCCATTCACAGTGAATATTGACCCGAGCATCCCGTTAAATGATGAAGATTTTCCATGGTTACGGCGCAAAGGGACACACGCGAAGAAAAAGTTTCACACCCAAAGATCTGGGATGTGATTGGCTTCACTATCATCACTTTGTTCTGTGTTTCACACCTAGGAGGGAATCTCTGTAATAGTTAGGGTAGTTATGTGTTTTGGCATTTGAAATGCGAAGAAATTTTATGTGCAAACAAATTCTTTCGTGCCTTTACTGATTTTTAAAGTTAAGTTATTCACAAACTAGTGATTCACACTAACTTCAAATAATTCAAAATTTAAACTATTCAAATTTGAAAACTACGGGCACTAACAGAAAGTTTGTAATTTTTTGTACCTAAAGCAAAAATATTCACAAAGAAACTCTAAATACACTGATTTTTAAAGTTAAGTTATTCACAAACTAGTGATTCACACTAATTTCAAATAATTCAAAATTTAAACTATTCAAATTTGAAAACTACGGGCACTAACGGAAAGTTTGTAATTTTTTGTACCTAAAGCAAAAATATTCACAAAGAAACTCTAAATACACAAAAAAAACAACTCAAAAATAAATAAAGCAAAAAAATAAAAATAAAAGCCCGCCTACTGGGCCAAAGCGGCCTGCATACAACTAGAAACCCAACCTGTTGTTGGGCCAGGATGCAGGCCCGCAAAGGCCCAGTAGGCCCACAGGGCAGCACAGAACATGTAGGCCCAGTAGGCCTGCTTTGGAGAGGAGCTCGAGAGAGCTACCGCACGGGGGGTTATAAACCAGTGCGGACGCCCCTCGGCTAGCGAGGTGGGACTAAATTTGCCGCACCGCACCTGCGCCAGCGCACCCCCTTTAGTACCGGGTGGTGGCACCAACCGGTACTAAAGGGGGGACCTTTAGTACCGGTTGGAGCCACCACCTGGTACTAAAGGGGGTGCGCTTCCCACCGCTTGGCCTGGCCAAAACAGGCCTTTAGTACCGGTTGGTGGCTCCAACCGGTACTAAAGGTCCATCCTATATAACTAAACACTTCAAAAATTTCAGTTTCACATCTGCTTCTTTTCCTCTGCCCCGTCGCCCGCCGCCCCCGTCTCCATATCCCTCGTCGCCGCCCTCGTCGCCGCCCCGTCCCCGTCGTTGCCGCCCCATCGTCCCCGTCCCCGTCGTCCCCGTCGTCACCGCCGCCCCGTCCCGGCCCATCCCGCGTCGTCCCCGTCCCCGTCATCGCCGCCCCGTCCCCATCGTCGCCGCCCCGTCCCGTACGCCCCCGTCCCCGTCGTCGCCGCCCCGTCCCTGTCCCCGTCGTCACCATCCCCGTCGTCGCCGCGCCCGTCGCCGTCCCCGTCGCCGCCCCTCGTCGCCTCTCGCCTCGCTGGTGAGCACACACACACACATACATTTTTTTAGTTTTTTTAGTTATAGAAATAGTTATAAAATGTCAGAAATTTTTCTTTTTTTAGTTATAGAAATAGTTAGTCATATAGCATTGTTAGAAATGTTATAGAAATGTTAGAATTGTTAGAAATTTTTCTGTTTTTTAGTTATAGAAATAGTTAGAAAAAAGTTAGAATTGTTAGAAATTTTTGTTTTTTTTAGTTATAGAAATATTACAAATGTTATACAAATGTTAGTTATATATATAGAAATGTTATAATTTTTTTTCTGTTTTTTAGTTATAGAAATATTAGAAATGTTATAGAAATGTTAGTTATATAACATAGTTAGAAATGTTATAGGAATGTTAGTTATATAGAAATGTTAGAAATTTTAGTTATCAAAATCCAATCATTAAAAAAATGTACTTTTTGCGGGCATATAGCTAGTATTTGTTCTCGACGATGCCTGGCCCGCATCCTCGCCGTCGACCCGTCCGCGACGACGTCCGACTAACCCATGTCCAGGACTGGGCTCCGCCGGGCTGGCACTGGGAGGTGCTGCCTGGAGGGGCGCGCCGCTTGATGAGGAACCCGGCCCCGGGTCCCGTCGTCGACCCTGCTCTCGTTTGGTGGCGTTCGCGTGGGCCAGTTTCGGTGCGGAGGGAGCCGGCCCCGCCGGAGGTGGTACGTCGCCGTGTCAGGGAGGAGGACGAGCACGTCCATCGCTACATGGTTGCGTTAGAGGGCGGCAGGTTCTCCAATACCTGGCAGTTTCTTCAGGGATCTCACTTCAGCTATGATCCTATGAGGGTTCCTTCTCTTTGGGTGTCCACCGCCCGCGCCGCAGGAACCGCAAGTGTCCTAGATTCTTCTGTAGTATTCGATCTTTATTAGCTACCTAGTCAGTGATGTATTCGATATATAATATTCGAGACGATGTATTCGATATTATATATTATTCGAGACGATGTATTCGAGATTATATCTATTATTCAAGATGATGTATTCGAGATTATATCTATTATTCGAGACGATGTATTCGAGATTATATCTATTATTCGAGACGATGTATTCGAGATTATATCTATTATTCGAGACGACGTATTCGAGCTTATATTCGATGATGCTTATTATGTACTATGATTGATTCAGTTTTTCCTTATTAATTGATTGCATCCATGCATTGTAATTTGAATATATTTCTTTTGGATTAGTTAAACAAAACCTATGGCGGACAATACCGGCAGAGAGGGAGAAGAGGACCTGTTCAATATCATACGCAATCCTCGCGGGCCAGATGATGATCAGAATGAAGAAGATTATGACGGCTCCGAATATCTAAACAACACCGGGGAGGGTGATATGATATTCGATCGCGATGACCAAATTGATGAAGTCATGAACTATGAACATGACGAAGAAAATGTTGATCTTGAAACAACAAAGACCGGCGAGGTATATATATTTATATAAGCAGGCATCTGGTGATCATCACATGTTTTAAATGACTTGAAGATATATTAACGAATCGATCTTTCTTCTTTCAGCCATTCAGATCGAGAAAATCTTCAGGCAACAGGACGAAACGAGGCCCGAACAAAAAGTTGAAGGAGGGCATAAAGTACAATATCGAGGCAATCAGACCTAATGGCGAACCATTAGCGCCTAAGAAGATTGCGGACAAGTTCATTCGTCAGTGCGGAGTTCTTTTGAAGGACCAACTCCCGATCTCCCTTCAAGAATGGAGAGAGCCAGCAAAGCCACGTCCAGGAGTTACTTTTGTCGACGACAGACAAAAGCATTTGCTTTGGGAAACGCTCATGGAACATTTCACCCTACCAGATCATTTCACAGATGCAGATGTGGAGAAAGTCAAGGACGCTGCTCTTAGGAAGATGACGGTTGCATTCAAGAACCACAAGATTCGTGAATGGGCCAAGTACATCAAGGGAGGAAGGAAGACTCCAGTATTCGAGGGAACACTAGAGAAGCAAAGTGCTCATTGGGACGATTTCGTGAAATTCAATGATTCGGAATTATCTAAGGAACGGTCCAGAATAAACAAGGCCAATGCCGCAAAAAAGGATAAGTTCCATAAGCTGGGGCCAGGTGGCTATGCGGTGGGAATGCCTAAGTGGGATAAGTCTGAGAAAGAGATGATGGATGTAGGTGTCACTCCAGAAACAATGAGCTGGCCCCCTAGGTGCAGGACTTGGTTCTATGCGCATGGGGGGGAGTTGGACCCGAAGACAGGCAAAGTTTTGAAGAAGGCATGTCTGGATGGAGCCGAAGATAAGCTACTTGTTGCAATAGAAGAGGCTCGATCAGGGTTGTTCGAGCCCAACAGAGAGAACGACGAGCTTATGCGTGCCCTGGGAAATCCTGAACACCCAGGAAGAACACGAGGCATGGGCGCTATTCCGTGGTATGAGGGGTTTTCGGACTGGAACGCCGACTACAGAACCCGTGCGAGAAAGAAGATTGCGGAGGAGAAGAAGAGGAAGATGGAGGAGGAGTAGAGGAAGCTAGACTATGAACGCCTTCAAGGCCTAGAATCAGCGCACACGGACTTGGTAGTCAAATTCCAGCGGTAGCAGGAGCAGATCGACTCACTTAGCCAGCAAAGGGGGTCTCAGTAGCTAGCGGATGATCCACCAATGGATAGCACCATCCCATCCATGCCGAGAAGCAGCGTGGGTTCCGCCCCGGGCGACGCATTGCTGGATAGCTACCCAGTGGATGACATCATGGAGAACACTAACTGCGAGCTACACTTCAAAATGAAGAACATATCCATGAAGGTGGTGGACGCCCTTGCTTTTACAAATCCCCCCGAGGCAACCTTCCATTGCAACCCGATTCCAGCGGGCTATGCTCGTGTCTTGGTTGATGAGGTGGTGGACCAATATTCGGGGCTAGAGCTTGACATTCCTGGAGGTCACGATGAGCACACACTAGGAGAGGCCAACCATCGTATCATCCTATGGAGAAAGGATTGCGTCATCTTTCGAAGGCCATCGACACCGCGTCATCTGACTCCTCGTCGCAGTCCGCCACCGAGTCAGCAGACTCCCGCTCCTCCAAGTCCACCAACGTGTCAGGCCACTCCTCCTCCAAGTCCGGCACAGCTTCAGGCCACTCCTCCTCCCCCAAGTCCGGCAAAGCGTCAGGCCACTCCTCCTCCAAGTCCGGCACAGCTTCAGGCCACTCCTCCTCCAAGTCCGGCACAGCTTCAGGCCACTCCTCCTCCTCCAACTCAGCCACGTCATCCGTCTTCGCCGCCTCAGCAATCACGGAAGAGAGCCGCCTCAGCTATGGTGCATAGCGGTACAAGTCGAGGTAGTACTGGAGGTACAGGCGGAGGCAAGCAATTTCAATATGGTCCAAGCCTCGCGCTTCTTCCACAGAGGCCTTACGACAAGTCCGAGGAGGAAAACGTAGCCATATCGAAGGCCGAGGTGGAACCCATTTTGCACCGAAACCGCCACCGCCGCCAAGGGAGAAAGTGCCTGTGGAAAAGATTGACCACTTCATTCGTATGGCTAGAGCACCAGCTCCCAAGCCTGTTGACACAGACTATGAGCGCCACATCAAGAAGTTAAATCGAGCACGTCTACAGAAAGAGGCGAGCTCGAGCTCGAGCAAATCAGCTGGCAAAAGGAGCGGTAAAACTGTTCCCCAGCTGGGAGAACAGGCGGCGCAATCAATCCCCCCACTTGTTGTGCCAACAACACATGGGAGTAGGCGCGCCCAATATTATTGTGGGCAAACCGTTAACGTTCCCGGGGTGGGCGATGAGGTAATAACCGAGGAGCATATTGCGCAGGCTGAATCGATCGGGATCACTGTTGGACAACTCCTCGATATCGAGCCCATGTCTCCGACTAGAGAGGAGGAAATAAAACGGAAATATGCCCGGGGCCAACCTTTGGTCGAGCCAGAGGAGGTCAATAAGCTCCCTACGAGAATGTATGAATTGCATCAATGGTACATGGACATTACCAAGATTTCCAATCGAGAGTCCCTCATGGTGAATGTCAACAAGGAGCATTACTACCATAAGAAAGCTGTGACCGTTGAGTATTCAGAACTATTTCAGCTATACAATAAAGACGCACTCGACAAATCAATCGTCAGTTGCTATTGTTTGTAAGTGATATCTTTCTGTAATTTAAGTCTCAAGCTAGCTGTAGTGATCATTTTGATCAATCATTACCTGTAATTATCCTCACTATATTCTTTTTTCTGTGGTATTATGCAGGATGAAGATTTATGAAATGAAAAAAGGTGGACGCTATGGCATTGGGTTCATTGACCCAAATACCATTAATGAATACACATGGAAAATAGATCCATATCATTAAAAATGTGTAGAGGAAAGCATGCTACAGTTCTTCAAGGAACTCAAATACAATGAAGATATACTACTTCCTTACAACTTCCAGTGAGTCACACTGTCTTGTACTACAAATTCTATTTTTCCCTACTAGCTATAGCTATATGTTTTTGCTTACATATGCCCGCTTAATTAAGACATGCAAACGTGTGTGCATGCAGATTTCACTGGATCTTGTTAATCATTAAAGTTGATGAAGGAACAGTTGAAGTACTAGACTCACTACTTAAGAAAGCAAGTGACTACACCATCGTGAAGGGGATAGTCAACAGGTAATTTCAATCATTATTAACTATATCTCGGCCTATTTAATTAGTTCGTCATTTCCTGATAACAACTATTTAATAACCCATTTATTCATTTTCTTTGTTGGCGGGCAGGGCTTGGGCAAAGTTCATCAGGGCCACTCCAGGCCCATGGAAACAAAGTCTGAAATGGTATCGACCCAAGGTAAGTAATTAAGTAGTACTAGCTAGCTGCCATCTCTTTAATTATCATGCTTGATTAATTATTATCTGATCAAATTCCATTCTCGTAAAGGCCCTGAAGCAGGCACCGGGGAATGATCTATGTGCATACTACGTTTTCGAGAACATTCGCATGATGGCGTCCAAAAGGAGCAAATCTCAAAGACAGGAGTGGGTACGATATCGATTGTCAGAACACTATTCACAATTTTTACACCATTATCGATATCTAGTCACACAACTAATACACGTGCATATTGATCTCCTTCTTAACAGTTCAAAGAGGTGCGGGACAAGCTCCTAGCACAGGACCGCATAGAAGCAATTCAAGAGGAAATAGCAGGATTTTTGCTCGACCAGGTCATAGATCCCAAAGGAGAATACTATTACCCGCTACCGCCCCCATGAACCACTTCCAATTGTTATCGTGCTCCGAAGGCACCAATTAGCTAGGCTAATGCCACTGGCTCCGAAGGCACCAATTAGGAGAAATTGTATATATATATACATGTGTGTATATATGTGTGAATTAATTAATGGTGGTTGTGTGAGACATTCGATGATATATATATATATATTATGATTGGTTCTACTAGAAATTCTATTTATATATATGCATAACGTGTACAATATGTAGTATCGTAAAATACCAGCAAACGAAAAATAACTAAATGGAAAACACAAAATTAAATGAAAAAAAATCATAAACCCAAACCGCCCCAACATTTTAATACCGGTTGGTGACACCAACTGGTACTAAAGGGCTCCCAGCCCCCGAAGCTGGCTCGTGCCACGTGGTTGCCCTTTAGCACCGGTTCATGCTGAACCGGTACTAAAGGGGGGGGGCTTTAGTGCCTACATTTTAGCGCCGGTTACCAAATCGGCACTAAAGGGCCTTACGAACCGGTGCTATTGCCCGGTTCTGCACTAGTGGTGGTGAATATTGAGGCTCGTGGTGGATATCGTTATTTTCTCACCTTCACAGATGATTTGAGCAGATATGGGTATATCAACTTAATGAAACATAAGTCTGAAACATTTGAAAAGTTCAAAGATTTTTAGAGTGAAGTTGAAAATCATCGTAACAAGAAAATAAAGTTTCTACGATCTGATCATGGAGGAGAATATTTGAGTTATGATTTGGTCTTCATTTGAAACAATGCGGAATAGTTTCGCAACTCACGCCACTCGGAACACCACAGCGTACTGGTGTGTCCGAACGTCGTAATCGTACTTTACTTGATATGGTGTGATCTATGATGTCTCTTACTAATTTACCGCTATCGTTTTGGGGTTATGCTTTAGACACGGATGCATTCTCGTTAAATAGGACACCATCGAAATCCGTTGAGACGACGCCTATGAACTCTGGTTTGGCAAGAAACCAAAGTTGTCGTTTCTTAAAGTTTGGGGCTGTGATGCTTATGTGAAAAAGCTTCAACCTGATAAGCTCGAACCCAAATCGGAAAAATGTGTCTTCATAGGATACCCAAAAGAGACTATTGGGTACACCTTCTATCATAGATCCGAAGGCAAGACTTTTGTTGCTAAATTTGGAATCTTTCTAGAGAAGGAGTTTCTCTCGAAAGAAGTGAGTGGGAGGAAAGTAGAACTTGATGCGGTAAATGTACCTGCTCCCTTATTGGAAAGTAGTTCATCACAGAAACCGGTTTCTGCGACACCTACACCAATTAGTGAGGAAGTTAATGATGATGATCATGAAACTTCAGATCAAGTTGTTACTGAACCTCGTAGATCAACCAGAGTAAGATCCGCACCAGACTGGTACGGTAATCCTGTTCTGGAAGTTATATTGCTAGACCATGACGAACCTACGAACTATGAAGAAGCGATGGTGAGCCCAGATTCCGCAAAATGGCTTGAAGCCATGAAATCGGAGATGGGATCCATGTATGAGAACAAAGTGTGGACTTTGGTTGACTTGCCCGATGATCGGCAAGCCATTGAGAATAAATGGATCTTCAAGAAGAAGACTGATGCTGACGGTAATGTTACTGTCTATAAAGCTCGACTTGTTGCAGAAGGTTTTCGACAAGTTCAAGGGGTTGACTACGATGAGGCCTTTTCACCCGTAGCGATGCTTAAGTCTGTCCGAATCATGTTAGCAATTGCCGCATTTTATGATTAAGAAATTTGGCAAATGGATGTCAAAACTGCATTCCTGAATGGATTTCTGGAAGAAGAATTGTATATGATGCAACCAGAAGGTTTTGTCAATCCAAAAGGAGCTAACAAAGTGTGCAAGCTCCAGCGATCCATTTATGGACTGGTGCAAGCCTCTCGGAGTTGGAATAAGCGCTTTGATAGTGTGATCAAAGCATTTGGTTTTATACAGACTTTTGGAGAAGCCTGTATTTACAAGAAAGTGAGTGGGAGCTCTGTAGCATTTCTAATATTATATGTGGATGACATATTGCTGATTGGAAATGATATAGAATTTCTGGATAGCATAAGGGGATACTTGAATAAGAGTTTTTCAATGAAAGACCTCGGTGAAGCTGCTTATATATTGGGAATCAAGATCTATAGAGATAGATCAAGACGCTTAATTAGACTTCCACAAAGCACATACCTTGACAAAGTTTTGAAGAAGTTCAAAATGGATCAAGCAAAGAAAGGGTTCTTGCCTGTGTTACAAGGTGTGAAGTTGAGTAAGACTCAATGCCCGACCACTGCAGAAGATAGAGAGAAGATGGATGTTCCCTATGCTTCAGCCATAGGCTCTATCATGTATGCAATGCTGTGTACCAGACCTGATGTGTGCCTTGCTATAAGTTTAGCAGGGAGGTACCAAAGTAATCCAGGAGTGGATCACTGGACAACGGTCAAGAACATCCTGAAATACTTGAAAAGGACTAAGGATATGTTTCTCATTTATGGAGGTAACAAAGAGCTCATTGTAAATGGTTACATTGATGCAAGCTTTGACACTGATCCAGACGATTCTAAATCCCAAACCAGATACGTGTTTACATTCAATGGTGGAGCTGTCAGTTGGTGCAGTTCTAAACAAAGCATCATGGCGGGATCTACGTGTGAAGCGGAGTACATAGCTGCTTCAGAAGCAGCAAATGAAGGAGTCTGGATGAAGGAGTTCATATCCGATCTAGGTGTCATACCTAGTGCATCGGGTCCAATGAAAATATTTTGTGACAATACTGGTGCAATTGCCTTGGCGAAGGAATCCAGATTTCTCAAAAGAACCCAGCACATCAAGAGATGCTTCAATTCCATCTGGGATCTAGTCCAGGTGGGGGACATAGAAATTTGCAAGATACATACGGATCTGAATGTTGCAGACCCGTTGACTAAGCCTCTTCCACGAGCAAAACATGATCAGCACCAAGGCTCCATGGGTGTTAGAATCATTACTGTGTAATCTAGATTATTGACTCTAGTGCAAGTGCGAGACTGAAGGAAATATGCCCTAGAGGCAATAATAAAGTTATTATTTATTGCCTTATATCATGATAAATGTTTATTATTCATGCTAGAATTGTATTAACCGGAAACATAATACTTGTGTGAATACATAAACAAACAGAGTGTCACTAGTATGCCTCTACTTGACTAGCTCATTGATCAAAGATGGTTATGTTTCCTAGCCATTGACATGAGTTGTCTTTTGATTAACGGGATCACATCATTAGGAGAATGATGTGATTGACTTGACCCATTACGTTAGCTTAGCACACGATCGTTTAGTATTCTGCTATTGCTTTCTTCATGACTTATAAATGTTCCTATGACTATGAGATTATGCAACTCCCATTTACCGAGGAGCACTTTGTGTGCTACCAAACGTCACAACGTAACTGGGTGATTGTAAAGGTGCTCTACAGGTGTCTCCAAAGGTACTTGTTGGGTTGGCGTATTTCAACATTAGGATTTGTCACTCCGATCGTCGGAGAGGTATCTCTAGGCCCACTCAGTAATGCACATCACCTAAGCCTTGCAAGCATTGCAACTAATGAGTTGGTTGCGGGATGATGTATTAGAGAACGAGTAAAGAGACTTTTCGGTAATGAGATTGAACTAGGTATTGAGATACCGACGATCGAATCTCGGGCAAGTAACATACCAATGACAAAGGGAGCAACGTATGTTGTTATGTGGTCTGACCGATAAAGATCTTTTTAGAATATGTGGGAGCCAATATGAGCATCCAGGTTCCGCTATTGGTTATTGACCAGAGACGTGTCTCAGTCATGTCTACATAGTTCTCGAACCCGTAGGGTCTGCACGCTCAATGTTTCGATCAAAGTTATATTATGAGTTTATATGTTTTGATGTACCTAAGGTTGTTCGGAGTCCCGGATGTGATCACAGACATAACGAGGAGTCTCAAAATGGTCGAGACATGAAGATTGATATATTGGACGACTATATTCGGACACCGGAATGGTTCCGGGGGTTATCGGATATATACCGGAGTACCGGGGGTTACCGGAACCCCCCCGGGGGATTAATGGGCCTACATGGGCCTTAGTGGAGAAGAGGAGGGGCGGCCAGGGCAGGCCGTGCGCCCCCTCCCCCTCTAGTCCGAATTGGACAAGGGGGGGGGGCGCCCCCCTTTCCTTCTTCTCCTCCTCCTCTTCCCCCTTCTCCTAATCCAACAAGGAAGGGAGGGAGTCCTACTCCCACTAGGAGTAGGACTCCTCCTGGCGCGCCCCTCTCCTGGCCGGCCGCCTCTCCCCCCTTGCTCCTGTATATACGGGGGCACCCCAAAGACACAACATTTGATTTGTTGATCTTTTAGCCGTGTGCGGTGCCCCCCTCCACCATAGCCCACCTCGATAATACTGTAGCGGTGCTTAGGGGAAGCCCTGCGTCGGTTGAACATCATCATCGTCACCACGCCGTCATGCTGACGAAACTCTCCCTCAACACTCGGCTGGATCGGAGTTCGAGGGACGTCATCGGGCTGAACGTGTGCTAAACTCGGAGGTGCCGTGTGTTCGGTACTTGATCGGTCGGATCGTGAAGACGTACAACTACATCAACCATGTTGTGTGATACGTCCATTTTTCATCATGGTTTTATATCAATATTTATTGCATTATGGGCTGTTATTACACATTATGTCACAATACTTATGCCTATTCTCTCTTATTTTACAAGGTTTCCATAAAGAGGGAGAATGCCTACAGCTGGGATTCTGGGCTGGAAAAGGAGCAAATATTAGAGACCTATTCTGCACAGCTCCAAAAGTCCTGAAACTTCACGGAAGACGTTTTCCAAATATATAATAAATATTGAGCGCAAGAAGTTCACTAGGGGGGCCATACCCTTCCCACGAGGGTGGGGGGCACGCCCCCTACCTCGTGGCCCCCCTGGTGGCCCTCCGATGACCATCTTCTGCTATATGAGGTCTTTCGATGAGGAAAAAATAATAAGCCATCTTCTCGGACGAAACTCCGCCCCACGAGGCGGAACCTTGCCGGAACCAATCTAGGGCTCTGGCAGAACTGTTCTGCCAGGGAAACTTCCCTCCGGGAGGGGGAAATCATCGCCATCGTCATCACCAACGCTCCTCTCATCAGGAGAGGGCAATCTCCATCAACATCTTCACTAGCACCATCTCCTCTCAAAGCCCTAGTTCATCTCTTCTATCCAATTCTTGTCTCCAAGTCCGGGATTGGTACCCGTGGGTTGCTAGTAGTGTTAATTACTCCTTGTAGTTGATGCTAGTTGGTTTATTTGGTGGAAGATCATATGTTCAGATCCTATATGCATATTAATACCCCTCTGATTATGAACATGAATATGCTTTGTGAGTAGTTACATTTGTTCCTGAGGACATGGGAGAAGTCTTGCTATTAGTAGTCATGTGAATTTGGTCTTCGTTCGATATTTTGATGAGATGTATGTTGTCATCCCTCTAGTGGTGTCATGTGAACGTCGACTACATGACACTTCACCATTGTTTGGGCCTAGAGGAAGGCATTGGGGAGTAATAAGTAGATGATGGGTTGCTAGAGTGACAGAAGCTTAAACCCTAGTTTATGCGTTGCTTCGTAAGGGGCTGATTTGGATCAATATGTTTCATGCTATGTTTAGGTTTACCTTAATAATTTTGTTGTAGTTGCGGATGCTTGCAATAGAGGTTAATCCTAAGTGGGATGCTTGTCCAGGTAAGGACAGTACCCAAGCACCGGTCCACCCACATATCAGATTATCAAAGTACCGAACGCGAATCTTATGAACGTGATGAAAACTAGCTTGACGATAATACCATGTGTCCTCGGGAGCGCTTTTCTCTATATAAGAGTTTTTCCAGGCTTGTCCTTTGCTACAAAAAGGATTGGGCCACCTTGCTGCATTTTATTTACTTTTGTTACATGTTGCTCATTACAAATTATCTTATCACAAAACTATCTGTTACCACTTATTTCAGTACTTGCAGAGAATACCTTGCTGGAAACCGCTTATCATTTCCTTCTGCTCCTCGTTGGGTTCGACACTCTTACTTATCGAAAGGACTACGATAGATCCCCTATACTTGTGGGTCATCATTGTGCTAACTGATATGTCTCCAACGTATCTATAATTTTTGATTGCTCCATGCTATATTATCTACTGTTTTGGACAATATTGGGCTTTATTATCCATTTTTATATTATTTTTGGGACTAACCTATTAACCGGAGGCCCAGCCCAGAATTGTTGTTTTTTTGCCTATTTCAGAGTTTCACAGAAAAAGAATATCAAACGGAGTCCAAACGGAATGGAACCTTCGGGAGCGTGATTTTTGGAACGAACATGATCCAGGAGACTTGGACCCTACATAAGAGAAGCTTCGAGGAGGCCACGAGGTAGGCGGCGCGCCCTCCACCCTCGTGAGCCCCCTGTTGCTCCACCGACGTACTTCTTCCTCCTATATATACCTACGTACCCCCAAACGATCAGATACGGAGCCAAAAACCTAATTCCACCGCCACAACCTTTTGTACCCACGAGATCCCATCTTGGGGCCTGTTCCGGAGCTCCGCTGGAGGGGGCATCCACCATGGAGGGCTTCTACATCATCACCATAGCCTCTCCGATGAAGTGTGAGTAGTTTACCTCAAACCTTCGGGTCCATAGTTAGTAGCTAGATGGTTTCTTCTCTCCTTTTGGATCTCAATACAATGTTCTCCCCCTCTCTCGTGGAGATCTATTCGATGTAATCTTCTTTTTGCGGTGTGTTTGTTGAGACCGATGAATTGTGGGTTTATGATCAAGTTTATCTATGAACATTATTTGAATCTTCTGAATTATTTTATGTATGATTGGTTATCTTTGTAAGTCTCTTCGAATTATCAGTTTGGTTTGGCCTACTAGATTGATCTTTCTTGCAATGGGTGAAGTGCTTAGCTTTGGGTTCAATCTTGCGGTATCCTTTCCCAGTGATAGTAGGGGCAGCAAGGCACGTATTGTATTGTTTTCATCTAGGATAACAAGATTGGTTTTTTATCATATTGCATGAATTTGAGTTTGTCTCATACGCTTCATCGTTTTAATATCTTTCGTGAGTATGATGGAAAGGAAAATTGTGCTCAAATGCTGGAAGAAGAAATCAATAAAATGTTTGGCACTAAATATTTGAATGATGAGCATGATTGCAATGTTATTAGTATGAATTCCTTGAATATCCATGATGCTAATGATATGCAAAGCCACAAGATTGGGGAAGCTATGTTTGATGAAGATGATATTTTTTGTCCCCCAAGTTTTGATGAGCAAATTTATTATGATGAAAGCATGCCTCCTATCTATGATGATTATTGTGATGACACTTATGCTTTAAAGAATAATGATAACCATGAAACTTTTCATCTTTATCTTAATTTTCAATCACATGATAGTTATTTTGTTGAGTTAGCTCCCACTATTATTCATGAGAAGAATTTTGCTTATGTGGAGAGTAGTAAATTTTCTATGCTTGTAGATCATGAAAAGAATGCTTTAGGTTCTGGTTATATTGTTGAATTCATTCATGATGCTACTGAAAATTATTATGAGGGAGGAATATATGCTTCTAGGAATTGCAATAATATCAAGTTTCCTCTCTATGTGCTTAAAGTTTTAAAGTTATGCTTGTTTTGCCTTCCTACACTAGTTGATTATTGCTCCCATAAGTTGTTTGCTCACAAAATCCCTATGCATAGGAAGTGGGTTATACTTAAATGTGCTAGTCATATTCTTCATGATGCTCTCTTTATGTTACAATTCTTATCTTTTATGTGAGCATCGTTGAAATCATCATGCCTAGCTAGGGGCGTTAAATGATAGCGCTTGTTGGGAGGCAACCCAACTTTATTTTTGTTCCTTTCCTTTTGTTCCTGTTTAGTAATAAATAATTCATGTAGCCTCTGTTTAGATGTGGTTTTATGATTTTAATTAGTGTTTGTGCCAAGTAGAACCTTTGGGAAGACTTTGGGAAAGTCTTGTTGATCATGCTGTAAAAAACAGAAACTTTAGTGCTCACGAGAATTGCTGCCATTTTTATTTGGAGAGTGATATGGGGTTAATTATTTTTATAGATGATTAATAGATAAATTACTCACGTCCAGCTATTTATTTGAGAATTTTATGAGTTCAGAAGTATACGTTTGATCCAGATTACTACAGACTTTTCTGTTTTTGACAGATTCTGTTTTCTATGTGTTGTTTGCTTATTTTGATGAATCTATGAGTAGTATCAGAGGGTATGAACCAGAGATAAGTTGGAATACAGTAGGTTTAACACCAATATAAATAAAGAATGAGTTCATTACAGTACCTTGAAGTGGTGATTTATTTTCTTATACTAACGGAACTTACGAGTTTTCTGTTAAGTTTTGTGTTGTGAAGTTTTCAAGTTTTGGGTAAGGATTCGATGGACTATGGAATAAGGAGTGGAAAGAGCCTAAGATCGGGGATTCCCAAGGCACCCCAAGGTAATATTCAAGTACAACCAAGAGCCTAAGCTTGGGGATGCCCCGGAAGGCATCCCCTCTTTGGTCTTCGTTCATCGGTAACTTTACTTGGAACTATATTTTTATTCGCCACATGATATGTGTTTTGCTTGGAGCGTCAATTTATTTTGTTAGGATTTGCTTGCTGTTATTTAGAATAATGTTTTTCATCTTTTATTTCAATAAAAGTGGTATTGATAACCTTTACTATGCCTATGTTACAAGTATACATGTTGCTGTTTGAAAAAAGAAAGTTTACCGCTGTTGCAATAATTCCCTAGAAAATTCAGAATGTGATAAAATGTTGAAACCTTTTGCATATTAAGCTATCATAAATTTACTACAGTGGGAATTTTCTTTCATAATTTTTGGAGCTAGGGAAGTATGGATGTTGCTGCATTCTTTACAGACTGTCCTGTTTAGGCAGATTGCTGTTATGTTTGCATTGTTTGCATATGTTTGCTTCTTTAATGATTCTATTTGAGGATAGGACTATTAAATATGCAGAGGCATTTAGTATGCAATTTTGAATAATAATTTCAGTGATTTGCTACAGTAGAGTATGATAAGGTTTTTGCAATGGTTTATACTAACTTATATCATGAGTCCTTGTTGAGTTTTGTGTGGATGAAGCTTTTGAGATTTAGGGAGACCTTGATATGAGAGGAATCAAGGAGACACAAAAGCTCAAGCTTGGGGATGCCCAAGGCACCCCAAGATAATATTTCAAGAAGTCTCAAGCGTCTAAGCTTGGGGATGCCCCGGTTGGCATCCCACCTTTCTTCTTCAACAATTATCGGTTAGTATCGGTTGATCCTAAGTTTTTGCTTCTTCACATGATGTTTGCTACTCTTAGATGTCATATTATTTTGCTTTGCTTGATGTTTGGATAAATTACCAAGATCTGAAATTATTAATTGTTAGAGAGTCTTCACATAGTTGCATAATTATTCGACTACTCATTGATCTTCAATTATATCTTTCGGAGTAGTTTGTCATTTGCTCTAGTGCTTGACTTATATCTTTTAGAGCATGGTGGATTTGTTTTATAGAAACTATTGATCTCTCATGCTTCACTTAAATTATTTTGAGAGTCTTAATAGCATGGTAATTTGCTTAATAGTAACATGCTTGGTATTCAAGATTTGTGAAACTTTCTATTGAGTGTGTTGAATACTAAGAAAAGTTGGATGCTTGATAATTGTTTTGAGATATGGAGGTAGTAATATCAAAGTCATGCTAGTAGAGTAATTTTGAATTTGAGAAGTGCTTGAGTTAAAGTTTGCAAGTCCCGTAGCATGCACATATGGTAAACATTATGCAACAAATTTGAAACATGAGGTGTTATTTGATTGTCCTCCTTATGAGTGGCGGTCAGGGACGGGCGATGGTCTTTTCCTACCAATCTACCCCCTAGGAGCATGCACGTAATACTTTGGTTTTTGATGGCTTGTAGATGTTTTCAATAAGTATGTGAGTTCTTTATGACTAATGTTGAGTCCATGGATTATACGCACTCTCACCCTTCCATCCTTGCTAGCCTCTTCGGTACCGTGCATTGCCCTTTCTCACATTGAGAGTTGGTGCAAACTTCGCCGGTGCATCCAAACCCCGTGATATGATATGCTCTATCAAACATAAACCTCTTTATATCTTCCTCAAAACAGCCACCATACCTACCTATTGTGGCATTTCCATAGCCATTCCGAGATATATTGCCATGCAACTTTCCACCATCCAGTTTATCATGACACATTCATCATTGTCATATTGCTTAGCATGATCATGTAGTTGACATAGTATTTGTGGCAAAGCCACCGTTCATAATTTTTTCATACATGTCACTCTTGATTCATTGCATATCCTGGTATACCACCGGAGGCGTCCATATAGAGTCATACTTTGTTCTAGTATCGAGTTGTAATCATTGAGTTGTAAATAAATAGAAGTGTGATGATCATCATTCAATAGAGCATTGTCCCAAAAAAGAGAAAGGCCAAAGAAAAAAAAGAAGGCCCAAAAAAGAAAATAAATAAAAAGGGGCAATGCTACTATCCTTTTGTTCCACACTTGTGCTTCAAAATAGCATCATGTTCTTCATATAGAGAGTCTCTTGAGTTATCACTTTCATATACTAGTGGGAATTTTCATTATAGAACTTGGCTTGTATATTCCAACAATGGGCCTCCTCAAGTGCCCTGGGTGTTCGTGAGCAAGCAAGTTGGATGCACACCCACTAGTTTCTTTTGTTGAGCTTTCATATATTTATAGCTCAAGTGCATCTGTTGCATGGCAATCCCTACTCCTTGCATTAACATCAATCGTGGGAATCTCCATAGCCCATTGATTAGCCTCATTGATGTGAGACTTTCTCCTTTTTTGTCTTCTCCACATAAACCCCCTCATTATATTCTATTCCACCCATAGTGCTATGTCCCTGGCTCGCGCTCATATATTGCGTGAAAGTTTATAGGTTTGAGATTACTAAAGTATGAAACAATTGCTTGGCTTGTCATCGGGTTGTGCATGATGAGAGCATTCTTGTGTGACGAAAATGAAACATGACTAAACTATATGATTTTGTAGGGATGAACTTTCTTTGGCCATGTTAATTTGAGAAGACATAATTGCTTAGTTAGTATGCTTGAAGTATTATCATTTTTATGTCAATATGAAATTTTGTCTTGAATCTTTCGGATCTGAATATTCATACCACAATTAAGAAGAATTACATTGAAATTATGCCAAGTAGCACTCCGCATCAAAAATTCTGTTTTTATCATTTACCTACTTGAGGACGAGCAGGAATTAAGCTTGGGGATGCTGATACGTCTCCAATGTATCTATAATTTTTGATTGTTCCATGCTATATTATCTACTGTTTTGAATGTTTATGGGCTTTATTATACACTTTTATATCATTTTAGGGACTAACCTATTAACCCAGAGCCCAGTGCCAGTTTCTGTTTTTACCGTGTTTTAGGGTTTCGAAGAAAAGGAAAATCAAACGGAGTCCAATTGACCTGAAACTTCACGGAACTCATTTTTGGAAGGAAAGAAGCCCAAAAGACTTGGAGTGCACGTCGGTGGATCTGCGAGGAGGTCACGAGGCAGGGGGCGCGCCCTCCACCCTCGTGAGCCCCTCGTGGCCCCCTTGACGTACTTCTTCCGCCTATATATCTCCATATACCCTAAAAACATCCGTGAGCACAATAGATCGGGAGTTCCGCCGCCAGAAGCCTTCGTAGCCACCAAAAGCCAATCTAGACCCGTTCCGGCACCCTGCCGGAGGGGGCAATCTCTCTTCGGTGGCCATCTTCATCATCCCGGTGCTCTCCATGACGAGGAGGGAGTAGTTCTCCCTCAAGGCTGAGGGTATGTACCAGTAGCTATGTGTTTGATCTCTCTCTCTCTCTCGTGTTCTTGAGGTGATACGATCTTGATGTATCGCGAGCTTTGCTATTATAGTTGGATCCTATGATGTTTTCTCCCCCCTCTACTCTCTTGTAATGAATTGAGTTTCCCCTTTGAAGTTATCTTATCGGATTGAGTCTTTAAAGATTTGAGAATACTTGATGTATGTCTTGCCGTGTGTATCTGTGGTGACAATGGGATACCACGTGATTCACTTGATGTATGTTTTGGTGATCAACTTGCGGGTTCCGCCCATGAACCTATGCATAGGGGTTGGCACACGTTTTCGTCGTGATTCTCCGGTAGGAACTTTGGGGCACTCTTTGACGTTCTGTGTGTTGGTTGAATAGATGAATCTGAGATTGTGTGATGTATATCGTATAATCATGCCCACGGATACTTGAGGTGACATTGGAGTATCTAGGTGACATTAGGGTTTTGGTTGATTTGTGTATTAAGGTGTTATTCTAGTACGAACTCTAGCGCTGTTTGTGACACTTATAGGAATAGCCCAACGGATTGATTGGAAAGAATAACTTTGAGGTGGTTTCGTACCCTACCATAATCTCTTTGTTTGTTCTCCGCTATTAGTGACTTTGGAGTGACTCTTTGTTGCATGTTGAGGGATAGTTATGTGATCCAGTTATGTTATTATTGTTGAGAGGACTCGCACTAGTGAAAGTATGAACCCTAGGCCTTGTTTCCTAGCATTGCAATACCATTTGTGCTCACTTTTATCATTAGTTACCTTGCTGTTTTTATATTTTCATATCACAAATACCTTTATCTACCATCCATATACCACTTGTATCACCATCTCTTCGCCGAACTAGTGCACCTATACAATTTACCATTGTATTGGGTGTGTTGGGGACACAAGAGACTCTTTGTTATTTGGTTGCAGGGTTGCTTGAGAGAGACCATCTTCATCCTACGCCTCCTACGGATTGATAAACCTTAGGTCATCCACTTGAGGGAAATTTGCTACTGTCCTACAAACCTCTGCACTTGGAGGCCCAACAACGTCTACAAGAAGAAGGTTGTGTAGTATACATCACCCACCCACCACCCACTTAGTAGCCACTGTCGACGACTTAACCGACATGCTCGACTTCGACTCCGAAGACTTCGACGGTATGGATGACGAAGGCGGAGAAGAACAGGATCCACCACCCTCAGGGCACTGGACCGCCACCTCATCATATGATATATACATGGTGGACACCCCCAAAGAAGCCAATGGCGATGAGAAGACGGAGGATGACCCCTCCAAGAAGCAACCCAAGCGCCAACGTCAGCGGCGCCGCTCTAAGCCCCGCCATAGCAAGAACAGCGATAATAATAGTCCACGCGACTCTGGAGGAGACGACAACTGCACCACCCGGTGGCAGAAAACGATCAAGATGCAAACTGCAAACATAGTGCAGATCCGACATCCGAACACGATGACGCCAAAGATAAGCCTCATCAATCCCCGTCTAGGGAAGAAAGCAGTCTGGACGAAGATGCACCCATCATCCCGGAAACACACTTGGAGCAAGAGAACCTCCGCAGAAGGCTTACTGCCACAATGAGAAGCCTGAAGAAACAGAAGCAAAGGCTCAAGGTCGCACAAGATATGCTCAACAGCAAGTGGAACAAAATAACAAAGTATGGTGGAAGTTACCATCCAAAAAGCTACCCAAAGCGCAAGCTATTACCGGAATTCAACAATGAGGCCTTAGAGCCCACACAGCCGAAAAGTGATACGGCCAACCGGCCGGATCCACCACCCTGTGAATGCGATAGAGCGGCTAACAAAGTCATGCATAAGTCAACACACGATCTACGTGAAAACTTGCGTCAAAAATCCGGCGCGACCAGATCTATCTACGGATCTAGGAAGCGCGCTACGGTACACAACCAACACCGAATACTACAACCGTCCGAACACCATGGCGCATCCCAATACAGGGGTGCCACACACCCCTTATGTTTCACTGATGAGGTGCTGGATCATGAATTCCCAGAGGGATTCAAACCGGTGAACATAGAGGCATACGACGGAACCACAGACCCTAGAGTCTGGATAGAGGACTTCATCCTCCACATCCATATTGTTGGGGATATTACTACTGGGCGTAAACCGGCCAGGACAGGCCGGGTTAACTTCATCAGTAGTTGAGTATGATAAAAGCCCATGAGGGCAGATGAGGGCTGAAGGCCCATAATCGGTTTTAGGCCTATAGCTATAAACCGGCGTCGGTTAACTTGTGTTATAAGTTAGGAATAGTGGAGACCGAACCGGACGCATCTATGAGCCGGTATCGGGACTCTGTAAACCGACGGGCGTCACCCATGTATATAAGGAGATGACCCGGCGGCGGTTCAAGGAGGGACAACAACTCGAGACATAGGCGAAGCTTATTTGCTCCCTAGTCATCGAAACACCCATCAATTCCATCACAACTAGAAGTAGGCTTTTACCTTCATTGAAGGGGCCGAACTAGTATAAACTCTCTTGCGTCCTTGTGTCCGCTTTAACCCCTTCAAGCTAACCTGTGGCGATGGCTCCACGACTAAGTCCTTTCTCTAGGACATCTGCCGTGACAAAACCACGACAGTTGGCGCCCACCGTGGGGCTATCGCACGATGGTTTCCGGTTCTTGGAGGGCCGCTTTAAAGGACTCGAGGGCTACGTTGTAGGCCGGATGACTAAGAGTCGTCACGGCAAACTCTACATCGACGACGCAGGCTGGGGCCCCGAGGCCGGCTCAATTGAGTACAGGTACCGGGTCCCCTTTGGTAGCATTCACGTTTTCATTGGCAAGATCGGTGAACCAGGCCCTGAGCCAGACATCTGCACCGACCTCGTCGAGACGGCTTAGCGTGCGCGATCCGCCCGGGTTAAACCGGCCATGAAGCGTGCCTTCATGGGAGTGATCCATGGAGGGAGTTATGAGGATGGATCGGAGCTTCACGTGGCGACCGCCGTTCGTTCCGGTGACGAATCTTCGACTGGAGAAACCGAATCTCTTTATCTACAAGATGGCCGGATTGAGAGTTGTTCCGATGGCGATAGTATTCCGGACCCCTCTGATCTGCCTAACCGGGTTGGAATATTCATGACCGGAACACAAGCAGCGCTTCACTTTTCGACAGCCGCGGCAACGATCTCCGGTTCAGCAGCGACAACGGTTGCCGGGGCGGGAGGCCCTGTGCGCCCACCGGCTCAGGTTCTATCAGAACTATTTGATGCGTTGGTTGTGCTTATGGCAGAAGTTAATCCGCCAGATCAGGACGCTCACAACACGGAGATTGCAAAGGTAAAGGAACAAATCACCCAGGCCAAAATGGATCTGGCAGCTGAGGACACCAGGATGGCCGCAGAGCGGGCCGCTTTAGACGCACAGGCTTACAGGCTTATGTTGGATCAGAGCGCGTCACATGAAGTCATGAGGAGGAAGCACCGGTCCTGCTTACCTCCGGTTTTCGAGGCCAGAGACCTTTTCAACACTCCAGGACCAAGAGCCAGTAATCCGCTGGAGGGGAACCGGGCAGAAGCCCCTGGGACCGGTGCACCGGTTCAGCCCCGTCAGATGGACCCGCCTCGTCAAAACACTGTTATACCTCGGGATGCTTTAACACCTCCGGGTCACTACTCCAACCCAATGGACAATCTTGTTGCCGCTGCTGCACGACTGGAGGCCATTCCAGTTGAAGGTGACTCACCGCAGGCAGTAGAGACGCGACGGGTCAAGGAACTTCTGAGGACAGCTTTGGCCCAACAGGAGGCGTACTCGTACAGCCGCGACCGGATCCACTCGACCCCCCGTCCAAGCCGGAGCTATAGCAGACATATGGATGAACCAACAGTGTCGAGTAATGAACGACGTGGAGCACCCCGTGGTAACAACCCGACGGGTGGTGCTGATGACGCTCAGGAAGTGGTGAACCGGGCCCGAGCGCGTAGGGAGGCCGAGTTAGCCGCACAGCATCAGGCTTGGCAGCTCACGCCGGTTCGTCCAACCATTTCGATCAAACCTGGTGTTACTTCTAGTTCTTTGGGGGTGCCTTGCCTCGTCCCCGCTTTACGCAACGTGCGCCTGCCCAAGGATTTCAAAGGCCCACGCAAGGTACCAAATTATACGGCGGATCAACCACCAGAGACATGGGTAGAGAGCTATGAGACGGCCATGGAGATGCTTGATGTGGATTACACGGCGTGTGCGAAATACTTCACCATGATGCTTGAAGGAATGGCCCGTACTTGGTTAAAAAGCTTGCCCGCTAATTCTATCAGTTTGTGGGCCCAATTACGAGCCCGGTTTATCAACAATTTCAAGGATACCTGTAAACAGCCTATGTCGATAGTGGACTTAGCTGCATGCGTCCAGGAGGAAGGAGAGTCAATGACTCATTGGGTACGCTGGGTTTCACAAGTGTTGCACTCCTCAGACCGCATCAACGCTGACACCGCAATATTAACCCTAGAAGGCAACTGCCGGTTTGGGCCCCTGAAGTTGAAATTGGGACGGATGAAGCGTCATTGCACCAACATGGGGACCCTCATGGCCGCTTTGGTAAAATATGTTGATTCTGATAGTACCAAGGATCCCGAATCTGATGATGACAACATGGATTTTGTGGCTAATACCAACGTACAGGACAATGGCCAGCAGCGCAATGGTAGGCCGAAAAATCATAGTGGAGCGCCCAATCCCAACCCAAACCGCCTGAACTATCTGCTAAGCCAGCCCTGTCCAAGACATGGGATGAAGGAGGAGCCAGCAAACCACCTTTGGAAGGATTGCTTTATTATGCAGGAGTTCAAGAATTCTAATAATTTCTGGTATGATCACGGATCTGGCGGTGGCTCAGGGTCCGGGCCGGGTTACGGTGAAGGAAGTTCCGGTTCAGGATTTAATGGTAATCCAGGCGGACATAATGGTCAAAATAGTCAGAACAACCAGGGTGGTTACAACCAACAGCAGCAACAGTCAGGTTACCAAAGCAACCCAAAGCAGTTGAGTAATGGGCAGTACCATGTCTTTACCACTAGCCTGGACAAGCGAGACCGGAAGGTTCAGAGGCGGGCAGTCAACTCTGTTGAACCGGCCACACCCCGTTATCTACGTTGGTCTGAACAGCCAATCATATGGAGCAGAGAGGATCACCCACTCCAGGTTGATAATCTGGGTCAGTTGGCTCTGGTGGTGGCGCCTCAGGTGGGAGGTTATAAGTTCACCAAGGTGCTCATGGATGGAGGGAGCAGCATTAACATCCTATACTATGAGACCTTCCGTCGCATGGGACTAACAGATAAGAATCTCAAACCGTCCAATACAGTATTCCACGGTGTAGTGCCTGGTAGATCAGCATATCCCGTTGGTAATATAGCTCTTGAAGTGGCCTTTGGGGATGATCATGATTCCAGGTCGGAGACATTAACGTTTGAAGTGGTGAAAATCCAAAGTCCATATCATGCCCTGTTTGGGCGTCCGGCATACGGCTAGTTTATGGCTCGGCCCTGTTATGTGTATTTGCAGCTCAAGATGCCGGGTCACAAGGGGACAATAACGGTTCACGGAAGCCGCAAAATCGCTTTGGAATGCGAGGAAGGAGATGCGGCTTATGCAGAGTCGGTTTGTGCCACCGAGGAGTTGAAGTACTATAAAGACAATGTTGATCCAGCAGACATGACTCCGTTGAAGAAGCCAACTACGGAGCATGATCCGGCCCTGAAGTTCAAATCGACAGCAGAAACTAAGCTTGTTGACTTCGTACCTGGCGATTCGTCCAAGCAGTTCAGCATTAGTGCCAACTTGGATCCAAAATAGGAAAGCGCGCTCATCGAGTTCATCCGTGAGAATCGAGACATTTTTGCATGGAAGCCCTCTGACATGCCAGGTGTACCGAGGCAACTCGCTGAGCACACACTTAATGTGGATCCTAAATACAAACCGGTGAAACAGTTCCTCCACCGGTTTAATGAAGAAAGACGCAAGGCGATTGGAGAAGAGGTAGCCAGGCTCTTAGCAGCTGGTTTTATTGTTGAAGTTTTTCACCCTGAGTGGTTGCCAATCCGGTGCTAGTCCTTAAAAAAACGGCACCTGGCATATGTGTGTGGATTACACAGATCTTAATAAGGCTTGTCCAGCAGATCCTTTTGCCCTCCCCCGTATTGATCAAATCATTGATGCTACGGCGGGTTGTGAGCGTTTAAGTTTTTTGGATGCATATTCTGGCTATCATCAGATCAAAATGGCAGTTAAGGACCAGGAGAAGACGGCATTCATAACTCCCTTTGGAGCCTTCTGCTATGTGTCTATGCCCTTCGGGCTCAAAAGTGCCCAGGCAACTTATCAACGGTGTGTACAGAATTGTCTTCACAAGCAGATTGGCTGTAATGTACATGCTTATGTGGATGATATCGTGGTTAAATCCAGGGAGAAGGTGACTCTGGTTGATGATTTGAAGGAAACCTTTGATAACCTAAGGACGTACAAGATGATGCTTAATCCAGACAAGTGTGTCTTTGGTGTATCGGCGGGCAAGTTATTGGGTTTTCTGGTGTCCAGCAGGGGAATTAAGGCTAATCCGAAGAAGATCACAGCCATCACCTCCCTGGCTAAACCGAAGTGTATCAATGATGTTCAACGCCTGGCAGGCCGGATTGCCGCGTTAAGCTGGTTTATCAGCCGCCTTGGTGAGAAGGCGATCCCTTTGTATCAGATGTTGAAGAAGACGGATCAGTTCGTCTGGAGTTCTGCTGCTGATGAAGCATTTGAGGAATTAAAGCGGCAATTGGCCAATCCGCCTGTGTTCGCCGCTCCCATTGACAAGGAGCCGTTACTGCTATATGTTGCTGCTAATGCTCGTGCGGTCAGCGTGGCTATTGTGGTGGAATGAAAGGAGGCAGGTAAGGAGCATCTGGTTCAACGTCCGGTCTATTATATCAGCGAGGTACTCATTGAGTCCAAGCAAAGGTATCCGCACTGGCAGAAGCTAGTGTACGGAGTTTTTATGGCAAGCCGGAAGCTTAAGCAATACTTCCAAGGGCACCCAATTACGGTGGTCAGTTCTGCTCCTTTGGGAGATATCATCCAGAACCGGGAAGCAACTGGCCGGATTGCAAAGTGGGCTATAGAGCTGGGGCCGTACGGTTTGAAATATGTGCCTCGGACAGTGATTAAGTCTCAAGCACTTGTCGATTTCATCAATGATTGGATGGAAATGGAAGCACCTGAAGAAAAGCCGGATCATACGTATTGGACCATCCATTTTGACGGATCCAGGCAGTTGGAAGGCTCGGGGGCTGGAGTCGTATTAACTTCTCCACGAGGTGATAAGTTTTGTTATGTTCTTCGTTTAATGTTCCCTTGTACTAACAATGCAGCTGAGTATGAAGCCTTGCTCCATGGTCTTCGGATGGCTAAGGAGATGAATCTAAGTCGAGTTAAGTGCTTCGGTGATTCGGACCTTGTGGCTCAGCAAGTGTCTGGCACTTGGGACTCCAAGGACCCACTCATGGCAGCATATCGTCGTGAGGTGGATATTGTTGTAGGTTTTTTCAGAGGCTATCAGGTGGACCATGTGGACCGGCGGAAAAATGAAGCAGCGAACACTTTAAGCCGGCTGGGCTCTCAGCGCAAACCGGTCCCACCCAATGTTTTTCTGGATGTGCTGCACAACCCGTCGGTGAAGATCCTTGGTGAAGAGGATTTGGCCATTCCTGATCCGGAGGCTCAATTGGTGGCAGTTCTTCATGTTATTCCGGATTGGACGCTTCCTTACCTGGCGTACAAGAATCGGGGCGAGTTGCCAGAAGATGAGATTCTGGACCGGCAGATAATCCGGCGATCCAAGTCCATGGCTGTCATCAACGGTGAGTTGCATCATTGCAGTGTATCAGGAGCTTTTCAACATTGCGTGTCTCCTGAAGAAGGCCATGAAATTTTGCATGAGATCCACGAAGGAGATTGTGGTCACCACGCCGGTTCAAAGTCTCTGGTGGCTAAAGCGTTTCGCCATGGTTTCTATTGGTTAACTTCTCATGCTGATGCGAAGGATCTGGTCAGACGATGTGATGGTTGCCAAAGGTTTTCAAGACGTGCTCATGTACCGGCTCAAGAATTGAGGATGATTCCAATTACTTGGCCGTTTGCGAATTGGGGGCTGGATATGGTTGGGCCTTTCAAAAGGTCCAAAGATAAGAAGACCCACCTCCTAGTGGCGGTGGACAAGTTTACAAAGTGGGTGGAGGCAGAACCTGTTAGCAAGTGTGATGCGGCCACGACGGTTCAGTTCATCAAAAAGGTGATTTTCCGGTTTGGCTTTCCGCACAGTATTATAACAGATAATGGTACCAATTTGTCCAAAGGTGCTATGAAGGAGTTCTGCGAACGGGAGCACATCCGGCTCAACGTTTCATCAGTGGCACATCCACAGTCCAATGGTCAAGCAGAAAGAGCTAATCAAGAGATCTTGAGAGGCATCAAGCCCCGGCTCATGGTTCCTTTGCAGAGAACGCCGGGTTGTTGGGTAGAAGAATTACCGTCTGTGTTATGGAGCATCAATACAACACCCAACAGATCAACAGGATACACGCCGTTCTTCATGGTTTATGGAGCGGAGGCGGTTCTCCCCAGCGATATCCGTCATGATTCACCTCGTGTCACGGCTTATGTTGAAGCGGACAACGAGACAGTACAGCAAGATGCTTTGGACCGGTTGGATGAAGAGCGTGATATCGCAGCCGCCCGGTCGGTGATTTACCAGCAGGATCTTCGTCGTTATCACAGTCGCCGAGTCAGAACCAGAGCCTTCCAGGAAGGAGATTTGGTGCTTCGGCTCATCCAAGATCAGACTGATATGCATAAGCTATCCCCACCTTGGGAGGGGCCTTTCGTGGTCAGCAAGAATCTGCACAATGGGTCGTACTATCTGATCGATATTCGAGAGCATAAGGACTCACGTACATCAGAGGAGGAGACTAACAGGCCGTGGAATATAGCTCATCTTCGGCCTTACTATACCTGAGCCATTGGCTATACTTATGTACATATAATGTATATATTATGATTAAGTATAATAAACCGGAACCTCAGCTAAAGCGGGGTATCTGTTCTTTTACATCATGTGAGGTTACACGGAGTTGCTCTAAAGCGGCCTCCGGTTTACCCCTTGAGTTCGCTTTGCTAAAAGCATCGTGTTATATCACTTGGAGGATTGGTCGTGTCCGAACCAATACCATGCCTCTTGATAGGCGAAAGCCACCAGATCACTTGGGGACTTGGTCATGTCTGAACCAGTCATGCCTCTTGATCGGCCTAAGGCCACAGAATCACTTGGGGGCTTGGTCGAACCCGAACCATGACCACGCCATTTGGTCGGCATAAATGCCACAAGAATCACTTGGGGACCTGGCTAACTAGAACCATAGTTACACCTAACAGGAGCTTGGTCGTGTTTGGCCATGGTTACGCCATTTGATCAGCTTAAATAAATCTTTTTTGGCAAACGTTTTTGTCGTTACTTTTGCTTCATACTTTTCTTTGAAGGGGGGTTTTTGTTTTTTTATTATTGTGTTCTTTAAACCGACAAAGTTTTTTAACCAATCAATTGACGGAACACAGTTCACGTCAATCCGGAGACTATTTGTCCGGTTTGATCCTTGTTGTTAACATCCTCTTATGGAGTAACACAGTGTTCATTATAACCCAGCACGGTTTACATGGTAACCAGTGTCATATACATATACAGGAGTTGTTATTTCCTCCAACAGTGTGGGTTTGCAAAAACTCCACTTCAAGGTTGGCCAAGCCAACTTCACACTCAACGGTGGCAGGTATTATGTATCTCAAATTTTTTGATCATATACTTAAAATTTTGTTTTGGATGTTTTGACTTTATATATACAAACATCATATTCCGCCTGACGGTACAACCGCGGTGGCGCTTAACGAATTTCTTATTTCAGAAAGTATTTTGGAAAGATCATTACCACAGGAAGAACAAGTTATGCACGAAGGCATATCAACATCAAATGTATCAGCTAGCCTATTACAAGGCAACATGGTGCCCATAATAACATAATTGTTTTTCACAAAGGAGAGACAATTTTAAAACCGGCTTCCAGTTTAAGCTTGGCCACCAGCCTGGCCTAATGGTTGTGGGTCATCCTGCGCCGCTTCAGCTTCCGTTTCTCTACCCAGTGGCTGGAAATCCACAGTTGTCTAGTCGATTCCCATCAATGCTTGAAAAACAGCTTCGTCATGGCTTAGCGAAGACGGGTCAATATCGGGAGCGTAAGTATGCTTATGGATTGGAGGGATCAGGTTTTCCGATTCATGGATTGGTGCAGCTATTCGCTTATTCTGGCTGTCATATTGGGCTTGATAATGAGACAAATCTGCTTCCTCAGCCAGTTGACAAGCTAGCGGACGTACCTCCCGGTTTATGGCTCGCAGATCCGCTTCACCAAATTCTGACCCGTCTTCCTTCAAACTGGGATAACCCTGAGCCGCTTCAATAGGATCAAAATCCGGCACCCAGGCTTTTGCCCGGATTAAAGCATTGATTGCACCGGTTCGAGCAGCAGATTTCTTCAGCTCTTCAACCCGGGCAGGAAGCACTAACAGTTTCATCAAAGTATCTTGAATCAAAGTGGGCGCCGGTTTGTTATGAGACGCGGTACAGATGATCCGCTGGGCACCAGTATACAATTGTTCAACCAAGGTATAGGCAGCTTTCAATTTCTTCCGCACATCTGACCCCAAGTGACCAATGCGTGTCCCTGAAATACCATAAAAGGTTAATAAACTGGCAACTCTGTAAGAAGGCAGAACCAATTCAGAAGGCAAGCTGGCTTACCAAAGATAGAGTGGTCATGGCATGAACGTGTCGCTTTATGCTGGTCAGTTCATCCGTCACTGGTTTCAATGCAGCCTCGGCATCCTCTGCTCGTTTGATCAAAGCAGATTTTTCAGTAGCCCAATCCGCCCATTTCTTCTTGAAGTTCTCCTCAAGTTGTTCCATGGCGATTAAGGCACTGGCCAATTCCTCTTTTGCCTTGGAGGTTTCAGCCTGTTGGGTTTTCAGGTTTTCTTGCAGATCGATGACTTGGCTTTCTTTCGCCTTCAGCTCCGCCTGCAGGCATACAGATATATGTTTCAACAAATCGGTAGAAGGATTCAAGTACAAACCACATAACAAGTTATGCGCTTAGCACTTGGGGGCTAATGCATATTCGATCTTCATCTTTCAATTGTTTACAAAGTCCCAAGCTCAATACAAGTATTCAACTTGGCACTTGGGGGCTAATGGCTATTTGATCATATGTATTCTGATGCGGCAGTTTCAATTACTTAAAGTACCGGTTTAACTACGCTAAGTTGAACCGGCCCTTGGGGACTACATCAGCAAATTTCAACGAATCAAGATTCATATTATTAAGTCCCGGTTTGAAAGAATATTTCAAATCGGCCCTTAGGGGCTAGGAGAGTCAGCAAGAATGAAAGCATACAAGCAGGAAGGAGCATATGGAAGTTACCTCATATTTATCCTTCATCATGTTAACCAGACCGGCTTCATAGTCACGGCTGGTATACAACCGGTTCAGATAGCCGGAATGGATATCTTGGGCGTTCAGAGCAGCGTAAGCCGTCAGATCAGCATTCCACTTGCCTTTGCCAAAAGCAGCTAATTCTTCCTTGGCAAAATGTTTGGATAAAGCGACAGGATTTCTTGGCTCAGTATGGCCAGTGCCAGTAATGACAACTTCATCATCATTGGTACCGCCGGTTTGCACTGGAGCTGTTGGCTTGTCAGTAGGTTTTGCGGGACCGGTGGAGCTTTCAACCCGGAGGGAACCTGTGGGCTGATGGATAGGACCTGAGGTATCAGTAGGTCTTTCCTCAACAGTAAGATCATCATCTGGCTGCGGTGGATCATTGGGAATATCCTCAGGAATAGCCGCTTCAAGATTGGGTGTGGTGCCTGGTTCAAGAATGACATCTTCTTTGGTCGCTTTATCCAGGCGGGCCTTCTTGCTCGGCCTAGGTTTGGCCCTGAGAAGAATAACAAAATTAAATACAGCATATGTTCTAAGGTAATATACTGCAAACATCACAATAAATATAGCTTACCCAAGCACCGTTTTGAGCGGTGGGAGCTGAGTAGCCGACGACTCGCCAGAAGATGAGTGGGAAATAACCTGATAACCGGAGTCAGACGGATTAAGAGGTTGACGAAAGCAGCCCGCTTTAGGACAAGCACTGACAAGCGAATTAGAGACCTCGGAATGACGTTTCCGAACCGGACTGTTTGGTAAACCGGCGGAGGTAACTACTTGGCCGCTGTGCCGGGTGGTGCGGCGAGCTTCGTGTTGTTGAGTCTTCATAAGAAGTTTAGGATCCAAATAAGCAAGAGGATGAGAAAATTTAACTTTCCGGTTTGCCTGACGGATTTTTTGTGAAGGCAAAGTTTCTGAATCAGAAGAGAGAATAATTACCTCTGCAACATCCGCATGGCTGGCTTCAGCATCATCCTGATAAATATCATCATCAATAAGATGCATGAAAAATAAACCAAGTGAGTCAAGCTCTACCTCAAAGTCCGGATTATCCACCTCGTCATCAGGGGCCGGATTAGAAGATGCAGTGGTTCTTTTCCGGTGGGCAATCTTCTTCACAGCTTTAGTTTTTTGCCGGGTTGCTCTTTCCGGTTTATTTGTTTTCTCTGGTTTCTCCTGCGGCAGCTTTTTGCTCCAAAATGGATCATCGCCCTGATTATGCAGACACTGATATTAAAAACAATGACCAGACATATCAATAACAGATTCAGCAAAGAGAAAAATCAAAGTCTTACAACTCGCGGTTTGTTGGTGGCACAGAAGGGAAGCAGGCCGGTTCTAGCGCAAATGTGCTCCGGTTCATTCAGTATCTTACGCACAGCTTCTGTGATTTCTTCACCAGAGAGCTGGAGTCTTGAATATCGCAGTGGGTCATCCACACTATCAGTATATTCGCACATCAAACCGGAGCGCTGACTAAGGGGCAGTAAGCTCCATGATATCCAACAGCGAGCAAGGTCAACCCCTGTTAAACCGTTGGCCATAAAGGCTCTGAGCTTTGACAGCTGAGGAGCATATTTGCTTCTCTCCTGGGCACTCAATCGTTGAGGAAAAGGATGGGTATTGCTGAGACGCTCCGGACGAAAGCCAGGCAAGGGATTCTCACCAGTAGGGGAGGTGTCTTTGAAGTAGAACCATGTCTGATTCCACTCCTTGGGGTGACTGTGCAGCTTGGCGTGAGGGTATGTGACCTCTTTCCTTTTTTGAATCGTCATGCCACCCAAATCCGTATTAGAGCCATCAGTAAACTCAGTACGGCGGTTTAGATGGAAAAGATCTTTGAATAATTCCACTGTGGGCTCCTCTTGAAAGAACACCTCACAGAGCACTTGGAAGTGGCACATATTTGTAACAGAGTTGGGGCCAGTGTCTTGCGGATGGAGTTGGAAATCAGCTAGAACATCCCGGTAGAATTTAGAACCGGGCGGTTTAAAACCCCAGGCTAAGTGGTCTACGAAAACAACAACCTCTCCTTCTCGAGGTGTGGGGGGGGCATTCTTTGCCAGGATCCCTCCAATGGACGGTGTCTTTGCTGCCCAAGGCGCCAATCAGGACTAAATCATCCAGTTGATCCTCTGTGACGCGAGAAGGGACCCAATTGCACTCATACACTTGCTTGGCCATGATGAAATCTACAAAGTACATTGATATGTGCAATGTTAAACCGGAAGCAGATCTAACTAAACTAGAGTTTATGAAGCAACAGCATCACGGCGGTTCAACAAGGGGACTAATGATATATGATAGATTGCTCTTTCAAAGGTGAACCGCCTATGTGGTAAAGAGGATACAGATCTAAGGCAAGAATGACTAAGGAAGGTAAAAACATATTTCATAAGGTCACAGTGAAATTTTGGATCTACCGTAAGACAGGAAAATAAAAGGATTTAGACCTAAAAGGTTGATCTCAAAGCAATTCACAAGGCACCAGATCAATGTTTTATGCGCATAAAGGTTTGCTTTGGTAACAGAAGATAAGCCATTACGGGGAATACATCAGGTTTGAAGTTTTATTCATGGGCTAAAGAAGAAACAAAGGAAGAACAGCGCCAGAGTCTTGATGAACTTCGACGAACGAGGAAACCCTAGAACAGATCTGCGGGGGAAAGGAAAGAAGATTTACCGGAGCTGAGGAAGAAGCGGAAGGTCGCCGCGATGCTCTGGTGTGCTCAGGTTGATGCAGCGTCCATGGTTGATGCAGAGGTCGACGGTGGCGGCGGAGCTCCGGAGCTGGGCAACGCGAGGAAGATGAAGCAGAAGGGGTCGGAGGGAAAGAGAAAGGAAATGACCCTTCGGTCCTATTTATAAAGAATAGGATATGTCAGGCGCGAGAATCAAGGAGCCGCGAGTTTGGAAACGAAGTTGCGGCCTTAATTGTCTCAGGCTTGTTAACAGGATAAGGTTCTTTATAACCAGTGACGTCACACCGGTCTACCACGAGCAGAGAAGATGACATCACGGCGGTTCAACAAAATACAAGAAGATGTTGAAGATGAAGATTTTTGCTAAGGATTGACATGAACCTGTTCAAATCAATTTGGGGCCTAATGTTGGGGATATTACTACTGGGCGTAAACCGGCCAGGACAGGCCGGGTTAACTTCATCAGTAGTTGAGTATGATAAAAGCCCATGAGGGCAGATGAGGGCTGAAGGCCCATAATCGGTTTTAGGCCTATAGCTATAAACCGGCGTCGGTATGTAACTTGTGTTATAAGTTAGGAATAGTGGAGACCGAACCGGACGCATCTATGAGCCGGTATCGGGACTCTGTAAACCGACGGGCGTCACCCATGTATATAAGGGGACGACCCGGCGGCGGTTCAAGGAGGGACAACAACTCGAGACATAGGCGAAGCTTATTTGCTCCCTAGTCATCGAAACACCCATCAATTCCATCACAACTAGAAGTAGGCTTTTACCTTCATTGAAGGGGCCGAACTAGTATAAACTCTCTTGCGTCCTTGTCTCCGCTTTAACCCCTTCAAGCTAACCCGTGGCGATGGCTCCACGACTAAGTCCTTTCTCTAGGACATCTGCCGTGAGAAAACCACGACACATATGGCTCGTGGAGACGATCTCCATGCCATTAAAACTTGCCCCTCAAGCTTAAAGGGCCGGCTAGGCACAGGCTGAAAAGCCTCCCCGAAAACTCAATCGGAAGTTGGGAGGAGCTCGAGGATGCTTTCCGGGCCAATTTTCAAGGGACTTATGTCCGACCTCCGGATGCAGACGATTTAAGTCATATAATCCAACAGCCCAGAGAGTCTACCCGAAAGCTTTGGAATAGGTTCCTCACTAAGAAGAACCAAATTGTCGACTGTCCGGACGCTGAAGCCATAGCAGCTTTCAAACACAGCGTCTGAGATGAATGGCTCGCCAGACACCTTGGTCAAGAAAAACCGAGAACAATGGCAGCCTTAACAACCCTCATGACCCGCTTTTGTGCGGGTGAGGACAGCTGGTTGGCCCGTAGCAGCACCAGCGAGCCAAGAACATCCGAAGTCAGGGATGGCAATGGTAAACCACGAAGCAACAAAAACAAGTGTCGGAATAAAGAAGGTAGCCCAGATAACACGATGGTGAACGCCAGATTTAGGGGCTCTCGACCAGGTCAGCGGAAAAAGCCTTTCAAAGGCAGCAGAGAAGGACAGACTGGCCTAAAAAAATTCTTGACAAACTCTGTTAGATTCACGGCACCCCAGACAAACCTGCAAATCATACCCATAGAGAATGTTGGGTCTTCAAGCAGGCCGGTAAGCTAAACGCCGAACACAAAGGGGAAGAGACACCAAGCGAAGACGAGGATGAACCTCGCCAGCAAAGCGCCGGAGGACAGAAAAAGTTCCCACCAGAGGTTAAAATAGTAAACGCAATCCAGGTGACAAAGGGGAGAAGCAATCACGCACCCCGATGCACACGCGCCATAAAGCCCGTCACCCCTAGGCTCAACCCCTCATTGGACTGCCGGATCACTTTTGATCGTAGGGATCACAGTACAAATATCCGGCGCGAAGAAATGATGGCCTTGGTGTTAGACCCAATAATAAAAGGGTACCATTTCACAAGGGTCCTAATGGACGGCGGCCGTGATCTAAATCTGATATATCAGGACAGTCCGCAAAATGGGGATAGACCTGACACAAATAAGCGACAGTAATACTATCTTCAAGGGCGTAATACCAGGCCAAGAGGCCCACTACACGGGCTCTCTACTACTAGAGGTGGTATTCGGTTCTCCCGATAACTTCCGAAGTGAAACGTTAACCTTTCACATCGCTCCATTCCGAAGTGATTTTCAAGCACTACTCGGAAGGGCGGCTTTTGCTTGTTTTAACACAATACTGCATTATGCTTTTCTCAAGCTCAAGATGCCCGGCCCACGAGGCATCATCACAGTTAGCGGAAATACTAACCGTTCCTTATGAACAGAGGAGGACGCGACGGCTCTAACAGTCGCACATTAGACGGCCTCACCAACCAGAATAAATGGCAGGTCGTCAAGACCACGGACACGGTTAGACAAGTCCGGCGCTCCATCATACATAAATGAGATTGGTTCTCAAACCCTCATAAAACAATACCAGGGGCTTCCCGCGTGTAATCAGGGCCAGCCCGGCTCAACTAAGCTTCTCTGGAATTTTGATAATTCATTCTTCTTTTCGGCACAACAACTTTCACCTAAGTTCTTTCCTTTTGCAGATGACACTCGTGCTAGACCCGTCCAGGACACGGCACAACGGAGACACAGGCGTAGACGTGCGGCAGGGACCCGCCCAAAGGTTTCTTTTTAGATTAAGGCCCTGCGTAAACCTTTTTTACTGTCTCTTGTTGCTCACATCCTCCGGATACTCCACACAACCGAGAAGGATGCCGACGTTATTGGCATGTGGCCACGCCAGGATTTTGCACGTACCCGGACACATGGGGTCTCTTATAAAGGGCATTGTTAGCCCGGTATATGTTATAAAGACCAAACACCTTAGGGAGTGTTCGGCGTCGCGAGTTTGGCTCTATATGCATCAGCTCCGAATCATGTCTTTGGTCAAATGTTGGGTTTGCCCGGCTCTCACGTTTTGGTACCTTATGTTCCATTATATCGGCTAAGGTAGCACTGGGAGAACTACTGCGATTGTGCCCTGGTTTATCCGGACGAGCACCTTAGTAGAGAAATCCGAAAACTGACTGTCATGATATAGCGAGAGACTGGTCAACCACTTGATAACTAATCAGAATCTTCGGGATTCCTCCGCATTAACGAAGGGCCATTTCCCGGTCATGTATGTACGCACACCGTATTTGGACGAGCGCAGAAGTACCAGGGGCTATATAGTGGCCCCACTGTCAAACTCCTATGGCTAAGTGAAAGTGTTAAAGCAATATAGTCCGATTGCCTCGTTCGCTACACTATCACCTCCTTAACGGACCAAGACGTTGGATCAAGTGTGGATATGCATCTTTTGCGAACACCCCCGCATTATATGCATGGGGGCGGAAGCCGACGACTGCAAACTTTCAGGTTATATACATATATACATAAACGGCCGCACAGGAGGCATCATAGTACTTTCGGGCAAAAGTATAAATACAGCCTTGATTAAATTGAGAAAAACATTGTTTGTACAATGGGGCTACATGTCACTGGAAAGTAATATTCTTCGAGCACTGAGCCTCTATCAAACGAGCACCTTCAAGGACTTCTTCAAAGTAGTGCTCTGCAGCAACTCGGCCTATAGCCGAACCCGGTGCCGCAACAGTGGTGGCCTCCATCTCCGCCCAGTATGTTTTGACACGGGTAAGGGCCATCCGTGCACCTTCTATGCATGCTGATCTCTTTATAGCATCGATGCGTGGCACAGCTTCAAGGAATTGTTGCACTAAGCTAAAGTAGCTACTCGGCCTTGGCCCTCCCGGCCATAGGTGATCCACAACGGACCTCATGGCAAGGCTGGACAACCTATGGAGCTCGGCCCAACCGGTCAATTGCTCATTCAGCAGCAGCTGACGGACTGGATCGTGAAACTGTGACCAGAACAGCTTTTCCACTTCGGGACCTTTCTGATCCTTGAAGTACCCGGCTGCGTCAGTAGCACTTGTAGCCAAATGCATGTACGCGTCCGCAGAACTCCATAGCCGGTCCAGAGGAGCATATTTCGGATCTCTGAACCTAGTCCGCAACAAGAAGGGCTTCCCAGACACGATATCTGTAGCCTGATTCAGCTCCTCCTTTGTCGCTCTAATTTTGGAGCGGGCTTCCTTGGCGGCCACCCGGGACTTCTCCAGGTCCGTCGCCTTTGCCCGTTCTTCTTCTTCAAGAAGCCGGTAACGGTCAGCAGCATCCTTTAACTCTACAGCCATCTTGGCTATTTTTCGTTGCTCTCGCAATGCGCGGCCTGTTCGGCCCTTAACTCTTCGGTCGCCTTTAAAGCGGCCGCATTGCTACTCCTTGCTTGCTCCTTGGCTCAGGCAAGCTCCGCCCGAAGGGTCTCCACGGTGGCAGCTCCATTTGCAGTCACAACATATTAACGATACTAGCATCATGCTGCTCTTATCACGTGACGATCAAAATCACTCACACTGTACCTCGTCAAGCCGCTTGTTGACAAGCACGTTGTCGGCATCTGCCGCATCCAGTTGCCGCTTTAGTTCGGCAAAACCATCAGTCCGGCTAACCACCGGAGCTTCAACCACCTACACATAAAGGCGATCTGGTTATTACTTGGGACTATGATCCTCTGTTTGCCGCCGTTCCCGACGACAACCAGAGTCTCAGGGGCTACTATCTGCACGGGCATACCTAACGTATGCGGTACTGTTAAAGGCATGCATTGTTTCACGTACCTCGAAGCCTTTTAGCAGACTCATAAAAGCTTCGTGCAAACCGCTTTCAGCGGATGTAATCCTTTCAATTACCGTACCCATTAGCGTACGATGCGCTTCCAAGGCGACAGCTTGCCCCAGAAGATCCTTCAGCGCGTCCGACCGCACACTGTACGGACCCTTTCTATCGCTACCCTCAGGAGCCGGATACTCGGAATGCCGGGCAGCCAAAGGGTTATCCTCTGGCCCTAGTGGATCCAGAGATACCCTTTGCGACGACACTTCAAGGTCGCCCCTTCTTGAGTTGGGGAGTCCAGGGGATGCGTTTTGCTCTCCATCATCTCCGGAAGAAGATCCCTCGTAGATGAACTCTGTCAGTAGGGCTACGATCTGGACTATAATTTATAAGCATCGATTATTGTCTTTCGGAAGTAAGATATCATATCTTCACTATTAAGTACTTTTTGATTACTTACAGCTCGGTACAGGGCCGATCCCCGCACGGACATTGTGTGGCCAGAATACCTTCCGAGGTAGGACCCTCTGGCAGAGATTTCTTCTCCTGTTTGGAAACCTTAGTTTCCGGGTCTTCAGAGGTGGTCCTCTTCCTTCCCCGGGGAGAAAGAATGTCAGATTTTTCCCCTTGGTTATCCTCCCTCGCAGAGGCGCTCATTCCCTCGATTGGAATAGATAGCGATGGAGGCCCGCTTTCGCCCTCTTTATTCCCCCCTTAATCTTCCTTTGAGGGCACTAGAAAAGGTGTTGGCTCGAGCATCTTTTCTAGCACCGGATTGTCCAACCCCTCAGGAAAGGGAGCTGAACACCGGATCAGCTTCGCCTTTGTTATCCAGTCCTGGTCAAAGAGCGATTCTTTAGAATGAGGTCATGATAAATAAAAGGACAGTGTGTTCGGCCATGGGATTACTTACTTGGGCAGCGGGACGGTTGCGGCTTAGGCCCACGTCCTCGGTGGTGTCCAGACACTCTATTTAGGGTCCGAAGAACGATTTGTACATCTCCTCGTGCATCATGCCGAGGAAATGCTGAATAGCGCGCGGTCCTTCTGGGTTGAATTCCCACATACAGAGGGGTCGGCGTTTGCAAGGCTGGACTCCACGAACCAGCATAACTTGCATTACCATAACCAGACTGAAATCTTCCTCGAAGAGATCTCGGATACGGCTCTGCAGTATTGGCACGTCCTTGGCTGGACCCTAGCTCAGCCCCTGCTGATCCATGACATCAGTTGTGGTGGGGGGGCCCGAGCGAAAGGCGGGGTCAGCTACCCATTTGGCACTTCGGGGAGCTATGATGTAAAACCACTCCCGCTGTCACAATCCGGACACCTCTGGAAAGGAACCCTTTGGCCATGGAGCGTCAACAATTTTGCTTATTAAAGCACTTCCGCACGCTGCCTACTGCCCCTCGACCATCTTTGGCTTCACATCAAAGGTCTTGAGCCACAGACCGAAGTGAGGGGTAATGCGGAGGAAGGCCTCACATACAACGATAAAAGACGAGATGTGAAGAAGGGAATCCGGGGCCAGATTGTGAAAATCCAGCCCGTAATAGAACATAAGACCCCTAACAAAGGGATCGAGAGCGAGGCCTAGTCCTCGGAGGAAGTGGGCGATGAACACGACGCTCTCGTTGGGTTCGGGAGTAGGGACGACCTGCCCTCGGGTGGGCAGCCTCTGCGAAATTTCGGCGGTCAGATGTCTGGCCTCCCTCAACTTCTTGATGTCCTCCTCTATGATGGAGGAAGGCATCCACCAGCCTTGAAGGCTGGATCCGGACTTGATTGAATGTCCGAAGCGCCTGACCTGAGCTTTGGGTGTTAGAACTCGAGGCGGGGTAAGTATTCGATTGAGCGCGGGAGGGGAAAAAGAAAAAGCCCTGTCCCTTTATAAAGAGGGTGAATATCGGGCGTCCCCCTCGTGGCCGTTCGAGACTTACCTAAGATCTAGGAGTCATACCAACAGGCACGGTAGGGTTACCCACGTTTGTATTGATGAGAATCCCGTGATAAGGGGAACATGATCTCTGCTTCGACAAGATGTGTCAAGAAACCGCCTCGCATTATGTGTGGGGCTGGTTAAAGAAAAACGGTTCAAATAATGACTGGGCCGTGGCGTGATGTCATGCTGTCAAAACGTGTCAGCAGATTAGATTTGTGGAAGTATTATTCTCTCTACGGTGGTACGTGGAACTTATTTTACAGGGTCGGACACTATCCTTGCATTCAAACTCTTCCATGGTGTATTCGGAGGAGGAACCCGCCTTGCAATGCCGAAGACAACACTGCGCGCCGGACTCATCGTCATTGAAGCCTGGTTCAGGGGCTACTGAGGGAGTCCTGGATTAGGGGGTCTCCGGACAGCCGGACTATATCCTTTGGCCGGACTGTTGGACTATGAAGATACAAGATTGAAGACTTCGTCCCGTGTCCGGATGGGACTTTACTTGGCGTGGAAGGGAAGCTAGGCAATACGGATATGTACATCTTCTCCTTTGTAACCGACCTTGTGTAACCCTAGCCCCCTCCGGTGTCTATATAAACCGGAGGGTTTTAGTCCGTAGGACAGCATACAATCATACCATAGGCTAGCTTCTAGGGTTTAGCCTATCTGATCTCGTGGTAGATCTACTCTTGTAATACTCATATCATCAAGAACAATCAAGCAGGACGTAGGGTTTTACCTCTATCAGGAGGGCCCGAACCTGGGTAAAACATCGTGTCCCCTGCCTCCTGTTACCATCCGCCTTAGAGGCACAGTTCGGGACCCCCTATCCGAGATCCGCCGGTTTTGACATCGACAACATAGACAAATAGAGTGTCACTAGTATGCCTCTACTTGACTAGCTCGCTGAATCAAAGATGGTTGAGTTTCCTAGCCATAGACATGAGTTGTCATTTGATTAACGGGATCACATCATTAGAGAATGATGTGCTTGACTTGACCCATCCGTTAGCTTAGCATGATGATCGTTTAGTTTGTTGCTATTGCTTTCTTCATGACTTATACATGTTCCTATGACTATGAGATTATGCAACTCCCGAATACCGGAGGAACACTTAGTGTGCTATCAAACGTCACAACATAACTGGGTGATTATAAAGATGCTCTATAGGTGTCTTCGATGGTGTTTGTTGAGTTGGCATAGATCGAGATTAGGATTTGTCACTCGGAGTATCGGAGAGGTATCTCTGGGCCCTCTAGGTAATGCACATCACTATAAGCCTTGCAAGCAATGTGACTAATGAGTTAGTTGCAGGATGATACGTTACGAAACGCGTAAAGAGACTTGCCGTTAACAAGATTGAACTAGGTATTGAGATACACTGATGATCAAATATTGGGCAAGTAACATACCGATGACAAAAGGGAACAACGTATGTTGTTATGCGGTTTGACCGATAAAGATCTTCGTAGAATATGTAGGAATCAATATGAGCATCCAGGTTCCTCTATTGGTTATTGACCGGAGATGTGTCTCCGTCATGTCTACATAGTTCTCGAACCCATAGGTACTACTAGGGAAAACCTTATACATAGAACTTGAGCAGTAGCGCGGGTCAAAGAAGCACGCTGGTGCTAAGTACCAGTAGCGCGCCTGTGCAAACCATGTTGTAGATAAAGTTTTAGCAGTAGCGCGTCTTGTTCTAAACACGTTACTACTAAAATTCCCACGGCTTAGCCGATAGGCTACACATAGTAGTAGCGACCTATATTCAACCGCGCTACCGCTACTTTCTTTGTAGCAGCGCGTTTTAATCTAAACTCGCTACTGCTAAAGGATATAAAATTAAATGGAAAGCACATAGAAAGGTAATTGAAAATGAAAGAAATAGAATAAGGTGAAAGGAAAAAAATAAAATGTGAAGAAAACCAAATGAAAAAGGGGAAAAAAGAGAAAGAAGTAGCAGTAGCGTGTATCCCAGAACGCGTTGTAGCTAACGTAGCAGTAGCGCGCTTTCTAGAACGCGCTACTGCTACTTCTGACTTAACCACGGGGTTCGTCCTTCCCGACGGCCACTTCCCCCAAATCCAGCTTTCCACTCTCGCCGCCGCGGTCGCCCGTGGGCCGCCGCGCGCTCTCCGCACACCCTCTACGATGCCCCGACCCCAGATTCAATGCCGCCCCCGCCCCCAACCTCAATGCCGCCCCGGACGCCGCGCGCCCGAGCCCCAACCCCGACCTCGACGCCGCCTGCCCCTCCCTCGACGCAGGCACCCGAGGTGAGCACTCCTGCTCCTCCCTCTCCCCTACCTCTGCCTAGGGTTTCCTTATATTTTAGTTGCATCAAATTAGTTAGGGTTCATGTAAGGGTGGAAACGAATCAGATGCGGATGCGGCTCAAATGAGTTAGGGTTCATGTAAGGGTGGAAACGAATCACATTTCTAAGATGAATCATAAAACGAGTAAAATTTGACCACTTATTTCACTTTATAGTTGGGTAATTGGAATATCCGCTACCACTTTCCACCCCTAGCTTCATCAAATTAGATGGTAATTAGGGTAGTAGTTCCTAGGTACTAATTAGTTAGTAAGAACTAGGTACTAATTAGGTACTAGTTTATTTTTATTTATAGTAAATTTATTTTTAATAAGAACTAGTTGAATTAATAGAACTAGTTAATAAGAACTTGTTGCTATTTTTTAGTTAAAGCAATTTTTCCCGCATCGACGTGGACGATGTCTATCCCGCATCCTCATCGTCGAGTCGGCAGAGGAAGACACCTGCTTGACCAGATGGGCCATGTCCGGGACTGGGCTCCACCGGGGTGGTACTGGGAGGCGCTACCTAACGGGGGGCGCAGGTTGGTGAGGAGCCATCCTGTCGTTGACCCGAACCTTCTTTGGTGGCGGTCGCGTGGGCCAGTGACGGTCCAGAGGCTTGAGAATCCTGCAGAGGTGGTGCGTCACCATGTCAGTGAAGAGGACGCACATGTCCGTCGCTACTTGTTTGCATTGGAGCACAGGTTCTCCAATACGTGGCAGGTTCTCCAGGGATCTCACTGGAGCTCTGATCCCGTGATGGTTCCTTCTCTGTGGGTGTCCACCGCCCGCGCCGATACCCGTCGTGTGCTAGGGTTTTAGTTGTATTAGTGATGTTATATGTATGACACTATTCAGGATGTATTAGTGATAATATTCGACGATGCATGGATGCATGAGATGATTTACTTTTGCTTATTGAATGCATGCTAATTTGAGTCCTATAAGATATTTTGAAATGTATATCTTGTGTTGCTCAAATAGGATATGTGCTTGCCCAAGTGGCCGGTCATGTTTGCAGGTTACACCTCCGAGTGGCCTATGTTTTGCCGAAGTGTTGATGCATTTCCGTTTCGACAAATTTCAGGCGCTCGATATGTCCTATTTTAGCAAAGGTCATGCCGGATTTTTCCGTGAATTTTGGCATGACTTGTGCCAGAAGATGTATGAAACATCGAGTGCCCCGGATTTGTGTGTTGAGTATCCTAGTAGTTGTCTTCGATCGATTTTCAATTAATGTTTTAACTATGAACATAGGAAATGTCTGATGAAGAAAAGGATTTTGGTATTTGCAAATACTGCGAAGACGAGCGCGGCCCGTGTGACGGAATCTTCCTAGATGATGATAGGCGCTTCAACATCAAGCTGGACGAGAACTTCGAAGTGGATACAGTAAGTCACAACGATAAGTCTTTTTTCGTAATTAAGCATGACATTTGATTCATTTGCTTCAACTTATAATTTAAGCATGACATTAAGCATGACAAGTCTTTTTTTACCATTCTACTAGCGTATCCCCTGCCATGCAAGAGTTTTTGTATTGGATAAGAAAGGTTTCAGTCGTACTATGGAGGAAAAGAAAGTTTACTTGAAGACCGATCATGGTTATATTTTCGACGCAAAATTATACAATTCAGACGACTACACCTATTTTGGATGCAAAACATGGTGAGCACTATGCAAAACTTGTGCATTTGAGCCTGCTATGGTTATCACCTTTGATATTCGTCCGGAAGATGATATTGAAGGTAATACCGACATCTGGGTTGATGTGCAGACGCCTCCAGTTATACCATTATGTAAGTTTCTCAACCATATTTATGTCTTTGATATTGTTTATTCAAAAATAGTTGACAACTAATTTGTATTGTCAGCTTATTTTGGTGCAAGAAAACATGTCCAGCGCTTGGTAGACATGACCTACTACTGTCCCGAGGCTGAACTAAACTGCGAGGAGCTAAGTCATTTTGTTTCATGGCTTGAGGATCTTGATACTGTCAAGACAAATTTTCTTCCTGCATTTATAAATGTTAGTACTGAAAACGTGCGACCAATAGTGTTCGTAATGAACTACGGTCACATCTATTTAGGAAGGATGGTAAGATTTCTACTATTTGTCCTTAGTGCATCTTTTCCATACATTATTTTCGAAGCTAAACTTCATTGCTAAGTACGTTATCATACAATGTTCTTCAACAGGGACTCTCGATGAATGCTGTTGTGACACCCCAAAATTTTGGCCTTGTTTTATTAATTAAAATTTTGCCAGGAGATTTAAACTTTCACTTTCTGGATCTTTCTTTTGATTTCAGAACCATTCTTTCTTGGTTATTATGGAGTTTTACCCCAAGTGAAGACTTTCCAAATGTATTATTGGACTTGTTTATCCCCTCAAGAAAAACATTTCTATTATCAGTGGATTTATTTGCATAATTATTCCTTTCTAAGCCTTATTCCTTAAAATGATTTTTCTTAAGTTTCAGGACCCAATTTGCACTGCAACCTTTTGATATATTTATCTAAAATTCCAACCAAAATTTGGAGATGTCATGTGATGTTTTTAAATCACTCTTATGCAAAATATATTTCATTCTTTGGATATTTTGAGCTCTACACCAAGTTTTCAAATCTGGTCCAGTGGGCTATATTGCACTACAACCCCTTTAAATATTTCTTTAGAACTTCCACCAAAATTATGGGATGTTCATAGGAGTATATTATTCAACTTTAAGCAAAAACCCCTGGATGTTCTTTGAAATATTTGAGTGAATCAACCTCTTTTTCATTATGGTCCAGCATGGTGATTTGTACAGCAACCACCTTTTAACTTACCCTTTTAGCTATGATTCCTTTTCCTACTTATAGCCCATCCTGCAAAACCCTTAAGTCCAGGAGAGTGGACCCATTCGAGGATTTTGAGTGCATGCAATCATGCCTTTTTCCTTCTGTCCAAAACTAGAGATTTGCAAAACTTACACTAACAAGTTTGAGCTTTTGGCAAACTAACCTCACCACCCTCTGTATCATCTAAACAGACTATGATCTGGAAATTTGGGCCACCCCAAGAGTTGCCTAGATACCCTTAGCATTTTGTCAAACACCTAGTGTGCATGGCCAGTTTTGGCATGGTTTTTAGTTTGCACACTGGACTTGCTTGCCTTGCCTAACCAGCATGGCCCATAGCTTTGCCCTAGCCTATAGCCCCTCCCTGCTTAATCTCTTGTGGATTAGAGTCCCCTGGCATGACTTGGCATTTCGCCGAACACCTGCTGTGCGTGCTCTGGGCGCGCCCAGAGCGCACGTTTTGCACGCGCGTGCACCGAGCCGCCGCGTCCCACTGCCAACGCCCCGCGCCCGTTCTGGCCCTTCCCCTCTCCTAGTCGACGCACCCGACCCCTCCCTCGCCGCAGAGCCACCCCTGGAGCTCCACAGCGCCGCCGTCAGGTCGGCTGTGGCAACTAGCGGCCGGCCACAGCAGGCCCCAGCCATGGCAGCACCACCCGAGCCACTCCAGCGCGCCAGCTGCCCCTGGGACAGCTCGATCTCATCCACAAACACGTCCTCTAGCGCACGTCGCCGCCACGTCGCACTGCAACTATAGGACGGCGGTCGCCGACAATCTTATCCCTGGCCGCCGCGGAACCGCCATTGCTCGCCTATTTAAGGAGCCCCGAGCGCATCCAGTCCCTCAGGCAGCCTCACACCATCCTTCCAGTGCCCCCTTGGCCAACAATTGAAGAGAGGAAGGTCATCTTCTTCGTCTCCGGCAACCACGGCCGCCGCTACTGCCTCGATCATACCGGCGCCCCCAGGGGCTCCCCCTCACCACTCTCTTCACCAGAAGCTCCCCCTAGATCTCGCGGAGCCACCCAACACCTCAAACCCGCTCGGGAACCACCATAGCGCAAAGCCCCAACTCCCCCGAGGCCGCCGTCCGCCGGGAAGCTCGTCGCCGGTGACTCCCTCCATCCCCGTCACCCCCTCGACTACCGGAGGACCGCCCTGGAGTGGCGGATCCATCCCTGTCCTCCGGGGCCCGCGGGAAGCCGCCGTTCGCCGGTGATGATCACCAGAACCCCGCCCCTGTTCGGCCAGAGGAAGAAGGAGGCGGGGGCGGCTGGTCAAACCTGACCAGTGGGCCCCCTGGACCCACTATCAGCGACCCAGCCCCGCCCGCGTGTTTTAAGTGAAAACGCAAACAGCCAGAAGTACGTCTCCTCTGCTCCGAAAGCGTATTCTCATCGAAACATTTTCTTTTCTGTTTTATTTTAAAAATAGAGTTTGACTGAAACTTTAACTAGCTATAACTTTTTAAATATAAATCCAAATGACTTGATTCTTTTTCTGTTGTTTCCCAAATATTGTCTAATTTATTTTCATATTTATTTCAAAATTTTCCAAACAACTTTTTTGTACTGTTTTTAAAGTATGTGTTAATTCAAATTTATTTAAAATAGGATTTGTTGGAGAGAGGAGAAATCTTTGAAAAGTTTTGGAGAGCACCTCACCTCTCCACACCTTGAAGGTGAGCATTCTGAACCCTGGCGTAATGTTTTGTGGGTTGTTTGATACGGTTATAACACCACCTCGACATGAAGCGTTAGTTATTTTTATGTGACGATATGATCATACACCTTGAGTGCATAAATGAAAATTCTTGCTGTTGGAAATGGATAAGCTTGTGATAGCAATCACCCTCATATGCCTCTCATGCCTACCGGGAAGGACCCGGGAAAGTCTCTGTCTTGTGTAGACACGAGCTTGTCCCTCGTCGAGACGGTTATGACTGGTAGGGCAGGGGGAGGTATGATGAGTGGTGGTTGTGTCCGGTGGCTGTGAAATATAATTCTTGAGCTAACCATGCAGGAAATACTTAAGCCTCCTAAGTCGGCCGTAGATCGAGTCTTGTTCCAGTAACCCCCATACTTGTTTCGTGCTGCCACTTGTCCCTGCCGTAGGTAGGGTACGGTTCAGTAAGTTGTCAACCCCTGTCCTAGCACACACCGTACAGAGAGGCCATGGTGGAAGATACCGGTTGTAGCCGATAGGCATGCCACCTGGTCCAGGGGCATGGGTGTTTTCGGTTGGGACCAAGAGGGGAGGCCACCCCTTAGAGTACGTGATAAAAATTTGATCCCATGATACGCGAGGTTGTAGCCTCCCCACTTAGAGTTTTGCTTAACACGTGTCTGGGTGATTCCAGACACGAGTAAAGTTAAGCTGGTGTGTGCAAGTCAGGCGTGTTTTCGACTAAAAGACCGTAGACGGAATTAGTTCCGATGGACTAAAGAAATCCGTTGCTCGTGGGTAAAGAGTACACCCTCTGCAGAGATATAATACCTATTCGAATAGCCGTGTCCATGGTTAAGGACTACAGTCTGGGATGGGTCAAGTGTCGGTCTTCGGAGGAGAAACTACTAAACCAGAACATGGATCATAACTTGTGACGTATGATGATTATGATTATTATTATCATGGACTAACCATTTATGTTATTTGAATTATGGAGTGTCCCTGGGACGGTTCTACCTCCTGGGTACTCACTGTGATTATTGTTATATAAGCCCTTTACGTGGCGTCGCCCAGACGCCCGACTGTGGCATGCTTGTTATTTCATTTACTTATAAGCCCTTTATGTGGTGTCGCGCAGACGCCCGACTGTGGCAGGCTTGTTATTCCTTTATGTATAAGCCCTTTCTGTGGTATCGCTCAGACGCCCGACTGAGGCATGCCTCATATTATTATCGTTTCGAGGCGTCGCTTCAGACACCCGATCGGTGCTTTTCATTTCTACTCCCTTATTGTTTACTCATGTTTTATCTGAATGATCTACCTACATGCATCATGAACCTTATATCATAACCGACAAGTGATCATAGAATATTTCAAAAACATGGTTATCAGTGGCTATATTATACTTGTGTTCTTAATGTTTGCGAGTACATTCAAAGTACTCACTGGCTTGTCCCTGGCTATTGTCTTGGCTAGATCTCTTGCGTGGAGAGGAGTGTTGTGATGACAGCCCCCAGAACCTACGTAATGGTGATAACAGCCTCGCGAAGATAGGAGTTATCCTGGTCAGCTGTTCCTTTGGGAAATGGAGTCCCATAGACGTTGATGATCCGCAAACCGCTTCTGCCATCAACCACTAGAAACCAATTGTTGTACCCATAGGCCAAAATGGTCTTGTACTTCATATTTTGTATTTTGCTTGGAGTTTCTCTAACAAGTTGGTGTCTCATCAGCTAACAGTAATCCTGGGGCTGGTGAGCACAAGGGCCGCTTTTGGGAAATTAATATCCCGAAAATCCGGTCCTGACAAACTTGGTATCAGAGCCAGGTTGACAATTGGCTAATCCTGTCTTAGCCAGGTCGAAAACCTAGGTAAACCAACCCACCAGACCTTAACCAAACCCCGGCCAAGCTCCTCGTGTAACATAGCCTCACAGTGACCCGACACCTTTTGGCAGTCGGTGCCCAACCTATCAGCCTAACCTGTCAGTCACACGCCAGTGACCGGCCCCTGAATAGTCTTTTTCGCAAGTGTGCGAAGGAAGACTCCGTCCCCTTTTTCTATAAAAAGGGCACGCTAGTCTCAACCCAGCACAGCACAACCTCTACCCCAAACCAAGCTATAATGCCAGGACCCATTGTTCACAATGAGACCACAGCAACCAACCTTGGAGGTTTTGTGACTGTGCTAGCAAACCTCACCCGCCGTGCCTTTGCATTAGAAGAGCCCCCAGAATATGTTGTGTACCAAGGGTCCATGAGCGGTGAGAGCCATCAATTTTGGGCCACTGTGCACGTCTATGGTAGGGGTCTATCACCAGAACGCCCCTACAGGTTCACCGAAAGGACAACTTCCTTTGAGCCACAAGCCATCCAACTAGCTGCTCGAGAAGCTATAGTTCAACTCCGGCACTTGTCGCCCCGAGTTAACTATCGCTCCTTCTACTACTACCCCAGCCGTGACGGGTATGGTAGACCACCACAAGTTGCCAATGGAGATCACGAGACGGATCCTGCATTATTGCATCTGGTGCACTATGTAAGTGCACTAGAGGGACTGTTCAATCAAATCACCCTTGATCTGATCGCAGCTCATGGAGAACTAATCCGCAGAGCCCCAGCGAGAAGAGAAGATGAGCCCGACGCTGACAACCCAGTGGTGCTGTTCGGACAACCGATCGAGACCTTGAGGTCAGCCCCAGCCATCGACCAAGGTGCTTTGATGACCCCAGAAGTGCTCCGTCGCCTTTTGGGAACACTTTCCAACGGGATTGTGGCCAACAATCCCCGCGATGGTCATCATCACTACCCCGGCCCTGCAGTTTCTCAACCCCCTCCAGCTAACCCCGACGGTGAAGCCAATGGAGAAGCCTCGGCATCCACAAGGCACACCCGCTTAGATATAAACGAGGTAGACTAAGTCACTCGAGTAGTACCGAGTCTCAGTATGTCCACAACCTGTAGTTGTGTGATCTTGTATTACCGCAATGTTGTCTGCTTGTGCGCCCCTATTTTAAAAAAAATAGTTGTGCATAAGTGTGTTGATGTATGATTCCATTTTTAATTCCGGGCGTAGCTACCAAAACCAACCCCGACGACACCCACAGTAATGCGTCGCTTTGGCGAGATGTGTGTATCTGTGGCTTTGACCCCGACCCCATAGGGCAGAACTGACAAACTAGTTGCCCTTCACCGCGGTAAATAACCCAGCCCAATTGCTTTATAAAAGGCCACCTCGTGACCTTGCCGAGTACCCATCATCTTGTGCGCAACCCTCACAACCATTTCTTGCCATGCCGAGCCCTACGATTTATCTGAGAACCCCAGATGCAACCCCGGGTAGTTTTGTTAAAATATTGTGGGACTTTACCTGCAGTACCATGGGTTCTACCCAGCCACCCCAGTACGAGCTGCTCAAGTCAAGGATCGCCTCATCCACCTCAAAATATTGGGTAGTAGTGCACATCCCTCCCGTAAACTCAAATCAGGACCCAACGGAAGTCTCCTTCCTAGGGAAATCTATGCCAACTCCGCAGATGGCCATAGAAGCGGCTGCACACGAAGCGCTTGTTCACCTTCGATTCGCGGTACCCTATGCCAGTGAACGAGGGTATTACTACTTTCCGAGCCGTGCAGCACCCGGGGAAGTGACATCTTTTCCCGGTGGACGAATTGAGAGAGACCAAGTACTGGCCAACCTTGTCTAGTATGTCATCGCTCAAGAGCATTTGACCCAGCGAGTAATGGGTTATCTCTAGAGCCTCGCTGATTTAAATCCTCAGATCGCCATCGGCAGACCACTGAGGCCCGACCAGGAGAGACGCGTTCATCGACTGATCAATCCTCTTCCCCCGATAGAAGAAGAGTGCACCCCATTACCAGAGACGTTTTCTCGGGACCCCGGCCAGTTGCCATTTTCATTTTAGACGTCACTTTTATGTTCTTTTATTCTCGTATTTAGTTAAGTGTTGTAACTCATGCGTGTTATTCTAAATCTTGTGCGATGAGATGAACATTTGGTTTCAATTGTAATGAGTAATTTTTGCTGCTGTAAATTTTGATTAACTAATTTTTTCCTCGCGAGAAATCCTGGAGTGAGATTTCTTTTCCCTGAGTTGCTACAGCATATGTCTCCTCACGACATGGAATTTTATTCACGCAGCACCACGGCAGCAGACTCACAACCGCAACCACTCGAACACATACACTACTTGCAACACCACGTACCCATGTTGCATCTGGCTAATCATCTCCCTAACACACCACAGTCTCTGAAGGAGAGATTAGTGGGTAATCATCCGGGTACAAGTTACCCAGCATACCGACAACAGTCAACACCCGACACCACACCTACTCCTCGTGATCACCGCCACCGCGGAGAGCCAACACTCGAGCGGCAGCATCACGACAATCATCGAGGATCATCGCACACAGGAGCATGGAGAGCCCCAGCAATGCCACCAGTCCTCCGCACATCAGGATCACGTACCAATCCGGCATCACCTCCGCCATTAAAACCTTGTCTCTAGCTTCTGTAAACGGAAATGGAGGAGGGAGAAGGGGAAGGAGAAGCGAGGCCAGGTGTGAGGAAGAAGAGAGAAGCACCTCGGCCATTTTATAGCTCGAGCTCGGTGTACGGTGGGCGAAGTCCACCAGCGCCGCTCGTCGCCCGATCGCCGGTGTTCGGAGGCGAACGCGCGAGCAGTGCCGACAGCACGCTGGCCCGCGAGGTGAGTGCATGCTGCACCGGCAGCTAGCACGCCGCGCACTACCGTGGGTACGGCCTAGATGCCCTATGCGCTAGACATCGCCGATGGAGAAAGCACGGGAAAGCATGCGGGAGAGAGGAAGAAGAGAGAACTAGACGAAGAAGAAGAGACTGACAGTGGGCCCTGGGTCCACCTGTCAGCCAGAGAGAGCATTGTACTCTCGGGTACGACCACCGTATTTTAAATTTAGAATTTGTTCTAAATTTACTATATCCAGCATAGAAATCCCTCGTTTTCACCTAACCATGGATTTTTTTTCACGCAGCACCAGTGTTCCACACTGTGGTTTTACACCACTTATTGCCCTCGCACTGTAGCCCCATTTTACCGCATTAGTAAAGTGGTTATTTTTGAAATGGTAGGAGTAATATTTTTAAAACAACTTTTAACAAATCTCGGGGACGAGATTTTTCTTAAGGGGGTTAGTGTTGTGACACCCCAAAATTTTGGCCTTGTTTTATTAATTAAAATTTTGCCAGGAGATTTAAACTTTCACTTTCTGGATCTTTCTTTTGATTTCAGAACCATTCTTTCTTGGTTATTATGGAGTTTTACCCCAAGTGAAAACTTTCCAAATGTATTATTGGACTTGTTTCTCCCCTCAAGAAAAACATTTCTATTATCAGTGGATTTATTTGCATAATTATTCCTTTCTGAGCCTTATTCCTTAAAATGATTTTTCTTAAGTTTCAGGACCCAATTTGCACTGCAACCTTTTGATATATTTATCTAAAATTCCAACCAAAATTTGGAGATGTCATGTGATGTTTTTAAATCACTCTTATGCAAAAATATATTTCATTCTTTGGATATTTTGAGCTCTACACCAAGTTTTCAAATCTGGTCCAGTGGGCAACTTTTCACTACAACCCCTTTAAATATTTCTTTAAAACTTCCACCAAAATTATGGGATGTTCATAGGAGTATATTATTCAACTTTAAGCAAAAACCCCTAGATGTTCTTTGAAATATTTGAGTGAATCAACCTCTTTTTCATTCTGGTCCAGCATGGTGATTTGTACAGCAACCACCTTTTAACTTGCCCTTTTAGCTATGATTCCTTTTCCTACTTATAGCCCATCCTGCAAAACCCTTAAGTACAGGAGAGTGGAACCATTGGAGGATTTTGAGTGCATGCAATCATGCCTTTTTCCTTCTGTCCAAAACTAGAGATTTGCAAAACTTACACTAACAAGTTTGAGCTTTTGGCAAACTAACCTCACCACCCTCTGTATCATCTAAAGAGACTATGATTGGGAAATTGGGGCCACCCCAAGAGTTTCCTAGATGCCCTTAGCATTTTGTCAAACACCTGGTGTGCATGGCCAGTTTTGGCATGGTTTTTAGTTTGCACACTGGACTTGCTTGCCTTGCATAACCAGCATGTCCCATAGCTTTTCCCTAGCCTATAGCCCCTCCCTGCTTAACCTCTTGTGGATTGGATTCCCTTGGCATGACTTGGCATTTCGCCGAACACCTGCCGTGCGTGCTCTGGGCGCACCCAGAGCGCACGTTTTGCACGCGCGTGCACCGAGCCGCCGCGTCCCACTGCCAACGCCCCGCGCCCGTTCTGGCCCTTCCCCTCTCCCAGTCGACGCACCCGACCCCTCCCTCGCCGCCGAGCCGCCCCTGGAGCTCCACAGCGCCGCCGTCAGGTCGGCCATGGCAACTAGCGGCCGGCCACAGCAGGCCCCGGCCATGGCAGCACCGCCCGAGCCACTCCAGCGCGCCAGCTGCCCCTGGGACAGCTCGATCTCATCCGCAAACACGTCCTCTAGCGCACGTCGCCACCACGTCGCACTGCAACTACATGACGGCGGTCGCCGACGATCTTAACCCTGGACGCCGCGGAACCGCCATTGCTCGCCTATTTAAGGAGCCCCGAGCGCATCCAGTCCCTCAGGCAGCCTCACACCATCCTTCCAGTGCCCCCTTGGCCAACAATCGAAGAGAGGAAGGTCGACTTCTTCGTCTTCGTCTCCCCCTCGATCTCGCGGAGCCACCCAACACCTCAAACCCGCTCGGGAACCACCATAGAGCAAAGCCCCAACTCCCCCGAGGCCGCCGTCCACCGCGAAGCTCGTCGCCGGTGACTCCCTCCATCCCCGTCACCCCCTCGACTACCGGGAGGACCGCCCTGGAGTAGCGGATCCATCCCTGCCCTCCGGAGCCCGCGGGAAGCCGCCGTTCGCCGGTGTTGATCACCGGACTCCCGCCCCTGTTCGGCCAGAGGAAGAAGGAGGTGGGGGCGGCTGGTCAAACCTGACCAGTGGGCCCCCTGGACCCACTGTCAGCGACCCAGCCCCGCCCGCGTGTTTTAAGTGAAAACGCAAACAGCTGGAAGTACGTCTCCTCCACTCCGAAAGCGTATTCTCATCGAAATGTTTTCTTTTCTTTTTTATTTTAAAAACAAACTTGGACTGAAACTTTAACTGGCTATAAATTTTTAAATATAAATACAAATGACTTGATTCTTTTTCTGTTGTTTCCCAAATATTGTCTAGTTTATTTTCATATTTATTTCAAAATTTTCCAAACAACTTTTTTGTACTGTTTTTAATTAATTCAAGTTTATTTAAAATAGGATTTGTTGGAGAGAGGAGAAAACTTTCAAAAGTTTTGGAGAGCACCTCACCTCTCCACACCTTGAAGGCAAGCATTCTGAACCCTGGCATAATGTTTTGTGGGTTGTTTGATACGGTTATAACACCACCTCGACATGAAGCGTTAGTTATTTTTATGTGACGATATGATCATACACCTTGAGTGCATAAATGAAAATTCTTGCTGTTGGAAATGGATAAGCCTGTGATAGCAATCACCCTCATATGCCTCTCATGCCTACCGGGAAGGACTCGGGAAAGTCTCTGTCTTGTGTAGACACGAGCTTGTCCCTCGTCGAGACGGTTATGACCGGTAGGGCAGGGGGAGGTATGATGAGTGGTGGTTGTGTCTGATGGCTGTGAAATATAATTCTTGAGCTAACCATGCAGGAAATACTTAAGCCTCCTGAGTCGGCCGTAGATCGAATCTTGTTCCAGTAACCCCCATACTTGTTTCGTGCTGCCACTTGTCCCTACCGTAGGTAGGGTACGGTTCAGTAAGTTGTCAACCCCTGTCCTAGCACACACCGTACAGAGAGGCCATGGTGGAAGATACCGGTTGTAGCCGGTAGGCATGCCACCTAGTCCGGGGGCATAGGTGTTTCCGGTTGGTACCGAGAGGGGAGGCCACCCCTTAGAGCGCGCGATAAAAATTTGATCCCATGCTACGCGAGGTTGTAGCCTCCCCACTTAGAGTTTTGCTTAACAGGTGTCTGGGTGATTCCAGACATGAGTAAAGTTAAGCTGGTGTGTGCAAGTCAGGCGTGTTTTTGACTAAAAGACCGTAGACGGAATTAGTTCCGATGGACTAAAGAAATCCGTTACTCGTGGGTAAAGACTACACCCTCTGCAGAGATATAATACCTATTCGAATAGCCGTGTCCATGGTTAAGGACTACAGTCTGGGATGGGTCAAGTGTCGGTCTTCGGAGGAGAAACTACTAAACCAGAACATGGATCATAACTTGTGACGTATGATGATTACGATTATTATTATCATGGACTAACCATTTATGTTATTTGAATTATGGAGTGTCCCTGGGACGGTTCAACCTCCTGGGTAGTCACTGTGATTATTGTTATATAAGCCCTTTATGTGGCATCGCCCAGATGCCCGACTGTGGCATGCTTGTTATTTCATTTACTTATAAGCCCTCTATGTGGTGTCGCACAGATGCCCGACTGTGGCAGGCTTGTTATTCCTTTATGTATAAGCCCTTTCTGTGGTGTCGCTCGGACGCCCGACTGAGGCATGCCTCATATTATTATCCTTTCGAGGCGTCGCTTCAGACACCCGATCGGTGCTTTTCATTTCTACTCCCTGATTGTTTACTCATGTTTTATTTGAATGATCTGCCTGCATGCATCATGAACCTTATATCATAACCGACAAGTGATCATAGAATATTTCAAAAACATGGTTATCAGTGGCTATATTATACCTGTGTTCTTAATGTTTGCGAGTACATTCAAAGTACTCACTGGCTTGTCCCTGGCTATTGTGTTGGCCAGATCTCTTGCATGGAGAGGAGCGTTGTGATGACAGCCCCGGAACCTACGTAATGGTGATAGCAGCCTCGTGAAGATAGGAGTTATCCTGGTCAGCTATTCCTGTGGGAAATGGAGTCCCATAGACGCTGATGATCCGCAAACCGCTTCCGCCATCAACCACTAGAAACCAATTGTTGTACCCATAGGCCAAAATGGTCTTGTACTTCATATTTTGTATTTTGCTTGGAGTTTCTGTAACAAGTTGGTGTCTCATCAGCTAACAGTAATCCTGGGGCTGGTGAGCACAAGGGCCGCTTTTGGGAAATTAATATCCCGAAAATCCGGTCCTAACAGTTGTGCCTTATGGGATCGAGACTAAAGGTACCATGAGTATGATTAGCTTACGGCCAAGATATCCTACAGATTACTTTAGTGCATTGAAGATTAGTGACGGATACTTAATAGTGCAAGACTGGACCAAATGTGTGATGGAGAAGTGCAGAGAAGTACTAGGGGGCAGCAAACAGATGCGCTACCCATGATTAGGAGACAGGTTCATCTGCATGCTCCAACTTGATCAAGGAGGAGAGCTACACATGTATTATGTTATTTTACCTAAGAGAGAGCAACATGAGTGATTAGCTAGCTAGAAATGAGTTTGAGGATGATGATGTGCTACACTATTACTATGATGATAAAATAGCTAGTGTTGGTGGTAATGACTATGATGATTATTATTAGCTAGTGTTAGTGGTGATTAAATAAATACTGTTGGTGGTAATGACTATGATGATGATTAAATACCTTGTGCTGGCGCATTAGATTCAAGTGGAGGCAACATGTGGTGCACATCGAAAGTACCACTAGTCTAAACTGATCAAGTTTGGATTAGTAGTATACTTTTGACATGCACCACACATTGCCTCCACTTGAGCCTAATCCACCTTCATTTGACACACTGTTATGGACATAATGATGTAAACCTCATAACTGGTATTGTACCAATATTTGTACGATGGCGCATAAATACACTAAAAATAAAAAATAAAAAAACAATACTAGTAGCGATGGAGAGAAAACACGCTGCCAGTAGTTACATTAGCAGTAGCGTGGGAGTGAACAAACGCTGCAGCTATTTGTCCTAGCAGTAGCGCGTGTGGGCACGCGTTACTGCTAAGCAATAGCTGTAGCGCCTTATTAGTAGAGCGCCTACCCGCGCTACTAGTGAGCACAAAACCAGCGCTACTGCTAGGGTTTTCCCTAGTAGTGAGGGTCCGCACGCTTAACATTCGGTGACGATCGGTATTATGAGTTTATTTGTTTTGATGTAACGAAGGTAGTTCGGAGCGCCGGATATGGTCACGGACATGACGAGGAGTCTCGAAATGGTTGAGACATAAAATTGATATATTGGACGACTATATTCGGACACCGGAAGTGTTCTAGAGAAGTTTCGGATACAACCGGAGTGCCGAAGGGTTATCGGAACCCTAGGGGGAACTAATGGGCCTAGATGGGCCTTAGTGGAGAGAGAGAGGGGCGGCCAGGGCAAGCCGCGCGCCCCCTCCCCTTGAGTCCGAATTGGACTAGGAAGGGGGGTTGGCGCCCCCCTTTCCTTCTCCCTCTCCCTCTCCTTCCTTCCCCCCCTCTCCCTTTTGGTGGAAACCTACTAGGACTTGGAGTCCTAGTAGGATTCCCCTCTTGGGGGCGCGCCAAGGAGGGCCGGCCGGCCTCCCCCATTGCTCCTGGGGCAGGGGACACCCTAGAACACACAAGTTGATTGTTTAGCCATGTGCGGTGCCCCCCTCCACCATATTCCACCTCGGCCATATCGTTGCAGTGGTTAGGCGAAGCCCTGCGCCAGTAACTACATCATCACCGTCATCATGACGTCATGCTGACGAAGCTCTCCCTCGACACTCAGCTGGATCTAGAGTTCGTGGGACGTCACCGAGCTGAACGTGTGCAGATCGCGGAGGTGCCGTACTTTCGGTGCTAGGATCGGTCAGATCGTGAAGACGTACGACTACATCAACTGCGTTGTCATAATGCTTCCGCTTTCGGTCTACAAGGGTACGTGGACTACACTCTCCCCTGTCGTTGCTATGCATCACCTAGATGGATCTTGCGTGTGCGTAGGAAAATTTTGAAATTACTGCGTTTCCCAACACTTTGAGCATGAACAATGTATCCGGATGTCGTTAAATGCGACATGGCTACTCATTTAAATATGAGAATAATGGTTGTTCTATTTATATGAGAGATATGTTTTATGGTGATGCCCCGCTAGTCAATGGTTTATTCTTATTGAATCTCGAACGTGATGTTACACATATTCATAGTGTGAATACCAAAAAAATTAAGGTTGATAATGATAGTCCCACATACTTGTGGCACTACCGCTGAGGGAGTCCTGGATTAGGGGGTGTACGGATAGCTGGACTATAACCTTTGGCCGGACTCTTGGACTATGAAGATACAAGATTGAAGACTTCATCCCGTGTCCGGATGGGACTTTCCATGGCGTGGAAGGCAAGCTTAGCAATACGGATATGTAGATCTCCTCCCATTGTAACCGACTCTGTGTAACCCTAGCCCTCTCCGGTGTCTATATAAACCGGAGGATTTTAGTCCATATGACGAACAACAATCATACCATAGGCTAGCTTCTAGGGTTTAGCCTCTTTGATCTCATGGTAGATCTTCTCTTGTACTACCCATATCATCAATATTAATCAAGCAGGAGTAGGGTTTTACCTCCATCGAGAGGGCCCGAACCTGGGTAAAAACATTGTGTCCCTTGTCTCCTGTTACCATCCGCCTATACGCACAGTTTGGGACCCCCTACCCGAGATCCGCCGGTTTTGACACCGACATTGGTGCTTTCATTGAGAGTTCCTCTGTGTCTTCACCTTTAGGCCCGATGGCTCCTCCGATCATCAACAACGATGCGGTCCAGGGTGAGACCTTTCTCCCCGGACAGATCTTTTTGTTCGGCGGCTTTGCACTACGGGCTAATTCGCTTGGCCATCTGGAGCAGATTGAAAGCTACGCCCCTGGCCGTCAGGTCAGATTTGGAAGTTTGAACTACACGGCTGACATCCGCGGAGACTTGATCTTTGACGGATCCGAGCCACAACCAAGCGTGCCGCACTATCACGATGGGCATGACTTAGCTCTACCGCCGAACAGTGCCCTGGAGGCCGCGCCCGCAACAGCTCCGACCCTTAGCTCGGAGCCAACTACGCCGATCGAGGGCGGGTGGCTAGAAACCGCCTCGGGGGCTGAAGTCTCAACGGCGATCGAGCCAAACACCATCTTTATCCTCTACGAAGCCCGTGACTCCAAGGTGTCGGACCCTGCTCCGGACTCCGAACCCTCCGCGCCCTTGCCAATCGAATCCGATTGGGTGCCGATTATGGAATTCACCACCGCAGATATCTTTCAGCACTCGCCCTTCGACGACATTCTGAATTCACTAAGGTCTCTCTCTTTGTCAGGAGAGCCCTGGCCGGATTATGGCCAACAGGATTGGGATGTGGATAACAAAGAAATTGGACGCCCACCCACCACCCACTTTGTAGCCACTGTCGATGATTTAACCGACATGCTTGACTTCGACTCCGAAGACATCGACGGCATGGACGACGATGTAGGAGGCATACAGGAACCAGCGCCCACAGGGCACTGGACAGCCACCCCATCCTACGATGTATACATGGTGGACACACCCAAAGGAAATGACGAGGATGAACAGGAGGATGCATCGAAGGGTCGTTCCTCCGAAAAGCAGTCAAAGTGGCGGCGTAAGCGCCGCTCCAAGCCCCGCCTCGACAGAGACAGCAGTCATATAGACCCAGCCACAGAGCAGGGTGAGCCGGCGAACGATGAACATGGCATCGAGCAACCGTCCGAACAAGGCAACTTGGATAAACAAACCGCACAACCCGTCCCCAGCGAAGATAACAGTCTGGACGACCTCACGCCGGACAAGTTCCTAGAGCAGAAGAACCTCCACAAAAGGCTCGTCGCCACTGCGTGTAGCCTGAAAAAGCAGAAGAGGAAGCTCAAAACTGCGGAAGATGCACTCAGAATCAGGTGGAGCAAAGTACTCAACACCGCAGACAAATACGGTGACAGTCGCCACCCAAAAAGCTACCCGAAGCAAAAGCTCCTGCCTGAATTTGATGAGAAGGCCTTAGAACCTCCGCAATCAACAAATAAGGAAGCCACCCGGTCGGATAAACGACCCCATGGCCAATATAGAGCGGCAAGAGGCGCCACACACAAGCCAGCACGCGACCCACTCAAAGATTCGCATCAAAAAGATGGCCCAGCCAGATCTGTCTATGGGCCAAGAAAGCAAGCTTTAGTAAGCAATGCAACACAACAAACATCCGAACACTACGGCACACCCAAATACAGGGGCACCGCACACCCCCTATATTTCATTGATGAGGTGCTGGACCATGAATTTCCAGCGGGATTCAAGCCCGTAAACATAGAGGCGTACGACGGAACGACAGACCCTGGAGTCTGGATTGAGGACTATATCCTCCATATCCATATGGCCAGAGGAGACGACCTCCACGCCATAAAATACTTACCCCTCAAGCTCAAAGGGCCAGCCCGGCATTGGCTTAAAGGCCTTCCCGAAAACACCATTGGAAATTGGGAAGAGCTCGAGGATGCTTTTCGGGCAAATTTTCAAGGGACCTATGTCCGGCCTCCGGATGCAGGCGATTTAAGTCATATAAATCAACAGCCCGGAGAGTCAGCCCGGAAACTCTGGAACATATTTCTTACTAAAAAGAACTAGATAGTCGACTGTCTACACGCCAAAGCCTTAGCAGCTTTCAAACACAGCGTTCGAGACGAATGGCTTGCCAGACACCTCGGCCAAGAAAAGCCAAGAACAATGGCCGCATTAACAAGCCTCATGACCCGCTTTTGCGCGGGAGAGGACAGCTGTTGGGGAACGTAGTAATTTCAAATAAAATTCCTACGCACACGCAAGATCATGGTGATGCATAGCAACGAGAGAGGAGAGTGTGATCTACGTACCCTTGTAGATCGACAACGGAAGCGTTTGGTTGATGTAGTCGTACGTCTCCACGGCCCGACCGATCAAGCACCGAAACTACGGCACCTCCGAGTTCTAGCACACGTTCAGCTCGATGACGATCCCCGGACTCCGATCCAGCAAAGTGTCGGGGAAGAGTTCCATCAGCACGATGGCGTGGTGACGATCTTGATGTACTACCGTCGCAGGGCTTCGCCTAAGCACCGCTACAATATGACCGAGGTGGAATATGGTGGAGGGGGGCACCGCACACGGCTAAGGAACGATCACGAAGATCAACTTGTGTGTCTAGGGGTGCCCCGCTACCCCTGTATATAAAGGAGCAAGGGGAGGAGGCCGGCCGGCCCCTATAGGCGTGCCAGGAGGAGTCCTCCTCCTAGTAGGAGTAGGACTCCTACTAGGAGGGGGGAAGAAGTGGGGAGGGAGAGGGAAAGGGGGGCGCCGCCCCCCTCTCCTAGTCCAATTCGTACCAGGGGGGAGGAGGCGCGCAGCCCACCTCTGGCTGCCCCTCTCCCTCTCCACTAAGGCCCATATGGCCCATTACTTCTCCCGGGGGGGTTCCGGTAACCCTCCGGCTCTCCGGTTTTCTCCGAAATCACCCGGAACACTTCCGGTGTCCGAATATAGCCGTCCAATATATCAATCTTTATGTCTCGACCATTTCGAGACTCCTCGTCATGTCCATGATCACATCTGGGACTCCGAACTAACTTCGGTACATCAAAACTCATAAACTCATAATATAACTGTCATCGAAACCTTAAGCGTGCGGACCCTACGGGTTCGAGAACAATGTAGACATGACCGAGACACGTCTTCGGTCAATAACCAATAGCGGAACCTGGATGCTCATATTGGCTCCTACATATTCTACGAAGATCTTTATCGGTCAGACCGCATAACAACATGTGTTGTTCCCTTTGTCATCGGTATGTTACTTGCCCGAGATTCGATCGTCGGTATCTCAATACCTAGTTCAATCTCGTTACCGGCAAGTCTCTTTACTCGTTTCGTAATACATCATCTCGCAACTAACTCATTAGTTGCAATGCTTGCAAGGCTTATGTGATGTGCATTACCGAGAGGGCCCAGAGATACCTCTCCGACAATCGGAGTGACAAATCCTAATCTCGAAATACGCCAACCCAACATGTACCTTTGGAGACACCTGTAGAGCACCTTTATAATCACCCATTTACGTTGTGACATTTGGTGGCACACAAAGTGTTCCTCCGACAAACGAGAGTTGCATAATCTCATAGTCATAAGAACATGTATAAGTCATGAAGAAAGCAATAGCAACATACTAAACGATCGGGTGCTAAGCTAATGGAATGGGTCATGTCAATCAAATAACAACTCCTTGTTCATGGTTAGGAAACATAACCATCTTTGATTAACGAGCTAGTCAAGTAGAGGCATACTAGTGACACTCTGTTTGTCTATGTATTCACACATGTATTATGTTTCCGGTTAATACAATTCTAGCATGAATAATAAACATTTATCATGATATAAGGAAATAAATAATAACTTTATTATTGCCTCTAGTGCATATTTCCTTCAGTCTCCCACTTGCACTAGAGTCAATAATCTAGATTACACAGTAATGATTCTAACATCCATGGAGCCTTGGTGCTGATCATGTTTTGCTCGTGGAAGAGGCTTAGTCAACGGGTCTGCAACATTCAGATCCGTATGTATCTTGCAAATCTCTATGTCTCCCACCTGGACTAGATCCCGGATGGAATTGAAGCGTCTCTTGATGTGCTTGGTTCTCTTGTGAAATCTGGATTCCTTTGCCAAGGCAATTGCACCAGTATTGTCACAAAAGATTTTCATTGGACCCGATGCAATAGGTATGACACCTAGATCGGATATGAACTCCTTCATCCAGACTCCTTCATTTGCTGCTTCTGAAGCAGCTATGTACTCCGCTTCACATGTGGATCCCTCTACAACGCTTTGTTTAGAACTGCACCAACTGACAGCTCCACCGTTTAATGTAAACACGTATCCGGTTTGCGATTTAGAATCGTCCGGATCAGTGTCAAAGCTTGCATCAACGTAACCTTTTACGATGATCTCTTTGTCACCTCCATATATGTGAAACATATCCTTAGTCCTTTTCAGGTATTTCAGGATGTTCTTGACCGCTGTCCAGTGATCCACTCCTGGATTACTTTGGTACCTCCCTGCTAGACTTATAGCAAGGCACACATCAGGTCTGGTACACAACATTGCATACATGATAGAGCCTATGGCTGAAGCATAGGGAACATCTTTCATATTCTCTCTATCTTCTGCAGTGGTCGGGCATTGAGTCTTACTCAACTTCACACCTTGTAACACAGGCAAGAACCCTTTCTTTGCTTGATCCATTTTGAACTTCTTCAAAACTTTGTCAAGGTATGTGCTTTGTGAAAGTCCAATTAAGCGTCTAGATCTATCTCTATAGATCTTAATGCCTAATATGTAAGCAGCTTCACCGAGGTCTTCCATTGAAAAACTCTTATTCAAGTATCCCTTTATGCTATCCAGAAATTCTATATCATTTCCAATTAGTAATATGTCATCTACATATAATATCAGAAATGCTACAGAGCTCCCACTCACTTTCTTGTAAATACAGGCTTCTCCAAAAGTCTGTATAAAACCAAATTCTTTGATCATACTATCAAAGCGTTTATTCCAACTCCGAGAGGCTTGCACCAGTCCATAAATGGATCGCTGGAGCTTGCACACTTTGTTAGCTCCCTTTGGATCGACAAAACCTTTTGGTTGCATCATATACAACTCTTCTTCCAGAAATCCATTCAGGAATGCAGTTTTGACATCCATCTGCCAAATTTCATAATCATAAAATGCGGCAATTGCTAACATGATTCGGACAGACTTAAGCATCGCTACGGGTGAGAAGGTCTCATCGTAGTCAATCCCTTGAACTTGCCGAAAACCTTTTGCGACATGTCGCGCTTTGTAGACAGTAATATTACCTTCAGCGTCAGTCTTCTTCTTGAAGATCCATTTATTCTCAATTGCTTGCCGATCATCGGGCAAGTCAACCAAAGTCCATACTTTGTTCTCATACATGGATCCCATCTCAGATTTCATGGCTTCAAGCCATTTTGCGGAATCTGGGCTCACCATCGCTTCTTCATAGTTCGTAGGTTCATCATGATCTAGTAGCATGACTTCCAGAACAGGATTACCGTACCACTCTGGCGCGGATCTCACTCTGGTTGATCTACGAGGTTCAGTAGTATCTTGTTCTGAAGTTTCATAATCATCATCATTAGCTTCCTCACTAACTGGTGTAGGTGTCACAGAAACAGTTTTCTGTGATGCACTACTTTCCAATAAGGGAGTAGGTACAGTTACCTCGTCAAGTTCTACTTTCCTCCCACTCACTTCTTTCGAGAGAAACTCCTTCTCTAGAAAGTTTTCGAACTTAGCAACAAAAGTTTTGCCTTCGGATCTGTGATAGAAGGTGTATCCAATAGTTTCCTTTGGATATCCTATGAAGAAACATTTCTCCGATTTGGGTTCGAGCTTATCAGGTTGAAGCTTTTTCACATAAGCATCGCAGCCCCAAACTTTCAGGAACGACAACTTTGGTTTCTTGCCAAACCACAGTTCATAAGGCGTCGTCTCAACGGATTTTGATGGTGCCCTATTTAACGTGAATGCGACCGTCTCTAGAGCGTGTCCCCAAAACAATAGCGGTAAATCAGTAAGAGACATCATAGATCGCACCATATCTAGTAAAGTACGAATACGACGTTCGGACACACCATTACGCTGTGGTGTTCCGGGTGGCGTGAGTTGCGAAACTACTCCACAATTTTTCAAATGTACACCAAACTCGTAACTCAAATATTCTCCTCCACGATCAGATCGTAGAAACTTTCTTTTCTTGTTACGATGATTTTCAACTTCACTCTGAAATTCTTTGAACTTTTCAAACGTTTCAGACTTATGTTTCATTAAGTAGATATACCCATATCTTCTTAAGTCGTCTGTGAAGGTGAGAAAATAACGATATCCGCCACGAGCCTCAATATTCATCGGACCACATACATCTGTATGTATGATTTCCAATAAATCCGTTGCTCTCTCCATAGTACCGGAGAACGGTGTTTTAGTCATCTTGCCCATGAGGCATGGTTCGCAAGTACCAATTGATTCATAATCAAGTGGTTCCAAAAGTCCATCAGTATGGAGTTTCTTCATGCGCTTTACACCGATATGACCTAAATGGCAGTGCCACAAATAAGTTGCACTATCATTATCAACTCTACATCTTTTGGCTTCAACACTATGAATATGTGTGTCACTACTATCAAGATTCAATAAAAATAGACCACTCTTTAAGGGTGCATGACCATAAAAGATATTACTCATATAAATAGAACAACCATTATTCTCAGATTTAAATGAATAACCGTCTCGCATCAAACAAGATCCAGATATAATGTTCATGCTTAATGTTGGCACCAAATAACAATTATTTAGGTCTAATATTAATCCCGAAGGTAGATGTAGAGGTAGCGTGCCGACTACAATCACATCGACTTTGGAACCGTTTCCCACGCGCATCGTCACCTCGTCCTTAGCCAATCTTCGCTTAATCCGTAGTCCCTGTTTCGAGTTGCAAATATTAGCAACAGAACCAGTATCAAATACCCAGGTGCTACTGCGAGCATTAGTAAGGTACACATCAACAACATGTATATCACATATACCTTTGTTCACCTTGCCATCCTTCTTATCCGCCAAATACTTGGGGCAGTTCCGCTTCCAGTGACCAGTCTGCTTGCGGTAGAAGCACTCAGTTTCAGGCTTAGGTCCAGGTTTGGGTTTCTTCTCTTGAGTAGCAACTTGCTTGCCGTTCTTTTTGAAGTTCCCTTTCTTCTTCCCTTTGCCCTTTTTTCTTGAAACTAGTGGTCTTATTGACCATCAACACTTGATGCTCCTTCTTGATTTCTACCTCCGCAGCTTTTAGCATTGCGAAGAGCTCGGGAATAGTCTTATTCATCCCTTGCATATTATAGTTCATCACGAAGCTCTTGTAGCTTGGTGGCAGTGATTGGAGAATTCTGTCAATGACGCAATCATCTAGAAGATTAACTCCCAATTGAATCAAGTGATTATTATACCCAGACATTTTGAGTATATGCTCACTGACAGAACTGTTCTCCTCCATCTTGCAGCTATAGAACTTATTGGAGACCTCATATCTCTCAATCCGGGCATTTGCTTGAAATATTAACTTCAACTCCTGGAACATCTCATATGCTCCATGACGTTCAAAACGTCGTTGAAGTCCCGATTCTAAGCCGTAAAGCATGGCACACTGAACTATCGAGTAGTCATCAGCTTTGCTCTGCCAGACGTTCATAACATCTGGTGTTGCTCCAGCAGCAGGCCTGGCACCCAGCGGTGCTTCCAGGACGTAATTCTTCTGTGCAGCAATGAGGATAATCCTCAAGTTATGGACCCAGTCCGTGTAATTACTACCATCATCTTTCAACTATGCTTTCTCAAGGAACGCATTAAAATTCAATGGAACAACAGCACGAGCCATCTATCTACAATCAAGCATAAACAAGCAAGATACTATCAGGTACTAAGTTTCATGATAAATTTAGGTTCAATTAATTTACTTGAAGAACTCCCACTTAGATAGACATCTCTCTAATCCTCTAAGTGATTACATGATCCAAATCAACTAAACCATGTCCGATCATCACGTGAGATGGAGTAGTTCCATTGGTGAACATCACTATGTTGATCATATCTACTATATGATTCACGCTCGACCTTTCGGTCTCCGTGTTCCGAGGCCATATCTGTATATGCTTGGCTCGTCAAGTATAACCTGAGTATTCCGCGTGTGCAACTGTTTTGCACCCGTTGTATTTAAACGTAGAGCCTATCACACCCGATCATCACGTGGTGTCTCAGCACGAAGAACTTTCGCAACGGTGCATACTCAGGGAGAACACTTCTTGATAATTAGTGAGAGATCATCTTATAATGCTACCGTCAATCAAAGCAAGATAATATGCATAAAACATAAACATCGCATGCAATCAATATAAGTGATATGATATGGCCATCATCATCTTGTGCTTGTGATCTCCATCTTCGAAGCACCGTCGTGATCACCATCGTCACCGGAGCGACACCTTGATCTCCATCGTAGCATCGTTGTCGTCTCGCCAATCTTATGCTTCCACGACTATCGCTACCGCTTAGTGATAAAGTAAAGCATTACAGCGCGATTGCATTGCATACAATAAAGCGACAACCATATGGCTCCTGCCAGTTGCCGATAACTCGGTTACAAAACATGATCATCTCATACAATAAAATTTAGCATCATGTCTTGACCATATCACATCACAACATGCCCTGCAAAAACAAGTTAGACGTCCTGTACTTTGTTGTTGCAAGTTTTACGTGGCTGCTACGGGCTTAAGCAAGAACCAATCTTACCTACGCATCAAAACCACAACGATAGTTTGTCAAGTTGGTGTTGTTTTAACCTTCGCAAGGACTGGGCGTAGCCACACTCGGTTCAACTAAAGTTGGAGAAACTGTCACCCGCAAGCCACCTATGTGCAAAGCACATCGAGAGAACCGGTCTCGCGTAAGCGTACGCGTAATGTCGGTCCGGGCCGCTTCGTCCAACAATACCGCCGAACCAAAGTATGACATGCTGGTAAGAAGTATGACTTATATCGCCCACAACTCACTTGTGTTCTACTCGTGCAAATAACATCAACATATAAAACCTAGGCTCTGATACCACTGTTGGGGAACGTAGTAATTTCAAAAAAAATTCCTACGCACACGCAAGATCATGGTGATGCATAGCAGCGAGAGAGGAGAGTGTGATCTACGTACCCTTGTAGATCGACAACGGAAGCGTTTGGTTGATGTAGTCGTATGTCTCCACGGCCCGACCGATCAAGCACCGAAACTACGGCACCTCCGAGTTCTAGCACACGTTCAGCTCGATGACGATCCCCGGACTCTGATCCAGCAAAGTGTCGGGGAAGAGTTCCGTCAGCACGACGGCGTGGTGACGATCTTGATGTACTACCGTCGCAGGGCTTCGCCTAAGCACCGCTACAATATGACCGAGGTGGAATATGGTGGAGGGGGGCACCGCACACGGCTAAGGAACGATCACGAAGATCAACTTGTGTGTCTAGGGGTGCCCCCCTGCCCCCGTATATAAAGGAGCAAGGGGAGGAGGCCGGCCGGCCCCTATAGGCGCGCCAGAAGGAGTCCTCCTCCTAGTAGGAGTCGTAGGACTCCTACTAGGAGGGGGAAAGAAGTGGGGAGGGAGAGGGAAAGGGGGGGCGCCGCCCCCCTCTCCTAGTCCAATTCGGACCAGGGGGAGGAGGCGCGCAGCCCACCTCTGGCTGCCCCTCTCCCTCTCCACTAAGGCCCATATGGCCCATTACTTCTCCCGGGGGGGGGGGGTTCCGGTAACCCTCCGGCTCTCCGGTTTTCTCCGAAATCACCCGGAACACTTCCGGTGTCCGAATATAGTCGTCCAATATATCAATCTTTATGTCTCGACCATTTCGAGACTCCTCGTCATGTCCGTGATCACATCTGGGACTCCGAACTAACTTCGGTACATCAAAACTCATAAACTCATAATATAACTGTCATCGAAACCTTAAGCGTGCGGACCCTACGGGTTCGAGAACAATGTAGACATGACCGAGACACGTCTCCGGTCAATAACCAATAGCGGAACCCGGATGCTCATATTGGCTCCTACATATTCTACGAAGATCTTTATCGGTCAGACCGCATAACAACATACGTTGTTCCCTTTGTCATCGGTATGTTACTTGCCCGAGATTCGATCGTCGGTATCTCAATACCTAGTTCAATCTCGTTACCGGCAAGTCTCTTTACTCGTTTCGTAATACATCATCTCGCAACTAACTCATTAGTTGCAATGCTTGCAAGGCTTATGTGATGTGCATTACCGAGAGGGCCCAGAGATACCTCTCCGACAATCGGAGTGACAAATCCTAATCTCGAAATACGCCAACCCAACATGTACCTTTGGAGACACCTGTAGAGCACCTTTATAATCACCCATTTACGTTGTGACGTTTGGTGGCACACAAAGTGTTCCTCCGGCAAACGGGAGTTGCATAATCTCATAGTCATAGGAACATGTATAAGTCATGAAGAAAGCAATAGCAACATACTAAACGATCGGGTGCTAAGCTAATGGAATGGGTCATGTCAATCAGATCATTCACCTAATGATGTGATCTCGTTAATCAAATAACAACTCCTTGTTCATGGTTAGGAAACATAACCATCTTTGATTAACGAGCTAGTCAAGTAGAGGCATACTAGTGACACTCTGTTTGTCTATGCATTCACACATGTATTATGTTTCCGGTTAATACAATTCTAGCATGAATAATAAACATTTATCATGATATAAGGAAATAAATAATAACTTTATTATTGCCTCTAGGGCATATTTCCTTCAACAGCTGGTTGGCAAGATGCACCACCAGTGACCCAAGTACATCCGAAGTCAGGGACAGAAACGGGAAACCGCGTCGCAGCAAGGACCAGCGCCGGAATAAGGGAAACAGCCTGAAGAGCACGGCAGTCAACACCGGATTCAAAAGCTCTCGGCAGGGTCAGAAAAAGATGCCCCTCAAGGATAACAGGGATGAGCTATCTAGCCTAAACAAAATCTTGGACAAAATATGTCAAATCCACAGCACTTCCGGGAAGCCTGCAAACCATACCCATAGAGAATGTTGGGTCTTCAAGCAATCCGGCAAACTCAACGCCGAACACAAGGGGCTCGATACACCAAGTGAGGATGATGACGAACCCCACAAGCAGAGCACCGGGAAACAAAAGAATTTCCCACAAGAAGTCAAAACAGTAAACTTACTTCACGTAACAAAAGGGAAAAACAAAGTGGTGCCTATAGAGATACGCGCCATGCGGCCTACCACAAAGGAGTCTCGCCACTGGTTGTTAAAACCGATCACCTTCGACCATCAGGATTACTCCGGAAGTGTCCGGAACGTAGGTTGGACCGCCTTGGTATTAGATCCGATAATCGACGGGTTCCACTTTACACAAGTCCCGATGGACGGCGGTAGTGGTCTAAACCTGCTATATCAGGACACAGTCCACAAAATGGGGATGGACCCAACAATACTTCGCCATAGCAACACTTCCTTTAAAGGAGTAACGCCAGGCCCGGATGCCCATTTCACTGGTTCTCTCCTGCTAGAAGTAATGTTCGGTTCCCTGATAAATTCCGCCACGAAAAGCTAACCTTCCACATCGCCCCATTTTCAAGTGGCTATCAAGCACTACTGGGACGCGAAGCTTTCGCCCGCTTTAACGCAATACCACATTATGCATCTCTCACGCTTAAGATGCCCGGCCCACGAGGCATCATCTCACTAAAGGGAAATATTGAATGTTCCTCGCGCGCAGAAGACTATACGGCTGCCTTGACAGCCACACATTAAAACAGCTTCACCAACAAAAGCATCTAACAGGTCATTAAGACCACGGACACGGCTAGGCGAGTCCGGAGCAAACTTATAATTGATAAAGGTTTTTGTAGCCGTACACCCCTATACAAGGGGCTCCGCATATGTAAAATAAGAGACAATAAGGTTCCATTCTCCCCATCTTGAATTATACTTTGTTTACTTAGTACAACATATATTTCGCACGGCTATTCTTCTTTCAACTAAGTTCCTCTCTTTTACAGATTAACACCTTGTTACACCCGTCCAGGACACGGCGCAATGGAGACACAGGCGCAGACGTGCAGCAGGGACCCATCCCAAGGATTCTCTTTAGATTAAGACCCTGCGTAAACCTTTTTCACTGTCTCTTGTTGATGCACATTCCTCGGATTCATAGTATAACCGAGGACAAGGGTGGCATCTTGGCATGTGGCCACGTTAGAATTTCGCACGTACCTGGACACCAGGGGCTTATTATCATGGGCACTGCTCAGCCCGTTTTTATAAAGACGGAATACCTTAGGGAGTGTTCGGCGCCGCGAGTTTGGCCTTATATGCATCAGCTCCGAATCATGTCTTTGGTCAAATGTTGGGTTTGCCCGGCTCTTGTGTTTTGCTGCCTTACGTTCCGCTATATCGGCTAAGGCGGCACCAGGAGAACTACTGCGATTGTGCCCCGGTTCAGCCAGGCGAGCACCTCGGTAGAGAAAGCCGAAAACTGACTGTCATGATATAGCATGAGACTGGTAAACCACTCGATGACCTATCGGAGTCTTCGGGATTCCTCCGCATTAACGAAGGGCCGTTTCCCGGCTAGGCACACACGCGCCCCGAGTTCGGGCGAGCGCGGCGCCACCAGGGGCTATATAGTAGCCCCCTGTCAAACTCCTATGGCTAAGTGAAAGTGATAAAGCATTATAGTCCGATTGCCTAGTTCGCTGCGCTATCACCTCCTTCATGGACCAAGACGTTGGATCAAGTGTGAGAATGCGCCTTCTGCGAACACCCCCGCATTATATGCGTGGGGGCTGAAGCCGACGACTGCCATCTTTCAGATTATATACACATATACCTCAACGGCCGCACAGGAGGCATTATAATACTTGTACGCACAAGTATAAAAAGCTTCTACAATTCATGAAAATATTGTTTTACAATAATACACGTTATTTGAACATAATATCCTTCGAGCACTGCGTCTCTATTAAACAAGCGCCTTGCAGAACTTCCTGAAAATAGTGCTCAGCAGGTATTCGGCCTCCGTCCGAATCTTGGGATGCAACAGCGGCGGCCTCCATCTCTGCCCAGTATGTCTTGACATGGGCAAGGGCCATCCGCGCACCCTCTATGTATGCTGACATCTTCATCGCATTGATATGCGGCACGACACCAAGGAACCGCTGCACCAAGCTAAAATAACTGTTCGGTTTTGGAATTTCCGGCCACAGATGATTAACGACATCCTTCATGGCGAGTCCGGACAACCTATTCAGTTCGGCCCATTCGGCCAAACGATTGGTCAACGGAAGCGGACGCTCCGGATTGTTGAATTGTGACCAGAAAAGCTTCTCCACTTCGCTATCTTTCTGACCTCAGAAATATTCGGCCGCATCAGCGGCACTCGCAGCTAAATCCAGATATGCGTCCGCCGAACTCCACATCCGGTCCAACGGAGCGTATTTAGGATCTCCGAACTTCATCCACAGCATAAAGGGCTTTCTAGCCGCGATATCTCCGGCCTGACGCAGCTCCTCCTTCATCGCTCTCATCCCAGAACGAGCATCCTTGGCCGCTGTAGTGGCCTTCTCCAGGTCTGTCTGCTCTTCCCGATCTTCATTTTCAAGAAGCTTGCAGCAGTTAGCAGCGTTCTTTAACTTCACAGCCATTTTGGCCATTTCCTTCTTGCTTCGGCAGTGAGCAGCCTGTTTGGCTTTCAGCTCTTCAATTGCCTTTACGGCAGCCGCATCACTTCTCCTGGCTTGCTCTTTGGCTCGGGCAAGTTCCACCCGAAGGTTCTCCATGGCAGCGGCCCCATTTGCATCAAGCGCACACGCTGTAAGATACTGGCATCAAGCTCCTCTTACCAGGTGTCTCCGGAGAAATTACATACCTTGTGCCTCGTCAAGCCGCTTGTTGACAAGCGCGATGTCGGCATCTGCCACGTCAAGTTGCCGCGTTAGCTCGACAAATTCATCAGTCCGGCTGGCCACCCGACACTTCGCCACCTACATAGGAAGGCGGCAAAATTACACTTGGGACTATGATCCTCTGCGTGTTGTCATCTTCGACAACACATAGAGTCTCAGGGGCTACTATCTACACAGGGCGCATCTTATATGCGGAACTGTCAAAAGGTACATCACCTCGCGTACCTCAAAACCTGTCAGTAAACTCCTGACGGCCTCGTGCAACCCGCTTTCAGCGGACGAAATCCTTTCAATTACCATACCCATCAACGTACGGTGTTCCTCTGAGATAGACGCTCGCCCTAACAGATCCTTCAGTTCATCCGACCGAGCACTAGGCGGTGCCGGACTCGTTCGATGGCCTTTTTCAAAGACCGGACACGGATGGCCTTGGGGGGCCATATGACTGCCTTCCGGCCCTGCCGGATTCGGAGAAACCCTCCGCGACGATACCTCAGGATCGCCCGCCTCGTAAGGCGGTACGGCAGGGGGAGGTTTTCCGCTCTCCATCATCTCCGGAAGAAGATCCCCCGAAGATGAGCTCCGCTGAGAAGGGCTGAGATCTGAACTACAAGGTAAAATTTCGGTTATTTTCCTCAGAAATAAAACAAGGATTTCTCTCATTTTAGACCTCCCCTCTCTACTTACGGCTCGGTGGAGGGCTGATCCCCTTGAGGGCATAGTACGGCCGAGGCATCCCCCGGCACAGGACCCTCTGGCGAAGATTTCTTCCCCCGCTTTGAGACATGGACTCCGGGTCTTCAGAGGCAGTCCTCTTCCTCCCCTGAGTAGAGGAATTTTTGATTCCTCCTTTCCAGACAGCCTCCTTCGGGGAGGCAGCAGCTTCTTTGTCCCCCCCTTCGCTTTCTTCTGAAGGCACGATCTCCAGCATCCTGGTTAACACGGGATTCGGCGAGGTCTCGGGAAGGGGGGCCGGACACCTGATTAACTTCGCCTTCGCTACCCACTCCTGTTTCAAAGACAACTCTTTTAAGGGTGATCTGGTGATAAATGAACGGATGGTGTGTCCGGGCACAGGGCTACTTACTTGAGTATCCAGACGATTGCAGCTCAGACCTGCGTCCTCTGTAGAATCCGGAGACACTACTTGTGGTCCGAAGAACAATTTGTACATTTCCACGGGCGTCATGCCAAGAAAATGTTGGAGAACTCATGGTCCCTCTGGGTTGAACTCCCACAGGCGGAGGGGGCGACGTTTGCAGGGCAGAACTCGGTGAATTAACATAACCTACGTCACCACGACCAGATTGATGTCTCTTTCTAGGAGATCTCGGATGCGGCCCTGCAACAGGGGCACGTCCTTTGCCGACCCCCAGTCCAGCCCCTTATTGACCCATGACGCCAGTCGTGGCGGGGGACCCGAGCGGAAAGCAGGCAGCGCCACCCACTTGGTTCTCCTGGGAGCTGTGATATAAAACCACTCTTGTTGCCATAAGCTGAACTCCTCTTGAAGAGAGCCCTCGGGCCATGGAGCGTCAGCATTCTTGCTTATAACAGCGCCTCCGCACTCCGCGTGCTGTCCCTCAATCATCTTCGGCTCTACTTTAAAGGTCTTAAGCCATAGTCCGAAGTGAGGAGTAATACGGAGGAAGGCTTCACACACGACAATGAACGATGAGATGTGGAGGATGGACTCTGGGGCTAAGTCGTGAAATTCCAGCCCATAATAAAACATGAGCCCCCTCACGAAGGGATCCGTCGCAAAGCCTAGCCCTCTGAGGAAGTGAGGCACGAACACCATGCTCTCACCAGGCTTGGGAGTAGGAATAACCTGCCCGTGAGCAGGCAGCCTGTGCGAGATTTCGCCGGTCAAAAACTTGGCCTCTCTCAGCTTTAGCACGTCTTCCTCCGTGATGGAGGAAGGTGTCCATCAGCCTCGAAGGTCGGAGCCGGACATCGTCAAAGGTCCGAAGCGCATGAAATCTGGGGCCTTGTGTGTTGGAACTCGAGGCGAAGGGCGAATTCGGTTGAGATCAAAAGAAAGGAGTAAGGCCTTGGTCTCTTTATAAGAGGTTGAATACCAAGATCCCTCCCCGTGACCGTTTGGGACTCGCCTTTGATCGAGGAGACACACCAACGGGCACGATTGGGTTACCCACGTCCGTATTGATGAGAATCCCGTAAATAAATGGTACACGATCTCTACTTCGACAAGACGTGCCAAGGAAACCGCCTCGCAAAATGCGCTGAGGTGGGACAGTAAAAATGGTTCAAATAAAGGCTTGTCTGTGGCCTGATGACACGCTATGGAATACGTCAGCAGATTAGATTTGTGTAAATATTATTCTCTCTATGGTAGTATGTGGAACTTATTTTGCAGAGTCGGACACTATCCTTGTGTTCAAAATCTTCTATGAAGTATTCGGAGGAGGAACCCGCCTTGCAATGCCGAAGACAATTTGTGCGCCGGACTCGTCGTCATTGAAGCCTGGTTCAGGGGCTACTGAGGGAGTCCTGGATTAGGGGGTGTCCGGATAGCCGGACTATAACCTTTGGCCGGACTCCTGGACTATGAAAATACAAGATTGATGACTTCATCCCGTGTCCGGATGGGACTTTCCTTGGCATGGAAGGCAAGCTTGGAAATACGGATATGTAGATCTCCTCCCATTGTAACCGACTCTGTGTAACCCTAGCCCTCTCCGGTGTCTATATAAACTGGAGGATTTTAGTCCATAGGACGAACAACAATCATACCATAGGCTAGCTTCTAGGGTTTAGCCTCTTTGATCTCGTAGTAGATCAACTCTTGTACTACCCATATCATCAATATTAATCAAGCAGGAGTAGGGTTTTACCTCCATCGAGAGGGCCCGAACCTGGGTAAAAACATTGTGTCCCTTGTCTCCTGTTACCATCCGCCTAGATGCACAGTTCGGGACCCCCTACCCGAGATCCGCCGGTTTTGACACCGACAGCCGCCTTGGTCACATTGGTGTCAAACGCATGAAGAAATTCCATGCAGATGGACTTTTGGAGTCTCTTGATTATGAATCATTTGATATGTGCGAACCATGCCTCATGGGCAAAATGACCAAGACTCCGTTCTCCAGAACAATGGAGCGAACAACCAACTTATTGGAAATCATACATACTGATGTGTGCGGTCCAATGAGCATTGAGGCTCGCGGTGGCTATCGTTCTGCTCTCACCCTCACTGCTGACTTAAGTAGATATGGGTATGTCTACTTAATGAAACACAAGTCTGAGACCTTTGAAAAGTTCAAGGAATTTCAGACTGAGGTAGAGAATCAACATGATAGGAAAATAAAGTTCTTACGATTAGATCGTGGAGGAGAATATTTTAGTCACGAGTTTGGTACGCACCTAAGGAAATGTGGAATAGTTTCACAACTAATGCCGCCTGGAACACCTCAGCATAATGGTGTGTCTGAACGTCGTAATCGCACTCTATTGAATATGGTGCGATCTATGATGTCTCTTACCAATCTACCACTATCATTTTGGGGTTATGCTTTAGAGACTGCCGCATTCACTTTAAATAGGGCTCCGTCGAAATCTATTGAGACGACACCGTATGAATTATGGTTTGGGAAGAAACCTAAGCTCTCGTTTCTAAAAGTTTGGGGATGCGATGCTTATGTCAAGAAACTTTAACCTAAAAAGCTCGAACCTGTTGGAAATAAGCCCTAGAGGCAATAATAAGGTGGTTATTATTATATTTCCTTGTTCATTATAATTTTCTATTGTTCATGCTATAATTCTATTAACCGGAAACCGTAATACGTGTGTGAATATATAGATCGTAATATGTCCCTAGTAAGCCTCTAGTTGACTAGCTCGTTGATCAATAGATGGTCATGGTTTCCTGACCATGGACATTGGATGTCTTTGATAACGGGATCACATCATTAGGAGAATGATGTGATGGACAAGACACAATCCAAAGCATAGCACAAGTTCGTGTAGTTCGTTTGCTAGAGCTTTTCTAATGTCAAGTATCGTTTCCTTACACCATGAGATTGTGCAACTCACGGATACCGTAGGAGTACTTTGGCTGCATCAAATGTCACAACGTAACTGGGTGACTATAAAGGTGCACTACAGGTATATCCTAAGTGTCTGTTGGGTTGGCATGAATCGAGACTGGAATTTGTCACTCCGTATGATGGAGAGGTATCTCTGGGCCCACTCGGTAATGTATCATCATAATGAGCTCAATGTGACTAAGGAGTTAGCCATGGGATCATGCATTGCGGAACGGGTAAAGAGACTTGCCGGTAACGAGATTGAACGAGGTATGGGAATACTGACGATCGAATCTCGGGCAAGTAACATACCGATGGACAAAGGGAATTGTATACGGGATTGATTGAATCCCCGACATCGTGGTTCATCCGATGAGATCAGCGTGCAACATGTGGGAGCCAACATGGGTATCAAGATCCCGCTGTTGGTTATTGGCTGGAGAGATGTCTCGGTCATGTCTGCATGGTTCCCGAACCCGTAGGGTCTACACACTTAAGGTTCGGTGACGCTGCAGTTGTTATGTGAAATAGTATGTGGTTACCGAAGGTTGTTTGGAGTCCCGGATGAGACCCCGAACATGACGAGGAACTCCGGAATGATCCTAAGGTGAAGATCGATATATGGGACGAACGGTAATGAAGTGCGAAATTGATCTGGGAGTACCGGGTGACGACCAGCGTGACCGAAAGGGGTTTCGGAGGCCCCGGAAAGCTTTGGGGGGCCTTATGGGCCAAGGGGAAGGGGCACACTAGCCCACTAAGGGGATGTGCGCCCCTCCCACCCCATCTCACGTAACTTGGAGAGGTGGAGTGCCTCCACCTGGCTTGGGAGGCAAGCCTCCACCTGGCTTGGCTTGGGGGGCAAGTCTCCCTAGGGTTTCCCTTGGGAGATCCAATCTTCCTTGCCCGCCGCCCCCTAGGGGAAACCCTACGGAGCCTCCCCCTCTCCCCTTCCCCCTATAAATAGAGGGGGTGGGAGGGCAGCTGCAACCTTCCCTTGGCGCAGCCCTCCCCCTCTCCAACACCTCCTCCTCCGTAGTGCTTGGCGAAGCCCTACCGGAGAACCACGAGCTCCACCACCACCACGCCGTCGTGTTGCCGAAGTTCTCCCTCAACTTCTCCTGTCCCCTTGCTGGATCAAGAAGGAGGAGACATCCGTTCAGCGTTTGATTGGATCTTCTGCGATTTGAATCGCCGCAAGTACGACCTCATCAACCGCGTTCTTGTAACGCTTCCGCTTAGCGATCTTCAAGGGTATGAACATGCACTCCCTCTCTCTCGTTGCTAGCATCTCTTAGATTGATGTTGGTGACACATAGGAAAATTTTGAATTATTACTACGTTCCCCAACAGAACCCAAATCGGAAAAATGCGTCTTCATAGGATACCCTAAGGAAACTATTGGGTATACCTTCTACCTCAGATCCAAAAGAAAGATCTTTGTTGCCAAGAATGGACCCTTTCTGGAGAAGGAGTTTGTCTCGAAAGAAGGAAGTGGGAGGAAAGTAGCACTTGATGAGGTACCCCCTCTTGAACTGGAGAGTAGCGCAGCTCGGGAAGATGTTTCTGTGGTGCCTCCACCGACTAGAGAGGAAGTTAATGATGATCATCATGAAACTTCGGATCAAGTTACTAGTGAACTTCGTAGGTCCACGAGGACACGTTCCGCACCAGAGTGGTATAGCAACCCTGTCCTGGAAATCATGTTGTTAGACAACAGTGAACCTTCGAACTATGAAGAAGCGATGGTGGGCTCGGATTCCAACAAATTGCTTGAAGCCATGAAATCCGAGATAGGATCCATGTATGAGAACAAAGTATGGACTTTGACAGACTTGCCTGATGATTGGCAAGCCATAGAGAATAAATGGATCTTTAAGAAGAAGACTGACGCGGATGGTAACGTGACCATCTATAAGGCTCGGCTTGTCGCTAAGGGTTATCGACAAGTTTAAGGGGTTGACTAGGATGAGACCTTCTCACCCATAGCGAAGCTGAAGTCCGTCCGAATCATGTTAGCAATTGCCGCATTCTACGATTATGAGATATGGAAAATGGATGTCAAAACGACAATCCTTAATGGTTTCCTTAAGGAAGAATTGTATATGATGCAGCCGGAAGGTTTTGTCGATCCTAAGAATGCTAACAAGGTATGCAAGCTCCAGCGCTCCATCTATGGGCTGGTGCAATCATCTCGGAGTTGGAACATTCACTTTGATGAAATGATCAAAGCGTTTGGGTTTATGCAGACTTATGGAGAAGCATGTGTTTACAAGAAAGTGAGTGGGAGGTCTGTAGCATTTCTAATATTATATGTGGATGACATATTGTTGATTGGAAATGATATATAATTTTTGGATAGCATAAAAGGATACTTGAATAAGAGTTTTTCAATGAAAGACCTCGATGAAGCTGCTTATATATTGGGCATCAAGATCTATAGAGATAGATCAAGACACTTAATTGGACTTTCACAAAGCACATACCTTGATAATGAGTGTCATCCCCTATGCCTCAGCCATAGGGTCTATTATGTATGCCATGCTGTGTACCAGACCTGATGTGAACCTTGCCGTAAGTTTGGTAGGGAGGTACCAAAGTAATCCCGGTATGGAACACTGGACAGCGGTCAAGAATATCCTGAAGTACCTGAAAAGGACTAAGGATATGTTTCTCGTTTATGGAGGTGATGAAGAGCTCGTCGTAAAGGGTTACATCGATGCTAGTTTCGACACAGATCTGGATGACTCCAAGTCACAAACCAGATACGTGTACATTTTGAATGGTGGGGCAATCAGCTGGTGCAGTTGCAAGCAAAGCATCGTGGCAGGATCTACATGTGAAGCGGAGTACATAGCTGCCTTGGAGGCGGCACAGGAAGCAATCTGGATGAAGGAGTTCATCACCGACCTAGGAGTAATTCCCAATGCGTCGGGCCCGCTGACTCTCTTATGTGACAACACTGGAGCTATTGCCCTTGCCAAGTAGCTCAGGTTTCACAAGAAGACCAGGCGTATCAAGCGATGCTTCAACTCCATTCGTGAATATATTCAAGATGGATACATAGATATTTGTAAAGTGCATACGGATATGAATGTCGCAGATCCGTTGACTAAACCTCTTCCATGAGCAAAACATGATCAACACCAGAACTCTATGGATGTTCGATTCATCATAATGTAACTAGATTATTGACTCTAGTGCAAGTGGGAGACTGTTGGAAATTTGCCCTAGAGGCAATAATAAAGTGGTTATTATTATATTTCCTTGTTCATGATAATTGTCTATTATTCATGCAATAATTGTATTAACCGAAAACCGTAATACATGTGTGAATACATAGATCACAACATGTCCCTAGTGAGCCTCTAGTTGATTAGCTCGTTGATCAATAGATGGTTGTGGTTTCCTGACCATGGACACTGGATGTCGTTGATAATGGGATCACATCATTAGGAGAATGATGTGATGGACAAGACCCAATCCTAAGCATAGCCAAGATCGTGTAGTTCGTTTGCTAGAGCTTTTCTAATGTCAAGTATAATTTCCTTAGACCATGAGATTGTGCAACTCCTGGATACCGTAGGAGTGCTTTGGGTGTATCAAACGTCACAACATAACTGGGTAGCTATAAAGGTGCACTACAGGTATCTCCGGAAGTGTCTGTTGGGTTGGCACGAATCGAGACTGGGATTTGTCACTCCGTATGACGGAGAGGTATCTTTGGGCCCACTCGGTAATGCATCATCATAATGAGCTCAATGTGACTAAAGAGTTAGCCACGTACAGGATCATGCGTTACGAAACAAGTAAAGAGACTTGCCGGTAACGAGATTGAACGAGGTATGGGGATACCGACGATCGAATCTCGGGCAAGTAAAATACCGATGGACAAAGGGAATTGTATACGGGATTGATTGAATCCCCGACCTCGTGGTTCATCCGATGAGATCATCGTGGAACATGTGGGAGCCAACATGGGTATCCAAATCCCGCTGTTGGAGATGTCTCGGTCATGTTTGCATGGTTCCTGAACCTGTAGGGTCTACACACTTAAGGTTCGGTGACGCTAGAGTTGTTATGGGAAATAGTATGTGGTTACCGAAGGTTGTTCGGAGTCCCGGATGAGATCCCGAATGTCACGAGGAGTTCCAGAATGGTCTGGAGGTGAAGATTTATATATGGGAAGTCCAGTTTCAGTCGCCGGAATGGTTTCAGGGGTTATCGGTATTATATCGGGACGACCGAAAGGTGTCCGGGGGTCCACCGGGTGGGGCCACCTGCCCTGGAGAACTTAATGGGCTGAATATGGGAGGGAACCAGCCCCTAGTGGGCTGGTGTGCCCCCAAGGGCCCAAGGCACCTAGGGTCTGGAAACCCTAGGGTAGGGGGCGCCTCCCACCTTGCTTGGGGGGCAAGTTACCCCCTCCTGGCCGATGCCCCCCTCTAGATGCATCTAGGGGGTTGGCCCCCTCTTCCCTTCCACTATAAATAGTGGGGGGAGGGCAGCCGCACCCCTTCCCCTAGCGCAGCCCCTCCCTCCTCCAACATCTGCTTCCCCTCCGTAGTGCTTGGCGAAGCCCTGTAGGAGAACCGCAAGCTCCACCACCACTCCGTCGTAATGCCGGAGTTCTCCCTCAACTTCTCCTCTCCCCTTGCTGGATCAAGAAGGAGGAGACGTCCCCAGGCTGTACGAGGTGCCGTCCGTTCGATGCTTGCATCGAATCTTCCGCGATTTGAATCGCCGCGAGTACAACTCCATCAACCTCGTTCTTGTAACGCTTCCGATGAGCGATCTTCAAGGGTATGAAGATGCACTCCCTCTCTCTCATTGCTAGCATCTCCTAGATTGATCTTGGTAACACGTAGGAATTTTTTTGAATTATTACTACGATCCCCAACAGTTCCAATTGAGGATACTCATTGTGTCCGGCGGTGCTCCACCTGGGAGCCTGCTGATGTTGCATCATTGTTCTTTCCACCCTTTCTGTTATTGCCCTTGTCTTGGTCTTGCTGCTCCCCAGATGCTGTTTTTGGCCTCTTTTGATCTTGCTTAGGTGGCAGGCTCATAGCTGTCTGCGGTGCTGGGAGCATCAATACTTCTCCCCTGCTAGTGTTTCCCGCAGGAGGCGTGCTCATAGTAGGGGTCTGAGTTGTCTCTTGGTTCCTCTTCCTGTTCTGACCCACCTCCATGTTGGCCGCGTCCTTGTTCCCAACTGGTACCCCCTTGTCCCCCGGAGTACTAGGGTTACGGGTGCTCTTTCTCTCCCTATTCCTTGCTCCCCCTGGTCCTGGTCCCGCTCCATGGAACCACGGCGCCTTCAGATTTTTGAAAACGAGCGCAGATGGGGGATGCACCCCGTCTCCATGTTCCTTGTAGAGATGGACAAGTTTCCCACAGACTGCGCACCAATCTAGGAGACGTTCGTACTTAACACGGAACAACATACGCTTGTCTCCATTCTAAGGGAGACAGTGTTCTTCAGGGGATTATTCACGTCAATCTTGACTCTCACTCTGAAGAAGTTCCCCTAAAAATCATGTGAGGCAGTTTCAGCATATACAAGCTCACCAATCTTGGCTGCCAGCGAGGGAATTCGTGAAACATATCCATCTGGGAAGTCATGGATTTGTGCCCATATCTCTAGTTTGTCCAGATTGATAGTTGACGGCTTTGTGAAACCATCATACTCGGCGATTACCACCGCATCACCTCAGAACGCCCATGGGCCCTCCTGCATCACATGTTCCCAGTCACCCAAACAAGAGAACTGCAGGGTGTAGAGATTGTCCTCCAGTGGATGGATATTCACCTTTTGCGCTAGATCCCATGCAGCCCGCATGTTCTTGTAGAACCAGAATTGACTGTAGGGGTTTTCATTATGAACCCTAGCAATTGCCATCCATCGAGTTGCCTCCGGTGGAACCAATTTCTGATCTACCACCACATCATCGAGGTCCTCCTCCGAGAGACACAATTCTTTCATCATCACATCCAGATCATCTTGATTGCCTGATCCCGAAGCCTCTGTCGCTATACTTGATCCCTAGCCCGAAGAAAAACACTCCATCGGGCCCCGTTCCAAACCCTAGCCGCCCCTCCAGCTGGTAAACCCCACGACCAAGATCGGGTAGCAGTGCCAGGACTGCGCCTTAGTCGATCTGAGAAGAGGGAGATCACCAGAGTGGATGGGGGAGGGAAGAAAATCTCTATGTCGGCTTAGATCGCCGCCCAGAGGAGAGGAACCCTAACGAGAGGGAAAAATAATTACTCCCCAGACCGAATATACCTAACCACAGGTGTCTCCCTACAGGCAGAGAGACGCCATATCTAGCTAGCTTATGGGCTTCAAAATTCGAAGTCCTAGGTTCAAAATTGAAAGAACATGAGTTAAAAAAAACTTGTAGTTTCAGCAATCTCTCTGATGATGCCTCCTTCTCCCTCCTCTTCTCCGCCATCTTGTTGTTCTCCATTAGTCTTCTTAGAGTAGAGTCGGTTTGATGATACCTAAGAAATCTGTCCTTCCCAGCTATTCAAGTCTCATCATTCCATTGTTTTCTCCCCGTGAAGATAGTCATCTCTCATCACGAGAAACCGGCTGCTTTCAGCAGCCTCCATGCAAAATGGAAAACTAGTGGTACCGGTTTCTACCGGGTACCGCAAGGGCATCGGATCCATCCCGCGATTCATGCGTACAAATCATTTTTGTACCGTAGTCAATGTATCAACAGTGGCTGAATGATTTTTTGTTGTGTGTATTCACACACAATAGATACGGTGGAGCCCACACCCGTACTTAACTCATTGTGTCCATCTTTCACCCCCTGCCTCTCGGTTTTTGTTCGAGGAATTGTTAGATTTGGCCGCTCCGTCGTGCCACACCTCACTGCCGCCATCGCTGTTCCGCAACCGCGCCACCGGAAGGAACTGGAGTGGACCTCCAAGCTTTCGGCATAGCAGGTTCTAGTCTGGATCTGAGGGCTAGAGGTAACAAAGTCGAAGCCCTTTAGTATATGTTGATGCTTTTGATTTGTTAGATGGCGGTACTCGAATCCTAAATACTCAACGAGTCCCATCAATCACTGCAATTTCTTACGCGCCATGGTCGCTGCAATTTCATGGTTGTCAACATATAAGAAATCCCCGGAGTATCGTGAGCATATAACAGATCTTGGTTTGAGCGCAACATGTTGTTGTTTACCACTTGTCTAGTTTAGAATTGCTATTATCTTTGTCGGATGGGCATTTATCATTTGGTGATTATACATTTTGTATGAGATAGAGGAATTTTTTTTCTCACTTATGGTTTGATTCAGTGGCGGTGCCAGGATTAAAACCTTGTGATGTCAAACTTGTCTAATGAAGATTTTTCTAGACAGCGTAAACATGAAAATTGTACATTTATTTATTTATTTATTGCAGTAGCCCTTGTGATCATTGATATTGTATGCATAATAACATCCGTGATAGAAGAAAATATCTAAAATTCTAATTCTTAATAAAAACCATCTCTTACACTATAATCCTACTATTGTTCGTGACTCGTGGGAGAAGAAAATTGAAAGAGGCCTAGAGGCTAGAGAAGGAAGATAATGTACTGAAAAAATTGAACTTACAAATGTATGGAGAACATCCTGGTGTTTGATTAGTGCTGGCAGCAATATTGAATTATTTGATCAATTCAGTCTGCATCAATCGATGCCCATGGATAACCGATGGTGCATCGCTCGAGGATCGCCGTACGGTGCATCGGCGTCGCTCGTGGCCGCGGATTGCCAGGGGTGACCGTGCCTCATGGGTCAGGGCCTCACGCCCTGACCAAAGATCGCCGGCGGACGACGGGAGGAGGTTGTGGCTCATGGCGGTTGGCCATGGTCTGGTGAGACGCTGAGACATACACGATCGATCAGAACTAGAAGTTGGAAAGCCTGAGAAGTTTAAGGAGAAATGTACGTGATTGCTTTTGGGATATTTGCCGATCCAGTACAACCAGAGGGCCGAGGTAGTTTATTCTCTTTTTTTTTTGTTATATAGGGAAAGGTTGTTTTGCTATGGCCCAGCTAATTGTTATGCCAAACAAATCCTAGATAGATACGCACGTAGCGGGGGTCATGGACTCACGAAAATCCTGTGTAGTCGCCTGACTACACAGCTCTAACGTGGCTTCGCCACTGGTTTGATTAGCAGATTAACTGATTACCCTGGAAAACGAAGAAAATCTATTTGGAAATGAGGTCTGCACACGTAGATCGCCTAGATTTACAAAAAGGCGTAAAATGGATATAGTTGACAGCAAATCAGAGAAAACAGAGTCGAAAGAACCAATGCATGATACGAGGAAGCAGAGCAAGAGGGCAGGCAGAAAGGAAGCCTTCAAAACAAGAATAAAACACAGGAAATATGATGAGAACCTGTCAGTGAGGAAGCTCATTACAAGCCTGATAAAAGAAGCAAGTCTCATCGTAGGAAGCAGGGCAACATGTCAGACAGTGAAGATGGTAAAGACATGTGGAAAACAAAAAAAACACATTCAAAGAAGGACCTACCAAGCAGTGAATCCGAATCCAATTCAGATAGTGAGGATACTGACAAAAAGATGAAAAGGAAATCAAGGAGACATGCTTCAAGTTTGAGGGATGAATGGTTGACAAGGATAGGAAGGCTAAAGGAAGAAGATAGTATATGTCAAAAACCAAGCGTACTGAAAGAAAGAGGTAGTCGAAGGATAGAAGAGACGACCCAAGTTCTGACACTTGAGCATCCTAAGCAGATGAAGAAGACAGAAAAGAAGAAGCGTGTCAAGATCGTGGGGTCCAGCTCCGGTTCTGAAGAATCAGATTACAACATAGATGAGGAAGTAGTGGAACCAAAGAGGAACAGGAAATCATTGCATGGCGGGGACAGGAAGCCCAGTAGACAACCTAACACTGAGCATATCCACTTTGCTTCTAGTTAGACTGCTGAACACAAGTACTGATAGCAATTAACGTAAGTAAATATTTTGCAGGGCATTCGGTTCAAGTGTGCGGCTCAAAAAGTTCATGAAATTGTTAAACCGCTAAACGGAACACAGAGAGGATGGGTGGCTGAGCTTGGGTTCGCTCACTTTTTAGATATGCCAAATTGCCGTCTCCCAAGAGGCATAACTCTTTAGCTGATTGATCAGGTTGATTGGAAGAAGAAAACACTACTAATCAGAGGCAAGCACATAAAAGTCAGGAACCTTGTCAATAGGATGTTGGGAGTACCCGATGGTAGGATCGAAGTTCCAATGCCTCGTCATAGACCTAGCAAGCACAAGGTTAGGGACCCAACCGAAGATAAAAAGGAATTCAAAGAAGAGTCAAGAGGCAGTGGAAAGCTAGTTAAGAACTTTGTTGACAAGCTGCCCGGAATAATGGAGAGGGATAAGTTCAAGAAGTACTTCCTACTTATCGTATTGTGTGTGTAACTTGCCCCAGCAAGCGGCCACGTGATGAACAGGAATTTCCTATCCATTGTTTAGAACCTGAACCATGTCCATGAGATGGACTGGTGTACATTTGTGGCAGATTATATAGCTGATGATGTACGGATGTACAGGGAGTCCATAGCTGCAAACATCAATGTGCATGGTTGTTTGCATGTTTTGCTAGTAAGCTACGACATATTAAATTACAAGCGTCCACGGATGTCTGATTCATTTACACTGGTATATCATAATAGTAACATGGATTTTTTATCTTCCATTTGGTGAACAGCTCATAAACATTGATATTGTACGATTGCCAATGCTTGTCGCCCCTGAAGGTGTCCCCCATTTCAAGCACGTAACAACTAAGTTGTTGGAGACACTAGACATGCTCGACATGAATGCATCTGGCCTACATGGGAAACTCGAGCCATGATTTTAGCCCAGCAGCAAGAATTCAATTTTTTTGTCGACAACGAATAATGCCCAAGCATGTATCTAATACTCCCTCTGTAAACTAATATAAGAACGTTTAGATCACTACTTTAGTATTCTAAATGCTCCTTTTATATTAGTTTACGGAGGGAGTACCATGTATTCGTTGCCAGGTTGTTTTTACATGTATTGAGGGCAGCCTTTGATAGATTGCTTTGGATCGGATAGGTTAGATCATTTCGGTACACCTACCTTCTGCTGGTGCAGACGAACTCGATCCAGCGCCGGCCATGGTGAAGTAGGGGCCGGTGATGGCAGAGAGATGGTGGCGGTGGTGGAGCTTCCCGTGAGTGCCACGCTAACCCTAGATCGGAAGAGAGTGTCGGTGGGGATTGTGGCAGCAATTAACCTCGTAAGTCGTGCCCCAACCCCCACCTCTGTTTATATAGCGCGGGTCACGTGAGCCCACCAACCATGGTTTGGTTGGGCGCCCCCGATGAGGGCGCGAGTCAAGGGCCCGTTCGACCCGTTGGGTTCGAACGGGATAGAGATCAACCTAACATTCTCCCCCTTGATCTCAACTTTACTTTTAACTTTATACTTTCTAGTTTATTTGTTTCATCACATATTGGTACATAGAGCATGTTTCATCGTCACAGCCTAATTGCCGTTAGAATCGTACAGCTACAACATACATTATGATCAGAAGAAAATTCTGTTCCTTTTGGGCCTATCCAGAAATCATAAGGCTTTCCCTTAAACCCATGCCGGCTAAGTGTTCCTTGAACACATTGGGTGGTAAGCCTTTCGTTAGCAGATCCGCAAGCATATCCTTGTCCTTATATACTCGAGACTTATAGTTTGATCCTGGATTTATCTTTCACAACATAATACCTTATATCTATTGTTTTGACAGCATTACTCAACTTGTTGTTGTGAGCGTAAAATACTGCGGGTTGGTTGTCACAGTACATCTTTAGTTGTTTGTGAATACAATCTACCACTTTCAAGTCGGGTACAAATTTCTTTAGCCATATCGCCTGCCCCGTGGCTTCGAAGCATGCTATGAATTCTGCATACATCGTGGATGATGCAACTATCGATTGTTTGGAGCTTTTCCACGAAATAGCTCCCCCAACGAGAGTGAAGACGTATCCTGACGTGGATTTTCTATCATCTCTGTCCCCCGCAAAATCTGCGTCTGAATACCCTTTTATCTCTAGGGAATCACTTCTCCTGTATATTAGCATGTAGTCCTTCATGCCTTGCGCATAACGCAATGCTTTCTTTACCATCTTTCAGTGCTCCATGCCTGGATTCTCTTGATATCTATTGAGTACCCCAGTGATAAAAGCTAAGTCAGGACGAGTGCACACTTGTGCATACTGTAAGCTGCCAACTGCCGAAGCATATGGTACTGCTTTCATTTGATCGATCTCGTACTGGTTCTTGGGACATTGGAATTTCCCAAAACTATCGCCCTTGACTATAGGAGCAGATGTGGCTTTACTCGCATGCATATTATACTTTTTAAGAACCTTTTCTAAATATGCTTTCTGCGATAGTCCTAAGACTCCATTGCTCCTATCTCTGTGAATTTCTATGCCCAAAAGATATGATGCTTCACCAAGATTTGTTATGTCAAAATTTGAGGATAAGTATTTATTGGTTTCTTGTAGTAGACTAACATCACTACTAGCAAGCAGGATATCATCCACATACAAGATTAGGAAAATATATTTCTCATTTTTAAACTTTGCATAAATGTAATTATCCTCAATATTTTCTTTAAATCCAAAACTTTTAATTGTTTGATTAAACTTTAGATACCACTGCCGAGAGGCTTGTCTTAATCCATAAATGGATTTCTTCAGGCGGCATCCCATATTTTCCTTGCCTTCCATGATAAAACCCTTGGGTTGTTTCATATAGACCTTTTCTTTTAAATCACCATTCAGAAATGTCGCCTTAACATTCATTTGATGTAACTCTGGATCAAAATGAGCAACTAATGCCATTATGATTCTGAAGGAATCCTTACATGAGACTGGAGAAAATGTCTCATTGTAATCTATCCCTTCTCTTTGTGTAAATCCTTTTGCCACGAGTCGTGCTTTATACTTTTCTATATTCCCTTTAGAGTCATACTTAATTTTGTAGACCCATTTACAGCCTACTATTTTGGCTCCTTTAGGAATTTCCTCTAAGTCTCAAACATCTTTGGAACTCATCGATTTCATCTCGTCTTTCATTGCCTTCATCCACTTTGATGAATGAGGGCTTCTCATGGCTTCTTCATATGAGGTGGGATCTTTTTCCATATGAACCATTTTTGTGTTATAAACTTTAAAGTCAGTAGAAATAGCTGACTTTCTTGGTCTTGTAGACCTTCTAAGGGCCTCAGTTTCTGGCACATTCTGTGCCTCAACTTCTAGCACTTCTTCTAAAATTTTCTGTTGCACCTCCCTTTTATGCTCAACAACGGGTTCAGTCGGCTCCTGACGGACAGGTTCCGGGTCTGCTCCCATAGTTTTCATGGGTGGAGTTGCAACTGGTAGTAGGAAAAATGCCTCCTGAATCATCGGATTAGGAGCATGCACCCTCTTCTCCTCAAGATCAATTTTCCGAGCTACGAAGCTCCCCCTCATCATTTCGTCCTCAAAGAAGACTGCATGCCTCGTTACTACAAACTTTGTATATCTGTCTGGGCAGTAGAAACGAAAACCTTTTGATCTGTCTAGATAGCCAATGAAGTGGCAACTTACTGTTTTGGGATCTAACTTTGCAATGTTTGGATTAAACATTTTGGCCTCAGCAGGGCACCCCCACACCCTGAAGTGTTGTAGGGAGGGCACCCTTCCTGTCCATAGCTCATACGGTATTTTGGGCACCGACTTGCTTGGTACTCTATTGAGAATGTGATTGGCGGTTTTAAGCGCCTCCATCCATAATCCCAATGGTAAGTTGGAATAACTCATCATGCTGCGCACCATATCCATAAGTGTACGGTTGCGCCTTTCAGCTACTCCATTTTGCTGAGGCTCGCCTGGCATTGAATACTGGCTACTATGCCAGTCTCCTACAAGAACTTTGCAAAATGTCCAGGGACTTGGCCATATGGAGCGTGCCGACCGTAGTACTCTCCCCCACGGTCGGACCTTACTATCTTTATTCTTTTATCATGTTGATTTTCAACTTCAGCTTTGAATATTTTGAATTTATCCAACGCTTCAGATCTTTCTATGATTGGATAAATATAACCATACGAGAGTAATCATCTGTGAATGTTATGAACGAGTCATATCCATCCATGCTTTTCACCGGAAATGGTCCACAAATGTCAGTGTGGATGATTTCTAGTGTGCTTGTGCTATGGATTGCATCTTTTTTGATTTGTTTTATATACTTTCCTTTAATTCAATCTACGCATTGTTATAAGTCTGAGAATTCTAACGGAGGAAGAATTTCACTTTTGACTAATCTTTCTATTCTCCCCTTCGAAATATGGCCCAAGCGACAGTGCCATAATTTCGATGAGTCGAATGTTCTCTTTCTTTTCTTTTGTTCTTTATTCGACGCGGAAACATGTTCATTCACATTGCATGCAGAATGCACTTTTTCACGAAGTGATAACAAATAAAGCTCATCATGTAGTAAAGCATTACCCACATAAGCATTATTATACCATATGGCACACTTGCCATGTCCAAAATAACACTCATAATTTTCTTTGTCCAAACATGAAACGCTAATTAAGTTTCTATTACATGAAGGAACATAAAGAACATCTCTAAGTAGAAGCTTGAATCCATCAGCTAACTCCAAGGAGATGTCGCCGACAGCTTCAACTTCCGCTTGAATTCCATTGGCTACTTCAATGCCTCTTTCTCATCTTAGCGTAGTCCGGGTGGAATGGAATCCCCGTAAACAATTTGCAACATGAACAGTTCCCCCTGAGTCAATCCATGAAACGCTAATTAAGTTTCTATTACATGAAGGAACATAAAGAACATCTCTAAGTAGAAGCTTGAATCCATCAGCTAACTCCAAGGAGATGTCGCCGACAGCTTCAACTTCCGCTTGAATTCCATTGGCTACTTCAATGCCTCTTTCTCTTCTTAGCGTAGTCCGCGTGGAATGGAATCTCCGTAAACAATTTGCAACATGAATAGTTCCCCCTGAGTCAATCCACCAAGTAGATTTCGAAAATTGTGTGTACAAGGATTCATTAACTAAGGAAACAATATTGTTACCTTGCTTTGCCATTAAGGACTTCAGCCAAACAGGGCAGTCTTTCTTGTAATGCCCGGTCTGCTTACAGTGGAGACAAGTGTCTTTGTCCACTGGGAAAGGCTGTTGCTGACGCTGATGCTGATAGGGAGCTTTTCCTTGTGGCTTTGAAGGAGAACTTTTGTTGTTTTGATTGTAGTTCTTTTTCTTGTGATCCTTCACATAGTTGAGTGTGCCACCATGTGAGGCTTTTAGTCTGTCCTCTTCTTGGACACACATTGCTATTGTCTTTTCAATGTTCCAGGTGACATATTGTAGTTCACAACAAAAGTTTCAAACTCCTTTGGCAGTGAAGCCATGACCAGGTGGACCAGGAGCTTTGGTTTGATCTCCAGATCCTCATCCATGGGCTTTAACTTTGCTGTCATATTGCTCATCCTGAGGATGTGCTCTCTTATTCCACCACCTGTGTATTGTTCTGTCACCAGTTGTTTTAATACACCTGAGTGGCATATATCTTTGAAGAGCCAGTGAACTGGCTCTTTATCTTTGTAAGAAACTCCCCTGCGGAAGTGCACTCTGCAATGGAGCCCACAATGGTGCTCTCAATTGTATTCTTTATAAAGGACATGCACTTTTTGTTTGCATTGACCCACTTTTGGTTTTCTATGATGTAGGACATCTCCAAAGGAGCATAATCCCCCCTCTTTTTAGCCCATGCAGCATCATCATCAGTGGTCTCTCTTACTGGCTCCGTAGGTCTAACTGGCTGTGGTTCATCCAGAACCCAGTCCAGATCAGCACAGACAAATGCCAGTTCAACTTTCTTCCTCCACTCAGTGTGATTGTCACCTCTGAGTGTCGAAACTTCTTTTAGGCAACTCATCAAGTGAAAGCCTCCTGAAATCACAATTTAAGTGACATCAATATAACAATCATATGCATTAATCTAACGTTGGTCAAATTAAACATATAATTGTCTATGCAATTAAATCTATATTACCGTTGGAAAAAATTAGAAATAAATGCACCTTTAAATTTCAACTAGATAATTGCCCGTGCGTTGCAACAGGAGTATAAACATTCTAGTAGATTAGCCCCTGACTACACATCTATTATTGTATTATTGTTTTGTGAATCCACGTATATTAATATATTGATACGCTAATATCTTACCAAATGTTTGTATGCAATCGCCATGATTTATCAGCCATTTTATTGCTAAGCACTTATTTGGTAAGGATTTAATGACTTGCCAACAAAACATGTATTTATTTTGGTAAGTTAATAAACATGAGACAATTGAATGGATGGGAGAAAAATCAAATATGGGAGGAAAAAAAATCAAAAAGAATAAGGAAAGAGTGGGACGTATATATGGAAGGTTGGACGAAAAAGAGGTGAAATGGGAACCTTACGTTCTTTTTAAGTATAGGGATATTGATACGCTAAAATCTTACCAAATCTTTATATGCAATCGTCATGATTTCTTTGCCATTTTATTGTTAAGCACTTATTTGGTAAGAATTTAATGACTTGCCAACAAAATATGTGTTTATTTTGGTAAGATAATAAACATGAGACAATTGAATGGATGGGAGAAAAATCAAAGAGGATAAGGAAAGAGTGGGACGTATATATGAAAGGTTAGACGAAAGAGAGGTGAAATGAGAACCTTACGTTCTTTTTAAGTAGTAGAGATTTAATGACTTGCCAACAAAATATGTAATTATTTTGGTAAGTTAATAAACATGAGACAATTGAATGGATGAGAGAAAAATCAAATATGGGTGGAAAAAATAAAAAAGGATAAGGAAAGAGTGGGACGTATATATGAAAGGTTGGACGAAAGAGAGGTGAAATGGGAACCTTACGCTCTTTTTAAGTAGTAGAGATAATAAAACATGATCATGTTATTAATAACGTTGGTCATAAACATAACATAATCATATTCATTCTAATAATCACTTTAACATGCTCTTAAAAACTTAATTCTATCGAAACTTTTGTTAAAGAGCACTATTAATTATTTACGCAGCGGAAAAACATGAATAAAAATTCATGAACTTTTTACTATTTTACAGAAACTTTTCTTTGACCGAATAAGAAATCATGAACTTTTTTAATTTTCTTTATAAAATTCATGAACATTTCTTTTCTGAAAATTTTCTGTTTGCATTTTCAGAAACTTTTTCTGTCACTCTTGAATAAAATTGTATAAAAGAAAATGACAGAGAATAAATAAAAAAAGGGGAGAAATAAACTGCAGCACAGCCGGCCTCAGCCCAGCTCGCACGGCAGCGCCCGCGGCTACTGGCCTTGGCCCAGCGCGCGCGGCGGCCCCCGCTGCTGGCGGCCTCGGCCCAGCTCGTGCCTCCTCTTTCGGCCCAATGGCCAGCGACCGCACTAGGGTTTCAATCAAGCCCGTCCATAGCGATCCGACGGACCAGCGTCGTTTTCGCCTGATCAAAATCGATCGATGCGGTGAGGGGCGAGGGGAACCCTAGTCATTTCCTCCCCCCGCGCGCCGCTCGGTTCGTTCTCGCCGCTCCCACTGGCTGAGCACGACGTCGCCACGGCGCCGCGCGAGCACCTTTTCTTCTCTTTGCTTCCTTAGACAGAGAGAGATGCGAGGTCGAAGCCACCCTTGCTCCCCTCGCGCCACCTTTCACAGAGAGAGAGGGAGACACACAACTGCATCCTGCTCTGCTCCCCTTCGACGACGGTGGCGTTGTTGCCTCCCCTTCGCCTGTGACGCGTTTCCCTTAGCGGAAGCGCGCCGCCGTCGAACAGCGTGGCTGTTGTGCTCTTTGCCCCTTTCGGGGTAGGTTCTTCATCCCTGTCGCCTCGGCTTGCAGATGCGCGACGGGATCGAGCGGAACAGGCGTGGCCTTGTGGCGGCGCACTTTGCCGGCGAAGGCCCGAGGCCCTTCTCCGGTGAAAACTTTGTTCTTTTGTTTGCTTTTCTCTGCCCTTCTAGGGTTCTTTGGGGAAGGATGATACCATTGATAGATTGCTTTGGATCGGATAGGTTAGATCATTCTGGTACACCTACCTTCTGCTGCTGCAGACGAACTCGATGCAGCGCCGGCCATGGTGAAGTAGGGGCCGGTGATGGCAGAGAGATGGCGGCGGTGGTGGAGCTTCCCGTGAGCGCCGCACTAACCCTAGATCGGAAGGGAGTGTCGGTGGGGATTGTGGTAGCAATTAACCTCGTAAGTCGTGCCCCAGCCCCCACCTCTGTTTATATAGCGCGGGTCACAGGGGCCCACCAACCATGGTTTGGTTGGGCGCCCCCGATCAGGGCACGAGTCGAGGGCCCGTTCGACCCAACAGCCTTATCAATGCAGACAATTTAAGCGATGACGAGGATGATTCGAGCATCAAAGACCGAACTAACCACAGATTGGGGAACTCGCTAGTCCAGAACTAACAGGGGCAAGCCTAGACATTCTGAATGTCTTTTTGCCTTTTGTGTCTTGCCAAGTATATGTTAGACCAAAATAATTAACGTATGCGTGATCACATTTATATGACCTCAAGGTTTCCATTGAGTGGATCGAGATGGAGTGTATGTTAGCGAAAGATCAGGTGAAAAAGGAAATAATGATAAGGATTACAGAATTAGATAAGAAGAGGAGAGTTGACATGCTTGTTCTACTAGGTTTATGTAGACAAGCTGACTTCAACGCAGGAAAGCCAAAATCATCGTTGGATGTTGCGGCAAACCTTTTGAATCGTCCGTCAACAACAAGAAAGGGCGACACACTCACTGTTAGCAATAACGATGAGAGGTTGCTCAGTTCTTCACGCGATGTCAAGCTAGCTACTGCTCGTGATCTAACAGGTGTTGCCCGTCCATATTCTTCAGATGATGGATAGGGTGAAGGACGGGAGAACCTGATAAACGAGAAAACATTATCTCGCGCAGCTTGTATGGAGCTGCGCAGCAATGATGCTGGCAAATTCAGTATCGAGAGAACATAAGTCAATGAGGTAGTCACTGATGGGCTCCCAACTCTAGCAACCATGCGTGTGGAGGACAGAAACCCAAACCTCGTGACAAAACAACACCAAATCTCTGATAACAATGTTTCCAATGTTTATGCAGAAGAGGTTGTTGCCAAGTTGCACAACGAGATTGAGAAGTGCTCGACTGGAGAGGTCTTGGTGCATGAGAAGAACACAAAAACATATATCATAAAAAGCGCCAATCCTTTAGTTGATGATGTTGAAGCAGTGCTTGGGTGTCAACAGGTTGATCATCTTGTATCTTGTAATGTCACAGATTCAACATTCTCATCTATCCAGAGTACTTGTGTTGTGGCTTCAGGCAATTCACCTAAAGTTCCAGCCAACACATGTATTGGGAAACAAAATGTAAATGTTGGCACATCTGACATACATAGAAACAACAAAGCAGACGACATGCATCAGAAACGTGAAGCTCGAACTGGGGGAGATAACCATTGTATTGAAAGCAGTAGCAAAGGCACTCTAGAACCGATGAAAACTCATGGAACTGATGGCAAAGAAGCTGACATAGTGGGAACCCCAAAGGCCAAGAATGTGTCACATGATAGTAGCTCGGATGTTGATGCTAAAAATGAAGTTAACAGTGACGAGGTGCCACTATCCAAAATACATAAGTTGAACCCAAAAAGCAAATATACCTCATTTACACTTCATGAAAACATGAATTATAATCTCTCACTAAATATCCATATACATATATATGAAGTTCACTAACTAACTGAATGCAGGATTGCGTGCTATTAAATCTGGAGCCAAACAATTGAGTCTGAACCGCATGTCAATTGTTGCCCCGTCTGGTACAAGCGTATCAGAGCTAGAGCAGCCCATTCTGGGTGGTCAAAGTTCCATGAGTCCAGCCAGCGTTGACCGTACCACGGCAAGCGATGCTTACAAAGATTATCTGACAAACTCGAAGCTCAGGAGGTCAAAAAGAGGAAGGTGAGCCAGTTCTCTTGATACCGCTGAATCATCAACCAAGGTCAGAATTCAGAGAAATCATGTTTTTGAACAGGAATTCATTGACATGCTTGTGCCAAATGGCGAGGTTTGAAAGGAACTTCCAATGGTTATGCAATGTTGCAATGATGGCAACCGATGGGTCAAAGAGGAAACACATACTTGACCAGCTAACAATCGTTAGTTCACTGTCTTCTGCAGATATTCAATGCATCACCGTTTTATTGTCAACCAAGTACTGTTTTTACAGCAAGAACTGATGAAGCCATACGACTAGTGTGACCACAAGAAGGTTTTGAAGAAATTCAAGAAGATATCGCTTGACGACCTTGAGCATGTAAGTAACATTACGATTTATCAATGGCACTTCTATATCGAATCCACTAGCGCCATGATAGGATAGTGTTATATCGATTACAAGACCAATAGGGTTATTGAAATGAGTAGCTACCCGTATGATGCCTATTGCTAAATCATATTTCTTGAAACCAAATTGAATCACACATCTCATCGTAGTCATACCCGATCACCAACAAGCATATCATGCATGTATCAATATCATTTACTTCTGCAAACTCGTGCCATCCCGCCCCATATATGTATATCTTCCCATCGTCCTTAGTATAGTACGATGCAACACAATTATACTCTTTTTGCAAAGAACATGCTACCAGATGGAGGTACGCCGATTTCTCTGACTATGGCAACTTGGATGGCCTGTAGCAAAAAGTAACAAGAAACAAACACAAACCTAATTGTAGGTAAAACTTTTAAATCGTATTCGATACTCAGGATAATGTTGTCATCAATATTGGTATTTATAATTCTATGTATTTGGACAATATTGTTGCCATTTTGTCTCAAAATTGAATTGACCTTTGTCGTTCTTGCATGACTTAGTGTTAAATCATTGCTTGAAACTACCACCCTCCGGCCATGATAGAAGTCGCTGGTTGTACAAGTAATGGTCAATAAATAAACCAAGAACAACTAGGCACATCTAAAACAATTTATATGTAATATGGCATTAAGCTTTGCAATCCATCACTTCCGGTTGCTTTAAGTAGAACTGGTCTAGGTGTGGCTCCATTGTAAAAGTTAATGTATCTCCTAGTTTTATGGCATAGTCACACCCATAACAATCCCAACCAATACCGTTGAGAAACGTTTCATTGTTTGTATCCATGATCTTGAAATAGTAGTGCATCCGTCAGTCATGCACACACTGAGTCCCCTCTTGAAAGTCTTGTTGAAATGAACATAGAATCCGCTGGAACCATACATTTTAGGATCGTGAGGTTGCACTATGTTAGAAACTACGGAAACAAACATGAATCAAAAAATATATCAAATGTAAGCATAGCATCATCATATAGTGATCGTAAGGAACTATCGCCTCAAATACATCAAATTCTTGGCCATCATCCTTGTATGGTTGAATACCAGTGCCACACACATTGCACATCTCTGCCATTTGCGCCAATGTTTTACTGCAAACATTGCACTTTCCCTTCTTATAAGGAAGCCTAATATGGTTTCCCCTCATTAACTACCGGTAAGAGGCATAAAATAACTATCAAAATCATCACATGAATTGGAGACATCAACTCCCCAAGCTTAACTCTTGCTCATCCCCGAGCAAGTATTGTAGCTTGTAAAGAATAAGGTCAACTTGATATTTATGTGATACGGATATGAAAGAAACATGAGTGCATCATTTGTTATAGGAATGAATAGGAATAAAAGAATTATTACAAATGATAACTCATCCTCACTATGACAATGATCATGGAGGCATATGCTACTTGTGAGCTGCGTCGGGATTTCCCCCGAAGAGGAGATGCAGTACAGTAGAGATAAGTATTCCCCCAAGTGAGAACCAAGAGGTTTATCAAACTAATAGGAGAATCATGCAAAGCCTCGTGAACAGCACCTAAACACATAAAAGCAAATACTTGCACGCAGCGCGGGCAAGAGGGTTGTCAATCTCGTTGAACTCGTTACTTGCAAGGATCAAATCTTTTATAGGTAGATAAATAAACTGCAAAACAAAAATAAAATTAAATAAATTGCAGCAAGGTATTTTTGGATTTTATAAAATGATAAAAGTAGACCAGGGGGCCATAGTTTTCACTAGAGACTTGTAGTTCTGCCTTCCTGAGCGCCCTGTTGCCTTGTCGTTTCCTCGTTTGTCCTCTAGTCTCCTCCCAAAGCTTCTAGGGTCTCTTATGTCCAAAAAAATCGTCAAAAAGTTTCGTAGTGTTTGGACTTTGTTTGGTACTGATTTTCTGGCAAACCAAAAACAAGCAGAAAACAACAACTGGCACTAGGCACTAGGTTAGTAGTTAGTTCCCAAAAATAATTTAAAAATGCATCTAAAGCATCCAAGATTTGATAATATAATAGCATGAAACAATCAAAAATTATAGATACGTTGGAGATGTATCAGCATGCACACATTGTTACTTAATTTTATTGTGGACAGGTAACAACTTCATAACTTAGTTCATCATTGTCTCAAGCAGGCAAGAACAAGAGGGTTGCATCTCTTTCTCCTTTATTTCTTTAAGAGATTCTTTAATTTAAATGTTTTGTCTCTTGTCATTGCAACATGTTTAAGAGCCCATCTCACATTTCAATCTTATGTGATATGTAAGCTAAACATGACCCTCGGGAGAACTCCTTTAAGAAAAAACTTTTTCTTAACATGTTTTATTCATTTTTCTGCTTACCCTTTTATCAGTTGAACTTCCAATGAACTACTCCTTCCGTCCCAAAATATAACACGTTTTTTACACTATCATAGTGTAAAACCAATGTCTTACATTTTGGGACATAGGGAGTAGCATGTGTATAAACAATCTCTTACATTGTTCACCACTGCAATGTGGAGTACTTATAATCACCATGCAAGTGATTATGTGCTACTATTTATGTCACAACCTATACGTTCTCAAGAAAGCAATAATGATCTCACACATCAAGACATCCAAATACTCATTGGGAAGAATCATCCCTTATTCAAAAGAGAATCAATAATTCAACTTTATTGAAAAATAAAAACTGCGAGTTAATGTCGACTTGCTGAAAAGAAATGCTTGAAAGTAAATATAGAAAGTACACGTGAATCTCCCCCAAGCTTACAATCAAGCCAGGGAGATCCAAGTACTCAACATTTCATGCTCACTCCTGGGTATCCTTGTAGGTGCTGAAGATGTTCCTGAACCGCTCCCTCATCTCCTCTATCACGGCTTGCTGATGATCTATAACCTGGGTTGAAAACTCAAGTTGTGCAACGTTTTGATTTATGGTGTCATCCATGAGTCCGATCTTATGGATGATACCATTCACCCTTGCTTCTAGGTCTTTGCTCATCAACCAATAAGAATCAGTACCCTCTCCAATAGTGTTCACATAAGCCTTAGAAACTTGATCCAAATCCTTGGTCTGTTCCGTTATCTCCGCCGGGGTAGGTGGTTCATTTCCCCACTTCTTTTGTGGAGGTCCAAGAGGAAATATCGGAATAGATCCCAGGATGCTAAACGAATAAGGGTTTGGAGGATAATCATCTGGAGTGGATTCGTTATCTCCTTCTTGTATCAGTTCTTCCTCCTTGATCTTGAGCACCTTCACCTCGGTGCCGGTTTCCTTTTCCGGGTGAATTTCATCCTTAAGGCTTAGCTTCCTCAAGTCCTCCCATCCAGCGGGCACCACTTCATCAAGATTGGGGAAAGGGATGATGCGGTTGGTGGTCGATGAAAACTTATTGTTCATGGCGGCGCCCATGCTCGTCATTTGCAACTAAAGCTTTTTGGAGGAGGTGCCAAGCAAAAGAGACTTGAGATTAGATTGGTTTGGGGCTAAGTAATGTGCCCCTCAACCCATTATAAAGGTTTAGCACCCTGGTAATGCACATCTTCAACCAAGCCCTCTTAGCGTGACAAGGTCGGCGTCTTCTTCGAAATCCTAATAGTCTTTGTGCAAGGGTCCTTAAATCAAAATACTACCCTAGAGGTGAGCTCCTTGACACCATGTTTTCTTCAGACGCCTCGCAATCATGGAGAGGAATTGAACATGGACTAGAATTACTGAAAAAGGACTAATTTGGAGAGTGGGACATGGGGAGAATATTCAAATTCAGAGGGACCAATGGGTCCCCAGGAGGAGTGCCCTAAAGATCACAGTATTTAAAAGTCAGTCAAGATTGAGGTTGGTGAACCAGGAAATGAAGCCAGGGGAGTAAAGAGTGCGACGAAGCCCTCGTGCATCAACTATTTCATAAGTATGATGCGGAAGTAATATGTAAAATAAACATCCCATCGAGTATGGTGGAGGATTGTGTTGCATGGAACGAGGAGAAGTCGGGTGTGTTCTCTGTTTGAAGTGCCTACAGGCTTGGCGCAAATATGAAACATCAGGGTAACATGACGCCATCAAGATCAAGTAATGAGGCGGATAATAGAAGCATATGGGATCTCATATGGAAGGTAAAGGTACCAGAGAAAGTTAGGATATTTGCATGGCGGTTGGCAACCGAAACACTACCCAGAAAGGAGAATAAGAGGAAGATAACACTTGTGGTCGATAATATTTGTAATATTTGCGGAAGTAAAAAAGGAAGATGAATTCCATATGGTAATGAGCTGCACAAAGGCCAGAGCACTTAGAGAAGAAATGAGGGAAAACTAGGATTTACGGGCGGAAGATCTGTGTCGTTTTACTGGTGAGGTGTGGCTCCAACCCCCTGGGTAGGTGTCATGCGGAGGGGAGAAGAAAGCTCCTGCTCCTGCTATGGTGATCCTGGTGGCTGAGAGATCTATGATTACATCCATGGCTTTCAATTTCCATTTCAGAAAAACTTTCAGCACTAGCCTAAATTACCAAAATTCATTCAGTGGTTTTGGTTTTCATGTCAGTCAAAGAGCCAAAATATTCACTTGAATTCAATGAACATTTTGTTTTTTTGGAAAATATTCAGAAATATATTTGAATTCCTATGTACTACTGAAATTGCCGAAATATTTTGGCTGAAACGGAAATATTTCAGTGTCTGCTGAAATTAATGAAATTCAGTGAATTTCATCATAATCTCATCGAAAGTGAAAACAACGATTGCATTCATCCAGATGGAAAGGCTCCTATTGGTCAGTCTGTCCAATTCCTGCTAAAATATGTGGATGAAATAAAGATGGATGAAACTGATTGCAGTGCAGGCGAGAGGGCTGCACCCCTGGTTGGCCATCACAATGCTCGGGCCGCTTATTCGCGACGTGTAGAAATCAAGGAGGGGAAAAGGCCCCAAGGGATGAACACATGCATCGGACATATGGTCTGCATCAGTGTGGGGAATCAGGCAAACAAATCAGAAGAGGTGCCAGCGTGGTCCGAATCAGTGGATGGGCGAATATGAACTCCACGGTCGAGGGTAGATGGAAAATGAACTCAGACGCGTCCTTCCTGCCTAGCTCCGGGGAATCGACGGCCGACATAGTCGTCAGAAACAACCTGGGAAAGTCGCTTTGTGTAGTGGTCATCGTTTACAACTATGCAACAGCCCGGAGGAAGCTGAACTTGCTGCAATCTTGCATGGTCTTTCTGTCCTAACTAAGTACATCAGGGGCCGATTTGTGTGGAGTCTGATTGTGCTACGGTATTCAGTCTACTGAACAATAGAGGCAGCAATCAGTCCGCTTTGTTCCCTCTAATCACAGACGTTTGGAACCTCGAGAAGAAGTTTGCAGCGATAACTTACAAGGCTATCTCTTCGTATCTCACTTCAGCATGAGCAAACAAAGCAACAGCAACACCACACCACACCGATCGGAGAGAGAGTGGTAAGCAAGCTCCGCTCTCGCTCCTCTGTGCCGCAGTCCACTCCGGCCGCGGCGGCCACAAATCCCGGCCTTAATGGCCGCCGCCCCGTCCCGTCCCGCCTCGGCTGCTCCTCCACGCGGGCGCTCCCCCCACCCTGCGATTCCTTGTCGTCGCGCGGTCCGTCCGGGGCCCCGCCCTCGCCATCATCTCCAGCTACCACCGTCGCGGGCTCATATCCAGCTTCGATCCCGCGAATCCTGCGGCGGGAAGGAGTTTGCCTGTCGGATCTGGGCGCGTCACCCATCAATGGGCTTGAGCGCCTTAAATCCATGGTGATCGCCCCATCCCCTGCTGCCAACTCCTTCCCCTCAGGGGACGATCTTGGCTGGACGGAGGTCAGATCCCGGAAAGGGGGGCGTGCCGGATCTGGACCTGCGGTTCGTCCGCGCCCCTCCTCAGAGCGCCACTCGGACCGCCATAGGGACTTCAATGCTCGCTCCGGCCGTGACGTCTTTTTAAGCAGGTTCAAAGGGAAGTGCTTCCGGTGTCTCAGCAAGCTTCATCGCCGCAAGGACTGCAGAGATCCTCTCTGTTGCATTCTTTGCAAGCGCCAGGGCCATTTCGCCTGGGAGTGCCCACAAAACCCGAAGAACGGGGGTCCAGGAGGGACCGCCCGCGAGAGACTGAAGCCGGCTCTGTCCAGGGCTCTGGTGCGCGACCGTCTCCGCTTCCCGTCGCCGGCCCGCCCCTCTCCGCCCCCTCCGGCCATGGACCGCTTCCTCCTCTGCGACCCGGCGCGGCGGCCGCGGGTCAGCAACAAGGTGGTGGTTGCCTCGCCCGTCCTCGAGCGCGAGGAGTTCGTTCTTCGCCAGCACGCCGTCACGCTCTCCGCTGTCGACGGGATCCACGCGAAAAACCCCATGGCGGTGGGTAGGGCCATCGAGGAGCTGATAGGCACGTCGCCTTCCCAGCTCCGCGTCACCTTCCACCAGCCGGAGGCGTTCCTGGTCCATTTCGACCTGCCGGCCCACCGCGACGACGCCGTGTGGAGGGGCTCCATCAAGGTGGACGGCTTCAAGTTCTTCATCCGCGCCTGGCACGAAGACGAGCATGCTGCCATCATGAGCCTGTCGTTGCACGTCCGCATCGTCGTTGAAGGCCTCCGATGCAGTTCTGGTCCTTGGACGGGGCGGACGAGGCGTTCGGCGACTTCGGCCGCATCGACCGCCTTGACAGCCGGACCCTGGAGCGCGGCCACACCAAGACGTTCGCCTGCTGGCTTTGGACTTGGAGCGTCGCGCACATCCCCACCACGCGGGCGCTCTGGATGCTCAAGAGGGGAGCGGGCCGCGTCGATGAGATCTTTGCATACTCCCCGCCTGATCGCCGCGTCCCTCCTCCGCCGGGCATCCGCCGCTACGACATGCTCATCCACGTGGATCAGATGGAGGACTGGACCCTGCTCTCGCCACGTTCCTCACACTCGGGCCAGAGTGGGATCCCTTCCTCTGACGATGACGACGACCACGCCTTCCCGCGGACTGAGCCTGGTTCCTAGGCCGCCGGCGTCGAGGACGGCCAGGCCCCTGGGAGGAGGGCGGCCTCGCGGGCGCCGGCCTCCAGATGCAGGGGCGGGCCTCCGGTCGTCGATCACCGCGACACAGACCGCGATGGCAACCAAGGTGGGCAGCGGCGCTCTTGGAAGGATGCCTTTTTGGGCAACTCTTGCCACGCCAAGGGCAAGGCCACTGACGTCGTCGAGGCCGCTCCCCGGCACCGCAACAAGGCCCCCTCCGACCGCCGGCACGATGACCAGGGCAAGCAGGGAAAGGAGGGCCCCGTCCTCAAGGCCACCCCCCCGCTCCCACTCCGTCCGCGCGGGGCCGCTCGCCTGAGCGCGCCTGAGCCTGACCCGGTGGCCCAGTTCTTCTCCTTCCCTGGCGGACGCGCCCTCTCCCCTACACCTCGTACCGACGTCATGCAACTGGAGATCGAGAACGCCATGCTCGAGGCGCTCACTTCACTGCTGGCCTTTGAGGATGGCGGCCGCTCACTGCCCCACGCTTCGACTCAACGTGGGGCCGTTGACGGCTTCCCGGAAGACGACATTCTTGAAGGAAATATGCCCTAGAGGCAATAATAAAGTTATTATTTATTTCCTTATAATCATGATAAATGTTTATTATTCATGCTAGAATTGTATTAACCGGAAACATAATACATGTGTGAATAATAGACAAACAAAGTGTCACTAGTATGCCTCTACTTGACTAGCTCATTAATCAAAGATGGTTATGTTTCCTAACCATAAACAATGAGTTGTTATTTGATTAACGAGGTCACATCATTAGTTGAATGATCTGATTGACATGACCCATTCCATTAGCTTAGCACCCGATCGTTTAGTATGTTGCTATTGCTTTCTTCATGACTTATACATGTTCCTATGACTATGAGATTATGCAACTCCCGTTTACCGGAGGAACACTTTGGGTGCTACCAAACGTCACAACGTAACTGGGTGATTATAAAGGAGCATTACAGGTGTCTCCAAAGGTAGATGTTGGGTTGGCGTATTTCGAGATTAGGATTTGTCACTCCGATTGTCGGAGAGGTATCTCTGGGCCCTCTCGGTAATACACATCACATAAGCCTTGCAAGCATTACAACTAATATGTTAGTTGCGAGATGATGTATTACGGAACGAGTAAAGAGACTTGCCGGTAACGAGATTGAACTAGGTATTGGATACCGACAATCGAATCTCGGGCAAGTAACATACCGATGACAAAGGGAACAACGTATGTTGTTATGCGGTCTGACCGATAAAGATCTTCGTAGAATATGTACGAGCCAATATGGGCATCCAGGTCCCGCTATTGGTTATTGACCGGAGACGTGTCTCGGTCATGTCTACATTGTTCTCGAACCCGTAGGGTCCGCACGCTTAAGGTTACGATGACAGTTATATTATGAGTTTATGCATTTTGATGTACCGAAGGTTGTTCGGAGTCCCGGATGTGATCACGGACATGACGAGGAGTCTCGAAATGGTCGAGACGTAAAGATTGATATATTGGAAGTCTATATTTGGATATCGGAAGTGTTCCGGGTGAAATCGGGATTTTACCGGAGTACCGGGAGGGTTACCGGAACCCCCCGGGAGCTATATGGGCCATAGTGGGCCTTAGTGGAAAAGAGAAGGGGCTGCCCTAGATGGGCTGCGCGCCTCCCCCCTTCCCCTAGTCCTATTAGGACTAGGAGAGGTGGCCGGCCCCCTCCTCCTCTTTTCCCCCTCCGCGAATCCTATTCCAACTAGGATTGGGGGGGGGGGAATCCTACTCCCAGAGGGAGTAGGACTCTCCTGGCGCACCAAGCTTGGCCGGCCAGCCTCCCCCCTCTACTCCTTTATATACGGAGGCAGGGGGCACCTCTAGACACACAAGTTGATCCACGTGATCTATTTCTTAGCCGCGTGCGGTGCCCCCTGCCACCATATTCCTCGATAATACTGTAGCGGAGTTTAGGCGAAGCCCTGCTGCTGTAGTTCATCAAGATCGTCACCACGCCGTCGTGCTGACGAAACTCTGCCCCGACACTTTGCTGGATCGGAGTCCGGGGATCGTCATCGAGCTGAACGTGTGCTCGAACTCGAAGGTGCCGTAGTTTCGGTACTTGATCGGTTGGATCGTGAAGACGTACGACTACTTCCTCTACGTCGTGTCATCGCTTCCGCAGTCGGTCTGCGTTGGGTACGTAGACAACACTCTCCCCCTCGTTGCTATGCATCACATGATCTTGCATGTGCGTAGGAAATTTTTTGAAATTACTACGAAACCCAACAGTGGCATCCGAGCCTAGGTTATTTATGTTGATGTTATATGCACGAGTAGAACACAAGTGAGTTGTGGACGATACAAGTCATACTGCCTACCAGCATGTCATACTTTGGTTCGGCGGTATTGTTGGACGAGACGACCCGGACCAACCTTACCCGTACGCTTACGCGAGACCGGTTCCCTCGACGTGCTTTGCACATAGATGGCTTGCGGGCGACTGTCTCTCCAACTTTAGTTGAACCAAGTATGGCTACGCCCGGTCCTTGCGAAGGTTAAAACAGAGTCTATTTGACAAACTATCGTTGTGGTTTTGATGCGTAGGTGAGATTGGTTCTTACTTAAGCCCGTAGCAGCCACGTAAAACTTGCAACAACAAAGTAGAGGACGTCTAACTTGTTTTTGCAGGGCATGTTGTGATGTGATATGGTCGAGGCATGATGCTGAATTTTATTGTATGAGATGATCATGTTTTGTAACCGAGTTATCGGCAACTGGCAGGAGCCATATGGTTGTCGCTTTATTGTATGCAATGCAATCGCGATGTAATGCTTTACTTTATTACTAAACGGTAGTGATAGTCGTGGAAGCATAAGATTGGCGAGACGACAACGATGCTACGATGGAGATCAAGGTGTCACGCCGGTGACGATGGTGATCATGACGGTGCTTCGGAGATGGAGATCACAAGCACAAGATGATGATGACCATATCATATCACTTATATTGATTGCATGTGATGTTTATCTTTTATGCATCTTATCTTGCTTTGATTGACGGTAGCATTATAAGATGATCTCTCACTAAATTATCAAGAAGTGTTCTCCCTGAGTATGCACCGTTGCGAAAGTTCTTCGTGCTGAGACACCACGTGATGATCGGGTGTGATAGGCTCTACGTTCTAGTTACGCACGCGGAATACTCAGGTTATACTTGACGAGCCAAGCATATACAGATATGGCCTCGGAACACGGAGACCGAAAGGTCGAGCGTGAATCATATAGTAGATATGATCAACATAATGATGTTCATCGATGAAACTACTCCATCTCACGTGATGATCGGACATGGTTTAGTTGATTTGGATCACGTGATCACTTAGAGGATTAGAGGGATGTCTGTCTAAGTGGGAGTTCTTAAGTAATATGATTAATTGAACTTAAATTTATCATGAACTTAGTACCTGATAGTATCTTGCTTGTTTATGTTGATTGTAGATAGATGGCTCGTGCTGTTGTTCCGTTGAATTTTAATGCGTTCCTTGAGAAAGCAAAGTTGAAAGATGATGGTAGCAATTACACGGACTGGGTCCGTAACTTGAGGATTATCCTCATTGCTGCACAGAAGAATTACGTCCTGGAAGCACCGCTGGGTGCCAGGCCTGCTGCTGGAGCAACACCAGATGTTATGAACGTCTGGCAGAGCAAAGCTGATGACTACTCGATAGTTCAGTGTGCCATGCTTTATGGCTTAGAATCGGGACTTCAACGACGTTTTGAACGTCATGGAGCATATGAGATGTTTCAGGAGTTGAAGTTGATATTTCAAGCAAATGCCCGGATTGAGAGATATGAAGTCTCCAATAAGTTCTATAGCTGCAAGATGGAGGAGAACAGTTCTGTCAGTGAGCATATACTCAAAATGTCTGGGTATAATAATCACTTGATTCAATTGGGAGTTAATCTTCCAGATAATTGCGTCATTGATAGAATTCTCCAATCACTGCCACCAAGCTACAAGAGCTTCGTGATGAACTATAATATGCAAGGGATGAACAAGACTATTCCCGAGCTCTTCGCGATGCTGAAAGCTGCGGAGGTAGAAATCAAGAAAGAGCATCAAGTGTTGATGGTCAACAAGATCACTAGTTTCAAGAAAAAGGGCAAAGGAAAGAAGAAGGGGAACTTCAAGAAGAACGGCAAGCCAGTTGTTGCTCAAGAGAAGAAACCCAAGTCTGGACCTAAGCCTGAAACTGAGTGCTTCTACTGCAAGCAGACTGGTCACTGGAAGCGGAAATGCCCCAAGTATTTGGCGGATAAGAAGGATGGCAAGGTGAACAAAGGTATATGTGATATACATGTTATTGATGTGTACCTTACTAATGCTCGCAGTAGCACCTGGGTATTTGATACTGGTTCTGTTGCTAATATTTGCAACTCGAAACAGGGGCTACGGATTAAGCTAAGATTGGCTAAGGACGAGGTGACGATGCGCGTGGGAAACGGTTCCAAAGTCGATGTGATCGCGGTCGGCACGCTACCTCTACATCTACCTTCGGGATTAATATTAGACCTAAATAATTGTTATTTGGTGCCAGCGTTAAGCATGAACATTATATCTGGATCTTGTTTGATGCGAGACGATTATTCATTTAAATCAGAGAATAATGGTTGTTCTATTTATATGAGTAATATCTTTTATGGTCACGCACCCTTGAAGAGTGGTCTATTCTTATTAAATCTCGAGAGTAGTGATACACATATTCATAATGTTGAAACCAAAAGATGCAGAGTTGATAATGATGGTGCAACTTATTTGTGGCACTGCCGTTTAGGTCATATCGGTGTAAAGCGCATGAAGAAACTCCATACTGATGGACTTTTGGAACCACTTGATTATGAATCGCTTGGTACTTGCGAACCGTGCCTCATGGGCAAGATGACTAAAACACCGTTCTCCGGTACTATGGAGAGAGCAACGGATTTGTTGGAAATCATGCATACCGATGTATGTGGTCCGATGAATATTGAGGCTCGTGGCGGATATCGTTATTTTCTCACCTTCACAGATGATTTAAGCAGATATGGATATATCTACTTAATGAAATATAAGTCTGAAACATTTGAAAAGTTCAAAGAATTTCAGAGTGAAGTTGAAAATCATCGTAACAAGAAAATAAAGTTTCTACGATCTGATCGTGGAAGAGAATATTTGAGTTACAAGTTTGGTGTACATTTGAAAAACTGTGGAATAGTTTCGCAACTCACGCCACCCGGAACACCACAGCGTAATGGTGTGTCCGAACGTCGTAATCGTACTTTACTAGATATGGTGCGATCTATGATGTCTCTTACTGATCTACCGCTATCGTTTTGGGGTTATGCTCTAGAGACGGCTGCATTCACGTTAAATAGGGCACCATCAAAATCCGTTGAGACGACGCCTTATGAACTATGGTTTGGCAAGAAACCAAAGTTGTCGTTTCTGAAAGTTTGGGGCTGCGATGCTTATGTGAAAAAGCTTCAACCTGATAAGCTCGAACCCAAATCAGAGAAATGTGTCTTCATAGGATATCCAAAGGAAACTATTGGATACACCTTCTATCACAGATCCGAAGGCAAGACTTTTGTTGCTAAATTCGGAAACTTTCTTGAGAAGGAGTTTCTCTTGAAAGAAGTGAATGGGAGGAAAGTAGAACTTGACGAGGTAACTGTACCTGCTCCCTTGTTGGAAAGTAGTACATCACAGAAAATTGTTTCTGCGACACCTACACCAATAAGTGAGGAAGTTAATGATAATGATCATGAAACTTCAGAACAAGATACTACTGAACCTCGTAGATCAACCAGAGTAAGATCCGCACCAGAGTGGTACGGTAATCCAGTTCTGGAAGTCATGCTACTAGATCATGATGAACCTACGAACTATGAAGAAGCGATGGTGAGCCCAGATTCCGCAAAGTGGCTTGAAGCCATGAAATCTGAGATGGGATCCATGTATGAGAACAAAGTATGGACTTTGGTTGACTTGCCCGATGATCGGCAAGCAATTGAGAATAAATGGATCTTTAAGAAGAAGACTGACGCTGATGGTAATGTTACTGTCTACAAAGCTCGACTTGTCGCGAAAGGTTTTTGACAAGTTCAAGGGGTTGACTACGATGAGACTTTCTCACCCATAGCGATGCTTAAGTCTATCCGAATCATGTTAGCAATTGCCGCATTTTATGATTATGAAATTTGGCAGATGGATGTCAAAACTGCATTCCTGAATGGATTTCTGGAAGAAGAGTTGTATATGATGCAACCGGAAGGTTTTGTCGATCCAAAGGGAGCTAACAAAGTGTGCAAGCTCCAGCGATCCATTTATGGACTGGTGCAAGCATCTCGGAGTTGGAATAAACGCTTTGATAGTGTGATCAAAGCATTTGGTTTTATACAGACTTTCGGAGAAGCCTGTATTTACAAGAAAGTGAGTGGGAGCTCTGTAACATTTCTAATATTATATGTGGATGACATATTGCTGATTGGAAATGATATAGAATTTCTGGATAGCATAAAGGGATACTTGAATAAAAGTTTTTCAATGAAAGACCTCGGTGAAGCTGCTTACATATTAGGCATTAAGATCTATAGAGATAGATCAAGACGCTTAATTGGACTTTCACAAAGCACATACCTTGACAAAATTTTGAAGAAGTTCAAAATGGATCAAGCAAAGAAAGGGTTCTTGCCTGTGTTACAAGGTGTGAAGTTGAGTAAGACTCAATGCCCGACCACTGCAGAAGATAGAGAGAATATGAAAGATGTTCCCTATGCATCAGCCATAGGATCTATCATGTATGCAATGCTGTGTACCAGACCTAATGTGTGCCTTGCTATAAGTTTAGCAGGGAGGTACCAAAGTAATCCAGGAGTGGATCACTGGACAGCGGTCAAGAACATCCTGAAATACCTGAAAAGGACTAAGGATATGTTTCTCGTATATGGAGGTGACAAAGAGCTCACCGTAAAAGGTTACGTTGATGCAAGCTTTGACACTGATCCGGACGATTCTAAATCGCAAACCGGATACGTGTTTACATTAAACGGTGGAGCTGTCAGTTGGTGCAGTTCTAAACAAAGCGTCGTAGCGGGATCTACATGTGAAGCGGAGTACATAGCTGCTTCGGAAGCAGCGAACGAAGTAGTCTGGATGAAGGAGTTCATATCCAATCTAGGTGTCATACCTAGTGCATCGGGTCCAATGAAAATCTTTTGTGACAATACTGGTGCAATTGCCTTGGCAAAGGAATCCAGATTTCACAAAAGGACCAAACACATCAAGAGACGCTTCAATTCCATCCGGGATCTAGTCCAGGTGGGAGACATAGAGATTTGCAAGATACATACGGATCTGAATGTTGCAGACCCGTTGACTAAGCCTCTTCCACGAGCAAAACATGATCAGCACCAAGGCTCCATGGGTGTTAGAATCATTACAGTGTAATCTAGATTATTGACTCTAGTGCAAGTGGGAGACTGAAGGAAATATGCCCTAGAGGCAATAATAAAGTTATTATTTATTTCCTTATAATCATGATAAATGTTTATTATTCATGCTAGAATTGTATTAACCGGAAACATAATACATGTGTGAATACATAGACAAACAAAGTGTCACTAGTATGCCTCTACTTGACTAGCTCATTAATCAAAGATGGTTATGTTTCCTAACCATAAACAATGAGTTGTTATTTGATTAACGAGGTCACATCATTAGTTGAATGATCTGATTGACATGACCCATTCCATTAGCTTAGCACCCGATCGTTTAGTATGTTGCTATTGCTTTCTTCATGACTTATACATGTTCCTATGACTATGAGATTATGCAACTCCCGTTTACCGGAGGAACACTTTGGGTGCTACCAAACGTCACAACGTAACTGGGTGATTATAAAGGAGCATTACAGATGTCTCCAAAGGTAGATGTTGGGTTGGCGTATTTCGAGATTAGGATTTGTCACTCCGATTGTCGGAGAGGTAACTCTGGGCCCTCTCGGTAATACACATCACATAAGCCTTGCAAGCATTACAACTAATATGTTAGTTGCGAGATGATGTATTACGGAACGAGTAAAGAGACTTGCCGGTAACGAGATTGAACTAGGTATTGGATACCGACGATCGAATCTCAGGCAAGTAACATACCGATGACAAAGGGAACAACGTATGTTGTTATGCGGTCTGACCGATAAAGATCTTCGTAGAATATGTAGGAGCCAATATGGGCATCCAGGTCCCGCTATTGGTTATTGACCGGAGACGTGTCTCGGTCATGTCTACATTGTTCTCGAACCCGTAGGGTCCGCACGCTTAAGGTTACAATGACAGTTATATTATGAGTTTATGCATTTTGATGTACCGAAGGTTGTTTGGAGTCCCGGATGTGATCACGGACATGACGAGGAGTCTTGAAATGGTCGAGACGTAAAGATTGATATATTGGAAGTCTATATTTGGATATCGGAAGTGTTCCGGGTGAAATCGGGATTTTACCAGAGTACCGGGAGGGTTACCGGAACCCCCCGGGAGCTATATGGGCCATAGTGGGCCTTAGTGGAAAAGAGAAGGGGCTGCCCTAGATGGGCTGCGCGCCTCCCCCCTTCCCCTAGTCCTATTAGGACTAGGAGAGGTGGCCGGCCCCCTCCTCCTCTTTTCCCCCTCCGCGAATCCTATTCCAACTAGGATTGGGGGGGGGGGGGAATCCTACTCCCAGAGGGAGTAGGACTCTCCTGGCGCACCAAGCTTGGCCGGCCAGCCTCCCCCCCTCTACTCCTTTATATACGGAGGAAGAGGGCACCTCTAGACACACAAGTTGATCCACGTGATCTATTCCTTAGCCGCGTGCGGTGCCCCCTGCCACCATATTCCTCGATAATACTGTAGCGGAGTTTAGGCGAAGCCCTGCTGCTGTAGTTCATCAAGATCGTCACCACGCCATCGTGCTGACGAAACTCTGCCCCGACACTTTGCTGGATCGGAGTCCGGGGATCATCATCGAGCTGAACGTGTGCTCGAACTCGGAGGTGCCGTAGTTTCAGTACTTGATCGGTTGGATCGTGAAGACGTACGACTACTTCCTCTACGTCGTGTCATCGCTTCCGCAGTCGGTCTGCGTTGGGTACGTAGACAACACTCTCCCCCTCGTTGCTATGCATCACATGATGTTGCGTGTGCGTAGGAAATTTTTTGAAATTACTACGAAACCCAACAATTTTGCCATGCATCGCCGACCTCGACGCCCCTCTCAGCAGCCCATGCATCTCCACCCCGGCTCCTGCTGCTGTAGGCTTCCATGTTGCTGCCATCACCCAGAAGGTCGACTGCCTCCACCTCGACGCTGGACAGGGAAGCACCAGTCAGGTGGGCGGACCGCAACAGCTGTTCTGCCCCCCGCCGTTGGCCATCCTCGACGCTCCACCAGCTCCGCCTGGCCGTCCACGCTCATCAGCTCCCCCGAAAGTGCAGGCCTCTTCTGCTCCTTCTCGCCAAAGCGCGCGTCAGGCCGTGTCCGGCTGCACTGTGCCTGTGGCTCAGCGCGCGGCGCTGCGCCTCGTCCAAGAACTTGGCGGCCTCGGCCCAAAGGATCGGATAACTCCATCGGCGGCGGCTGCCCTGCTCAAGCGCTTCGAGGATCCCCTGTCCCGCAGTGACATCAAGGCGATCGCAAAGCTCACTGGCCTGGACAGTAAGGCACTGGAAATCGCAGCCGGGATGGCCGGCGCGGATGTTGAGGATGTAGCTTGATCATGTTAGTGTTACCTAGTTGTCTTCGACGACGGCTGGTTTTAGACCAGTTCGAGTTAGGATTAGTCTTCATGTGAAGTCTTCAGTTAGCAGGATCAGTTTCTAGCCACCGCCGGGATTTTGGGCCTATTGGTGGCCGGCGGTGCCCCCTGGGTCGATGTAATGTGTGTTGTAACCCCTCTGTTTTAATGGATAGTCAACGAAGCAAACTCCCTGTCTCCATGATTGATACAAATTATAGGATTATGTCGTGGAATGTTAGAGGCCTTAACACGCCGGCTGCAGTTAGAGAGGTGGCGCAGGCAAACAAGATCTCAATCCTAAACCTATAAGAAACTAAAATAGAGGCTTGGACTTCTGAAATGGCTCGCGACGTTGGGGGAAATCTTCTGCAGGGCTGCGTGGTGCTTCCGGCAGTGGGCACAAGAGGGGGCGCGACAATCTTCTGGGACAAGCAGATCGTCGACATCACGGATCAGATCATTGCTAGTTTCTGCATCACTGCCAAGGTGAGGATCATTAGCACCGGTCACTCGTTTTGGATGACTACAGTATATGGGCCGACGGATGACCAGCAGAAAGCAAATTTTCTGTCTGAGCTGGCTGCGGTTGCACCGGTGGCCTCAGAGCCATGGATGCTGAACAGCGACTTCAACATGATTTACCAAGCTAGGGACAAGAACAACTCCAACATCAACAGAAGAATGATGGGCCGTTTCCGTAGAGCAATTAACCTTGTCGGGGTAAAAGAGGTCAAATGCAAAAATAGGAGATTTACGTGGAGCAGCGAGAGGGAGGACCCAACTCTTTGTAGCATCGACAAGGTTTTCTGCAACCTGGCATGGGAGGACATGCACCCAAACTTTGTGCTAATGGCGGCCTCCACTTCGTTCTCTGATCATTGCCCTCTGGTGCTGGCTAATGAAGTTAGGCCTGTCACCAGGGCAAGCTTCAGATTCAGAAACTTTTGGACAGTCTTTCCTCATTTCCAAGAGACGGTGCAGCATGCTTGGGAGAGGCCTGTCTGCCATGACTTCCCGTTCGTCAGATTGAAGAAGAAAATGGAAAGAGTTGCGGTGGATTTAAAGGTTTGGAGCAAAAGTTTGTTTGGGGTGCAAAACTTCAATTTCACATCGCCAACGAGGTCATCATGAGGCTAGACGCAGCGCTGGAGGCCAGACCGCTGTCACCTGACGAGCTACACCTGAGGAAGCAGCTAAAACTAAAGGTTCTTGGGCTGGCAGCAATTGAAAGGGCTCGCAAGAAGCAGGCCTCCAGGATTTCTTGGCTCCGCGCGGGAGATGCAAACTCAAAGTTCTTTCATGCCCGCGTCCTCTCACATCGTAAAAAAAACTACATCCACTCGATCAAGCACGGCGACGCCATTGTCACAGAGCCGCGGGAGAAAGCTAAGTTGGCCTTCGATCACTTCGCCCGCGGCCTTGGGGATACCTGGCATCGAAGCTGCACACTTAACTGGGACATGCTCCAGCTGCCAGCCGTCGACCTGCAAGGCATCGATCTTCCTTTCCGTGAGCAAGAAATCTGGGCGGCCATCAAGGCATCTCCAATAGAAAAAGCTCCTGGGCCGGATGGGTTCACTGGCAAGTTCTTCAGATCATGTTGGCACATTATCAAACTAGATATCATGGCGGTTTTCCAAAAGTTCTACAACCTAGCGGGTGGCAATTTTGCCGATCTGAACGTTGCCTTCATTGCCTTGCTGCCAAAGAAGGATGGAGCAACAGAGTTGGGTCACTTTCGTCCGATCAGCCTCATTCATTCCATGGCTAAGTTGATTGCAAAAGTTCTATCCATGAGACTAGCGCCTCGGCTTCAAGACCTGATTTCCCCAGCACAAACGGCGTTTCAGAAAGGAGAATGCGCTGGCAATGGCTGGCATGGGCAAGGCCTGAGAAGCCTTGGGTTGCCGTGTCCCCAGGTCCTGATGATCAGGAAAGGGCTCTGTTTGCCAACGCGACATCTATCCGTGTTGGCAATGGAAAAAGCACCAACTTCTGGAAGGATACCTGGATCGGAAATGAGCCACTATCTACAACTTTCCCTGCTCTGTTCAGTCACGCGAGGCGCAAGAACAGATCGGTTGGGGAGGCGCTGGCAAATGATCAGTGGATTTCAGATTTACAACATGGAGATACAGCAGCAATAGCTCCTCAGTTTCTGCAGATGTGGCGACTCTTTGACGCAGCGCCAATTGCCATGGCTCCTGATCAAGAAGACGAAATCACATGGAAGCTCAATCGCGAAGGAACATACACTGCCAAAACAGCTTATCAGATGCAATGTCAGCAAGCCCCCAACCCGGCCTACAGCAGCTTCATCTGGAAGGTCTGGGCTCCCAACAAGCTCAAAATGTTCATGTGGCTCTTGATAAGAGATCGACTGTGGTGCAACGACAGACTGCAAAGAAGAGGTTGGCCCAATGGCTATTTTTGCCCTTTGTGCACCAGGAACTTGGAAACATCTACACACCTCATCTGGAGCTGCAGTTTCTCGCACCTGGTTTGGGGGAAATGTGCCACTTGGTCAGGCTGCTCTTCGCTGGCACCAGTCACGACGTTTCAGCTCAGCTCGGCACAGACTTGCCAACTCCTCATCAACAAGACTGCTACCGCTTGCAGGCGCGGAATCAGATCGCTGGTCATCATGATCGCCTAGGAATTGTGGAGGGAAAGGAACCACTGCGTTTTTCGGGCAAAAACACCGCGGGTGGATGATGTTCTCACGGCAATCAGGAGCAATATCGAGCAATGGAGACTGGCCGGAGCCAAATGCTTAGAGTCTCAAGAGAGGGGAGGGCAACTGTATTTTTCTATTTTTCATCCACCTGATCGCTTGATCTTATGTTTCCACTGCTTTCTGCTAAATTAATGAAGCCGGCAATATGTCGGGTCTTTCAAAAAAGATAACTTACAAGGCTGTGAGGAGGGCTAGCAACAAGCTGGCGCACAAGATTGCAGCTCATGCCAGGAGACAGGGAGACTGTTTCTCTATTGGAGATGTCCCTCCAAACCTTAGAAGCATCCTCTTGGAGGATTGCAATAACACCGTTCTGTAATAAACCTGTGGTTGGGTTGTTCCTCAAAAACAAAACTAAAAGTGTATTCGTTACTCTATATTTCAGTTTTGGTACTCTTCCTCCCGGGACCCAAGACGTTCCGCCCTCTTTGCCCGAGTCGACTTCATAGCTCTGTCAAACGCAACAGCTCGGAACTTGAACACAGTTGCTATCTTTGTTGGTGGCATAACATAAGTAACCATGCCGCCGATAGTATAACCTCCGTTGGCCATAGTTTCGGCGGCTACCAAGTAGAAGAGGTGTGCCCCGACGAGCAAGGTAGTGTGAACTACATCTGGGAGCAGGGAAGGGAATGAATCTTTATTAGAATTGTAATGTTGGCCCTGACATCATTGTAGCGTTGAAAGCTCCATTTATAGAATCAAATAATTTTAAGAGTCTTCGGCCCAGAGCGTGCCTATTGAAAACGACACCGTATGCCTCAATTTAAGCATAGCATGGCTCCTACAGTGGAAAGAATGGGGTGCCTGGGGCCCTAGCCACGAAATAGCCAAGTCCCAAGCAGTGTCAATGCCGAAAGCCAAATGGGAGTCTTGTGTTGTCACATTATCGAAGGCACGAGTCGACATAGTGCCAACCCTAGGCAAAAATAAATAAGGTTCTGGGTAAGGAGAAATGTATAGGTGCTAACTAGGGCAATTTTAGTAAAAAGAAATGCAATATTTGGTTGTCCTTGTTGACGGCAGAGATGGCTCTCTTCAACAGAGGGTGTGGTGAAGATTAACACCGAGTCTCCGACGGGTAGAGTCTCAAAGTCCGACTATTCGGAGCAAAAAGCATTGTGTATCAAGATGCACAAGGTCCTTTCTTATCTCTTTTGCTATGGTCTCTTCAAGGCGCCGGTGGGTCCGGCTATCCTAGAGCGAGGTTGTCCATGATTTCTTCTTAAGTGGTTATCTTTCCAAAAGAAAGAAGAGAAATTATTTAGTTTTGCTAAATCTCGTACGACCTAATATTTTCCCTTACAAGTCCCAATACATTTTTAAAAAGTGCAACTTCAATATTCGAAAACTGCAAGTTATACCTTATACCTTTTTTCATAGAAAGTGAATTTTTCAGGATCAATTGGGACCTGGAATTAAGGCAAACCCAAATCATTCTTCTAGCAAAGATCTGACACCGCTAGAGTAAATGTAGATAACTTGTATTCCCTCTGTTCCATAATGTAGTGCCTATAGACTTTTAAGTCAAACTTACAAACTTTGACCAAATTTCTAGAGAAAAACACCCACATCTAAAATACCAAATACATATCATTAGATACATCATGAGACGTACTTTCATACTGTATATATTTGGTATTGTAGATGTAAATACTTTTCTCTATAAACTTGTTCAAAGTTAATCAAATTTAAGTTTTTATAAATCTAAAAGCATTATGGAACAGAGGAGTATAACCATGAACAGCGACCATCAATAAATCATTTCCAGTTATGCTAGAATAAAACACGGCAGGTGCAGCAAAACATTCCCTGCTACTCAACTAGTGTTCCACCAGCTTCAGCATCAAAGACAACAAGTTTGTTAAGTGATACAACGGAAGGGACTAACATTGGTAATATCATGAAACTTGGCACACGGAAGTACGGAACTCAGCTATCTGACACCGTCTCTTCAGACGATGCGCCGGTGTCGCTCGGGTTGGCGCCGCTTGGCCCTGCCGCTATAGCAGCGGCCCTCTGGTTTTGAACCAAGGTGTCACCGCTGGTACAGAAAAGCTTCTTGCTAGACTGCGCCACTCCGCTTTCCACTTCAGCGCCAGCTTCAAAGATGTCTGGCATGTCATGTGGTTTCTTGTCGTCGGGGAACAGAAAGTGGGCAGCTCTCAGGTTGTCATGCAGTGGTTCTGCAGTGGACTGGCCTAGCGCCTGCGATGCGCTTGACCACATCTCGGGGTTGAACCAGCTTTTACCGGTGTCGGCGCCCTTGGTAGGCCACTGAGAAAGGCTGTTCATTGGTTGTTGATTGATGGGAAGGAGCATAGACGACGTCCTCTCTGATAGTTCTTGGCACCAGTGTGACCTGTTGTCATAGTATGACTTTTCAAGCTTGGTTGTCTTCCTACGCCTGCTCCCATTTCTCCCCTGTGAGGAAGAACCAGGGAAGCCTCCCAGAGGCAAATTTCTTGGCACATTGTTGACTCCATGAAGGTTAAACCTGCCAAGGCTTGACAAATAATGCTGGCCTCTATCCAAAGCATGAGCATTCTGAAGGTGCACCTCGCCCAAGGAAAGGTCTGATTGGACTGCAAGAAATGGAGACTTTGAGCTTCCGGTGCAGGAATTGCTTCCAGCATAATCTTCAGCTATATGGGGTGGCGGTGTAGAACCTAGAGCAGATGCTCTGATTGATTGAAGGTCCACAGGTAGAAGTTTCTTTTGCTCCTTGCTCCATTGTTCAGAAAGATCCTCAGACATTCTTGAGCTTGAGAACCGTAGCCGTGTATCCCTCAGCATTGCATTCCAGTTACTCGTTCCATCCCTCCTCACTCCAATCCACAGAAAATCTAACTCTTCTTCCGACCAGGGAACCTGGTGTCTTTTGTAGGAGTATGTGTTGATCCTTTCTGTCAGCAAATGAATGCCACTGGACTTGCCACTGTATTGGAAACTATCCAAGCGGTAGTCTAAACTGGACTCAGGAGCATTATCCATTATTCTGAATTTCAGTTCTGAAGGCATGCTCTTTGGTTCCTTCGAATTTCCAGATTTCCTTGACAGAGGCGGATCATACAAATTTGAGTATAAGGTATGCAATGCTGGTGTTCCCTCTTGATGTTGTTCTTTACCATGTACAGCATCTTTCTCCTTCGTAAAAAATAGCCTTTCAATTGGTTGAGAAACTTGTTTTTGTCCAGTAACAAAATGATCCTGTAAGCAGTACAAAATGTTTAACGCATGGATATATATAAGGTGGTATAATCATGGTTTTCAATTTCATTTTCAGAAAAAAAAATTCAGCACCAACTGAAATCACCGAAATTCAGTGATTTCGGTTTTCATTTCAGTCAAAGCACCAAAATATTCACTTGAATTCAATCAAAATTTTGATTTTCTGGAAAGTATTTAAAAATATATTTGAATTCCTTCGTAGTACTGAAATTGCCAAAATATTTTGGCCGAAATGGAAATATTTCAGTGTCTGCTGAAATTAATGAAATTCAGTGAATTTCATCGAAAGTGAAAACCATGGGTATGATACATGTCTCAAGCTTATAAACAAGATGGTGATGGAAACTGAGACAGAATAAAAACATTTGAAATGAAGAGTACAGCTATGTATGATTTAGAAAGGAAAAATGGTTTGACTTGACTGACAAAATAATCCTCTAAGTGGGTGAGGCTGATGGATTCTCGGCCCAAGCAAAGAACTACCAATGAAGCAATTCCTAAAAGATGTGCCAAATATATGATTTTGTCATGCTCACCTGATCTGTCAGCCTTCGAACAGATGAGTCATCCAGGCCGTGAAGCCTCTCTTGAGGTAATTCGACAGAATTCAGGTTGATCTTCCCTAAATTAAATCTGCTTTTGTTTTCCTCCTGAACCACCTTTGAATTTTCTGGCAGTTTACCCCTGGCCCTCTCATCATTATCACCGTCCAAGACAATGATTGGAATATGTTTTGTTGAACCTTTGGATTCTGGAGGATCATCTGTCCACAGATATACTGGTAAGTTTCAACCTATTTAAATTTATTTATTTTGCCTAGTTAACTATGAAGGGGCCGTTACCATGTAATTCCTTCATTTCAACAGCTTCTGCTGCTTCAACAACACGACCTAGAGTTTTGCTCCAGTCCTCCGCTCTTGCATCTTCAATATGCCATGTGGAAACCGTATGCTGCAATGTAGATTTTAGCATGCGTGAACTGCAAAAGAAGTACCGAATTAGTCATTCAAAAATGTAAGTGTAGCAATAACATTACTCCAATGTCAGATCACAGCGCTTAACAAACACAATTTCGTTATACCTTTTTTCGGCAAGCAAGCGTTGAGCTGATACGGTTAGTCCAGTACTTGTTCCTTCTATAGCTACCTGCACACAGAATATACAGAGTTAATGCTGCATTATAATTTTTGACACCTTTAGCCATCATGGCGTGCACCATTTACTGACGAGTTTACCATATATAGCGAGAGAAATAGGGCATTATTAACTCGTTTACAGTGGAGCATATATGTAATTCTCTTTTGTTAATGCATTGTGAGTTTGTGACTTCTTTGGCATCTGCACATCTATGTCATAGTTACGACGCAAATTTGCCTATAATATTGATTGGTTATTGCACATATAAAGTATGCAATAATATAATAAAGAAACTAGTCAGAACTGAGTGCTAGCTCAGTTCTCATCCCCCATTTTATTTATATAATAAAATAAACTAATAGCCGCATTATTCTTATTGCTCACGATAGACCCAATGCTACAAGCCCCCACACCAGGTGGATTTTTTGTATATTACCCCTACACATTGCAATGCAAAGAGGCTGCGTCGAACCCAGGACCGCTTGGCACAAGTAGGGAGTACTTTACCACTGCGCCAAGCATGTCCTTCATTATTCTTGTTTGTTAGCTGGGTAAAAATTGTATAGCCCTTTTTCACACAGAAAAAAATATAACTCGTTTAATACCAACATTAAGCAGAATCAAAAGTTGCCAAAATTTGCGGAAAAATAGAGATTGGCAAAACAAAGTTGGTAACCAACCAATCACGATCCAATATTTGGCATTTGCCCAATATTTGCCATGTCAACTTTTGGCATCGAACCAATCATGTTCATAATCAACATAAACGAGGTAGATAATATATGATTTCGATATTATAATAGTGTCATATTTCAAATAAAATAAGTAAAACAAGCAATAAGTAAGGACAGCATTATAGTTGGGTACAAAGGCAACAGAATTAACTCCCATTCATTTTCAATATTCGCCTTGATATTAACTTACTATATCCGAATCCAAGTGCTTAAGCAAATAACAATGTAAGAGGAAACCATAGCACCATGAATATGAGTAAGGAGTTAAAACAATGTCATTTTTGCAGCACAGTAGAAGAGTGTTGTATGACGAGTCACAAAACATACCTTATCTGCAGTATCCAAAAAATCGCCATTGGTTACTTTGAGCAAGGGTGTAGCATTAATTGGTAAACTTTGTGGGTTACATGCCAGTGTTGAGTATTCTTTGCCGTTATCACTCGTATAGTTTCTCTTAATTTTCCTTTTCACACGCCTCTGGAAGGTGAGCTGAGGACTAAATCTGTTCTTACATTGATTACGTCTGCAAGTATCTTCTGGCCCTTGGTGAGAATTTATTGCCGCATGAGCAGAGTTATTAGAATCCTTTGCTTGATTAGTTGTCTCGTTAGCATGTCCGACATCCCATACAGACACTAGTAGAAAACAGGGCTTTGGTCCAGGCCGGGTCAGTCCATTAGTCCCGGTTCAGTCCAGAACCGGGACCAATGTGGGCATATTGGTCCCAGTTCGTGAGCCCAGGGGGCCGGCCGGGCCATGTGGGCCATTGGTCCCGGTTCATCTGGACCTTTTGGTCCCAGTTGGTGGGATGAACCGGAACCAATGGGTCTCGCTCCTGGCCCACCACCATTGGTCCCGGTTGGTGGCTTGAACCGGGACCAAAGGCTCCCCTTTAGTCCCGGCTCATGCCACCAACCGGGACCAATGAGGTGCCTATATATACCCCTCTCTCGCGAGCAGAGTACCCCAGTGCTCTGTTTTTCTCTGGCCGAGGGGGAGAGGGCTTGGTGGTGCTCTAGCTCACCTCCTATGCACACAAGGTGTTCGATGGAATGCCCGAGCCACACTACTTAAGCTTTCTCCTCTCCAAGCTCGACCTCGAAGCTCCATTTTCCATAATATTTGTCTAGAACTGGAAGCAGGGATTGGATTAACTGCATCATTGGTGCAATGTAATTTATCATTCCACACCTCTGCTACTGGGAGAGAACAAATCCCAGGTCGCCCCATCCGTGGCAATGGTTCACATAGTGGAATTTCCTTTTGTTCTTTCTTCGATGCATGGGCACATAGCTTATCTGTTTCTTCTATGGCGCTTTCTTGCTTTGGCTTGCAGGCATCCTGTTGCTGTGTAGAGGTAGACTGTCAATTTTCCAAAGGAGGAAAGGTACAAAGTTGCAAAACAAGGAAGGCGATTGGCATATGGATATAGAATTAAAAAGCCATAAAGAATTGAACCTATGGCATAATAATCATTCATGCAATATGCTATATCTTGCTTATCATAAAAAACATAATACTCTGAGAACATCCAGCTGTTGATATTTTTAGATAGAAATGATTGCATCATATTGGTATCATAAATTTCCAAATACACAAATGATAAGATCTCGTAAAACACGTGGCTCATATTGTACTGGTTGGTGCAGCGACTCATTTGCCCTCCATGAAAATGGCGTGAAAATTTACCAAACATGCAGCTATTGAAATTTTAGATACCAATGTGTGCGTCATATGGCATCATAAAATTTTCTGAAGACAAATGACAGAGTTGTTAAAAACATGTAGCTCATGTTGTAATGGTTGGTGCAGCAACTTTTGTGCCCTACTTAAAAAGCCGTGAAAATTTGCAATTGTAAAAGGCGGGAAAACCAGAAATATCAGAATTAACATGGACAGAAAGATGCAATAGAAATTATATCAAACATCAATAATCATACAACGATAAGGAAAGGGAGAACTCAAGGTTTCTTACATGATTACATCCATTGAGCATGTCGTTATCAGTGTCCGCCCCGTCTTCTGGGGCTTCGCTGTCGGCAAGCCCACCGCTAGAAACAGTAGCAAGCTCAGAAGTCGCTCTACCGGTTGTCTGAGCGAGTGATGTACCGCGCTTCCTCTTGTGGGTTATTGTGATGTTGGCACTCTTGTCGAACCGCGCCAAAACACGACTCGAGCGAGCCTACATACATGAGAAAACAATGGCCATAAGTACTATCCAGAGACTTGCTGGAAATATAGATAGGGATTTTGCTGCAGAACTCCATCAACACCCGGACATAAGGATGAGTCTCTCGATCTATCATGCAGACAAGTCATTATTATTGCATAATATAAACAACTGCATATACTTATATCTGCTTAGCATAACACAGATAATACTCTGAGAACATCCGGCTATATATTGACTGTACAAATGTCTCTACATCTTATTGGTATCACACAATTTTAAAAGACACGAATAATAGAGCTCTACAAACACGTGGATCATATTGTACTATTTGGCGCAAAAACTTTTGCGGCCTCCTTAAAAAAGGCACGGAAAATTACCATCTTAGAAGGCGGGAAAATCAGTAACAACAGAACTAACGTAGTCGGCTTGATTCAACAGAAATAACATCAAATATCAACGATTTCCAAGACACAATGATAGAGTTCTAAAAACACGTGGCTCATATCAAACATCAAACATCCAACAACTATAGTGTTCTGAGAACATGCAGCTATTGACATCTTTAGATACAAATGTCTTTACATCATATTAGTATCACACAATTTTTAAAGACATAAACGATAGAGCTCTACAAACACGTGGATCATATTGTACTATTCGGTGCAACAACTTTTGCGCCCTCCTTAAAAAAGGCACGGAAAATTACCATCTTAGAAGGCGGGAAAATCAGTAACAACAGAACTAACATAGCCGGCTTGATTCAACAGAAATAACATCAAATATCAAGGATTTCCAAGGACACGATGATAGAGTTCTAAAAACGCGTGGCTCATGTCAAACGTCAAACATCAAACAATTATAGTGTTCTGAGAACATGCAGCTATTGACATCTTTAGATACAAGTGTCTTTACATCAGATTGGTATCACACAATTTTCAAAGACACAAATGATAGAGCTCTACAAACGCGTGGATCATATTGTACTATTCGTCGCAACAACTTTTGCGCCCTCCTTAAGAAAGGCACGAAAATTACCATCTTAGAAGCTGGGAAAATCAGTAACGACAGAACTAACTTAGACAGCCAAATTCAATAGAAATAACATCAAATATCAACGATTTCCAAAGACACAATGATAGAGCTCTAAAAACACGTGGCTCATATCAAACATCAAATAAATATAGTGTTCTAAGAACATGCAGCTATTGACATCTTGAGATACAAGTGTCTTTCCATCCTATTGGTACCACACAATTTCCGAAGACACAAATGATATAGTTGTAGAAACACATGGCTCATACTGTACTATTCCACGCAGCCACTTTTGCGCCCTCCTTAAAAAAAGGCGCGAAAAATTACCATCTTAGAAGGCGGGAAAATGAGTATCGACATAACTTACGTAGAAAGCCAAATTCAACAGAAATAACATCAAATATTAACGATTTCCAAAGACACAATGATAGAGAGTTCCAAAAACATGTGGCTCATATCAAACATCAAACAAATATAGTGTTCTAAAAACATGCAGCTATTGACATCTTGAGATACAAGTGTCTTTGCATCCTATTGGTACCACACAATTTTCGAAGACACAAATGATATAGTTGTATAAACACGTGGCTCATATATTCCATGCAGCCACTTTTGCGCCCTCCTTAAAAAAAGCGCAACAAATCAGTAACGGCAGACTGGCAGATTCAACAAAAATATCATCAAATATCAATAATTCTACAACGACGATAAGGAGATAGAGTCAGGCTTCCTTACATCGGCATCGGCATCGGCATCGGGCTGGTCTTTGGTGGCTTGGCTGCCGGCAACCCCACTGCTAGAAACAGGAGGAGGCTCCGCCGGAGTGGCGCCATCAGCCCTCCGAGCGTGCGACGTCCCACGCTTCCTCTGGTAGGTTACCATTATCTTGGTGCTCATCTCGGACGACACCAAACTCAGCGAGCCTACATAAGAGAATGAAATGATGAGTGTAATTGATCAACTGTAGCTGCTGAAAATATAAATCGCGATTTTGCCACAGACCGCAGCAAAGTTACCTCCATCCCCACTAGGACTCAAGGATAAGAGCCTCAATCTATATCTCCATACATAGAGACAGTTCATTTGGAAAAAGAAGACGATAACTAAATCCATGGGTAAAAGGACAAAGCTAACCCAACACTCGCCCATCATCAAGGATCGATTCCCCCACGCACCCAAACTGCAGACAACCACACCGTATTATACTATGCAAAATCGAGCCGAAATGCACACGGCCACTACTACTACTATCTCCGATCCTAATCTCCCCGGTGCAAACACACGGAAGCTATCAGGCACACGGAACCCCGGTTCCGCTTACAAACTCCAGCATCGCCTTCGACGAACACCGATCCATCCGACCTCGAACCCGCTAGAGCGAAGTGGATCGCGAACGGCGCCTTCCCCGGCCGGCACCGCTCCTCCCCGTCCGTTTCCCTTTCGCCGTCCTCCTACTCCTCGCTCGCCGGCGCGGCTCCTCAACGAACCGAAAACCAACCCTCGCAGGTCGCGCGCGCGGGCACGGTATCCGTGATTCCGCGAACCGGACGGGAAGGGGATAACCCGGAGACTGAGGGAAGGAGGGAGGGAGGGAGGAACCGCTTACCTCGATCCGGCGCGGCGGCGGGATTTCGGAGGAAGGCAGCAAGGGAGTTTCTCGTGCTGCGTTCCCTCTCGCTCGCTCGCTCGCACCACTCAATTCAGTTTCGAGAGACGCGCCCACCATATTTTTGACATTCCTGTCTGCTGGCCGCTCTCACCACTTTTCTGTTGGCTCATGTCATTGTACCGGAATGCCCTCCAGATCCCCGAGACGTGCGTGCGCAAGGGCAGAGGCCGGGCTACTAGGGTTGGAGGGGTAGGTTCGGAAACGCCATGAGGTCATTGTGAGGTCTTTTTTCTTTTGCCCTCTAACGAATGTTTTTTTTAGGAATTAGGTCCGCTGTCCGCGGACAGAGGAATAGCTCATGGACAAGAATGTGGAAGCCGGCCATCCAATGCTATCCACATACATTTTAAATCGGCTTTAAATAAACCGGAGGAAATTCATGGAAACCCGATGATTTTTATACAAATCGGATAAAATTCATTACATTTTGGACTTTTTTAACTAAATCATACTCTAACCTAGTCTAAATTACCGCCAGCGCTCATTCCCCATTTCCGGCTGGCAATGAGCCCCGGGAAGTGAAGCTCCAGCTGCGCCTCTGCAGCCTACAAGCGACTAATCAGCAGACAACCAAAAAAAATGCTTGTTAGTTATACACGAGGGTCGGCACTGATCTTTTTCCACAACACCCCTCCCCCCCTCCCCCAACTTCCCTCTCGCGTCGCACATGCGGGCGACCTTGAGAGCCACCCTAGCGCCGGCGCCGGTCTCTACCCCTCATCCCACCTCCACTTGGCAGCAGCGGGGCTTCCTCTCCCCTCTGCTGGTGGGGCTGGTGCGGGCGGGCATCCTCCGATTGGCGTGGCGCGCTAGGCGGCGCGACGCGACGAAGGGCAGCGGTGGGAGAAGGCTTGTGCGTGCTCCACTCCCGCAGTTGCGCCTGGATGGAGCATGGAGGCCATACGGGGCGCCTTTGGGGGCATGGTGGCTCGATCTGATCTGGCCAGTTCTGTCCGCCGACTCCTAGGGGGCGCGAGGCTCTCCTCCAGTCACGGTGACGTGCATGCTTCGAATCCCCTCCGGTGGCATGTCCTAGCTCCGGTTAGGATTCTCTTGTGCTTCGGGCCGGTCGACGCGGGGTGGGAGCTCGCAATGGTTTGCATTGGTCGTTGGCGTGCTCGTGGCATGGTGGTGGTGTCTGACAGTGGGGTGCGGCTTGGTCATGGCGGCCTCCTTCTCTTCGGTTTGAACCAACCGTGTGCGGTGCTGGGCGGACGCCAGAGGTGCCGGCCGCACGCGCAATAGGGAAGGTTTGAATCTAGGGTTCATGCTCGGGCGGGCCAAGTCGGGGCCTGGGACAGATTGGAGAATGTGCTTCTGGTAGGAGAGGTCAGGCTTAGCCCGGGATATGCTCACGGGTCTCCTCACGTGTAAGGTTTCGGTAATAACCAAACTATGTGCGTGTTCTATATACTTGGCATTGAAATGCCATCACTTGTAGCAAATCAGTGAGACCATAAAAATGATGTCTACTACTCTTCCATACATATGATTTGATTTTATTTGGTATGCTTCTCACAATGCGCTTAAGATCACTTGGTACATACATTTTCTGTTGAGTATCGTTATTATTGGGAAACATAAGACTACATGTGTTGTTGAGTATCGTTATTATTAGGAAACATAGGATAGACCAGGAATTATTCTAGTTTGTCTCATACTTTAAAAAAAATTATGTACTCCTATATATATGCCCACGAAGGCTCAAGCAATACATCCGATACATTACACCAGTCCCTCTCTACTTCTTCTACATGGTATCAGCCTAATCTCGATCCACACCCTAGCCGTCGCTGCCGCTTCCGCATCGCGCCGCCCCGGGGCGGTCGATCTCCATGAATGCCACCGGGGCCGCGTCACCCATACCTAGGGTTCGTCCGCTGATCGTGTTGATCGGCTGCCCTAGTCTTTTTCCCGATCTATTGATCAAGGTTTTTCTCTCTCATCGTTCGTTTGATCGGTGTTTTCTTTTTTTTGTTTTCGATCACCATCTGCTTCGCTACTGTTGTGACTATGGGAGATCATGTATTCCTAGTCTTGTATTTCAAAAAGATCATGTATTCCTAGTCTCCTATATATATGCCCACAAGGCTCAAGCAATACATCCAACCCACTACACAAATCTATCTCTATTTCTTCTACATGTGGTCCTAATCGGATAAAAAGCCATGCATAGAATCAAGCATGGAAATCTAACTAACATGTCTTTCACTACAACCTATATGGCATTCATCCGAGAGACTAGCTACCTAACTACTCCCTCCGTCCGCGAATAAGTATACATCTAGCTTTTATCTAAAGTTAAAGTTTTAAAACTTTGACCAAAAGTATTTATGGCACTAAATTAGAATCACTAGACTTGTTTTGAAATGTACTTTGATAATATATCAGTTTGATGTCATATATGTTACTACTAGCTATTTTCTATAAAGTTGGTCAAAATTTTAAAACTTTGACTTAGAACAAAAGCTAGATGTACACTTATTGCGGACGGAGGGAGTAGCATCGTAGCCCGAGGGAAATTGGTTTGTTCCTATGTGATACACCACGGTGTGGAATTGCTATTGCACAACCAATTGAGCATTTTTATTTTATATCCAACTGTGTTTTGGGTATATCTACTCATCTCCCACCAACCACTCCACAAATTCTATATTATGCCCGCAGGCGTCTTACAGACAAACTTTCGTTCAAGCACAACTAATTTGGCCGGCCCACTTGAAGTGTGCATTAACTCAATCAATCGGCAATTTCCTAAAACAACGTCACACATTGACTCATTCAAATCAAATCAAATCTTTTGCCCAAGGAAAAATCAAATCAAATCTTAGCAAAGTTGGCAGCCCATTTGATGTGTGCATTAACTTAATCAAATCGGCACTTTCCCAATACAACCTCGCGCATTAAATCATTCAAATCAAATCAAATCTTACCAAAGTTGGACGGCCTATTTGACGTGTGCATTAACTCAATCAAATTGACACTTCCCCAAAACAACGTCGCACATTAACACATTCAAATCAAATAAAATCTTACCAAAGTTTGTCAATCCATTTGACGCATGCGCGCATTTTTATTTTTTATTTTTCTTTTTTTTGTTTTTCATTTTCTTTTATTTTTGGGTTTCATTATTCTATGATCAACCTATTATTTTGTGCTGTGGATCTCTACTCCTACAAGGAGAGTCCGTACGTCGTTCCGTTAGTACTCCCATGAATCCCTCCTTCCACTGACCCCCCTTGATCCCACCCTCTCACCGATTTTTACTCGATCTCATCCTTCCACCAATTTTTACTTGAATCATAGACTCCTGGACACCTACCTCTGTACATCGCATATCACTTCATCTACAAAGAAAGCAAAAAAGATTCAAAGAAGGAACGCAAGTTGAAATAACACATCATACATAATTAACATAAGCATTCATCACTCATATACCCAAAAGCATCACAAGTGGTAATCCAAGTTAAACTATCTAGGTGGACTACTCCAAGGTGTAGTTGGTGAAACCAGTGATCGCGGACTCAGAGCACGTGGGGGCATCCTGTGATAGCCTGGCTTATTAGGGATGATAGACTATACTCATATCAATAAGGAATTCCTTCTTTGCCGGGAGCCCATTCAGAAAGAACTCCAAAGTTAAGTGTGCTCAGCTTGGAATAGTTTTAGGATGGGTGACCGATCGGGAAGTTGCTCCCGAGTGCGCACAAGTGAGGACAAAGTGCACAGAAAAGACTAGTATTGATCTGTGGGCCAGTCTAGATCCCGCCAGGAGTAACGACCATCGGCGGGTGTATCCGGGGCGTTACAAGTTGGTATCAGAGCCGACCCTCGCGGTTACACGGATGTTTGCGGACAGGTGCGCGGTCATGTTGCGCAGGATGTTTGTGACCTGTCGTGGCACACGGCATGGCACGTGTGCCGGACTTGATGCACAGACGTATTTGCCAAGAGGGAACGTTCATGTAGCCCGACATGGACGCCGTTTCCTATGAGTGGGGGTGTATGTGATAGGCTGGCTTATTAAGGATGATAGACTACTCATGTCAATAAGGAATTCCTTTTTTCTGGGAGCCAATTCGGAAAGAACTCCAAAGTTAAGCGTGCTCAGCTTGGAGTAGTTTCAGGATGGGTGACCGACCAGAAAGTTGCTCCCGGGTGCGCACGAGTGAGGAAAAAGTACGCAGAAAAGATTAGTATTGATCTGTAGGGATAGTCTAGATCCCGCCAGGAGTAACGACCATTGGCGGCTGTGTCCGGGGCGTTACACATCCCCCATAGTGCAGAACCAATCGTCATCGGGAATGACTAGTGCGCAGAAAAGACTAGTATTGATCTATAGGGCCAGTCTAGATCCCGCCAGGAGTAACGACCACCGGCGGGTGTGTCCGGGGCGTTAGACATCCCCCATAGTGCAGAACCAAGCGTCGTCGGGAATGACGGTTGATGGGCTCAATGGCACTGGGTCGTCACTCTACTTACGTGGGGGGGGGGGGGGGCTCTCTCTCCTTAGTTGGCGGAATCTTCTTGGCCAGATCTGCAAAATACTTTATTAGGATCAGCTGCGGGTTCTCCTCAATGAGCGTCGCCAAGGAGTGACTCACTGTCGCGCTTCACCTTGACCGCAGAGTCGACCCTAATTGAAGTTGTGTGTTCGGAGGAAGCCATAACTACGAAATCAATTTGTGCTAACACCTTTCATCATAAAATGAAAAATAACATACTCCCTCCGTCCCAAAATATAAGAACGTTTTTAACACTAGCATAGTGTAAAAAACGTTCTTATATTCTGGGACAGAGGGAGTAAGAATCAAACATCAAAGATTACTTCTAAGAAAATTTATCAAGGTGGTTGTATATATGGACGACACTCTCACGGGTATTTCGACTTTCGGTGATGGCCGATTTGGGCGAGCTCAACGTATGTACTCAAGGTATCACGGGATGAACTCGACCAAATCAACCGTCATCGTCAAAAGTCAGATTTTTCTTTGGGAAGATCTCTTACTACTCTCATCTCTCTGGTGGTTGTATATATAGGTGAGCCCATTGTTCGTTACAAATGTATATCACTGGACGAACTCACCCAGATTGACCGTCATCGTCAAAAGTTGATTTCTTTCCTCCAATAACAACTCTCATCAATTCTCTACAATGGTCGCTCGTTCTCTGTTCTTCCTGCTTTACCAAGATCTTAGAGGAAGAGCGACCCCCTAGGACAATAGTAGGTAACATCTCCCATCTGTCAAATATGGTGGACACTCTCTCTGGTGGTTGTATACATGGTGGATAATCTCTCACAGATACTTCGACTTTCGGTGATGATCGAGCTGGGAGAGCCAATCTTGCGTTATCAAGGTATAACTGGACGAGCTCACACAGATCGATAGCCATCATCGAAAATTGATTTCTTTCGTCTAGGAACTCTTATCGACTGTCAGTGATGGTCGTCTTCCAGCTCTACTCCTCCTGGTTCAAAAAGATCACAGAGGAGGAGCAGAGGAAGCGCGAACCCCTACGACAATAGTCGATACCATTCCTCTCAATATATCTCTCATATGTCAAATATGGTGGACAATCGCAGAAGACACATGCTACAAAACCCACTACATAACTAAAACTACTACATCAAAACTACAACAAAAACTACTACATAAAAACTAGAACTACTACAAAAACAACAAAAATATACATACAAACTACTACATTAATAAAATAACATAAAATAAACTGCATACAAACTATTAAAAAACTACTACATACAGACTACTACAAAACATACAAAACTAGTAAAAACTACAAAAAATGCTCATGTTGGGGGGCGTTTGTGGAGGAGCTGGTAGGGTGTGGCGGCTGGTGGGGGAGCCGTGGTGGCAGAGTGGGGCGCTGGTTGGGGGCGCCGCAGTCGGGTGGATGCCCCAGTGCGGGAAGCCAGATGGGGGCACCGGCGCGGGTGTTGGCGCCAAAGGGGAGCCGGCCAGTAGTGGTGCCGGCTAAGAGGGGGCAAAGGCGGGAAGGAAATGAGATGAGTTGTGGACGCGCGGGAAATGAAGAGAGAGAGAGAGAGAGAGAGAGAGAGAGAGTAGGGAATTTCACTTAAATGTCTTATGCTGCCGTTCCCTAATGCATGTCGGTGGGGCACTCAGAAAAGATCGTCATACCTAGATCTAGGTTTTCGCTTTTACCGAGTGTCGCTCTCAGAAAACACAAGTCTACCGAGTGGGACTCTCGGAAAAGGTCTTCAAACCTAGATCTAGGTTTTCACGTTTACCGAGTGTAGCTCTAGGAACATGCAAGTATACCTAGTGCTACTCTTTTCAAAATAAGTAGTTAGCGCCATTTGTGGATCTTTTTCATGTAACCCTGCATCACATAGGATTGTCCATTCAGCTTCTGGGTATGATATCATGTGCCGCCTTATAGATCTGTAATTTCCGGCGTTGAAACCCTAGCACTACAATAAATGTGGTTCTTCTCCTATGCAGGTTAATTCATACATGTATGCGATGGCTCCGTACTTGGTCTATCCTTCAGAAGTTGGAGGACAGTGACCTTTTTTATAATGCGTCTAAACAGCTGGACCGCACTCATAAGTCTGCAACGTATTTATAATTTTTTTTATTGTTCCATGTGGCTATATTATCATTCTTGGATGTTTACATTCATTTTTAGCAACTTTATATCATTTTGGAGACTAAACTATTGACCTAGTGCCCAGTGCCAGTTGTTGTTTTTTGCTTGTTTTTTACTTCATAGAATACCAGTACCAAACAGAGTCCAAACACAGTGAAACTTTTTAGAGATTATTTTTGGACCAGAAGACAACTTGGGAGCCATGGAAGCACCAGAGGGAGGCCCGTGGTTCCCACAAGACACCAGGGCGCGCAAGCGGCCCTTGGCACGCCCTGATAGGTTGTGGGGCCCACAGGGTCTCCTCCACCGCCTCTCAGCTCTATAAATACCCAAATATTCCAGAAACCCTAGGGGAGCGACCGAAACACAATTCCAGCCACCGCAAGTTTCAGAACCACGAGGTCCAATCTAGAGCCCTATTCCGACACTCTTTCTGAGGGGAACACAGTCACGGAGGGGTTCATCATCCTCATTGGTGCTCCTTCGATGATGCGTGAGTAGTTCACCATATACCTACGGGTCCGTAGGCAATAGCTAGATAGCTTCTTCTCTCTTTTTGATTCTCAATACAATGCTCTCCTCATTGTTCCTGGAGGTCTATTTGATGTAATGACTTTTTGTGGTGTGTTTGTTGGGATCTGATGAAGTTCGAGTTTATGATCAGATCTATATCCATGAATATTATTTGAGTTTTCTTCGATCTCTTATATGCATGATTATTTATAGCCTCTTATTTCTTCTCTGAATATTTGGTTTAGTTAGGCCGACTAGATTAATTTTTTGTTGCAACGGGAAGAGTTGCTTTGTGATGGGTTCGATCTTGCGGTGTCCTCACCCAGTGACAGAAGGGGTAGAGAGGCACGTATGTATCGTTGCTATTAAGGATAAAAAGATGGGGTCTATTCCTACATGAATAGATCTTGTCTACATCTTGTCATCGTTCTTATTGCATTACTCTATTTCTCCACAAACCTAATACACTTGATGCATGCTGGATAGTGGTCGATGTGTGGAGTAATAGTAGTAGATGCGGAATCGTTTTGGTCTACTAATCTTGGGAATGATGCCTATATACATGATCATTGCCTTGGATATCGTCATAATTATTTGATCTTCTATCAATTTCCCAACAATAATCTGTTTACCCACCATATGCTATTTTCCCGAGAGAAGCCACTAGTGAAATCTACAGCCCACGGGTCTATCTTTTATCATATTGTTTTTAGATCTATATTTCCAAAAAAACCCAAAAATACCTTGCTGCACTTTTTCTTTACTTGTTTTATTTTCTGTTCTTGCTAGATCTATTTATCCCAACTCATATAATTTAATCTATCTTTTTACTGTGGAGGATTGACAACCCCTCTTACGCGTTGGGTTGCAACTATTTGTTCTTTGTGTGCAGGTACTGTTTACATAGTGTTGCTTGGTTCTCCTACTGAATTGATAACTTTGGTTTCATAACTGAGGGAAATACCTGACATAGTTGTACTGCATCATCCCTTCCACTTTGGGGAAATATCGACGCAGTTTCAAGCCGCATCACGTACGGCCAGGGAGGTTTTCTCCCTCCATGGATGGCAGTTTAATCTCCGTATAGGATCTGCCCCACCCTAGGTTGGATTGTTTTTTCTGTAAAACTGTGTTTATTTTTTGATCGTTTGGACTTGTTGGTTGTGTGCATCATGTTATGCAGAGGCCGGATATTCTTTAGATGCGGTTGTACCATCATGATAAAACAATTCAATGAAATGTCCTTTATCATAAAAATGTGTATATCCTTTTTGTCAGCAAATGAATGCCACTAGACTTGCCACTGTAATACTCTATTGGAAACTATCCAAGTGGCATTCTAGCAAACATGCCCATGCATTGCAATGGGAGGGGAAATTATCACACAACCATATAATGCAATAATGCGTGGCTCAAGACCCCCATAACCTCCCTCGGTGTGTGTGTGTGTGTGTGTGTTTTATATGCATTAGTATGCTATTTTATTGTTCCATGCTATTATATTATCTGTTTTGGATGTTTTATATGCATTAGTATGCTATTTTATATTATTTTTAGGACTAACCTATTAACCTAGGGCCCAGTGCCAATTCCTGTTTTTCCTTGTTTTTGAGTTTCGCAGAAAAGGAATACCAAACGGAGTCCAAATGGAATGAAACCTTCGCGATGATTTTTCTTGGATCAGAAGACAACCAGGAGACTTGGAGATTAAGTCGGAGGATCCACGAGGCGGCTACAAGGACGGAGGGCGCGCCTAGGGGGTAGGGAACGCCCCCACCCTTGTGGGGCCCCCTGTCGGTGTCAAAACCGGCGGATCTCGGGTAGGGGGTCCTGAACTGTGCGTCTAGGCCGGATGGTAACAGGAGGCAGGGGACACAATGTTTTACCCAGGTTCGGGCCCTCTTGATGGAGGTAAAACCCTACGTCCTGCTTGATTAATATTGATGATATGGGTAGTACAAGAGTAGATCTACCACGAGATCGGAGAGGCTAAACCCTAGAAGCTAGCCTATGGTCTGATTGTATGTTATGATTGTTGTCCTACGGACTAAAACCTTCTGGTTTATATAAACACTGGAAGGGGCTAGGGTTACACAAGGTCGGTTACAAAGGAGGAGATATCCATATCCGTATTGCCTAGCTTGCCTTCCACGCCAAGTTGAGTCCCACCCGGACATGAGACGAAGTCTTCAATCTTGTATCTTCATAGTCTAACAGTCCGGCCAATGGAGATAGTCCGGCTATCCGGAGACCCCCTAATCCAGGACTCCCTTAGTAGCCCCTGAACCAGGCTTCAATGACGATGAGTCCGGCGCGCAGTATTGTCTTCGGCATTGCAAGGCGGGTTCCTTCTCCGAATACATCACAGAAGAATTTGAATACAAGGATAGTGTCCGACCCTGCAAAATAAGTTCCACATACCACCGTAGAGAGAATAATATTTTCGCAAATCTAATTTGCTGACTTGTTTTGGAAGTATGACGTTATGTCATGGCCCGGTGATTATTCGAACCGTTTCCTTTAACTAGCCCCACACATAACGCGAGGTAGTTTTTCGACACGTCTTGTCAAAGCAAAGATCGTGTCCCCTTATTATGGGATTCTCATCAATACGGGCGTGGGTAACCCAACTGCGCCATCGATTACGGCGCTTGGGGGATAAGCGATTTTTACCAGGCAAGTGGGGACGCTTAGTTTCGTCTGTCCATATAAAGGGATAAGGATTCACCTTTCTATCCATGCCTTCTTCCTCCTTTGCTCATCCGTTTTCGCACACTCGAGCTCTAGCGCCCAAGCCCGCACTTCCCACCTCAACCTTCTCCAACCATGTCCGGAGTGGGAGGCAGGTGGATGGTCTCCTCTGTCACGGATGGAGACATCAAGAAGCTGAGGAGAGCTGGATACCTGCCCGACGACATCGCGCACCGTCTCCCAGATGAGGGGCAGCTCATCCCCACCCCCAGGCCCCATGAGAGGGTAGTGTTCCTCACCCATTTCCTCCGCGGACTGGGATTCCCTCTCCACCCGTTCGTCCGGGGGCTCATGTTCTATTACGGCCTGGATTTCCATGATCTGGCCCCGAACTTCATCCTCAACATCTCGGCGTTTCTCATCGTGTGCGACGCCTTCCTCCGCATCAAGCCCCACTTCGGCTTATGGTTGAAGACCTTCAACGTCAAGCCGAAGGTTGTGGGTGGCCGCCAGGCGGAGTGCGGAGGCACCATGGTGGGCAAGATGCCCAACGTAACATGGCTCGAGGGCTCCTTTGTGGATACCATAAAGGGGTGGCAATCGGGGTGGTTCTACATCACCGAGCCACGTGACCCTGCTTGGGCAGTGGCCCCCGAGTTCCGATTTGGCATCCCCATGCGGCTCACCTCCTGGAAAGAGAAGGGCCTGTCCTGGGGTAGTTCGAGAGAGCTGACCGGACTCCAAACATGTATTCAAAACATGTTGAACAAGAAGCTCAAACTTGTCAACATGGTCCAGGTCATGCTCCACCGCCGGATCCTCCCGTGCCAACAGCGGGAGTTCAACTTGTGGGAGTTCGACCCGGCGCAGCACCGAACTCTAAACAGGCTCTTCGACACAACTCACAAAGATGCCTGGAGGGTGCTGTTCAAAAGCGTCGAGGTCCCCTGATCAGTTGAAAGTACAGCGGGATATTTCGCCCAAACTGCGAGTGTCGTGTTCTCCACAGGGACTAGACGATCAGCAATGATACTCGACTAAAGCTAGGTAATACAATTCAGATTATGAATGCCAGGAAATAAACCTAAGCTATCTAAGACAGCTCCGAAAAATCAACAACAAAGTAAATGAAAAGAAGCAAAGGGAGGTTCAGATTATACTCTCAGTCTTTTTGGTATTTTCATATTATTTTAGAAACTGAAAGGCTAACATCAGTGACAAGGGAAGTCAAAAGACATGGACATATATATCTAGCAAGTGTATGAAAGAGGGAAGAAACAAAATTACTTGACAGAAAACATATTATTTAAATCACAAGCACACACACATATATTTATGTAGCAAAGGTACCTGAGCTAACATATGAACTGAAATTAAACAAGTTCACTGGAAAATCACAAGCATAAATGCCACTGGTACATAGCTAGCACAGAGACTAACAAATGAACATCAATTAGACTATAGCAAAGTAACTAGTACAGACAGATTACAGTAGATGTCAAGAAACATACACATAGGGGATCACACACATATACTAGAAGATTACTATATCACAGGGCATATCACACATACTAAATATTATCCAAACAACTAGACATTAACTAGTCAGAGCACATAATAAAGAGCACTATATTTTACAAGTCCGAAACTGAACAATTGTCAGGTTGCAAGATTTTATCAAATCTGAATATTACATCTATTAAAACATCTCAATGCTAAATATTACAAAGTACTGAACAATAAACTTCTCAAAATTACAGAAATTTGAGATCAGAGAGAGAGAGCAGTAGTAGGTAGGTTCAGAGAAGAAGGGTAGCAGGGGAAGTAGAGAGAGATAGCAGCAGGGGGTTGGGAGCAGCAGCAGGTTCAGAGAAGGACGAGCAGCAGCGAGGGGAAGGAGAGAGGTTCAGAGAAGAAGAAGAAGTAGCAGCAGAAAGTTGAGGGGAAGAGCAGCGGCAAGGGTACGATAAGAAGCAGAGTACGAGAAACAGAGAGATGAGCAGCGGCAGGGGCGTGGGAGAAGTAGCGAGGCAGGGGAAGAAGCAGCAGCAGGCAAGGAGGAAGATGGAGGAGAAGCAGCAGCAGGGGAGGAAGAGCGAAAGAGCAGCAGCGCGGGGGTGTTCACGCGGATGACCAGACACCCGTGCCGCCCTTGTCTGGTCGGGCGCGCAAGATGCGGCGGTGGCTGGAGATGGTGGTGAGTGGTGGATGCTGGTGGTGGGTGTTGGCGTTGGTGATGGATGGCGTTGGAGGGATGGTAATGGAGTGGTGGCTGGATGGCGCACTACCACGCCGACCTGGCCGTGGCGGCGGCCAGAGGTGAAGAAGGAGGGGTGAGGGAGAGAGATGTGATGCCAGGCCCGATTGGGGATTGAGAGCGCTAGGGATTTGATTCCCGCGATCGGATCTTCCATTTGCACGTTGGCCCATGTCCTTTTCTTCTCTCTGCACAAGTTGGTCCTCTTCTTAAGTTTGGCCCCTCTGATTACTTCTTTTTCTTCACGCTTGAGTCCCTCCGTAAATTATAGTAACCACAACTTCTTGACACTCTCCATTATAGAAGGATTTTGGGCCTTTTCGCCCTTTCTGCAAAACATGGAGGAGTGTTGTAAATGTAATATAACGGGAACATCCGAATATTTCTTGAGTAAATAATGTGAAAATATGATTACAATGTGATGCAAAAAGGCTAAAAGGATTATATGAGGAAATGCTCTATCATCCCCCCTCCCATTACTGAGGATCGCGGATTCAGCGGAAAGCACCAAGCCAGTGCGGTAAGCTGCTTTACCTTTCACAGGATAATTAGTTTTTATAGATTGACTCCATGCGGGATCTAAACTCCCATACCTTTGACAGGACTAGCAGGAGATGGCCGGACAGATCGACTGTCCGGCTCCTTTGCCCGAAGGCCCAGCAGACGCTCTTCTGGCGAAGATGCTGACTCCGGCCCCTTATACGATGCCGGAGAAGACCAAGAAGGCCAAGGGAACCCGAAAGTGTTCCCGACGCCAGGCGTCGTCGGACTCACCGTTCGATGACTCTGCGGCGCACCCCTCCCCCGAAGACGAGGAAGAAGAAGAAGATGCTCCCCCCGGCCGGGGGAGATAAGAAAAGGAAGGACGCCCCAACTAGGGGGCCGAAGGGTCCAAGAAGGGAAGGACTCTCCTTCCGGACAGTTCCACCGCCGCCGATGAAGGCGAAGACGAGTGGTTGCCAAGGGCCAAGCCCCCGGGGAGATCATAAGTATCCGGATACCAGAGTAACTCATAGCATTCCTCTGCCGCATTGCTTTCCCTAATGCCGAACATAATTATGCAGGCCACCACGAGCCAGTATCGATGTATCATCGGACGGCTCCCTAGGCTCGTCGGACATGGATAGCGATCCAGTCTTGACCGCCACCTCCCCTCATCCTGCCGACGACGTTGAGGTGCTGTCTCAAGAGGCACCGGACCGAGGGGAGACAGTCCCGGAGGCGCCTCAAGGCGACCTTCCGGACTCCAGGAGCCGAGGGGACGGGGGCCCCGAGAGCTCCGAGTTCGGCCCTCAGCCGAACACCGCGCCCGACCCTCCAGCGGTTCTAGGCTCGGGCAGGCGGCCTCCTTCTAAGAGGGGCAAGACGCCTGTGCCGGTGACCTCTGTCCATCCAGAGGCGCCTGACAATCTGCTGGAAGCGCTTCGCAGCACCTCCATCAACGAGGAGCACCGTACTGTTATGAGTGCGGTGGTCCAGAAGGTTCAGTCCGCCAAGAGCGGATTGACTGAAGCCTGTGCCAGCCTTCTAACAGGCTTTGAGGTAAGTGTTTTAAAATATAGGAAAAATATTACCGCATAGACAGTAGCCCCTGATGCTTTGTTCGGTGTTCACAAAGAAAAGCCGAACATAGGATCAAATAATATCGCAGGAGTCTAATATAAGTATGTCAATATGCGTATGCAGGCTTCGCTGCTGGCATCCGCCGCACTTACTGCGGAAGTCACCGTACTAAAGCAGGACCTCGAGGGGTCCAGGAAAGAGCTCGGCCTTGCCAAGAGGCAGCTCAAGGAGAACAAGGGTAAGTAATACCCTGTCTATAGATATGTATATATAAAAGAAGACGCGATTGAAAAATGACAGGATCATCGTATATTTGCCAGGGCCACGACCGAGGTGGCGACCCTGAAGCAAGCGCTAACCAAGGCCGAAGATAAAGCGGCCAAGGAGCGCACCGAGCGAGAGAAGCACGAGGCTCGGGTGGGCGAGGTGCAGCAAGAGCTCCAGGCTCTCGTGGCGAAGCACGAGGCGTTGGAGCTTGACTCAAAGATGTGGGAGTCTGAGCTTGTCGCGGCCCTCGAGAGCGCAAAAAGTGCCAAGGCCGAAGCCTAAAAGGCCCTCCAGGAGATCGATGCGATGAAGAAGATAGCGGCGGGTAAGGCTTTCTATATGCAAAGCAAGAATGTAAAAGTAAATTACCGATTACTTACCAGAATCCGGAGCTCTCCAGGAGCATTCACAGATTTGCCCCGCAGCATGTACGATGCCGCACAATTTTACCAGGCCGAGGATGGAAGCTCAACGGAGAAGCTATTCTGGTGTTAGTATGCTGAGGCCGAACACCCGGTGCCAATGAGCGACCAGCTGAAGCAGATGGTCGAGCTACATAGGGTGGCCGATCAGGCCATGAAGGGCTTTATAATTCGGCTGTGGCCTGGCGACGCCCTTCCGAATAGCTTCTTCCGCCTGGTGAGGCGGCTTGTGGATGCCTGCCCGCGGCTGGATGTCGTCAAGCGATCTGTCTGCATTGAAGGTGCACGTCGGGCTTTCGCCCGTGTGAAATTGCAGTGGATCAAGCTAGACACCATGAAGCTGATCAAGGAGGGGCCACTGGAGGGCAAGGAGCACCGCCACCCCGAGATGTACTACGAGGGTATTCTGCCGGGTGCCCGTCTTATAGCGGACGAGTGTTCAAAAGATGTAATATTTGAGTGAGACTTGCTCGTTTTATCCTGTATTTATGAAAACTTGTTTCATATGCGCTATGCAACGCTTGTTTGAATTTAAAATATTACATTCTGTTTGGCTGTTTATCTAATCTGAGAGATGGCTAGTCCTCGGCTTCTGCCCCCATGCCACGAGTGCTGGGGTGTTCGGGATAAACCTGAGCACTCTTGTTCCCATGTTTGGGTCCTTCGAGGGAGGTGCTCAGCACAGCGAACAAGGCAACCGGACTAATAATGCTTTATCACTCTCACTTAGCCATAGAATTCTATAATTTTAAATTTTGGCAAAGCCCCTGGTATTCGAAAGGCCAAATTTGGGGCGCGATACACACCTTTAAGCCGGACAGGGCCGGCCCCTCGCTCTAAGCGGCATAAGTCTTTAGGGACTCGAAAACCTCGCTGAACAGCGACCAGTCTCTCACCTTATCATGACAGTCAGTTTTAGCTTTCTCTACTGAGGTGCTGAACCAAGCAGAACCGAGGCACAATCGCAGTAGTTCTCCTAGCGCTACCTTAGCCGATAGAGCGGAACGTAAGGTACCAAAACATAGAAGTCAGGAAAACCCAACATTTGACCAAAGACATGATTCGGCGCTGATGCATATAATGCTATAAGTTCGGGGTGCCGCACTTGTGAAAGTGTTCGCACTTTTCACACCGTATTGTGGGGTACGTAAGCCCCTGGTGTATTGGCCGTACCGAAGAATACGGTTGCAAGGCGTCATTAGTGAACACACACAGACACACACACACACATAAATATATATATATATGACAAGGATGCAATAATAGTCGTAATGTCATGCATTGTTTATTGAAAAAATTGCGTTAAAGCAGAGTGATACAGATAGTGCGATAAGCAAAGAGTAGGACTATGTCCCTTCCAAGGGCAAGCTGAGGAATGGTATTAAATCGAATATTTCGCTCGTTACTGTAATCCACCTGGGAATTCCATGGTATGACGTAGCTGTCTGCCTCCTTGGTTGCTGCATCATGTGTTCGGCAATAGTGCTGCCGGACAGTGTTTCCATAGATTAAGGTCCCAAAAAAAGGAGAAAAATAACCAAACGGGAAGCCCCTAGTGCGGTTTAGGCCGCGTCTTGGGGCGTGCCACAGTTGTGCCCCCCTCCCCACCTGTGCCCATGGTATTTTTAATGCGTAATTATGTACGCGCGGCACGAGTTTCGCCATTGGGCTGGGATTGGGGTGGCCGCCGTATTGCTACGCGAGCTCAGATCGCGCCAGGCGGTCTATTTCTCGGTTGCTCCGAGCGCGCTTGAAGGTGTCCGGGCTTTGAAGCGTCGAACTGGTTGATTGCCTTGAGAGGCTGCTTTGCGCTTCTGCTGCGAGGGCTGCGGTGTGCTCCTCTGTTCCGAGAGAGCGCTCTGTATTTCCATTGACTGTAATAACTCCGCGAGGTCCTGGCATCTTGAGCTTGAGGTATGCATAATGCGGTACCGCATTGAATCTAGCAAATGCGGTTTGCCCGAGAAGCGCGTGATAACCACTGCGGAACAGGACTATATCAAAGATTAACTCTTCTCTTCGGAAGTTATCCGGGGATCTGAAGACCACTTCCAGTGTAATTGAGCCTGTGCAATGGGCCTCCGCACCTGGAATGACGCCTTTAAAGGTCGTTTTTGTGTGTTTGATCCTTGAGGGGTCTATACCCATTTTGTGTACTGTGTCCTGATAAAGCAGGTTCAGGCTGCTGCCACCATCCATAAGGACTCGAGTGAGGTGAAATCGGTCAATGATTGGGTCTAGGACCATTGCGGCAAATCCGCCATGACGGATACTAGTGGGGTGGTCCCTGCGATCGAAGGTGATTGGACAGGAGGACCAAGGGTTGAACTTTGGGGCGACTGGCTCCAACGCATATATGTCCCTGAGCGCACGCTTCCGCTCCCTCTTGGGGATGTGGGTTGCGTATATCATGTGCACCATCCGCACTTGTGGGGGAAACCTCTTCTTTCCTCCGGTGTGCGGCTGCCGGGGCTCCTCCTCGTCATCGCTATGCGGCCCCTTGTCCTTGTTTTCAGAAATTAACTTGCCGGCCTGCTTGAACACCCAACAATCCCTATTGGTCTGATTGGCTGGCTTGTCTGGGGTGTCGTGTATTTGACACGAGCGATCGAGTATACGGTCCAAGCTGGACGGACTCAGCGTACTTTGTTTGAATGGCTTTTTCCGCTGACCAGGTTTAGAGCCTTTGAATCCGGCATTGACTGCCGTATCCTCGGTATTTTCGCTGTTAATGCGGCGCTTATGTTTGTTGCGACGTGACCTGCTATTGCCGTCCTTGGTATCCGAGGTACCATGGTTCTTTGATATGTTATTACTGCGAGCCAGCCAGCTGTCTTCTCCCGCACAAAAGCGGGTCATGAGCGTCGTGAGAGCTGCCATAGATTTCGGCTTTTCCTGACCAAGGTGCTGGGCTAGCCACTCGTCTCGGATGTTATGTTTGAAAGACGCTAAGGCATCTGCATCCGGACAGTCGATGATTTGATTTTTCTTTGTAAGGAACTGAGTCCAGAATTGCCTGGCCGACTCTTCTGGCTGCTGAATTATGTGGCTCAAGTCATCAGCGTCTAGTGGTCGCACATAAGTGCCCTGAAAGTTGTCAAGGAATGCGGCTTCCAGATCTTACCAACAGCTAATGGAGTCCGCTGGCAAGCTGTGAAGCCAATGCCGCGTTGGTCCTTTGAGCTTTAGTGGGAGGTATTTGATGGCGTGTAAGTCATCACCGCGGGCCATGTGGATGTGGAGGAGGAAATCCTCGATCCATACTGCGGGATCTGTTGTGCCGTCATATGATTCAATATTTACAGGTTTGAAACCTTCTGGGAATTGATGATCCATTACTTCGTCTGTGAAGCATAAGGGGTGTGCGGCGCCTCTGTATTGGGCTATATCGCAACGCAGCTCCAATGGGTCTTGCCCGCTGTGTTCGGCCCTGCCGGATTTGCTTTTACTGTATCTGGTGTGACGTTTATCGTCTCGTAGAGTGGTGCGCCCTCGTGATCCGTAGATCGATCTTGCATGCTTTGCTTTGTCCTCCAATATGTCTCGCAGGTCTGGCGAATCTCCCCATGCCTTATTTGAATGGCGTCGGGGTGGAGGCTGAGTTTTTGGCTGGAATGCCTCTCTATCGCGGCCACGAGGTGGCCGATCAGCCGTATCATACGCTTCTTCCTCCAGTCGATGTAGTAACCTGCACTTTGGGTAATTCTTGGCGGGGCGCTCGAGTTTAAATTCCTCGGCCGCGAGGACTTCAGTCCATCTGTCAGCTAGCAGATCTTAATCAGCTTGAAGCTGCAGCTGCTTTTTCTTCAGGCTATTTGTCGTGGCCATAAGCCGGCGCTTGAAGCGCTCTTGTTTGATGGGATCCTCTGGTACGGCGAATTCATCGTCGCCGAGGCTTGCCTCGTCTTCGGAGGAGGGCATGTAATTGTCATCCTCCTCCTCTCCGTCTGCCGCTCTCTCAGGAGAGCTGGCTCCTCCATCCTCCTGCTCTAAATCTTGCTGGAGGGGATTGTTGTTGTCTTTGGCACTATCCGGAGTGTTATTATCTCCTGTGCCGGTATCACCACTTTTGCTTTGGCGGGACTTAGAGCGGCGCCGCTGACGTCGGCGCTTGGGTGGCTTCTTGGAGGGTTCATCCTCCGCTATCTCGTCGCCATTGCCTTCTTTGGGTGTATCCACCATGTATATGTCATATGACGAGGTGGCTTTCTAGTGCCCTATAGGTGCTGGTTCATGTTCGTCTCCTACATCGTCATCCATACCGTCGATGTCTTCGGAGTCGAAGTCGAGAATGTCGGTTAAATCATCGACAGTGGCTACGAAGTGGGTGGTGGGTGGGCGTCAAATTTCTTCATTGTCCGCATCCCAATCTTGTTGGCCATAGTCCGGCCAGGGCTCTCCTGACAAAGAGAGAGAGACTTTAGTGAATTCAGAATGTCGCCGACGGGCGAGTGCTGAAAGATATCTGCGGCGGTGAATTCCATGATCGGCGCCCAATCGAATTCGATTGGCAGGGACGCGGATGGTTCGGAGTCCGAAAAAGAGTCCGGCACCTTGGAGTCACGGGCTTCGCAGAGGATTAGGCTGGTGTTCTGCTCGATCGCCGTTGAGACTGCAGCCCCTGAGGCGGTGTCTAGCCACCCGTCCTCGATTGGCGCAGTTGGCTCCGAGCTAAGGGTCGGAGCTGATGCGGGCGCGGACTCTGGGGTACTGTTCGGCGGCAGAGCTAGGTCATACCCATCGTGACAGTGCGGCGCGCCCGGCTGTGGCTCAAATCCGTCGAAGAGCAAGTCTCTGCGGATGTCGGCCGTGTAGTTCAAACTTCCAAATCTAACCTGATGGCCAGGGGCGTAGCTTTAAATCTACTCCAGATGGCCAAGAGAATTAGCCCACGGTGCAAAGCCACCGAACACGAAGATCTGTCCAGGGAGAAAAATCTCACCCTGGACCGCATCACTATCGATGATAGTAGGAGCCATCAAGCCTAATGGCGACGACACAGAGGAACTCTCAATGAAAGCACCAATGTCGGTGTCAAAACCGGCGGATCTCGGGTAGGGGTCCCGAACTGTCCGTCTAGGCCGGATGGTAACAGGAGGCAGGGGACAGAATGTTTTACCCAGGTTTGGGCCCTCTTGATGGAGGTAAAACCCTACGTCCTGCTTGATTAATATTGATGATATGGGTAGTACAAGAGTAGATCTACCACGAGATCCGAGAGGCTAAACCCTAGAAGCTAGCCTATGGTCTGATTGTATGTTATGATTGTTGTCCTACGGACTAAAACCCTCTGGTTTATATAAACACCGGAAGGGGCTAGGGTTACACAAGGTCGGTTACAAAGGAGGAGATATCCATATCCGTATTGCCTAACTTTCCTTCCACGCCAAGTTGAGTCCCACCCGGACACGAGACGAAGTCTTCAATCTTGTATCTTCATAGTCTAACAGTCCGGCCAATGGAGATAGTCCGGCTGTCCAGAGACCCCCTAATCCAGGACTCCCTCACCCCCCGTGACTCCACCGACCTAATTCTTTCGCCTATATATTCCCAAATATCCCCAAACCACCAGAGGCATCCACGAAAACACTTTTCCATCACCGCAACCTTTTGCAACCGTGAGATCCCATCGAGGGACCTTTTCCGGCACCCTGCCGGAGGGGGATTTGATCACGGAGGGCTTCTACATCAACTCTATTGCCCTTCCGATGAAACGTGAGTAGTTTACCTCAGACCTACGGGTCCATAGCTAGTAGCTAGATGGCTTCTTCTCTCTCTTTGATTCTCAATACCACGTTCTCCTCCATGTTCTTGGAGATCTATTCGATGTAATACTCTTTTGTGGTGTGTTTGCCGAGATCCGATGAATTGTGGATTTATGATCATCTTATCTATGAATATTATTTGAATCTCCTCTGAATTCTTTTATGCATGATTTGCTATCTTTGTAATTCTCTTTGAACTATCACTTTGGTTTGGCCAACTAGATTGGGGTTTCATGCAATGTGAGAAGTGCTTAGCTTTGGGTTCAATCTTGCGGTGTCCTTTCCTAGTGATAGTAGGGGCAGCAAGGTGATACGTCTCCAACGTATCTATAATTTTTTATTGTTCCATGCTATATTATATTCTGTTTTGTACATTATTGGGCTTTAGTGCACACTTTTATATTATTTTTGGGACTAACCTATTAACCAGAGGCCCAGCCCAGAATTGTTTTTTTGCCTATTTCAGAGTTTCGCAGAAAAAGAATATCAAATGGAGTCCAAACGGAATGAAACCTTCAGGAACGTGATTTTTGGAACGAACGTGATCCAGAGGACTTGGACCCTACATCAAGAAAGCAACCAAGTAGGCACGAGGAAGGGGGCCCATGTTGCTCCACCGACGTACTTCTTCCTCCTATATATACCTACGTACCCCCAAACTACTAGGTACGGAGCCAAAAACCTAATTCCACCGCCGCAACCTTCTGTACCCGTGAGATCCCATCTTGGGGCCTTTTCTGGAGCTCCGCCGGAGGGGGCATCAATCACGGAGGGCTTCTACATCAACACCATAGCCTCTCCGATGATGTGTGAGTAGTTTACCTCATACCTTCGGGTCCATAGTTATTAGCTAGATGGCTTCTTCTCTCTTTTTGGGTCTCAATACAATGTTCTCCCCCCCTCTCTTGTGGAGATCTATTCGATGTAATCTTCTTTTGTGGTATGTTTGTTGAGATCAATGAATTGTGGGTTTATGATCAAGTTTATCTATGAACAATATTTGATTCTTCTCTGAATTCTTTTATGTATGATTGGTTATCTTTGCAAGTCTCTTTGAATTATCAGTTTGGTTTGGCCTACTAGATTGATCTTTCTTGCAATGGGAGAAGTGCTTAGCTTGGGTTCAATCTTGCGGTGTCCTTTCCCAGTGACAGTAGGGGCAGCAAGGCACGTATTGTATTGTTGCCATTGAGGATAAAAAGATGGGGTTTATATCATATTGCATGAGTTTATCCCTCTACATCATGTCATCTTACTTAAAGCGTTACTCTGTTCTTTTGAACTTAATACTCTAGATGCATGCTGGATAGCGGTCGATGTGTGGAGTAATAGTAGTAGATGCAGGTAGGGGTCGGTCTACTTGTCTCGGATGTGATGCCTATATACATGATCATACCTAGATAGTCTCATAACTATGCTCAATTATGTCAATTGCTCAACAGTAATTTGTTTACCCACCGTAATAGTTATGCTCTCGAGAGAAGCCACTAGTGAAACCTATGGCCCCCGGGTCTATTTTCCATCATATTAATCTCCCATCAACAAGCTATTTGTTTTTCCTTTTTTATTTCGCTTTATTTACTTTGCATATTTATCATAAAAATACCAAAAATATTATCTTATCATATCTTTCAGATCTCACTTTCATAAGTGACCGTGAAGGGATTGACAACCCCTTTATTACGTTGGTTGCGAGGATTTTATTTGTTTGTGTAGGTGCGAGGGACTCGTGCATGGCCTCCTACTGGATTGATACCTTGGTTCTCAAAAATTGAGGGAAATACTTATGCTACTTTGCTGCATCACCCTTTCCTCTTCAAGGGAAAACCAACGCAGTGCTCAAGAGGTAGCAAGAAGGATTTCTGACGCCGTTGCTGGGGAGTCTACGCAAAAGTCAACATACCAAGTACCCATCACAAACCCGTATCTCCCGCATTACATTATTTGCCATTTGCCTCTCGTTTTCCTCTCCCCCACTTCACCCTTGCCATTTTATTTGCCATCTCTCTCCATCCTCCTTCTCTTTCCCTATTTGCCTGTTTTTTTGCCCGTTTCTTGTTTGCTTGTGTGTTGGATTGCTTGCCTGTCACGATGGCTCAAGATAATACTAAATTGTGTGACTTTACTAATACCAACAACAATGATTTTATTAGCACTCCGTTTCCTCCTCTTACCGATGCTGAATCTTGTGAAATTAATGTTGCTTTGCTGAATCTTGTCATGAAAGATCCATTTTCCGGCCTTCCTAGTGAAGATGCCGCTACCCATCTAAACAACTTTGTTGATTTGTGTGATATGCAAAAGAAGAAAGATGTGGATAATGATATTGTTAAATTGAAGCTATTCCCGTTTTCTCTTAGATATCGTGCTAAAGCTTGGTTTTCGTCTTTGCCTAAAAATAGTATTGATTCATGGAATAAGTGCAAAGATGCTTTTATCTCTAAGTATTTTCCTCCCGCTAAGATCATCTATCTTAGAAATGATATTATGAATTTTAAGCAACTTGATTATGAACATGTTGCACAAGCTTGGGAGAGGATGAAATTAATGATATGTAATTGCCCTACACATGGTTTGAATTTGTGGATGATTATACAAAAAATTTATGCCGGATTGAATTTTGCTTCTAGAAATCTTTTAGATTCGGCCGCGGGAGGCACTTTTATGGAAATCACTTTAGGAGAAGCTACTAAACTCCTAGATAATATTATGGTTAATTATTGTCAATGGCACACTGAAAGATCTACTAATAAGAAAGTGCATGCGATAGAAGAAATTAATGTTTTGAGTGGAAAGATGGATGAACTTATGAAATTATTTTCTAATAAAAGTGTTTCTTCTGATCCTAATGATATGCCTTTGTCTACTTTGATTGAGAATAATAATTAATCTATGGATGTGAATTTTGTTGGTACGAATAATTTTGGTAACAACGCGTATAGAGGAAACTTTAATCCTAGGTCGTATCCTAGTAATTCCTCTAATAATTATGGTAATTCCTACAACAATTCTTATGGAAATTTTAATAAGATGCCCTCTGAATTTGAGACTAGTTTTAAGGAGTTTATGAATTCAAAAAAGAATTTCAATGCTTTGCTTGAAGAAAAATTGTTAAAGTTGATGAATTGGCTAGGAACATTGATAGAATTTCGCTTGATGTTGATTCTTTGAAACTTAGATCTATTCCACCTAAGCATGATATCAATGAGTCTCTCAAGGCCATGAGAATTTCCATTGATGAGTGCAAAGAAAGAACCGCTAGGATGCATGCTAAGAAAGATTGTTTTGTGAAAGTGTGTTCTTCTAGTTTCGATGAAAATAAAGATGAAGATCTAAAAGTTATTGATGTGTCCCCTATTAAATCTTTGTTTTGCAATATGAATCTTGATAATGATGGTACTGAATATGATCCACCTTTACCTAGAAGGCGTTCCAAAAATTTGGCGTCTTTAGATCTTGATGCTAAAATTGTTAGAAGTGGGATTGAACAGATCAAAACTTTAAATATCAATGAACCCACTATTTTGGATTTCAAGGAATTTAATTATGATAATAGCTCTTTGATAGATTGTATTTCCTTGTTGCAGTCCGTGCTAAATTCTCCACATGCTTATAGTCAAAATAAAGCTTTTACTAAACATATCGTTGATGCTTTAATGCAATCTTATGAAGAAAAACTTGAGTTGGAAGTTTCTATCCCTAGAAAATTTATGATGAGTGGGAACCTACTATTAAAAATAAAATTAAAGATCATGAATGCTATGCTTCATGTGATTTGGGTGCTAGTGTTTCCACGATTCCAAAGACTTTGTGTGATTTGCTAGGTTTCCGTGATTTTGATTATTGCTCTTTAAACTTGCACCTTGCGGATTCCACCATTAAGAAACCTATGGGAAGAATTAATGATGTTATTATTGTTGCAAATAGTAATTATGTGCCCGTAGATTTTATTGTTCTTGATATAGATTGCAATCCTTCATGTCCTATTATTCTTGGTAGACCTTTCCTTAGAACGATTGGTGCAATTATTGATATGAAGGAAGGGAATATTAGATTCCTATTTCCGTTAAGGAAATGCATGGAACACTTCCCTAGAAAGAAAATAAAATTACCTTATGAATCTATTATGAGAGCCACTTATGGATTGCCTACCAAAGATGGCAATACCTAGATCTATCTTCGCTTTTATGCCTAGATAGGGGCGTTAAACGATAGCACTTGTTGGTAGGCAACCCAATTTTATTTTTATTCCTTGATTTTTGCTCCTGTTTAGTAATAAATAATTTATCTAGACTCTGTTTTTGTTGTGTTTTTTGTGTTTGATTAGTGTTTGTGCCAAGTAGAACCGTTGGGAAGACTTGGGGAAAGTCTTTTTGATCTTGCTGTAAAAAACAGAAACTTTAGTGCTCACGAGAATTGCTTCCATTTTTATTTCGAAAGTGATATTTAGTTAATTATTTTTTAATATGATTAATAGATACATTACTCACGTCCAGCAATTTATTTTAGAATTTTTGGGGTTCCAGAACTTGTGTTAGCTACAGATTACTACAGACTGTTCTGTTTTTGACAGATTCTGTTTTTCGTGTGTTGTTTGCTTATTTTGATGAATCTATGGCTAGTAAAATAGTTTATAAACCATAGATAAGTTGGAATACAGTAGGTTTAACACCAATATAAATAAAGAATGAGTTCATTACAGTAACTTGAACTAGTGTTTTGTTTTCTTTCGCTAACGGAGCTCACGAGATTTTCTATTTTGAGTTTCGTGTTGTGAAGTTTTCAAGTTTTGGGTTATGTTTTGATGGATTATGGAACAAGGAGTGGTAAGAGCCTAAGATTGGGGATGCCCATGGCACCCCAAGGTAAAATTCAAGGACACCCAAAAGCCTAAGCTTGGGGAATGCCCCGGAAGGCATCCCCTCTTTCGTCTTCTTCTATCGGTAACTTTACTTGGAGCTATATTTTTATTCACCACATGATATGTGTTTTGCTTGGAGCGTCTTGTATGATTTGAGTCTTTTCTTTTTATTTTACCACAATCATCCTTGCTTTACACACCTTTTGAGAGAGACTCACATGATTTGAAAATTATTAGAATACTCTATGTGCTTCACTTATATCTTTCGAGCTATATAGTTTTTGCTCTAGTGCTTCACTTATATCTTTTAGAGCACGGTGGTGGATTTGTTTTATAGAAACAATTGTTATCTCATGCTTCACTTAGATTATTTTGAGAGTCCTACAAAACAGTGTGGTAATTTGCTTTAATTATGATAGGCATTCAAGATTAGTAAAAAAAATCTTATGAGTGTGTTGAATACTATGAGAAGTTTGATACTTGATAATTGTTTTGAGATATGGAGATGGTGATATTAGATTCATGCTAGTTGAGTAGTTGTGAATTTGAGAAATACTTGTGTTGAAGTTTGTGATTCCCATAGCATGCATGTATGGTGAACCATTATGTGATGAAGTTGGAGCATGATTTATTTATTGATTGTCTTCCTTATGAGTGGCGGTCGGGGACGAGCGATGGTGTTTTCCTACCAATCTATCCCCCTAGGAGCATGCGTGTAATACTTTGCTTTGATAACTAATAGATTTTTGCAATAAGTATATGAGTTCTTTATGACTAATGTTGAGTCCATGGATTATACGGACTTTCTTCCTTCGACCATTGCTAGCCTCTCTAATACCGCGCACTTTTCGCCAGTATCATACACCCACCATATATCTTCCTCAAAACAGCCACCATACCTACCTATCATGGCATTTCCATAGCCATTCCGAGATATATTGCCATGCAACTTTCCACCGTTTCGTTTACCATGACATGCTGCATCATTGTCATATTGCTTTGCATGATCATGTAGTTCACATTGTATTTGTGGCAAATCCACCATTCATGATTCTTTCATACATGTCACTCTTGATTCATTGCATATCCTGGTATACCGCTGGAGGCATTCACATAGAGTCATATTTTGTTCTAAGTATTGAGTTGTAATTGTTGAGTTGTAAGTAAATAAAAGTGTGATGATCATCATTTTTAGAGCATTGTCCCAAGTGAGGAAAGGATGATGGAGACTATGATTCCCCCACAAGTCAGGATGAGACTACGGACTAAATAAAAAAGGCATAAAAAAGAGAAAAGGCCCAAATAAAAAAATGAGAGAAAAAGAGAGAAGGGACAATGCTACTATCCTTTTACCACACTTGTGCTTCAAAGTAGCACCATGATCTTCATGATAGGGAGTCTCCTATGATATCACTTTCATATACTAGTGGGAATTTTTCATTATAGAACTTGGCTTGTATATTCCAATGATGGGCTTCCTCAAAATGCCCTAGGTCTTCATGAGCAAGCAAGTTGGATGCACACTCACTTAGTTCCTTTTGTTGAGCTTTCATACACTTATAGCTCTAGTGCATCCGTTGCATGGCAATCCCTACTCACTCACATTGATATCTATTAATGGGCATCTCCATAGCCCGTTGATACACCTAGTTGATGTGCGACTATCTTCTCCTTTTTTGTATTCTCCACAACCACCATTCTATTCCACTTATCATGCTATGTCCATGGCTCACGCTCATGTATTGCGTGAAGATTGAAAAAGTTGAGAACACTAAAAGTATGAAACAATTTCTTGGCTTGTCGTCGAGGTTGTGCATGATTTAAATACTTTGTGTGGTGAAGATAGAGCATAGCCAGACTATATGATTTTGTAGGGATAACTTTCTTTGGCTATGTTATTTTGAGAAGATATAATTTCTTAGTTAGTATGCTTGAAGTATTATTATTTTTATGTCAATATTAAACTTTTGTCTTGAATCTTTCGGATCTGAATATTCATACCACAATTAAGAGAATTACATTGAAATTATGCCAAGTAGCATTCCACATCAAAAATTCTGTTTTTATCATTTACCTACTCGAGGACGAGCAGGAATTAAGCTTGGGGATGCATGATACGTCTCCAACATATCTATAATTTTTGATTGTTCCATGCTATATTATATTCTGCTTTGGACATTATTGGGCTTTATTATACACTTTTATATTATTTTTGGGACTAACCCGTTAACCGGAGGCCCATCTCAGAATTGCTGGTTTTTGCCTATTTCAGAGTTTTGCAGAAAAAGAATATCAAACGGAGTCCAAACAGAATGAAACCTTCGAGAACGTGATTTTTGGAACGAACGTGATCTAGAGGACTTGGACCCTACGTCAAGAAAGAAGCCAGGAAGACACGAGGTAGGGGGGCGTGCCTCCCCCCCCAGGCGCGCCCTCCACCCTCGTGGGGCCCACATTGCTCCACTGACGTACTTTTTCCTCCTATATATACCTATGTAGCCCCAAACTATCATATACGGAGCCGAAAACATAATTCCACCACCGCAACCTTCTGTACCCGTGAGATCCCATCTTGGGGCCTTTTCCGGAGCTCCGCTGGAGGGGGCATCGATCACGAAGGACTTCTACATCAACACCATAGCCTCTCCGAACTCCGATGATGTGTGATTAGTTTACCTTAGACCTTCGGGTCCATAGTTATTAGCTAGATGGCTTCTTCTCTCTTTTTGGGTCTCAATACAATGTTCTCCCCCTCTCTTGTGGAGATCTATTCGATGTAATCTTGTTTTGCGGTGCGTTTGTTGAGACCGATGAATTGTGGGTTTATGATCAAGTTTATCTATGAACAATATTTGAATCTTCTCTGAATTCTTTTATGTATGATTGGTTATCTTTGCAAGTCTCTTGGAATTATTAGTTCTGTTTGGCCTACTAGATTGATCTTTCTTGCAATGGGAGAAGTGCTTAGCTTTGGGTTCAATCTTGCAGTGTCCTTTCCCAGTGATAGTAGGGGAAGCAAGGAGCGTATTGTATTGTTGCCATCGAGGATAACAAGATGGGGTTTATATCATATTGCATGAGTTTATCCCTCTACATCATGTCACCTTACTTAAAGCGTTACTCTGTTCTTTTGAACTTAATACTCTAGATGCATGCTAGATAGCGGTCGATGTGTGGAGTAATAGTAGTAGATGCAGGCAGGAGTTGGTCTACTTGTCTCGGACGTGATGCCTATATACATGATCATACCTAGATATTCTCATAACTATGCACAATTCTGTCAGTTGCTCAACAGTAATTTGTTTACCCACCGTAATACTTATGCTCTTGAGAGAAGCCACTAGTGAAACCTATGGCCCCCGGGTCTATTTTCCATCATATTAATCTCCCATCAACAAGCTATTTGTTTTGCCATTTTTATTTCGCTTTATTTACTTTGCATCTTTATCATAAAAATACCAAAAATATTATCTTATCATATCTTTCAGATCTCACTTTGATAAGTGACCGTGAAGGGATTGACAAGCCCTTTATTGCGTTGGTTGCGAGGATTTTATTTGTTTGTGTAGGTGCGAGGGACTCGTGCATGGCCTCCTACTGGATTGATACCTTGGTTCTCAAAAATTGAGGGAAATACTTATGCTACTTTGCTGCATCACCCTTTCCTCTTCAAGGGAAAACCAATGGAGTGCTCAAGAGGTAGCACAAGGCACGTATTGTATTGTTGCCATCGAGGATAAAAAGATGGGGTTTTCATCATATTGATTGAGTTAATTCCTCTACATATATCATGTCATCTTACTTAATGTGTTACTCCATTCTTTATGAACTTAATACTCTAGATGCATGTTGGATAGCGGTTGATGTGTGTAGTAATAGTAGCAGATGCAGAATCGTTTCAATCTACTTGACACGGACGTGATGCCTATATTCATCATCATTACCTTAGATATCGTCATAACATTGCACTTTTCTATCAATTGCTCGGCAGTAATTTTTCACCCACCGTATTATTTGCTATCTTGAGAGAAGCCTCTAGTGAAACCTATGGCCCCCGGGTCTATTTTCCATCATATAAGTTTCTATTTTCCACAATATTAGTTTCCGGTCTACTATTTTGTAATCTTTTACTTTCCGATTTATAAACCAAAAACTCAAAAATATTTACTTTTCTATTTATCTATCCCTATCAGATCTCACTTTTGCAAGTAACCGTGCAGGGATTGACAACCCCTTTGTCGTGTTGGGTGCAAGTTGTTTGATTGTTTGTGCAGGCATTAGGTGATGTGTGCGTTGTCTCATACTGGATTGATACCTTTGTTCTCAAACTGAGGGAAATACTTATCTCTACTTTGCTGCATCACCCTTTTCTTTTCAAGGGAAAAACCAACGCAAGATCAAGAAGTAGCACAGGACAAGACCCATGCTACTGCTACTAGTGTTAGGAGTAGCATGGGTAGAACACGTGCTACTACTTGATACGTCTCCGTTGTATCTATAATTTTTGATTGTTCCATGCCAATACTCTACCACTTTTACATACTGTTGGCAACAATTTATATGATTTTCTTGGACTAACATATTGATCCAGTGCCCAGTGCCAGTTCCTGTTTGTTGCATATTTTTTGTTTCGCAGAAAATCCATGCTAAACGAAGTCCAAACACGATAAAAACTTACAGAGATTTTTTTGGAATATAAGTGAATTTTGCAAAGTGGTATCAAATTTTGCAAAGTGGAATCAACGTAAGACTGTGCCCGAGGAGCCCACAAGCCCTAGGGGCGCCCCCTAACCAGGCGCGCCCAGGGGGCTTGTGGCCACCCCGAATTTTCATTTTTTACTGGAACGTCGAATGTTTCTGAATTTCTTACACGGTATTGCTATGAAAATTGTTTATTTTGTCCTAATTTTTCAGAATTTTTGGAGTTACAGAAGTATAGTAGATGTTCATATTGCTTCAGAATGTCCTATTTATGACAGATTCTATTTTTGATGCATTGTTTTGCTACTTTTGATGAAACTATCGATTTCATCGGTGGTATAAGCCATAGAGAAGTTATAATACAATAGCTACAATGCAAAAATAAAATATGAATGGGTTTGCAACAGTACGTGAAGTGGTGATTTGCTTTATTGTACTAACGGATCTCACGAGGGTTTTGTTAAGTTTTGTGTGATTGAAGTTTTCAAGTTTAGGGTGATATCACGATGGATGAAGGAATAAGGAGTAGCAAGAGCCTAAGCTTGGGTGTGCCCAAGGAACCCCAATGTAATATTCTAGGAATCCCAAGAAACTAAGCTTGGGGATGCCTTCCGGGCATTCCCTCTTTCTTCTAACGATCATCGGTAATTTTACTTGGAGCTATATTTTTATTCGTCACATGATATGCGTAAATCTTGGAGCGTCGTGTGCCTTTTATTTTTCTTTTAATAATGCACCATGCTGGTATGAGATAGTGCTTGGTTGATTTATAGAATTCTCTTTGCACTTCACTTATATCTTTTGAGTATGACTTTTTAGAATGCTTCATGTGCTTCACTTATATCATTTGAAGTTTGGATTGCCTGTTTCTCTACACGTAGAAAACCGCCATTTGTAGAATGCTCTTTTGCTTCACTTATATTTGTTAGAGCGCGGTCATATCTTTTGTAGAAATAATTAAACTCTCATGCGTCACTTATATCTATTTAGAGATTTGACAGGAATTGGTCATTCACATGGTTAGTCATAAAATCCTACATGAAAACTTGTAGATCACTGAATATGATATGTTTGATTCATTGCAATAGTTTTTCGATATAAAGATGGTGATATTAGAGTCATTCTAGTGAGTAATTGTGGATTGGTAGAAATACTTGTGTTAAGGTTTGTGATTCCCGAAGCATGCACGTATGGTGAACCGTTATGTGATGAAGTCGGAGCATGATTTATTTTTTATTGTCTTCCTTATGAGTGGCGGACGGGGATGAGCAATGGTCTTTTCCTACCAATCTGTCCCGCAAGGAGCATGTGTATTAGTACTTTGTTTTGATGGCTAATAAACTTTTGCAATAAGTATGTGAGTTCTTTATGACTAATGTGAGTCCATGGATTATACGCACTCTCACCTTTCTGCAATTTTCTAACCACTTCGGTACCGTGCATTGCCCTTTCTCACCTCGAGAGTCAGTGCAAACTTCGACGGTGCATCCAAACCTTGTGATACGATACACTCTATTACACATATGCCTCCTTATATATTGCCATGAAACTTTCACCGTTTCGTTTATTATGACATGCATCATCATTGTCATATTGCTTTGCATGATCGTAAGATAGCTAGCATGGTGTTTTCATCGCTTGTCTGTATTTTGATGTAATTGCTACGCTAGATCATTGGACATCCTGGTACACCGCTGGAGGCATTTATATAGAGTCATATCTCTGTTCTAGTATCGAGTTGTAATTCGTGAGTTGCAAGTAAATAAAAGTGTGATGATCATTAGTGTTAGAGCATTGTCCCATGTGAGGAAAGGATGATGGAAGCTATGATTCCCTCACAAGTTGGGATGAGTCTTTGGACTTTAAAAAAAATAAAAGAGGCCAAAGAAGCCCAAATAAAAAAGAGGCCAAAGAGCCCAAAACAAAAAATGAGAAAATAAAAAATGAGAGAGAAAAAGAGAAGGGGCAATGCTACTATCCTTTACCACACTTGTGCTTCAGAGTAGCACCATGTTTTTCATATAGAGAGTCTCCTATGTTGTCACTTTCATATACTAGTGGGAATTTTTCATTATAGAACTCGCCATGTATATTCCGATGATGGGCTTCCTCAAATGCCTGAGGTCTTCATGAGCAAACAAGTTGGATGCACACCCACTTCGTGTGATGAAGCTGGAGCATGACCAGACTATATGATTTTGTAGGGATAACTTTCTTTGGCCATGTTATTTTGAGAAGACATGATTGCTTTATTAGTATGCTTAAAGTATTATTAGTATGTTTTTTTGGAATATATGTGAATTTTGGGAAGTGAAATCAACACAAGGCGGTGCCCGAGGGGGCCACAAGACCTAGGGACGCGCCCCCCTACTCATGGCACGTCCAGGGGGCTTGTGGCCACCCCGAAGGTCAGTTGTAGGTGTGCTTCGGACGCAAGGAACATAATATCCAGATAAAATCATGTTAAAATTTCATCCCAATCGGAGTTACGGATCTCCGAGAATTTATGAAACGATGAAAGGCCAAAATCTGGGAGCGCGGAAACAGAAGGAAAAAGAGAGAGATCGCCATGGAGGCCAAGGACTAGAGGGGAAACCCTCCTCCCACCAAGGGGGGTCAAGGAAGAAAAAGAAGGAGGGGGCTCTCTCCCCTCTCTCCGGGTGGTGCCAGAACGTCGTCGGGACCATCATCGTGACGGTGATCTACACCAACAACTTCGCTGTCGTCATCACCAACTCTCTCACCTTCCATGCAGCGGTGTAACACCTCTTCTCCCCGTTGTAATCTCTACTTAAACATGGTTCTCAATGCTATATATTATTTCCAAATGATGTATGGCTATCCTATGATGTTTGAGTGGATCCGTTTTGTCCTATGGGTTGATTGATGATCGTGATTGGTTTGAGTTGCATGTTTTATTATTGGTGCTGCCCTATGGTGCTCTCCGTGTCGTGCAAGCGTGAGGGGTCCCTTCTATAGGGTTTGCAATATTTTCATGATTCGCTTATGGTGGGTGGCGTGAGTGAAAGAAGCACAGACCCGAGTAAGTAGGTTATTTGCGTATGGGAGTAAAGAGGACTTGATACCTCATATTGCTATGGTTGGGTTTTACCTTAATGATCTTTAGTAGTTACGGATGTTTACTAGAGTTCCAATCATAAGTGCATATGATCCAAGTAGATAAATTATGTTAGCTTATGCCTCTCCCTCATATAAAATTGCAATAATGATTACCCGTCTAGTTACCGATTGCCTAGGGACAAATAACTTTCTTGTGACAAAACGCTCTCTACTAAAACTAACTTAGTTGATTCCTTATCTAAACAGCCCCTAGATTTTATTTACGTGCTCTTCATTGTCTTGCAAACCTATCCTACAACACCTACAAAGTACTTCTAGTTTCATACTTGTTCTAGGTAAAGCGAAAGTTAAGCGTGCGTAGAGTTGTATCGGCGGTCGATAGAACTTGAGGGAATATTTGTTCTACCTTTAGCTTCTCGTTTGGTTTGACACTCTTACTTACCGATAAATCCTACAATTGATCCAATATACTTGTGGGTTATCAAGACCTTTTTCTAGCGCCGTTGCCGGGGAGCAATAGCGTGGGGTGAATATTCTTGTGTGTGCTTGTTTGCTTTATCACTAAGTAGATTTTATTTGCTGTTTTATGTTGTTCTCTACATTTAGTTATGGATATGGAACACGAAATACCAAAAAAATAAGTGTACTTTGATAACCCACAAGTATAGGGGATCACAACAGTTTTCGAGGGTAGAGTATTCAACCCAAATTTATAGATTCGACACAAGGGGAGCCAAAGAATATTTGAAGGTATTAGCAGCTGAGTTGTCAATTCAACCACACCTGGAGATTAATTATCTGCAGCAAAGTGATCAGTAGCAAAGTAGTTTGATAGTTTTGATAGTAGTGACAGCAGCAACAGTAACAGTAACAGTGATAGCAATAGTTTGTAGCAAGTGTAATAGTGATGACAGCAATAGTAATGCAGCAAGATCAATAAGGATAAATTCATAGGCATTGGATCGGTGACTTGTTGGATGATATTCATCATGAGATAGTTATAACCTAGGGCGATACGGCACTAGCTCCGGTTCATCGATATAATGTAGGCATGTATTCCGTAAATAGTCATACGTGCTTTATAAAAAGAACTTGCATGACATCTTTTGTCCTACCCTCCTATGGCAGCGGGGTCCATATTGGAAACTAAGGGATATTAAGGCCTCCTTTTAATAGAGAACAGCAACAAAGCATTAGCACATAGTGAATACATGAACTCCTCAAACTACGGTCATCACCGGGAGTGGGCCCGGTTGTTGTCACTCTGGGGTTGTCGGATCATAACACGTAGTAGGTGACTATAACTTGCAAGATCGGATCTAGAACATGGATATAATGATGAATTCATAAATGGTTCAGATCTGAAATCATGGCACCCAGGCCCAAAGTGACAAGCATTAAGCATGGCAAAGTCATAGCAACATCCATCTAAGAACATAGTGGCTAGTAGGGATTAGGTGTGACGCCCTCGATTTGACCGTACACTAATCATACACGCAAACGTGTACAATCAAGATCAAGGACCCACGGGAAGATATCACAACACAACTCTACAAATAAAAATAAGTCATACAAGCATCATATTACAAGCCAGGGGCCTCGAGGGCTCGAATACAAGAGCTCGATCATAGACGAGTCAGCGGAAGCAACAATATCTGAGTACAGACATAAGTTAAACAAGGTTGCCTTAAGAAGGCTAGCACAAATTGAGATACAGATCGAAAGAGGCGCAGGCCTCCTGCCTGGGATCCTCCTAACTACTCCTGGTCGTCGTCAGCGGGCAGCACGTAGTAGTAGGCACCTCCGGTGTAGTAGGAGTCGTCGTCGATGGTGGCGGCTGGGTCCTGGACTCCATCATCTGGTTGCGACAACCAGGTAGAAGGGATAGGGGGAAAAGAGGGAGAAGGCAACCATGAGTACTCATCCAAAGTACTCGCAAGCAAGGAGCTACCCTACATATGTATGTATTGGTATCAATTGGAATAAGGCTATCATATGTGGACTGAACTGCAGAATGCCGGAATAAGAGGGGGATAGCTAGTCCTTTCGAAGACTACGCTTCTGGCAGCCTCCGTCTTGCAGCATGTAGAAGAGAGTAGACTGAAGTCCTCCAAGTAGCATCGCATAGCATAATCCTAACCGATGATCCTCCCCTCGTCGCCCTGTGAGAGAGCGATCACCGGTTGTATCTGGCACTTGGAAGGGTGTGTTTTATTAAGTATCCGGTTCTAGTTGTCATAAGGTCAAGGTACAACTCCAAGTCGTCCTGTTACTGAAGATCACGGCTATTCGAATAGATTAACTTCCCTGCAGGGGTGCACCACATAACCCAACACGCTCGATCCCATTTGGCCGGACACACTTTCCTGGGTCATGCCCGGCCTCGGAAGATCAACACGTCGCAGCCCTACCTAGGCACAACAGAGAGGTCAGCACGCCGGTCTAAATCCTATGGCGCAGGGGTCTGGGCCCATCGCCCTTTGCACACCTGCACGTTGCGAACGCGGCCGGAAGCAGAACTAGCCCCCTTAATACAAGAGCAGGCTTACGGTCCAATCCGGCGCGTGCCACTCAGTCGCTGACGTCACGAAGGCTTCGGCTGATACCACGACATCGAGTGCCCATAACTGTCCCCACGTAGATGGTTAGTGCGTATAGGCCAGTAGCCAGACTCAGATCAAATACCAAGATCTCGTTAAACGTGTTAAGTATCTGCGAACGCCGACCAGGGCCAGGCCCACCTCTCTCCTAGGTGGTCTCAACCTGCCCTGTCGCTCCGCCTCAAAGTAACAGTCGGGGGCCGTCGGGAACCCAGGCCCACCACTACCTGGATGGAGCCACCTGCCCCTTCAGCCCCCATCTCCGAACAGTATCACAGGTAAGGTAACTGTGTAAAGTATATTGTATATGCCCGTGATCACCTCCCGAAGTGATCATGCCCAGTAGTATAGCATGGCAGACGGACAAGAGTGTAGGGCCACTGATGGAACACTAGCATCCTATACTAAGCAGTAGGATAGCAGGTAATGGTAACAACAGTAGTAGCAAGGACAGGCTATGCATCAGGATAGGAATAATGGAAAGCAGTAACATGCTACACTACTCTAATGCAAGCAGTATAGAGGAGAGTAGGCGATATCTGGTGATCAAGGGGGGGGGGCTTGCCTGGTTGCTCTGGCAAGAGAGAAGGGTCGTCAACTCCGTAGTCGTACTGGGTAGCAGCGGCGTCGGTCTCGATGTCTAGCGAGAGAAGAGGGGGAAGAAACAATAAATATAATGCAAACAAATGCATGACTATGCATGACATGACAAAGCGTGATGCTAGGTGTGCCCTAACGCGTTACGAGGTGGTACCGGTGAAGGGGAGGAACATTCGGGAAATTATCCCCGGTGTTTCGCGTTATTTTGATAGACAGGCCAGAGGGGAAAAGTTGCAGGTTTGATATGCTAGGGACGTGTGGCTGACAAACGGGCTACGAATCCGGATTCGTCTCGTCGTTCTGAGCAACTTTCATGTAGAAAGTATTTTAATCCGAGTTACGGATTAAAAGATATGATTTTCTGAAGATTTTATTAATTTATGGTATTTAATTAATTATTTAAATTAATTCAAAAATGAATTAATGACATCAGCATGATCTCATGCTGACGTCAGCAGTCAACAGAGTTGACTGGGTCAAACTGACATGTGGGTCCAGTGGGACCCACCTGTCATACCCTGTTTAGGTTAAGTAGGTCTTAGTTAAACTAAGTACTATTTAATTAAACTAACTAGTTAATTAGCTTAATTAAACATGATTAATTAAATTAATTAATTAACTTATTGATTAATTAATTAATGCAATTATTATTTATTTATTTATTTTTAATTCTTTTTTTAATAAAGTTCTGGGGCGTGGGCCCCACATGTCTGTGGCCCTAAGGGCCTAGCGGGCACAGGGCGGTGCGAGCGCGGGCACCGCCCGAACGGGCATGGGCGCTGGGTGCCCGAGACGGTCCAGGCGCGGCCCGCCGCGTTGTGGGAGTGGTAGCGCGCCGGTGAGGTTTGGCCGGGGCGCCACCGGCCGGAGCAGTGCGGGCGGGGGCATTGGTCAAAGGTGGCGGCGGCGGTGAGCGCAGCAGCGCGCGGGAGGCCGCGCGGGGCAGTGGGCGAGGCCGACGCGAGATGCGGGCACAGGGGAGCAGGGCGCGGGGGCCGGGGTGCCGGAGTTGGCCGCGGGTGTAGCGGCGTCGCCGGCGCAGGGGGGATTCGCTGGCCGCATCGGAGGCGGCAGGGGGGCTGGGGGCCACGGCAGGTGCGGTGCGCGGGCACGGCGCGGTGAGCGCGCATCGGACGCGGCCGGAGCACGTCAATCGGGGGCGAGATCGGCGGGGACCGCGGCGACGAGTGCGAGCGCGCGAGGGAGAGGGAGGGAGCAAGGCGGGGCTCACATCGGGCATGTAGGGAACGGGGCAGTGGGGCTTGGGGAGGACGACGGCGATGACGTGCGTAGGAGGGAGGCAGACCGGTGAGGTGGAGGAGGCAGTCCGGCGAGGGAGCTCCGGCGTCGGGCACGACGGGCGCAGCGCCTCGATCCAGCGAGGGAGGGGATGAGGACGAGCGACAATGGTGTAGGCGAGTGGCTTGAGGAGAGGAGGAGGCCTCGGCGAGGTTTTCGGGCGGCGGTGGTGCGATGCACAGCGACGAGGCGATGGGGACGGCGTCGAGGGGGTTTCGTCCCCGATCCAGATTTGGATCGGGAGACGGGGAACGTGGGAGCGAGTGGGGGGGGGGATGGTGCGTTGGGGGTTAGGGTTTGGTCGCCCAGGGGTTATGGGGGAGTGGGGGGGCGGCCTGGGCCTGTGGCCGAATGGGCCGGCCTGCTGGGCCGAAGCCCAGTGGGGGCCTTTCTCTCTTTCCTTTTTTTGTTTGTTTCTGTTTTTTGTAGTTTCTTTTGTTTTATTTATTTTTAGTTTTATAAAATATACCACTAGCCCCTAAATTAGTATTTATAAATACTCTATTGCCACATTAATTTCTCATATCTAATAAAATAGTTTAATGTTTTAATATTTATAAAATGCATCTAATTATTTGTATAAGCCACTGTTTTATTTAGTTTAGTGCTTTTAATTATTTTATAAAAATGTGATCCTCCACCATAATTACCTAAGCATTATTTGCCACCTCTAGAACATTTTAATTTTAATGTTTGAAAACTTTACCGTTTGACTTGATTTTGAATTTTTGAATTCGAACGGGATTGAACCATCGTGAGATTTACAACAGTAAGAGTGGTGACGTGGCATCATTAGCAGAGGTTACTGTAGCTTGATTATCTGGGCGTCACAATTCTCCTCCACTACAAGAAATCTCGTCCCGAGATTTAAGAGGGGAGTAGGGGGATGTTCTGGTTACGAAATTCTAACGTGTCTTCTCGGTCTTGGTTGCCCTTCTTGAAGAGGTTGATCCATAGCGTTGATGTCTTCATTTCTCTACATCCATGCATCATGAGGAAGCTTTCGTCCTTCCTTTGGGAACTCCATCGTACTTACAGAGGAGTAAAGGATGGGTATACCGGAAGAATGGAATTCTGCATGGTTGCTTATCCGGTAGATAATCATTAGGGAACGTGGCGAAAAGTAACTCTCGAATTGAAATTTACGAAAATATCGAGAGCAAGGTAAGGAGGTAACATGGGAAGTTTCGAGCGGGCATGCAATCGCTTGATGCCTGAAACAGGGCGTGAAATGGGGTTCAAAGCAATGGGAATAAGTATTGTGTCCGATACCAGAATAGATCACTAGGATGGTGGTCCGTGAATTACATACAAGGCCATGCACGAGGAATAACTTTAGGAACAGGGGGTGTACAGGAGAGTCAGGTTTCGATCTTGTGGAACTGTGGGTTATGGGCCCACCATGTGGGTTAATGTAGGAAGGGCAGTGACGTCTTGCAAGATCATGTAAGCAAGGCATGTCAGAGGATAGCCTGTCAGCTATGTCGGCAACAACATCGATACCAAGGGCGAGGGACGAAGAGAGCCATTTTCCTGCTCGTTGAACGAGGCAGACCAGTAGGCAAAGTTCTCGTCCATCGGTGGTTACCGGAATGTCATCAACAAAAGCAACAGGGTCTTTCTGACAGAATTGTGCACCGAGTTGGTTACATAAGCAGGGAATTGTTACTGCTTAGATCATATTGATCACAAGAAAGGTTAAAGAAAACAATGGAAAGGAAAATGTGTTTAAACATATATTTCAGGGGTATATCCCTTCCAAGGATAAGCAGAGCATGATATCCATGACAGGATAGTAAGTAGAAAACCATTTAGGTAAGGGGAGAGGATTTCATGACATAGCCCAAACAACGGTATTTGGATAATGGACAGAGAAAATTTAGCATTGTTCTTCAAATGCTCTTATTGAAAATCGGAGTACCACAGACATGCTTCGAGGTAGCATTGCCATGGTCTTCAAGCAAAGGTCAGACTCTGGATACACGAAGGGATTCATCATTAAGCCAAGGAGAGGATGAGGAGGTGGCTGATGGACTTAGCGGTAATTCAACGGGGTATCCAAAAAGATGGATTTCCACAGTTATGTGAACAAGGGGATAACATTTGTCGGATCAAATGATATAATGATGTATGCTCAAGGAAAACATACAAAATTAATCATTGGTTGAAAGGTGTACCCAAAATATGGGCTGGGTTGCACAACCAACATCGGAATGGCGATTGAGCAACCAACACACTAAATTGGAATTATTGTCCATTAACTCTGAAGCAATAGGGTAGCTAGAGATAATAAATTCGCACAACAGAGTTCACTCAACACGGGGACTAAGAAAAGAATGGTGATGGCGAGATGCATCACTGTACCAAGAATTTTTAAGAGGTGGTGAAATTCTCACCACATTCTTGACAAAAAGAGATGGTAATACTCCAAGGTAAAACAGATCATGAGATAGATAGCGAGGAGCTTAAGGTACAACACAAAACAATAAACAAGTTTGTGTTGGGGGAAGGCAAGAATGTTGCCGATGATAACACAAAGCATTGAGGGGCAAGGATGGTATTTCCCATCATGAATTCAATTGATAACCTGAAAGAGCTCAGAATGCGGATGATGATCATGACACATTTGTCGAGAGATTCCATGAAGATGTAATCGAGCAGCGTTGACATCAAGTCAAAGGTATGATGAAGCGAAAGGTTATTGGAACCATGGGTACGACACAAACTTGAAATCAAGTTTGCTGTTCGAGGAGAATTGATATGACGAGGAAGATCGACGCATGATTTGCTCATCATCGAAAATTGTGCTCCGGGAAAAGAACCAGGTAGCACAATTAAAATTTAGCACGATAAGGATATAGCCGATCCGGCTAGGAATAACATGATCGAGTACAAACTCGTAAGTAAAGAAGATTACTAAGAGTTGTCTATCGCGATGTAGAATCAATTTAGTTATCGGTGTACTCGAGTGATTAACCACTCAGAACCCAGGAAAAATTGAAATTGGTGAGAATGTAGTACTTGATGAAGAACTCATAAGAAGATATGATGTTCTGTGATAACCTCGAGATACCAGGGGGTAATACTCGACGATAGATCAAAGTAGAGGTGGGACTGGGGTATTGCTCTATAGAAGACAAGTGCTTACACTTGCACAAGAAATGGTATTTAAAGAAGAACATGGTCGGAACCACGATTGCAAAAGGCCAGATCCCAGATATAAGATGAACTTATACCAAGGGAATAATTAATTTAAGAGAAGCTTTAATGATAAGATCTACATCGTGTCCATGGGCATGAACACAAAGTTCAAGGTCGACTCCCACTTCTTCAATGCATAACCTTTCATTCACTGCTCTAGATAAACATGATCTCAGTGTCAAAACCTACCTGGTGAATTACCAGAGGAGTATGACCTGTGAAAACTTTTGGGTTCACACATATTAAGGAAGGCATAGGTTCAACCCGTCAGGGTATCGTGGAAACATATACCACAAGCTTCAATAGTAAATATCACCAGCTCGAAAGTAGAGCATGGTTGGCCAAATCAGAGAACGGGATTTACCAATGGTATTATGTATCTCGAAAAGAACTTATCGAGGTTTTTGTATACGAAGGACACTGTCAGATGATACTTCAACAAAGGACTTGATGGTTCATAACGAGCTGATGTGAGCATCGGCACACAACCAGAGGAAGAATCAAGGCAAGGGCCTTAGATTATAGAAACAACTGACTAATTCCAAGCTCAAATGCAAAGGAAATATGATTTCCAAATCAAAGGATCAGAAGCAAACTCTCTGATCAAGGATGGATAAATTCAATAGACCTAAGGGTAAAATTGACGGCAAATAGATTGGTCGAGAACAAGCTCATGTTCAAAATGACGCCTGAGCCGGAAGGATAATTTAAAAGGATCAACTGACGATTGCGTGCATTCGCACTCATGTTGAATCAATAGGATCAAAATGACGGGGTCTAAGGATACTAACGAGTATTGCCAGACATATGGAAAGCATCCATAATGCAAGCAGACAAGTATTGCAGAGCAATAAGCTACTGAGGAATTTTGAAGGATCGAATAGTATTTCGAAGACAATTGTGAAACACATGAACAACTGGGGATGAGCGGATACTCGATAAGGGCGAGAAATTATCCGTAGGGGTATTCAGGTGGCAAGGAACTGCAAGGCAGTGAGCTCAAAGGATTCTCAGGACAACAAAGAGTATTTCGGGACATCTTGTAATAACAAGATCAACGGGGAATGATTGTATGAATGGAAAGTGTATGCAGTTTTCATAGGGATTGACGGTGGAAGGAAATCGCAAATGCGATGGTACAAAGACTCGAGAGAACATCGTAGAGTAACTTCGGAATCTTCTAGTGCAGCAGGCAATTATTTGAAGTGAGGGGCTCTCCGGGAGAAAGTACTTGCGAGAACCTAAAGTTAGTTTTGTTTTTAGCAAAATCATTTAACCCGAATAGAAGAGAGCTCAGAGTCCCAGAGTAAAGATCAAGGAGTAAAAGATCCTAATACCACCCAATGGCGACGTGGGCTCATAAGCCACACAGTCATGTTAGTAAAAGTTTTGCAATCATTAGACTCGACTTCGGCCAAGGAGTGTGGAAGGGGGATTCCTATAGGCAGTCGGCTCTGATACCAACTTGTGACGCCCCCGATTTGACCGTACACTAATCATAAACGCAAACGTGTACAATCAAGATCAGGGACCCACGGGAAGATATCACAACACAACTCTACAAATAAAAATAAGTCATACAAGCATCATATTACAAGCCAGGGGCCTCGAGGGCTCGAATACAAGAGCTCGATCATAGACGAGTCAGCGGAAGCAACAATATCTGAGTACAGACATAAGTTAAACAAGGTTGCCTTAAGAAGGCTAGCACAAACTGAGATACAGATCGAAAGAGGCGCAGGCCTCCTGCCTGGGATCCTCCTAACTACTCCTGGTCGTCGTCAGCGGGCAGCACGTAGTAGTAGGCACCTCCGGTGTAGTAGGAGTCGTCGTCGACGGTGGCGGCTGGGTCCTGGACTCCATCATCTGGTTGCGGCAACCAGGTAGAAGGGATAGGGGGAAAAGAGGGAGAAGGCAACCGTGAGTACTCATCCAAAGTACTCGCAAGCAAGGAGCTACCCTACATATGTATGTATTGGTATCAATTGGAATAAGGCTATCAAATGTGGACTGAACTGCAGAATGCCGGAATAAGAGGGGGATAGCTAGTCCTTTCGAAGACTACGCTTCTGGCAGCCTCCGTCTTGCAGCATGTAGAAGAGAGTAGAGTGAAGTCCTCCAAGTAGCATCGCATAGCATAATCCTAACCGATGATCCTCCCCTCGTCGCCCGGTGAGAGAGCGATCACCGGTTGTATCTGGCACTTGGAAGGGTGTGTTTTATTAAGTATCCGGTTCTAGTTGTCATAAGGTCAAGGTACAACTCCAAGTCGTCCTGTTACCGAAGATCACGGCTATTCGAATAGATTAACTTCCCTGCAGGGGTGCACCACATAACCCAACACGCCCGATCCCATTTGGCCGGACACACTTTCCTGGGTCATGCCCGGCCTCGGAAGATCAACACGTCGCAGCCCTACCTAGGCACAATAGAGAGGTCAGCACGCCGGCCTAAATCCTATGGCGCAGGGGTCTGGGCCCATCGTCCTTTGCACACCTGCACGTTGCGAACGCGGCCGGAAGCAAAACTAGCCCCCTTAATACAAGAGCAGGCTTACGGTCCAATCTGGCGCGCGCCACTTAGTCGCTGACGTCACGAAGGCTTCGGCTGATACCACGACGTCGAGTGCCCATAACTGTCCCCGCGTAGATGGTTAGTGCGTATAGGCCAGTAGCCAGACTCAGATCAAATACCAAGATCTCGTTAAACGTGTTAAGTATCTGCGAACGCCGACCAGGGCCAGGCCCACCTCTCTCCTAGGTGGTCTCAACCTGCCCTGTCGCTCCGCCTCAAAGTAACAGTCGGGGGCCGTCGGGAACCCAGGCCCACCACTACCTGGATGGAGCCACCTGCCCCTTCAGCCCCCATCTCTGAACAGTATCACAGGTAAGGTAACTGTGTAAAGTATATTTTATATGCCCGTGATCACCTCCTGAAGTGATCATGGCCCAGTAGTATAGCATGGCAGACGGACAAGAGTGTAGGGCCACTGATGGAACACTAGCATCCTATACTAAGTAGTAGGATAGCAGGTAATGGTAACAACAGTAGTAGCAAGGACAGGCTATGCATCAGGATAGGAATAACGGAAAGCAGTAACATGCTACACTACTCTAATGCAAGCAGTATAGAGGAGAGTAGGCGATATCTGGTGATCAAGGGGGGGCTTGCCTGGTTGCTCTGGCAAGAGAGAAGGGTCGTCAACTCCGTAGTCGTACTGGGTAGCGGCGGCGTCGGTCTCGATGTCTAGCGAGAGAAGAGGGGGAAGAAACAATAAATATATGGCAAACAAATGCATGACGATGCATGACATGACAAAGCGTGATGCTAGGTGTGCCCTAACGCGTTACGAGGTGGTACCGGTGAAGGGGAGGAACATCCGGGAAATTATCCCCGGTATTTCATGTTATTTTGATAGATAGGCCGGAGGGGAAAAGTTGCAGGTTTGATATGCTAGGGAAGTGTGGCTGACAAACGGGCTACGAATCCGGATTCGTCTCGTCGTTCTGAGCAACTTTCATGTAGAAAGTATTTTAATCCGAGTTACGGATTAAAAGATATGATTTTCTGAAGATTTTATTAATTTCTGGTATTTAATTAATTATTTAAATTAATTCGAAAATGAATTAATGACATCAGCATGATGTCATGCTGACGTCAGCAGTCAACAGAGTTGACTGGGTCAAACTGACATGTGGGTCCAGTGGGACCCACCTGTCATACCCTGTTTAGGTTAAGTAGGTCTTAGTTAAACTAAGTACTATTTAATTAAACTAACTAGTTAATTAGCTTAATGGAACATGATTAATTAAATTAATTAATTAACTTATTGATTAATTAATTAATGCAATTATTATTTATTTATTTATTTTTAATTCTTTTTTTTAATAAAGTTCTGGGGCGTGGGCCCCACATGTCTGTGGCCCTAAGGGCGTAGCGGGCACAGGGCGGTGCGAGCGCGGGCACCGCCCGAACGGGCGTGGGCGCTGGGTGCCCGAGATGGTCCAGGCATGGCCCGCCGCACGATGGGAGTGGTAGCGCGCCGGTGAGGTTTGGCCGGGGCGCCACCGGCCGGAGCAGTGCGGGCGGGGGCATTGGTCAAAGGTGGCGGCGGCGGTGAGCGCAGCAGCGCGCGGGAGGCCGCGCGGGGCAGTGGGCTAGGCCGACGCGAGATGCGGGCGCAGGGGAGCAGGGCGCGGGGGCCGGGGTGCCGGAGTTGGCCGCGGGTGTAGCGGCGTCGCCGGCGCAGGGGGGATTCGGTGGCCGCATCGGAGGCGGCAGGGGGGCTGGGGGCCACGGCAGGTGCGGTGCGCGGGCACGGCGCGGTGAGCGCGCATCGGACACGGCCGGAGCGCGTCAACCGGGGGAGAGGTCAGCGGGGACCGCGGCGACGAGCGCGAGCGCGCGAGGGAGAGGGAGGGAGCAAGGCGGGGCTCACATCGGGCATGTAGGGAACGGGGCAGTGGGGCTTGGGGAGGACGACGGCGATGACGTGCGTAGGAGGGAGGCAGACCGGTGAGGTGGAGGAGGCAGTCCGGCGAGGGAGCTCCGGCGTCGGGCACGACGGGCGCAGCGCCTCGATCCAGCGAGGGAGGGGATGAGGACGAGCGACGATGGTGTAGGCGAGTCGCTTGAGGAGAGGAGGAGGCCTCGGCGAGGTTTTCGGGCGGCGGTGGTGCGATGCGCAGCGACGAGGCGATGGGGACGGCGTCGAGGGGGTTTCGTCCCCGATCCAGATTTGGATCGGGAGACGGGGAACGTGGGAGCGAGTGGGGGGGGGGGGATGGTGCGTTGGGGGTTAGGGTTTGGTCGCCCAGGGGTTATGGGGGAGTGGGGGGGGGCGGCCTGGGCCTGTGGCCGAATGGGCCGGCCTGCTGGGCCGAAGCCTAGTGGGGGCCTTTCTCTCTTTTCTTTTTTTTGTTTGTTTCTGTTTTTTGTAGTTTCTTTTGTTTTATTTATTTTTAGTTTTATAAAATATACCACTGGCCCCTAAATTAGTATTTATAAATACTCTATTGCCACATTAATTTCTCATACCTAATAAAATAGTTTAATGTTTTAATATTCATAAAATGCATCTAATTATTTGTATAAGCCACTGTTTTATTTAGTTTATTGCTTTTAATTATTTTATAAAAATGTGATCCTCCACCATAATTACCTAAGCATTATTTGCCACCTCTAGAACATTTTAATTTTAATGTTTGAAAACTTTACCGTTTGACTTGATTTTGAATTTTTGAATTCGAATGGGATTGAACCATCATGAGATTTACAACAGTAAGAGTGGTGACGTGGCATCATTAGCAGAGGTTACTGTAGCTTGATTATCCGGGCGTCACATCAGGCCCTAACAAAACTAACTGATTACATGATGAATCTCATCTAACTCCTCACCGACCAGCGAGCATACGAAGGAATTACTCACTCCCGATGGGGAGCATTATGGAATTGGCGATGGAGAAGGGTTGGTGATGACGAAGAACGAAGATCCCCCTCTCCGGAGCCCCAAACGGACTCCAGATCTGCCCTCCTGAGGAAGAACAGGGAATGGCGGCGGCTCCATCTCGTGGATCGTGATAGTTCTTTCGCCCTTATTTTTTGGAATAATGTGAATTTATAGTATCAATGGGTCGTCGGCAGGGCCGCCAGGTGGGTACAACCCACCTGGGCAAGCCAAGAGAGGGGGGCACGCCCTAGTGGGTTGTGCCCACCCACGGGCCCCTCTCTGGTGGGTCTTGACTCCGGTAATTCTTATTATTGATATAAAAAATCCTCAAAAAGTTTCGTTCCATTCCGAGAACTTTTATTTATGCACAAAAACAACACTATGGTAGTTCTGCTAAAAACAGCTTATGTCCGGGGTTAGTTTCATTCAAATCATGCAAACTAGAGTCCAAAACAAGAGGAAAAGCGTGAGAAAAAGTAGATACGTTGGAGATGTATCAACTCCCCCAAGCTTAAACCTTTGCTTGTCCTCAAGCAATTCAGTTGATAAACTGAAAGTGAGAAAGAAAAACTTTTACGAACTCTTTTGCTCTTGTTTGCATAAATAAGCTTAAATAACACCCAGGTTTTCAGCCAGCATTATAACTAACCATGTCGACAATAACTCTTAAAGACTATATTAATTCATATCAATGACATAATTAGCTAGCAAGCAATAATAAGATATCTCAAATGGCAACACGTTGTCAAAACAACCATGATATAATATGACAATAATGGTATCTCGCCAGCCCTTTCTGAGACCGCAAAACATAAATGCAGAGCACCTCCAAAGTGCAAGCAGCGACTAAACATTGTAATTCATGATAGAAAAGATCCAGTCATGATGCACCCAACATTAGCTACACACAATGCATAAATCATGACAGATGTGCTCTACTTAGTTTCTGGCGCTTGTTTTTAGAAGGTGGTGACACAACATAAAAGTAACTAGAAAGTCCCTTCGCGAAGGGAAGCAGTGATTTGCAGAGGTGCCAGAGCTCAGTTTTTAAAACAGAGATAAATCATATTTTGAGACACGCACCCTTCTTATTCACTTCATGACCATTAATTATCAACATCTTCCATGCTAAGCACGCTAGTGGCCGTTCCCAAGCGGTAAAAGTAAAGGTTTTGACTCCATTGGGAGTTTTTGTTTGATCATTTAAGAGTTGAACTCTTTTTGTATTTTGCAGTTTGGGACTGGGCATCCCTATTACCGCCCATTTTCTCGTGCGATGGTGAGTGAATAAACACTCGACCTGAGAATAACCTGCTTAGCACGGAAGATATCGACCACCTCCTGTCGTTCCATGAACGATCCAGGCACACAAAACAGATAATTTTTTAGAAGTTTTTTAGAGGTGGCACATGCAAATTTACTTAGGACGGCAGGGTAATACAGTATATAGGTAGGTATGGTGGACTCATCTGGAATAACTTTGGGTTAAATGTTTATGATGTACAAGTAGAATCCCCACTTAGTACAGGCGAAGGCTAGCAACTTAGATTGAGAAGCGGCCAGCTAGAGAGCAACAACAATCATAACCATGCATTATTCATAAGTAACATTGGACACTAGCATTAGTAGGATATGAACACCATGAACATAAACATTATAGAGGCTATGTTGGTTTTGATTCAACTACATGCATGAAAATGTACCAAGTCAAGCAACTTGAACATTCAGAGGAGGATACCATATCATCATACTACATCACAGTCATCTTAACGCTATGTTGATATCCAAGATAAATCATTATTAACTCCTAGCTACTTATGCATGGCATGATAAACTATAATCTCTAATTGTCGGTGTACTAGAGTAGGGGTACCCTAGTATCCCGAACTTGTGCACGGGCAGTCGCAGCATCCCGCGACAAGGCTTGCCGAGTGACCGCCAAGACCCTCCGCGGCTACTTTGAAGACCATTCAAGAACAAAGTACTCAAACCAAGGCCCCGGCAAGAGGAGCTGGCCGGGAAGGAAACAAGGCCCCGGCAAGAGGAGCTTGCCGGGAAGGCCAACCAAGGCATACCTAGAAAACTTGCCGCGACGCGCCGCGCGTCTCGGCAAGGCCCGGTGAGCGACAAGCTCCCGAACACGACAAGACGACGACCGCGGCAAGGAGCTTGCTGCGGGAAAACCCCACTTCGTGCCCGCGCTCCAGCACACCTGCCAACGTGTCGCTCTAGGACCCTCCCAAGCACACGTGGCAGGAGGCCGTGCAGCTAGGGGTGCGAGGTGGCAAGCAGGCGCTGACAAGATAACCATCGTGGCAAACGGTGGCGTCCCTAGCGGTCCCTTTCGGTACTGTCTAGGCGACACAGACGGGTAATTAATGCCCTTGTCCCCTGCCGCCAGGGTTAGGTATGATACACTGTAACAGGTAGCTGTACCTACCACAGCACCTTTCCATTTTTGCCCTTTACCCCCGTTGCCACCTGTGGGTAACCCCTTGAGCATATAAAAGGAGGCCCGTGTGCAACAGGGGAAGGGGGGGGGGGTTGGCCAGTTCGAACACTCACGCTCGGTCCTGCCAGCCGCCGGTGTGTACTGTAGCACTCCGCGCTCCCGAGCTAGAAATCAATACCAAACCACAAAGCAGGAGTAGAGTTTTACGCATCCGTGCGGCCCGAACCTGGGTAAATCACTCGCGTGCTCTGCCTCGATCTGCTCTTTGCGCGACCTCCGCCCCCGCCGAACCGAAAGGGACCCGGTCCGCCGGTCCCATAGGTGCCCGTGGATCAGCACCCCGGCATCTCTGGCGCGCCAGGTAGGGGGCGTCGAAGTTGTGCGAACCAGATCCGGCGTTCTCGCGAGCTACATCTTCATCATCTTCATCAACATGCCACCGAAGAAGAAAGTTTCGGAGGCAGCTGCTCCGTCCGCGCTGAGCCAGCCACCGCCGGAGCAAACGGTTGGTGGGGCAGGCACCGGCGGAAGGACGCGCGTCGACGAGGGGACCCACGGTGCTGCCAGGTCCCAGGACAAGGCTGCACCGCCCATCGGCGGCGTAGCCGGCTCCCACAATGACCGGGCACACTCCAAGACCTCGGCGTCCGTGCATGCACCGCGCCCATCTCAAGAGGCGCGGGACCGGCAGCGTCATGGTACTCACGGTACCATGCGTTCGCTAGATCAAGATCGAGCTGGTGGATTTCGGAGCGCTCAGGACCACCATGCACGTCAACCTGCTGGCGCGAGCGAGACACGGTCGCCTGGACGAGATATTGCTCCTTCTAACGTGGTTAGAAGTCCGAGCATATCCCGCTCCTCGCACCGTTCGCCACCGCCACCCGCTGCCGGTGGTTCTTTAGTCGATCAGAACGACGCCAAATGGAGCCACTGGACAGACACCTTTTTCTCTAGTCTATGGAGCAGAGGCAGTTACCCCAACGGAACTCGTATACGGGTCACCTCGAGTGCTCCCTTGTGATGAGCTCGAGCAAGAGCAGCTGCGGCAAGATGACGCGCTGCTCCTTGAGGAAGACCGTCTCCAGGCTGCTGTGCGAGCTGCTCGCCACCAGCAAGCTCTGCGCCGCTACCATAGCCGCAGAGTCAATGCCAGGAGTCTCAAGGAAGGTGACCTTGTTCTTCGGCGCGTTCAGTCCGCCAAGAATTCCAACAAGTTGACGCCGAAGTGGGAAGGCCCTTACCGGGTGAAGCGGGTCACAAGGCCTGGCGCTGTCCGCCTTGAGACCGAAGATGGCGTACCAGTGAGCAACTCCTGGAACATCAAGCATCTTCGTAAGTTTTACCCGTAAGGCGCGGTTGTCGGACCCTGTCCGGCAACCACCCTTTTGTACAAGTCTTGCCGCTGTTGCATGTGATCCTTTGTACAAAGCCGGGCGCAGATCCCGTGCATAACACCTACTCCACGGTAAGCAATAACGAGCCATAAGGCTCCATATCTGTATTTTCTCTTGTTTCTTTTTCACAAGGAAAGGAAGGCTCCCTCGCGCACAAGTTTGCCGGGGGGGAAGGAGAAGAAAAGGGTATGGACCAGGCGTCGTTCAAGAGTTTTTGCCTTGCCGGGGAGCAAACAACAGAAAAGATAAGTTGCCAAAGTTTGAGCAATCAGATTTTTAAAATTTTAAGTTATCTCCCTTGAACGACCGCACTTTGTATGGGAAACCTGTGCGCGGAGGAACCAACTCGTAGATAGTTGTGCCCTTACTTCGTTTCGAGTCCGCTCAACGACTTAAGTGAGCTGCTAGCGCCCTTACTTTGCTTCGAGTCCGCTCAGCAACTTAAGTGAGCTGCAACTAGTTGCGACAAGGTTTCTTGCCGGTAGCGGCACCGCCAGCAGGCTGCTGACGTTCCGCACTCAGCACTCGCGGCTCAGGTGCCTGCACCGGCAAGTTCCCTAAAAGCATAGGGCAAAAACATACAAAGGAAGGGATCAAGTAAAGGGAGTAACATTGCAATCATTGCCCACAATCAAGTTACATTACAAAGATAGCTTGTCGCAGCTCTAACAAATTGTTTTCATGACATGATGGGCAGCGACAAGAAAAGAAGAAAAGAGCGGCCTAATCTGCGCGATCGCCTTCGACCCGCTTGATCCCGCTCACCTTGTCCACAATGGGTGCGACAAGGGCCTTGAGCTCCTCCAGATCAGCTTCTGGCGGCAAGGACCTGAGGATGTTGGTGAGGCGGAGGCCCGGATTGCGGAAGGCCACCTTCATCAACACTTTCTCGAGGGCTCCTACGCAGATCTCGCGCGACTCGTCAGCTAGTTGCTTGGGGATCCTCTCTCGGAGTCGCTGAAGGGCCGTCGCCACACCCTTGAAGAATAGGACAAGCTTGGCGCTGGGTTGGAGGTTGTCGTCGGTGGAATACCCGAGATCCTCTATCCCCAGTTGCGCCAGCTCCTTGTCGATGTCCGTGGCGGCGTTCACAAGGCTCTCCGTCCAGTGCGACACGGTCTCCCTGAAGGCGTTCTGGGCGGTGGCAGCGCTCTCCAGCAGCGCCTTGTCGGCCTTGATTTCCTCCTTCAAGGCCGCCTCCCGCTTCTTGGCGCTGTCCAGAGTCTTGGTCAAAGTGGTTAGCTTCAACTCAAGATCCACGTTGGAGACCTTGGCGGCGCTGAGCTCCTTGCCCTTATCGGAGAGATCGGCCTCCAGCCGCGCCACCTTCGTCTTCAACTCCTCCTTGGCGGCCCCAGCGGCGGCGGCAGCGTCCTCCGCTTGCTTGAGGGCTCCGCCAAGCTTCTCCTCGCGCGAGGCAAGCTCCTCCTCGTGGGCGTCGAGATTGACCTTCCGCTGCGCCAGCTCGCCCTCCTCCGCGGCTAGCTTCACAGCGGCAAGTCGCTGGCGCTCTTCGGCTTCAGCCTTCTCGAGGAGAAAGACCTTCCGCGCTTCAGCGAGCTGCTCCCGCTCCTCCGCCAGGGATCGGAGGGCTTCCCGGTGGAAACCCCCGAGCTCCTCGGCGCGCTTTTCAACGTCTGCTCCCGACTTCATGACAAGCGCCTCGCGGGACTCCAGCTTGGCTTGTCGCGCGCGGTAGAGCGACATCAACCTGCGCAGCAGTCGCTCTTCTTCGGGCTCGTTGCTGCTGCTGCTTGGCGCGTCGACCAGCTTCAGCCCCGTGGAGGCGAGCACTTCTCCGTCGAAGACCTCCCCCTCGACCGGCGCTCTAGAGCTTGATGCCCAGGGAAGATTGATGAAGACGTCGTCGCCGGCCTTCAAATAAACGCCCGGCTGGGGCTCCTTGGAACTTGGCGCTGCGGCTTCGGCGGATGGGTCGGCGGTCGGCGTAGCGCCTGGCGCTCCTGCGGCCTCTGGGCCGTCAGTACGATCGCCAGATTCCTCGCCAGTTGCTGCGGCGTCAGCCTTGGCGGCCTCTGCGCCAGTGGCGTCTCCAGCACCGGCTGCTTCGTCGGCGGCGACCTCTGTCTCCATCTGCTCCACAGCGGATGGATCTGACGGCCGGAAAAGGGGAGAAGAGTCAAACAGAATCTAGCAGAAACCCATAAAGATCAAGAAAAGAAGGATCCAAGAGAAGTTTTGAAGCAAGGGGAGTACCTGCACCAGGCTCCGCGGTCGTGGTCTCCGTCGTCGGGGGGCCGCTGGCGCTGTCCCTCGCCGGAGAACCCTCCCTTGCCGGAGACTTCTCCCTTGCCGGAGATCCCTCCCTTGCCGGAGACTTCTCCCTTACCGGGAAGCCCTCCCTTGCCGGAGAATTCTCCCTTGTCGGGGGATTTTCCCTTGGCTCCCGGTGGGGCTGCTCGGCTCCTACACAAGTCAACAAGCAAATATCAGCAAAGACAAGTACCCATGCGCGCCTCGCCGCGGAAAATAATTCACACACTTACGCTGGGGGCTACCATGGAGGAAAGTCGCCAGGTCCGGCAAGCTTGTCTCGGGCGCGCCACCTGCTGTCGCAGTGGGCTCGTCCTTGACAACGATCCCCGGGGCCTTGGCTCTCTTTGCCGCTCTCTGGGCCAGAGTCTTGAGGAGGAACAAATTCAAAGCAAAGCAAATGAGATACAAGACAAACAGCAAGATTTGAAGAAATGCAAGTACAACAAGAGAAGCTTACTCTTCTTCTTCTTCCTCGTCGGAGCTTAACGCGGAGAAGTCGAAGCCCGGCGCGCGCCCGGCGCGAGGAGGCAGAGGAGAAGCTTCCCTTGGCCGCTTGCCGGGAGCAGTGGTGGCGGTCTGAGACGACCCCGCTCCGGCTGTTGGCGCGGCGTGAGTAGCGGCAGGGACTGAAGCGGTGGTCCGGCTAGACTCCGCTCCAGTTGCCGTCGTAGCATGAGGCGTTCCCGCAGCAACGGTGTTTGCCGTGGTCGAGCGTGTCACGCGGTGTGGCGACTGTTGGCCCGCTTGCCGCTCCGCCACATCGCCAACCTTGCGGAGGCGCCTTCTTGGTGGGGATGGAGGCTCTGCTTCTGGTGGGCTGTCTGAAGACGAGGTGGAAGAAGAGTCGATTTGCAACGAGCCGCTCGTGTCCTTGGCGGGCTCGCTCACCTCGGTGTCTTGCCCGGCAAGCCCCTTCTTGCCGGCAGGCTCCCCTCGCTCGGCACGGCTTGCCACTTCTGCTGCATCAGCCTCCTCTGCAGTGAACCCGAACTCGCCCGCGGCTGCGGCTGCTGCTGCCTCCTCTAGCCTAGTGGCGATGAGCGCCATCTCGGCATCCATGGTGTCGCGGGTGAGGCCGTCCTTCTCGTCGAGGCGGATTGGCACTTCCACCAAGTCATCGAAGAATTGCTGCACGACCTCGTCTGCAGGCTCCTGCCAAGTTGGCACAATCCCGTGCGAGTGGCACTCCGGCATCATTGCACGGATGCGATCGAGCGAGGAATTGTTGCACAACGGCACGACGCCCCCCGGCAACCTGAACACCTCGGGATGCTGGGGGTCATATTTGAACAGCTCCTGCAGCATCGCGTTGTGCTCCAGGACTGTGAAGTTATAGTTGAGGCCCGGCCGCAGCCTCATAATGTCTGCCGCGTTCTTGAACTCCCAAGTGGGCCTCCCCCGTTCCTGTAGGGGGGCGATGCGGCGGCGAAGGAAGTCTGCGCCAACATCGCCAACAGTAAGCCCGGCAAGCCTGAGGCGCAGGATCCTGGTGACGGCAATTCTCAGCCTGGCGTCCTCCGGAGCCACGTCACTCCAATCGCTGCCGCGTGCTACTGGGGTTTGGCGTCGGATGGTAAATGGCTGCAGGCTCTCCTCGTCAATCCAGCACCAATCAGCTCTCCACTCCTCCCACTTGCCGCGGAATTCTCCCTCCAGATAGGTCTCTTTCTTGCCGGCCCTTGAGATCCAGGCAATCCCGCCGGATAGAGGCTCTCCTCTCTCTACTCGGGGTATGAAAAAGTGGCGGAAGAGGGCTACGTTGGGAAGGACTCCGACAAAGTTTTCGCAAAGGTGTGCGAAAACTGCCATTGTCAAGACGGCGTTGGGGGTGAAGTCAAGGAGATGGAATCCATAGGTGTTCATGATGTCACAGAAGAAATCAGAGAAGGGCGGGCAGAGCCCGCAGTAGAAGAACAGAGTGAAGAAGGGATATCCGTTCGGAGCCTTCTTCCAAGCGATGGCGGGGAGTACCTTTGTGCACGGATGCGCGCGCGTCTCCGCCGACCAGAAGAGGTAGTACTTCTCCTTCAGCTCCTTCGCGGCAAGCTTGGGGGGAAACTGCCCGCTCCTTCCGCAGCGCTGCGAGCCGCTGCGCCTCGGTCGACTTCACGGCCTTCCCCTTGTCGGCTTTCGGAGCCATGGCGGAAGCAGTGGAGGAGGCCGGCGGCATTGGTGATGTTGGCGGCACTAGGGGGCGGGGCGCTGCTCTCTCTCTCTCTCTGCTCAGGGAAGGCGAGGGAGCGGCGGAGGTTTCTGAGATTGGAAACAGCAACTGACGAATGTGCGAACTGCCCCCATTTCCTCTGCTTATAAAGGGGGAGGGGGCGGACGTTCCGCATTTCCGAATAAAATAACCACCCATGATCTCGCCCACGACGCCGCATTCAACGCGTGCCGTTCGGGGAGGGCGCAGTGGGTGAGGAGTAAGATACGGCGTGACCTAGGCCGCGTGTGCCCGTGCCCTATTTTGGGCCTGGCCCAACAACGCTCGGCACCGTGTATGGCCCAGGCCCGGGGGCTCCTGTCGGTGTACTAGAGTAGGGGTACCCTAGTATCCCGAACTTGTGCACGGGCAGTCGCAGCATCCCGCGGCAAGGCTTGCCGAGTGACCGCCAAGACCCTCCGCGGCTACTTTGAAGACCATTCAAGAACAAAGTACTCAAACAAAGGCCCCGGCAAGAGGAGCTGGCCGGGAAGGAAACAAGGCCCCGGCAAGAGGAGCTTGCCGGGAAGGCCAACCAAGGCATACCTAGAAAACTTGCCGCGACGCGCCGCGCGTCCCGGCAAGGCCCGGTGAGCGACAAGCTCCCGAACACGACAAGACGACGACCGCGGAAAGGAGCTTGCCGCGGGAAACCCCCATTTCGTGCCCGCGCTCCAGCACACCTGCCAACGTGTCGCTCTAGGACCCTCCCAAGCACACGTGGCAGGAGGCCGTGCAGCTAGGGGTGCGAGGTGGCAAGCAGGCGCTGACAAGATAACCATCGTGGCAAACGGTGGCGTCCCTAGCGGTCCCTTTCGGTACTGTCTAGGCGACACAGACGGGTAATTAATGCCCTTGTCCCCTGCCGCCAGGGTTAGGTATGATACACTGTAACAGGTAGCTGTACCTACCACAGCACCTTTCCATTTTTGCCCTTTACCCCCGTTGCCACCTGTGGGTAACCCCTTGAGCATATAAAAGGAGGCCCGTGTGCAACGGGGGAAGGGGGGGTGTTGACCAGTTCGAACACTCACGCTCGGTCCTGCCAGCCGCCGGTGTGTACTGTAGCACTCCGCGCTCCCGAGCTAGAAATCAATACCAAACCACAAAGCGGGAGTAGGGTTTTACGCATCCGTGCGGCCCGAACCTGGGTAAATCGCTCACGTGCTCCGCCTCGATCTACTCTTTGCGCGACCTCCGCCCCGCCGAACCGAAAGGGACCCGGTCCGCCGGTCCCATAGGTGCCCGTGGATCAGCACCCCGGCACTAATTGTCATTGCAAACATGTTTAATCATAATGGGTTGAATCATGGATGGTAGGCTAAACATATTTACATAGACAAGACAAGTCGAGTTCATACCAGTTTCTCTTTGCCACGGCTAGTTCATCGAATGTCGTCATTATTACCTTTCACTTGCCCGACCGAATGATATGAAAATAATAATAGTGCAAGAGTGCCATGAACTAAGCTGGAATCTGCAAACATTTTATTCAACAGGAGAAGACAAGGTAAAATGGGATCTTTATTAATTCAACGATTATTCATACGAGAGCCACTCAACATTTTCATTGTGGTCTTCTCCTCAGTACAACTCGAATAAAAGAAAAGAATTTCAGAGAAACACATTGAATTTTTTTTGGAGTTTTTGGTTTTCTTCAACAAGCAAATAGAAAGCAAAAACGAGAAAAACTATTTACACGGGAAAGCTCCCAACAAGCAAAAGAAGAACAAGGAAATCTTTTTGGATTTTCTTTTTAATACTATTAAGCATACATAGAAAGTAAATTAACTACAACTAATTTTTTTTGGTTTTTTATAAAGTTTAACAAACACACAAGAAGAAAGCAAGAAAATAAATCTAAACATGGATGATATAATGAAAAAGTGTGAGCGCCGACAAGTAGAATGATATGTGAACATGAATATAATGTCGGTGAGAAACACGTGCTCCCCCAAGCTTAGGCTTTTGGCCTAAGTTGGTAGTGAATCAGTAGCCTGGAGGGTATTAGTCGGCGTGGTAGCTCACGGAGGCTCTCGGTGCGGATGCCTCGGCCTGCCGGGCTGCCACCACGGCTGCGTTGTGAGCTCGGGCCTCACTCTCAAGAACAAAATATCTCCCCTTGCTGTGACAATCAAAGAGAGCAGGCGCAAGCAACTATGTGTCCACAACATGTGATTGGTTAAACAACAAATTATAAGTGAAGTTATCAGCCCTTCCCTTGAGAATCTTATGCTCCTTTAAGGCATCAAAATCTAAATATCGAGTGGGTAGGATAGGGTCAAAGGGCAAAGGTGAAACACCCAATCCTCGTGCTAAACGTGTGGCATAAATTCCATCATAGAACCATCCACTTTTGGCGTTATGCTGAAGTCTACGTGCAACAATCGCTCCAATTTTATAATTCCTTTCACCAGCGAGAGCGGTGTGAATGAGGCTCAAGTCTGGCGAGCAAAGTATGCTGCAGTCTTGCTTGCCTACTATGCATTTCCCGTTAAATAATGCAAAATACTGGATTGCGGGAAAGTGGACACTTTTTATTCTTCCTTGTCTCACTCCTCTATTTTCACTGTAACAAAGGCTAGTCAAGAAGGTCTCATACTCAGCAAATTCTCTAGTGGAATAGTAAATGGTTCATCATAAAGCATAAACGACACCCTAGACTCATGTGGAAAATATTTAAATCCTTTGACAAATGATTCAGTGAGAAGATGGCGTTGTTCACACTTATCTGAGAGGTAGGGACCGAGACCGGCATTGTGAACATATTGCTCAAATTCCTCCTTGATGCCCACCTGCACCATATATTCATCGCAAGGCCATAAGCATGTTTTGGTGGCAGCATCTCGCGTGGAACTTTCACTTGGTTCAACGTAAGACCGGCGAGCAGAACTGTCACTAGAGGATGCCCCCGAGGATCGTCTCCTCGAAGAACTCCTTCCAAATAGGTTCATCATGTCCGCGTACAATTTGCCTATGAACAAAAATCTGAATTTTTAGTTCACAAAATTTTTCCAACAAAATTGATAGCAACTACTCATAGGGATAAATAGAGGCCATAGCAAGCATTCAAACTACTTAGAACACTAAGAATTGAACATGTAACAACATCTACAGCAGCACCAAGAGTAGCTATTTATTCAAAGTATAAACCACTAAAATAAAAACTAATTGGACAAATGGTGGAGTCACATACCAAGCAACAATCCCCCGAAACAATTTCGGAAACGGGGTTTCGAGCAAAGAGATCGAAAATGGCAGCAAACTGAGCAAGAACATGGGAGTGAGAGCAATGGGGATTTTTTTCTGGAGGTAAGTGATGTTGTGGTATGAAGAGGTAAGTGAGGGGCCCATGTGGGGATCACAACCCACCCCCAGGTGGGTTGTGCCCACCTGGTGCACCTCCCTCTGATGTTATTTGCACCAAAAATTGTCAAATATTCAGAAAAAATCATATTAAATTTTCAGGGCATTCTGAGAACTTTTATTTTTTGGGTCATTTTTTTGTTGCATGGGAAATTCAGAAAACAAACAAAACATGGCATTTTATTTTATTTAACTAATAAAAACACAGAATAAAAAGGAGGGATGGAAAGTAGTGCTTACTAAATTCATCAACTTCATACCGTTCAAAAATGATCCATTAATAAGGTTGATCAAGGCTTATTAACAACCACTTTCGATTAGCATGAAACCGAATAACTTTCGTAAATCACTAAGTTACCTCAATGGGGATATGCATTTCCCCAACAATAAACATTTCATATTTCTTTTTGACAGTAGGTAGAGGTATTTGAAAACTTCCAATAGTGATTGTCGGAGATTTTTCAATAACATTAATACCATTCACTTGCAATTGTTTCTTTGGAAAGTGCATCATGTGCTTATTGCCATTAATATGAAAAGTGACCTTGCTTTTATTGCAATCAATAACAGCCCCTACAGTATTCAAGAAGGGTCTACCAAGGGTAATCGACATGTTGTCATCCTCGGGCATCTCAAGTATAACAAAGTCAGTCAAAATAGTAACATTAGCAACAACAACGGGCACATCCTCACAGATACCGATTGGTATGGCAGTTGATTTGTTAGCCATTTGCAAAGATATTTCAGTAGATGTGAGTTTATTCAAGTCAAGTCTTTTATATAAAGAGAAAGGCATAACACTAACACCAGCTCCTATATCACACAAAGCAGTTTTCACATAATTCTTTTTGATAGAGCAAGGTATAGTTGGTATTCTCGGATCTCCAAGTTTTTTAGGTACTCCATCTTTAAAGGTGTAATTAGCAAGCATAGTGGAGATTTCAGCTTCCGGTATTTTTCTCTTATTTATGATGATGTCTTTCATATACTTTGCATATGGAGGCATTTTCAATATATTAGTCAAGCAAGTACGCAAAAAAGACTGGGCTCAGCATTTCAGCAAAGCGTTCAAATTATTCATCATAATTCTTTTTAGTTGACTTAGGTGAAAAAGGCATAGGTTTTTGAACCCATGGCTCTCTTTCTTTACTGTGTTTTCTAGCAACAAAGTCTCTTTTGTCAAATCTTTTATCTTTAGGTTGTGGGTTATCAAGATCAACAGGTGGTTCTATCTTAGCATCACTATCTGGTTCTTTCTCATTGGTTGGTTGAGAGTCTTCATGAACCTCATCATTATATTTTTCATTATCATTAGGTGAGTGTTCATTACCAGATTGAGTTTCAGCATCAGAGATAGAAGTTCTGTTATCTTTATCAGGAGGTTTTTCTATTTTAGGTTCACTAGAAGTATGCAAAGTCCTATCATTTTTCTTTTTCTTTTTCTTTCTAGAAGGACTAGGTGCACTAGTGTTAGCTCTTTATGAATCTTGTTCAATTCTTTTAGGGTGTCCCTCGGGATAAATTGGATCCTGAGTCATTTTACCTCCTCTAGTTGCAACTCTAACAACAAAGTCCTGCATATTATGATTCATTTCATCAAGCAATTCCCTTTGAGATTTAGCAACTTGCTCTAATTGAGTTTTAACAATAGAAGCATGTTTTCCAACACCTCTAACATCATTTGATATTCTAAATAACAAGTCACTCAAGCGAGCAAACATATCAGAATTGTATTTGAATCATTTCATAACATTGTGAGGATTGTCATTATCATTAAACTTCATAAGAGAATTTACCTCTACCACCTTAGGCAGTGGTGGTGTATTAAGCCCATGTATTTCTTCAATAGGAGGTAAAAAATTACATCCTCATCTTTAATACCTTTTTTCCTTCATAGATTTCTTTTCCTCTTGCATACCTTCGGGACTGAGATATAATATACCCCTATTCTTCGAAGTGGGTTTAGGCGGTGGTTCAGGAATAGTCCAATCATCATAATTTTTCAATATGTTATTCAATATTTATTCAGCTTGAGCAATAGTTCATTCCCTGAAAACACAACCCGCACAACTATCTAGGAAGTCCCTAGAAGCATTGGTTAGTCCATTATACAAGATATCAAGCATTTCATTTTTCTTAAGAGGATGATCAGGCAAAGAATTAAGCAACTGGCAAAGCCTCCCCCAAGCTTGTGGAAGACTCTCTTCTTTAGTTTGCACAAAGTTAAATATTTCATGTAAGGCAACTTGTTTCATATGAGCAGGAAAATATTTTTTAGAGAAGTAATAAATCATATCCTAGGGACTACGCACACAACCAGGAGCAAGAGTATTGTACCAAGCATTAGCATCACCCTTTAATGGGAAAGGAAATAATTTGAGAATAAAGTAATAACGAGTTTTTTCATCATGAGTAAAAAGGGTAGCTATATCATGCAACTTAGTAAGATGTGCCACAACAGTTTCAGTTTCATAACCATGGAAAGGATCAGATTCAACCAAAGTAATTAACTCTGGGTCGACAGAGAATTCATAATCCTTATCATCAATAAAGATAGGTGAAGTAGCAAACTTAGGATCACATATCATTCTAGCATTCAGAGATTTTTGTTTATACTTGTGTAGTAATTTCTCTAGATCATCTCTATCATTGCAAGCAAGAATATCTCTAGTTGCTTCTTCACTCATAACATAACCCTCCGGTACCTTAGGCAATTCATATCTAGGAAGGCTAGTTCTAGCAGTTGTCTTGGGAGATTCAGTTTCAAGCTCATCATCAGATTAAGCAACATCATATTGTATATCTCTAGCAATTTGTTTATCAAGAAATTCACCAAGTGGCACATCATCATTATCACGCAAGGTACTAGCATCATTCATAGTAGAAGTAGCATCACCAATAACTTGCGACATATCAGAATTGATAGCATGTGGTGGTGTTGCAAGTTTACTCATAACAGAAAGTGAATCTAAAGCAGAACTGGATGGAAGTTCCTTACCTCCCCGCGTCCTTGAGGGAAATATCTTTGTCTTTGGATCCTTCAGATTCTTCATAGTGATAATATGATAATAATCCAAAGTGACTCAACAAATATAGCTATGCTCCCCGTCAACGGTGCCAGAAAAAGGTCTTGATAACCCACGAGTATAGGGTATCGCAACAGTTCTCGAGGGTAGAGTATTCAACCCAAATTTATAGATTCGACACAAGGGGAGCCAAAGAATATTTGAAGGTATTAGCAGCTAAGTTTTCAATTCAACCACACCTGGAGATTAACTATCTATAGCAAAGTGATTAGTAGCAAAGTAGTTTGATAGTTTTGATAGTAGTGACAGCAGCGACGGTAACAGTAACAGTGATAGCAGTAGTTTGTAGCAAGTGTAACAGTGATGATAGCAATAGTAACGCAGCAAGATCAATAAGGCTAAATTCGTAGGCATTGGATCGGTGACTTGTTGGATGGTATTCATCATGAGACAGTTATAACCTAGGGCGATACGGCACTAGCTCCTGTTCATCAATATAATGTAGGCATGTATTCCGTAAATAGTCATACGTGCTTTATTAAAAGAACTTGCATGACATCTTTTGTCCTACCCTCCCGTGGTAGCGGGGTCCATATTGGAAACTAAGGGATATTGAGGCCTCCTTTTAATTGAGAACCGGAACAAAGCATTAGCACATAGTGAATACATGAACTCCTCAAACTACGGTCATCACCGGGAGTGGGCCCGGTTGTTGTCACTCCGGGGTTGCCGGATCATAACACGTAGTAGGTGACTATAACTTGCAAGATATTATCTAGAACATGGATATAATGATGAATTCATAAATGGTTCAGATCTGAAATCATGGCACCCGGGCCCAAAGTGACAAGCATTAAGCATGGCAAAGTCATAGCAACATCAATCTAAGAACATAGTGGATACTAGGGATCAGGCCCTGACAAAACTAACTCGATTACATGATAGATCTCATCCAACTCCTCACCGACCAGCGATCCTGCGAAGGAATTACTCACTCCCGGTGGGGAGCATCATGGAATTGGCAATGGAGAAGGGTTGGTGATGATGAAGAACGAAGACCCCCCTCTCCAGAGCCCCAAATGGACTCCAGATCTGCCCTCCCAAGGAAGAACAGGGCTTGGCGGCGGCTCCGTCTTGTGGATCCCGATAATTCTTTCTCCCTAATTTTTTTCTGGAATAATGTGAATTTATAGTATCATGGGGGTCGTTAGTGGGCCACCAGGTGGGTACAACCCACCTGGGCGCGCCAGGAGAGGGGGGTGCGCCCTGGTGGGTTGTGCCCACCCAGGGGCCCCTCTCTGGTAGGTCTTGGCTCCAGTAATTCTTATTATTGATATAAAAAATCCTCAAAAAGTTTCGTTCCATTCCGTGAACTTTTATTTTTGCACAAAAACAACACCATGGTAGTTCTGCTGAAAACAGCGTCAGTCCAGGGTTAGTTTCATTCAAATCATGAAAACTAGAGTCCAAAACAAGTGGAAAAGCGTGAGAAAAAGTAGATACATTGGAGACGTATCATACTTGCTACTCACGGATATGGGGAACCTCCTAAAACCCTCGATGCTCACTATGTGGAAAGTATTAAACACTACTTTGATAATCCTGAGAAAACCCCATTCAACTGGATAATGGGAGATACGTTGGATCAACGTGAATACTTTAGGGATTATCGCTTGACTCTAAAAGGGAAACTGTTATGGGATCAAATTCATATGTTGCATTGGTATGCTCGGAATTTATGCTTGAGATATGATTATACTTATTGCTCTAGGATGAAGGCTCGACATCTTCCCTTTTCATGTAAATTTAATGATAAATGAAACCTTGGCTTCTTATGCTAATGGTATATATGATTACTATGATGTGGAACAAATAGAAGAATTCCTTGCTTTTAAGGGTGCTTATGAAATTGAATCTTTGTTTGAAAAGTGTGAAAATCTTGATGATGCTGTTTACAGACCTGAAAATTTTGCTATACTTAAATATTGCTATGAGAACTATGAATATAATGCCGATATTGATGCATTTATTGAGAAAGTCTCCGCTATCCAGGAAGAGACTAATATTTTGCAGGAATCTATGGAAGAAGAAATTGATGTCACTGTGAGCTCATTGGATGAAAAAGATGAGGAGGAGAGCGAAGAACAAAAGGAGGAAGAGCGGATTAGCTACCCGTTCCCACCTTCTGATGAGAGTAACCGTTCAACTCATACATTGTTTAATTTCCCTTCGTTCTTACCGAAGGATGAATGCTATAATGATTGATATGATCCCTTTGATTCATTTGAAATATCCCTTTTTGATGAACTTGATGCTTGCTATGCTTGTGTCCATGATGCCAATATGAATTATGCTTATGGAGATGAACTTGCTATAGTTCCTTATGTTAAGAATGAAATTGTTGCTATTGCACCCACGGATGATAGTCCTATTATCTTTTTGAATTATCCCAACTACACTATATCGGAGAAGTTTGTGCCTATTAAATACTATATTGATGGGTTGCGTTCTACTATTGCATATGATTATTTTGATAAATATAATATGCATGTGCTTTCTGCTCCTACTTGCAATTATTATGAGAGAGGAACTACATCTCCACCTCTCCATGTTTCCAATATGATAAAGTTGCAAGAAACTGTTTATGCTATGTATCGGCCTTTACTTTGTGTGCATGAATTTTTCCACCATCTTCCAAAAGAGTTGCTCAGAAGAAAAGTGAAGATGCTTCAGCAAGCCCAGTTGTGACACGATGTTCCGATGAAGAAGCCGAAGCAGATACAGCTAAAGATAATGTTGTCACCACCAAGGCGGAAACCTCTTCACCAAGCGAGTCTAGATCTTCTTTGGGCGTGTAGTGTCTCATGTTCCTTTTCGCCTTTTTGACACATGATGACAAAAGGGGGAGAAAACATTGAGTGGTAGATTTGCGGGTCCTTACTAAGTTGTTTTTAGATTTTACAACACTTGCCTTCATTTGATTATTATTGTGTTGTACAACTCTCGTGAACTTTTGTTGGGTTGTTTTTTGAGGTTTCGACACTTTCCTTCATTTGATTCTTATTGTGTTCTATAACTCTTGTGAACTCTTTTTGGTCTATAATGTTAATAACCCCTGTGGTACTTCATTTCTCTTGAGAATCTTTTTTTGTAGGTGGAATTATTATCAAGAGTTCACGTATGGATGCACTCTATTATTCCTCAGATACTATCCCTTGGTGCAATCCATTTATTCTCGAATATATGAAATATCTCTCCACCAAGCCTATTCTAATATATGCAGGTATATACAAAAGGTTAATCTTCCATACGATGCATACATTTAGGGGGCATACTTATCTTCGAGAAAATTATCGAATTTAAATTTTGCACGTTACCATTTACAATTCAATCTCTTCGATGTTTATCTGTTTTGTCGACAGATGTCCAAAAAAGGGGAGATTGTTGGTGTAATTCCTTGCCCTTGGGTTTTGGAGATTGTTGTCAGAAACAGTTTGGGACTTATTTTTTTGCTAGTGCACACAGAGAGAAATAGTCCCTGGAGTATCGAGAAGAATGTTATATTCTATCAAGAAGTTTACTACAAACTTTACTCAAAGTTATCTGCGCAGTAGAGAAGATGATTATGTTTCGAGGAATGTTATTCCGAGAAGATTCCTATTATCTCCCGAAAGGTTTGCTATCAAAAGGTTCGCTGCCAAAAGGTTTGCTACAGAAAAGTTTGTTGCCGAAAGGTTTGCTACCAAGAAGATTGCTATAATCTTCCGAAAGATTTGCTACCAAGAAGATTGCTACTTCCGAGAAGTTTGCTATAAACTTCTATGAAAGTTATTTGTGCAGCAAGAAGACTGATATGTTTCGAGAAGCTTAATATCGTGAAGATTGGTACTTCTGAGAAGTTTGCTAAACTTCCTCGAAAGTTATCTGCGCTGCAGAAAAGGTTGTCATATCTCGAAGAGTTTGTTATCAAGAAAATTGCATGTCGGAGATGGCCCCGAAAAAATATTGCTGAAGCGAAGCAATTTTCATTTCGTGCGTCCGAAGAAGTATGACTGCAGTCAAGAAGATTGAAGATGAAGCAAAAACGTACTACCTCCGTAAAGAAATATAAGAGCGTTTAGATCACGAGGGAGTAGCATTTTTTCGTCGTTCTTCTTTCTCTTATCTCATTCATAGGGCCACCGTACTATTAAGAGGGGTATAAGTATTCGAGACTTTTCTATGTTGTGATGCTTGGCCTAAACCTATGAGAGGTCGAGAGAAATCTCTTTGTGTTCCGAACAAATATTCGTTAACCAGAGACGTTGTTCTTCCGGGCTGTGAGAGATTTGATTTGGACCGAGGAGTTAGCATTACTTGTTCCTCAAGTATTGTTACTGTTGTGCTCAAAATTTGGCCATTGGAAATGTGTCGGTTTCTCATTAGCTGGACCGAGTTAATTGCATGTTGGTACCACACTTCAGCCCCTACTCACGGATTGGTACCACTACTCGAAAGTTTTGCAGTTCAGTACCAACTCAGAACCTAACTGTTGCAAAACGGTCTAATCTGCGTATAAAGTGGACGCGTCTAGCCGGCGGCCGGCTGCCCACTAGCACTCCGTGGTGGCCGGCCAAAAAAGGTAAGTTTTTATCTCCCTGACTCATATTAGAAAAAGTAAACAAATGTGGACATATGTGAAGAGGATAAATAATTGTAAAGCATCCATGTGAACAGATGTGAACGTATTTAATTTGTGTTTTCAGTTTTTTAAAAAATCATAACTTTCAAACCGCGCGTCGAAATTAAGATCCGTTTTCACTTTTGGAACCCTCGTGGCGTGCTCTTCGAAACTAGATCCTGCATGGCTATGTTTTGACGGAAAAAAATGTGTGCAATTTTCTCCCTGTTTTGTGCAACTGCCTAGCCATCGGTGTGCAACTACTTGACAGGGATGTGCAACTTTTCTCCTATACCGTAAACATGCAGATTTCAATGATGGTGTAAAACTAACTCTTTCCAATGAGATGTGCAATTTCGTCTGTTACCTAGGCCAACTGCATAGTAGTTGATCTACAACTTTTCCATGCCCGTGGATGTGCTTCACTATTTGCTGCATCGGCCAACAACCTGACAGTGAATGTGCAACTTCGTATACTGCCACGGCCAACTGTCTAACTGTGATTTGCAACTTTCTCTCGTACCCCATGGATGAGTAGTTTTCCTGCTAGCACACGACCCAAACCACCCCTAGTGAGTTTTGCAACTTTAGCACTCTGTTTATATGCAACTTTTTACCATTCAACTGTCCCTTCCTGTGAGATGTGCAACTTCGTATATTGCCCCTGGCCAACTACCTAGTAGACTATGTGCAACTCTGTTTGTTGGTCCCGCCAACTGAAAATACAGGTCCACAAATAGAGAGCGTAGGGAGTTGCACATTAACTAATAGGTAGTTGGCTTGAACAATAGACTAAGTTGCACATATCCCTTGCAGGGGAGGTGGGGGTAGGGTGTGCCAACAGTGAAAAACTACGCATCCACGAGTAGGGAGGAGGGTTGCACAACGACTACTAGGTAGTTGGTCGGGACAGTAGACTAGTTGCACCATATAGCACGAAAGTTGGCATCGAAAAAATTTCGTCGAAACATATCCATGTGGGATCTAGTTTCAAAAATCTTGTCACGAGAAATCCAACAGTGAAGACGGATCTAAATTCCGACGCATTGTTTGAAAGATATGGCTTTTTAAAAATTTGAAAAACCCGAAATAAATAGACGTGGATCTATTTTTGGTCACATGTGACAAGTCTAACTGCATTTAATGCTAGTAGTCACATGCACTAGCAGACAATACATGCATGTATGCATGCGAGTGACAGAGCGGCCGCTCGTTCTCTCCAGCGAGCGCGCGTGCACTTTTAAGATTTCAGGAAACGCGTATTGACGGCGTATCTGACCGCTGGGACCCACTGGCAGGAGCTGATGTTTGAAAGATATGGCTTTTTAAAAATTTGAAAAACCCGAAATAAATAGACGTGGATCTATTTTTGGTCACATGTGACAAGTCTAACTGCATTTAATGCTAGTAGTCACATGCACTAGCAGACAATACATGCATGTATGCATGCGAGTGACAGAGCGGCCGCTCGTTCTCTCCAGCGAGCGCGCGTGCACTTTTAAGATTTCAGGAAACGCGTATTGACGGCGTATCTGACCGCTGGGACCCACTGGCAGGAGCTGATGTGGCATGCTCTTTTACAAAAAGAACCCTTGCTTTTTATTTAATCACGCATATATTCCCTGTTTGTCAAAAAAAGGTCTTGCCGCAACAAATATTTTTTAAGGTGGTGGCTGCCGGGTTTCGAACCCACGCCATGCAGTTCGAAGTATTAGCTGGCTGCCGCTGCGCTACTACTCCTATTGCGGTAGCACGGACGCCTAAGTAATCTTATACCTCGCAACGTTCGATTTTCTCCACTACTATTAAACAATCAAACAAGAATTTTCTTAGATACACCCCGTAATTAGACCCAAGACATCACACCAACCAATCAGCACCGCACGATTAGACCATAAGTTTTAATCTAACAACCATCATTGATCTAATGAGTCTATTGTGTGGAGTTAGCAATTTCCAATGACTGACCATACTCAACCAGCGGACGAATATTCCAACTACTGGTCCGGTGTCCCCTACAATCACGCGATTCTGATCGCTACCAGTTCCCAAAATCAATCTCTTCTTCCCGAGTTCTCCACGCCTCCCCAGCTACCTCCCGAGTTCGGATCACCTCCATCGTCGTCCGCCGATGCGCCTCGCCCGCAGCGCCATCCGCCACGTGCCTCCTTCCACCCAAATCGGAGGCAGCAGAGGCGAAGAGGCACGTCGCGCCGCTACATCTGGAGAGGGAGGGGCTGGGGAACAGACATCACGTTGGATGTGCTTCGCAGGTGAGTAATAGCCAGTTTGATTCGTTGCATAAATTTCTCTCTAAAGCTGCTTAATCTGGGTTCTTTCTTCACTGCCGACGAGGGTGTCGGCTAGGGGAGGCGGGGGCAGTGGGTCTCCGGTGGGCGACCTATGGGATATGGCAGCAGACGCGAGAAGGGGTGAGGGGCTCGGGAGCCACAACGGGAGCCACGAGAGCGAGTTGGACTTGGCCATGCTCGTCAGCGACTGCCTCAAGGGTAACGGCGGCGAGGACCCAGGCTCCCCGACCTCGGCCACTTCGCAAACAAGATCAAGGTATGCTCCCCCGTCAGCTCTTTTCTGGTCAGCTCTGTTCATTTGAATTGTATATTTGCGACCATGGCTTGCCCCAAATTTTGTTTGTCAGGTTGGTTGGCTGCTACCGTATGAAACTGCCCACTTAGCGCTTCCCAACCTCTGATAATTACAGGTTGTAGGAACATTTCTGGAATCACATGTATATCGATCACTTCCAAATGAATTTGTCGTTAGTACTACATTTTTTATAGCAGTTGCTTCCAAGTGAATTGTCGTTAGTATTCCTAATGTTGCTAGCGTCTTCTTCTCTGAATTTACTTCTTAAAACCACCGCCCAAGATAACATCGACATCAATTTTGATATGTCTGACATGTTTGATCTTATTTGACTGCAGGAGTGTAGTGCAAAACAAAAGTCTACTGACATTGCTGGCTTGCAGCTGTAACTGGTTGTCTCTCAAGTTTTGATTGCACAGTAGTACAATTTAGTTTCTATGAGGTTTCGATTGCACAATGGTCCAATTTAGTCTCATCTACCATGATTCATTCTAGAGACCATTTTTCAGGCTTTTAGCCTTATTGTTGAGGCGTAAAATACATCAGCGTGGGCACGATTTGTTCCCCTCCTGTAATCTAATCATGAGCTAGCTAATTTGTAATCTAATCAACCGTGCCATGTGCGTGCGCCCTTATCAATCCTGGTTCAGAGAATGCATTGGGCTATTTGTTTTGCTCATTAACTTTTACCCAAAGTAATAACTGGATAACTTAACTTTGTGTGTTGTTGTATGCTGAAGCTGACATTCTGCATATCTGCATGTTCCATTTTAGATGTACAAGAAAGCAGGAGATGAGAAAGAAAAAAAGCTGCCCTCCATTGTTCACTGCCTCTTCTCGATCCACGAGACATGGCTCCAGGTTTTTGTAAGAGGTCAATGTACTGGCAGCTGCAGTCGCCATCTACTCATGAAGCTCCTTAGGTACTCGAGATACGACGCGACGGTCTGTGTGCCCAAATGGTAGGGCTTCGAGAAGATACCTGGAGGTAACCCACCTGACCAAGGCTTAGCTACTTATGTTGTTTGATTTTCTTAGAAATTGTGCTGTGTGGCTGAGTTATTTATTGTTTTGCCAACCAGGTGAACATGAGTACATTGAATATTAGTGGACTTGGATCATCTTATGGTCTGCCTATACATGTAACTTGATCATGGTAAGCTAGATGTACCAGCACTGATCACTTCCTTGACACTCATCCTACACGTCTCCTTGTGAAATAATTGTTGGTGATGTCCCTTGTTCATATTATGTTCCTTGTAGAAATTTTTGTTGCAAACTGAACAAGGATAGATGACAACAGGACAGGAACCAAAATATATTGATACCTAGCTTTGTTTTTGTTGAGTGACATGTTTGAATAGCAGCTTAATTGGAAAAATTTAACACAGTTGCATGTGCAGTGCTTTTTAACCGACCATATTCTACTGAACGTCTGACTCCCCCTTAAGATTTAGGTTGGAAATATACTGGAGTAATAGTGGAAGCCACTTTTTGCTTTGGTGATTTTGTGAAGTTCAGATTTTGGTTTATCACTATTCAGACTAATCTTTGTAACAATTTCTTGAGATCTGCCTACAGTACATGAATTTAGTATCAGTTTACATACTATATACACACATGACAAGTTTTTTGTGGGGGAAATTTAATCCAGCAAAAGCATTGTCATTGTTATTCCCTACAAGTTACTTGAAGAAGAAGAAAAATGCCCTTTAGACATTTTTAAGAAGCAAAACAAATCTTTCTTTCTATAATTGCAGAAATCCATGGAATCCTTGTGGTAGTTATTTCTCCGGGTATGGCAAAAGTCATGGAGTATTTACTATTTGTACATGTAAGTGCACACCCAAGTGCATCGATATCAGTAGGCTTTCTGTAGTATAACTAATTTAACATTCTGCGAAATTCATTTCTTGGTCTTTGCATGACCACCTCTGCATCATACACAAAGTGCTCAGAAGAATACATCATGCAGTGACTCCTATAAGGAAGGAATGGAACGAGTATTGATGTTTCACTTTTATCTGTGTTTGTACTTTGCTTTGTCCTAGGAAATCTGGCTAATGATCATCACTTTTACAGCACACATGACACATCATAATGAAACTATTCTCCTTTCTTCTATTGAAGTCCATGCATATCATGACATGCATTGGAGGACTCAAATTTCATTTTTGTTATTGTTTACATTACTTCCTAATTAAGTCCGCTAAACATTTGTAAAACAGAAGCTTTCTGCAAGCATTATATTTTCCGCCGAATGTGCTATTGTACAAAACATTTTACTTCACATGTGAGCAAAATATAATGTACATTATGCCGATTAACTTTCTTCCGAACTTTTGTATCACCACAAGGGAGATTGTGGTAGTGTAGTACCGAGGAATTAATCCTCAAATTCTTCGGATTTCTGGGAGTGGTGCACTGTATTCTATGGACTTCTGGGAATTAAGCCCCAAATTCTTGGGAGTTCCTCGCTAGAATATTCTATGGTTGCAACAGTATTTCTATTGGGATGCAGTTACAATTATCTCAAGGATAATGGCATGCTAGATTTTTTGAGTTCTGGGAGTGTTGTACATATGCACATTCTTATAAAGGTGCATGTAATCAAATTCTGGCTTCCTTTTATCTCTGCATCTATTGTCCATATTACTCATATAAAACTTTGATGGTCAGTTTATTTGCGCACAAATGAAATTCCATAATTTAATAATTTGATCCTCTATTATAATGCTACCAACTGTTATTTTTCATCAAACCATATGTTATGCTTAAGCTGTCTGTTGCTTTTGTTGATTACCAGCTTACATAGATTAGTACAATATATTCTTATAAGGTTAAGTGCCCTCCTTAGATCTACGGGCTTTAGTAATAGGTGCCACCACCAGTTTGAGTTCTCATATATACGATCTACGACAATTTCAAAAGATGAGTAATTAGTTCAGATCATACTACTTCCCATTACAGCTTTCTCTATGTATACTTGGAGAGCAGTGTGTGTTTTATCTACAATATGCATACCCCCATTGCACCATAGTTCCACTCCAGGAGATGCTGAGATAAACTGAAAATGGAGGAAAAATTGTCCGACTCTTCCTGCTAGCAGGTGGTACCCGCTATGACTCCCATGGGTGGGATTACCGTGGCCGCCGCCGAGCCTTCAAATTCAGAAGATAACAAGCAGCCCAAAATCTAAGAAGGAAGCTAATTCAGTTCTTCCAAGATTGCTATTTTTAGGGAGGTTTTTGTTCCAACTTTGCATTGACGACACCATGTTCATTTGGACAATTTTTATATGTTCCTTTGAAGTTCACCCAAGAAAATAAAAAAATCTGAAATCTTCATCGGATATTTAATTTGATTCCATTTTTACTATACAATAGACTAAATAGGCCACACCCATATATTCTCTATGTAGAAGTTGTTCATCCAATTGATTCCCATTGATTTGTAACTTTTTTTTGTACAATTATGATTTCTTTGTGGTCTGCTTGAACTTCAGTGGCATTCTCAAAAGATAATTGATGGGTTTGTACTTTGTCCTTTTGTTTATAGAGAAGGGGCCATCCCAGAGTATGAATTCAAAATTGTATACCCACATGAATTTTGATGTGGTTTGATTGAGACTTGCGTTGCACGTGCATGTTTACTAGTTTTACGAAGTACAAAAACGCGCGCCCGTCCGCCGGAAATCGATCCACGTCAAGTCGTTCGCAGCGCTTGCTTGCTGCCTCTGCCCCATGGTATCCTATGCATCATGGGGATTTCGTACCTGACACAGTTTATTAATATACATTGATCTTATTTAAATATATGATTTCTTATTATAGAAAGTTTATCGTTTTTGTGAAAAGTTGAAAAATGTTTGTGCATTCGAAAAAAATGTTCAGAACATTTTTGGGAAAAGTTGAAAGCGTATTTAAAAGTTGTAAATGTATTTTCTAAAATGTTCATCATGCAATATAAAATTTATTACGATAACACAATAATTTTCAATACATGTTATCAATTTTTTGAGTAACTGTGCGTTAAAAAATACAACAAATATATGCAGTAACTCTGAGTAATTTTTCATCATATTTTTAAAAAAATGTTCACCTTATATTTAAATAAGATAATTGTATATTGAAAATGGTTAATATATATAAAAAATCACGGAAAAATATTTAACAGCCCACTTATACATTTTCCGTCAAATCAACTGTGTCAGGTACAACAACGTGGCAGCGGGCCCATGTGGGTCCTTCTTGTTAGTGCGATGGAAGAAATAATTCGAAACTAAAAATAGTAAATGTATTTTTTTAAATGTTCGTCATGCATTATAAAAAACTAATAATTAATATCTTTTTCAGGTCTTTATGTATTAATATCCTGATAAAAAGATGTTGTCAATGTGCAGGCCTCACTACCCTCGGAAAAATGTGAAAAATACTGGAAGTTTTAACAAGCTGGAAGAATACTGGAGGAATGCCCTGGCCATCAAGGTGCAGGAGACGAAAGAAATAGTGATGTCGGCACAACAGCAGTCGATGTTCAAAAAAACTAATGTCGGCACAACAGCAGTCGATGTTCAAAAAAACTAATAATTAATATCCATTTGTGCCACCGTTGGGCTGCACTGGGACGCGGTTGGGCTGCGGATTGTGAATCCAACGGCGGTTCCTTCGCCCACTGGCAACCACACCACCAACACCAGATCTGGATCTGGGCGACGCCCACACCGTCACCACATCACCCACCTGTGCGTCCCACCAGCATCGTCGAACACAACCGCCCCGGCGAACCAGCGAAGAGGAGAGGAAAGGAAAGAAATGGGAGAGGGGCACCGGTGCTCCGGCGAGCCAGCGACCGGGCTCCGGCGAGGTTGAGGCGACGGGGCTCCGGCGATCAAGCCCGGCAAGGTCGAGGCGACAGGGCACAGGGGAGGCGGCGGGGAGTGATTAAATTTAAAACAAAGGTGTTTTCTGCAAAAAATATGCCAAGTTGGCTCCTGACACGCGGGTCCCAGCAGTCAGATACGCCGTCAATACGCGTTTATACGCAACTTAGACCTTTTGCAACACTTAGGCCCTGAATTGGTACTGAACTGCAAAACTTTTAAGTAGTGATACCAATCCGTGAATAGGTGCTGAAGTGTGGTACCAACATGCAATTAACTCAGCTGGACCGCGTGTACTAAATGGTCATTTCTTATCGGAGAAGGTTACGGCTATATATAGCCACCCCACACCAACATACGTTGCTTGCTCCGCTTAAGAATTTGAGAAGATTGATTGAGCATCCCTCTCTAAGTGATTTGAGTTTAACATTCACTGAGAGAAAAACAAGAGCCGAAACTTAGATAGTGGTTGAGCATCACAGTAGATCTTGATGTCGTCTGAAGCTACGTCGGTATTTCCCCAAAGAGGAAGTGACGATGCAGCACAGCGGCGGTAGGTATTTCGCTCATATATGAAACCAAGGTTATCAAACCAGTAGGAGAACCAAGCAACACAATGTAAACAGCACCTGCACGCAAATAACAAATACTCGCAACCCGACGTGTAAAAGGGGTTGTCAATCCCTTTCAGGTAACGGTGCCAGAAATTGGCAAACGGACGTGAGAGAGTTGTAAATATTGATAGATCGAACGCCAAATAAAATAAATTGCAAACTTAGAGATAAAAACATTTTGGGAGATGTGTCCTTCCCACCAACGAAAACGATTTAGAGTTCCCAACACTTTCCATGCTAGATATATCATAGGCGGTTCCCAAACAGAAAATAAAGTTTATTCCTTTTTCCACCATACTTTCACTTTCCATGGCTAACCGTATCCACGGGTGCCTTCCATACCAACACTTTCCAAGGAATTTATTATTTGACAACATAAAGTAAATTCATTTATCATTTCAGGACTGGGCATCTCTAATACTTTTGCCTTACTCTCGTGTAATGACAAGTGAATAAACACCCATCATGAGAATAACACATCTAGCATGGAAAATATTAGCCACCCCTCGCCGCTCCGCGAGCGGAACGAACACTCAAAAGCGAAGTTTATTTTGAAAATTAGAGATGGCACATACAAATTTGCTTAGAACGGCAAAAGAATACCACATATAGGTAGATATAGTGGACTCATGTGGCAAAACTGGTTTAAAGGTTTCTGGATGCACAAGTAGTGATCATACTTGGTGCAAAATGAAGGCTAGAAAAAGATTGAGAAGCGACCAATCAAGAAACGAATAATCTCATAAGCGAGCATTAAGCATAATTAACACTGAATAATGCACCACAAGTAGGATATAATTTCATTGCATAATTATTGACTTTCATGCTTGCATAGGGAATCACAAACCTTAACGCCAATATTATTACTAAAGCATAATTACTTATCAACATAACTCACATATCACATCATCATATCTCAAAACTATTACTAAGAATCACGTTTGTTTTGTCCAATGATCTTCATGAAAGTTTTTATTATATCCTTCTTGTATATCTATCACTTTGGGACTATTTTTCATGTGTTGCTTTCGATAAGCTCAAACAAATATAAGTGAAGATCATGAGCATAATATTTCTTTCTCTCAAATTAATTTAAGTGAAGCAAGAGAGAATTTGTTAAAAAAATATACTACTCTCAAATAAATCTAAGTGAAACAAGATTTCATTTCTTCAAAAATACTAAAGCACACCATGCTCAAAAAGATATAAGTGAAGCACTAGAGCAAGTCCATAGCTCATAAAAATTTAAATGAAGCATAGAGAGCAATTCTAACAAGTCATGGCGTAATTTTGGCTCTCTCAAATAGGTGTGTCTAGCAAGGAACCAAGACTTGAAACATAAAATAAAACAAGCAAAGACTCATATCATACAAGACGCTCCAAGAAAAACACATAGTATGTGACGAATAAAAATATAGCTTCGAGTAAAATACCGATGGTCATTACAAGAAAGAGGGGATGCCACTCGGGGGCAACCCCAAGCTTAGTTGCTTGCTCTATTTTGGATAATAGCTTAGATGCCGGGGCATCCCCAAGCTTAGGCTCTTCTTACTCCTTATTCCTTCGTGCATTGTAAGATAACCCAAAACTTGAAAACTTCAATCACACAAAACTCAACAAAAGCCTTCGTGAGATCCGTTAGTATAAGAAGACAAATCACTACTATAAGTGATGTAGTAAACCAATTCATATTTTGTTATTTCATTATATCTACTGTATTCCAACTTTTCTATGGCAAAAACTCATCAAAGAAAACCATAGAGCCATCAAAACGAGCACACAACGCAAAGAAAACAGAATCTGTCAAAACAGAACATTGTGTAGCAATCTGGATGTTTCTAATACTTCTGTAACTCCAAAAACTCTGAAAATTTAGGACGACCTGACAAATTTGTATATTGATCTACTGCAAAAGAAATGGGTATTTTATATCTCTTTGGTTAAAAATGAGAATTATTTTAGCGAGTGCAGAAGTTTCTGTTTTTTCAGCAAGATCAAACAATTATCACCCAAGAAGATCCTAAAGGCTTTACTTGGCGCAAACACTAATTAAAACATAAAAACACAATCATAACATTAGCATAATTGTGCAAACACTCAAAAACAGGAAACAAAAAGGAAAAATAGATTTTATTCATTGGGTTGCCTCCCACAAGCGCTATAGTTTTACGCCCTTAGCTAGGCATAAAGCAAGGATCTAAGTTTTGTCATCCTTCTTCTTAATTCCCTTAGAGGTATTTTCATCATGGGGCTTTGTAAAAACAACATAAAACATATTGTCCATAGAAACCTTAGCTTTATTAAGTTGCCCATTGTCATAACCACGTTGATTTCCGGCAACAATCCATGAATAATGTTGATTAACATTATTAAAAACTTGTTGAGTTACATCCAGGATTGGGACTTCCTTTTTAAGATTCTCATCAAAGATCTTATTGTCCCCAAGCAAATGTCTTAGCACATAATCACTATTGTAAAGAATTTCATCTATTACAGGCTTTTCACGATTCATACCATAAAAATCAAAGATTTCCCTAGCTTCCCGTATTATCTAGTCAAATTCATTCATAAGAACGAGAGTGGATAACTTTTTATCTTTTGGATTCTTTATAATGGGAAGCTCAAAAAACAATCTTTGCAAAGTAGGATGAGTACGGATAAATTTACTTTCGAGTTTCAGAACTAGTGCTGAAATAGCATCCGCATAAGATCTAGTAGTTCTAAGTATAGGAGCATCATCAAGACTTAGATTTCCCACACAATTGAAAAATTCTTGGATACATTCCTTTCCCATAACATTCTCTTGCCCCGAGATAAAAGTTTTAGCATCCAGATTGCCTATACATCCAATCTTAGGAGTTAGGCCATTATCTGTTGGTGCCATACCGAAGTTACTCATGGTTGCAAGCAAATGATAGACCCGACGAGAAAACGGCGAATGAAAAAGAGGGCGAATAAAACAACAAATTTTTGTGAAGTGGGGGAGAGGAAAACGAGAGGCAAATGGCGAATTGTAAATTGCGAGGAGATGAGATTTGTGATTAGGAGTCTGGTATATGTTGAAGATCCTCCCCTGCAACGACGCCAGAAATTGGCACGTGGCCGGGAGACTATCTTGACTTGATCCTCCCCAGCAACGGCGCCAGAAATTCCTTTTGATGTCGCTTGAAGCTACGTCGGTATTTCTCCAAAGAGGAAGGGATGATGCAACACAGCGGCGGTAGTATTTCCCTTAGATATGAGACCAAGGTTATCGAACCAGTAGGAGAACCAAGCAACACAACGTAAATAGTAGATGCACACAAATAACAAATACTCGCAACCCGACGTGTAAAAGGGGTTGTCAATCCCTTTCGGGTAACGGTGCCAGAAATTGGCAAACAGACGTGAGAGAGTTGTAAATATTGATAGATCGAACACCAAATAAAATAAATTGCAGCAAGGTATTTTTGTATTTTTGGTTTAGTAGGTCTGGAAATAAAAGGCAAATAAAATAGATCACGAAGGCAAATAATATGAGAAAAAGACTCAGGGGCCGTAGGTTTCACTAGTGGCTTCCCTCGAGAAAAATAGTAAATGGTGGGTAAAAAAATTACTGTTGTGCAATTGATAGAACTTAAAATACCCATGACGATATCCAAGCAATGATCATTATATGGGCATCACGTCCAAGATTAGTAGACCGACTCCTGCCTGCATGTACTACTGTTACTCCAGACATCGACCGCTATCCAGCATGCATCTAGTGTAATAAGGTCATGGAGAAACGGAGTAATGAAATAAGAACAATGACATGATGTAGACAAGATATATCTATGTAGAGATAGACCCCATCGTTTTCTCCTTAGTAGCAACGATACATAGGTGTCGGTTCCCCTTCTGTCACTGGGATCAAGCACCGTAAGATCGAACCCACTACAAAGCACCTCTTCCCATTGCAAGATAAATAGATCAAGTTGGCCAGACAAAACCCAAATATCAGAGAATAAATACGAGGCTATAAGCAATCATGCATATAAGAGATCAAAGAAACTCAAATAACTTTCATGGATATAAAAAGATAGATCTGATAATAAACTCAAAGTTCATCCGATCCCAACAAACACACCACAAAAAGAGTTACATCATATGGATCTCCAAGAGACCATTGTATTGAGAATCAAACGAGAGAGAGGAATCCATCTAGCTACTAAATACGGACCCGAAGGTATACAAAGAACTACTCACGCATCATCGGAGAGGCACCAATGGAAGTGGTGAACCCCTCTGTGATGGTGTCTTGATTGGGTCTAGTGGTTCTGGACTCTGTGGTGGCTGGAGTTGATTTTCGTCGACTCCCCTAGGGTTTCTAGAATATTGGGGTATTTATATAGAGCAAAGAGGCGGTCCGGGGGGCACCCGAGGTGGGCACAACCCACCAGGGCGCGCTTGGGCCTCCTGGCGCGCCCTGGTGGGTTGTGCTCTCCTCGGAGCACCCCCCAGGCGCAGCCTTGGCCCATTAGGTGTCTTTTGGTCCATCAAAAATCTCCGTAAAGTTTTGTTGCATTTGGACTCTGTTTGGTATTGATTTTCTGTGATGTAAAAACATGCAAAAAAACATCAATTGGCACTTGGCACTATGTCAATAGGTTAGTTCCAAAAAATGATACAAAATGATTTTAAATCATCCAAGATCGATAATATCACAGCATGGAACAATCAAAAATTATATATACATTGGAGACGTATCAATCTGAGTTGAGATTTCTTGTACCTATTACTCTTGAGAGCTGCATACTCTCTAGATGAATAGGTGTTGTCTCAAGTGATGAAGATTAATTGATGTCTCTGAGTTAAAGTATTCGACAACCAAGAGTCGTTGTGGTTTGCGAAGAGTGACCAAGAGTAATTGTGGTCATCGAAGACAAAGTCTATTAAAGGTTTGGAGATTGCTGAAAATAAACTATTGTTGTCTTGGGGGTCATTTTTCCTTCTTCTCCTTGTGCTAGACCTTTGTTATGCACTAGGGAAGGAGGAATAACGACCATCACTGACGGTCAAAAAAATCAGTGAGGGAGTGTGTCCACCATATATGAGAGAGGACGAAGAATCCCGACTATTGTCATGGGGGTCGCTTCTCCTTCCTTCCCGTGTGCTAGATATTTTGGTGTAATGCACTTGGGAATGAAAGGAGGAGCGACCATCACCAACGGTCGAATGTATACACCACGTGAGCTAAGAGTTTTCAAAAAAAAGACTCGACAGACCAATAGTCAACCCGTGATGAATAATAATGATCTAATTTAGTTTTGTATTACATATATTTAATTGTACAAGTTTAATCTTTGAATTATGAACCTAGGAAATGTCATCGTCGGACAACGAAAGTCTCCCGGCGGAGTGCGACTGGTGCGGCGACGACCGGGTTCTGTGCGACAGGCCTCACCTAGTAGAAGGTCAGCGCTTGAGCATTAAGCTCCAGGAGACCTTCGATGTTGAAACGGTAAGCAACGACGACAAGTGTTTTTTCGTAATTAAGCACGACTTTTGCTTCTTCAATGTGTAATTTTCGTCTTCTTCAATTCGACTAGCTTATCCCATGCCATGCAAGACGCTATGTCTTGGAGAGGATGGATTTTGAAGATCATGAAAGTATGGAAACAAAGATAATTCACCTAAGGACCCATCATGGTATGGATTTTGATGTAAACCTATACAATTCTGATAGCGTAACCCATTTTGGTTGCCTGAATTGGGAAGCACTTTGCAAGACGTATGCTTTTCATGAGGGTATGCTTATCACTATGAATCTTGGTGATCCTAACATCGCCGAAGACAATATGGACATTTGGGTTCTTGTTGATACGCTTCCAATTCTACCGCTATGTGAGTTTCCCAAACATAGTTATTACGTAATTTATATTATTTATTTCAAAATAGTTGACAGCTTATTTTCATTCTTCAAAGAATGTGCGGAAGATGGTAGAGAAAACCTACTACACCTATGGCTCAGAATTAACTTATCAGGAGAAAAATCATCTGATCTCATTTATTAATGATCTTGAGAATTTCAATATCTATTATCAAACTCCTCCACATTATGGTCAATACGTGCCACTAGAGCACTTGTTGAACTACGGTAACATCCATGGAGATGTCATGGTAAGATTTTTTACTATTATGACATCTATGCATATTTTTCATAAATTCTTCTAAAACTCAACTACATTGCTAACTACGAAGTTATTACTATTTTTTCAGCAAAAAATCCCGAAGCATTGTGCCTCATCTGATGTTTCCGAAAGGTCTCCTTGATGTTATGAACTTACGTCTAGGTCATTTTACGCGTCACTGTTGTTCATACCGGACTTCTAGAACTGATGAAGACATGAAAATCAAAGATTGGAAAAATGTATGGTCAATCGTAGGGAGCTACTTGGAAGCAACATTGTGCGAAGCGCAAGACTTGGAGACAGGATAATCTCTATTCTCCATAATGGAGAGTCAGGGTCTATCTTGTTTTATGCTATTTTACCTAAGAGAGGGTAGTAGATCCTATGAGAGAGGAGTAGGTCCTAGGTACAATGTGTTATTATGTGCTACAATTTGTTAGAGTTGATGATGATGAGGAGGAGTTGTCATTATGACTAGTGGCCAACTTGCTATATGATGTATCATTGATGAAAATGATGATCATGAAGCGGTTTTATATGACAATGGTGTATTATGATGATAAGTTGTTAATGATATGATGATGATGATGATTTATTACATCATTGGGTGAAAGAACCACGGATTGGTTTCAAGTGGATGGATCCATCCACTTGAAACTAGTCCACGGTTCTTTCACCCGGTGATGTAATAACTCATTATGTTGTAAAAACAATCTCTAAATTGCTACTGTATGAAAACTTGTATAATGGTGTATGAATATGACATAAAATTAAAAAGAAATAGAATATGCAATAATAGTAGTAGTGTTGGGGATATAACTACTGGATATGAACCGCCCAGGAGGGGCCGGGTCATAGCACTAACGGCTTACCAATGAAGATGGCGGATCATACGAGCCTGGTGATGGCCCAAGAACGATAGGTGACTTAAGGCCCAGGAGGATGAACCGCCATGTATGTATGACGTGTATTGTAAGGCAAATGTAGTTAGTCACTGAGCCGGACACGTTGTGTATGAGCCGGCTGGGACTCCATGAACCGCCGGGCGTCAACCTGTGTATATAAAGGGATGACCCGACGGCGGCTTAGGGAAAGAGACAAGATCTCAAGAACTAGGTCAAGCGTATTCGCTCCCTAGTAATTGAAACCCAATCAATACAATCCCAAACTGGAGTAGGCCTTTACCTTCACCGCAAGGGGCCGAACCAGTATAAATTCTCTGTGTCCCCTCACTACTAGAGAAAAGCTTACCACTAGAGCTGGTTTTTGTGCTACCAGTAGCGTGGGCACCAGCGCTACTGCTACGGTGCTACAGCTATTTTGTAGCAGTAGCGCGTTTTTAGGCTAGCACTACTGGTAAGTTCAAGTACTAGTAGCGTGTTTTTAGGCCAGCCCTACTGGTAAGTTCAAGTACTAGTAGCGCATTTTTAGGCCAGCGCTACTGCTACCATTTATGTTTTTTTTAGCATTTTGGCGTTGTACATGTTTAAACAGATATATCTTTTATACAATAATAACTCATCATGAACTAGTCTGTTTAAATAACATATTCATTAACACTTGTCATCACCACCAAACAATGTTCGTCAATGAGACATCATATAACAAGTTGGTCACTAGTCATAATCATAACTCCTCATCATTATCATCAACTCTAACACATTGTAGCACATAATAACACATTCTAGCTATGACCCACTCCTCTCATAGGACCTACTCTACCCTCTCTTAGGTAAAATATCATAAAACAAGATAGGCATTGACTCTCCGTTAAGGAAAATTGACTCTTGTAATAAAGAACAGAGATCATCCTATCTCCAAGTCTTGGCCCACGCACAATGTTGCTTCCAAGTAGCTCTCTACGATGGTTCAAACATTTTTTGAAATCATTTATTATCATGGATTACTCGCTTATAGAAATCCGGTATGGACAGGAGTGATGTGGATACTGTGGCTGACCTGGCAGTGGTGGCCGTAAGCTCATAACATTAATGCGACCTCTCGGCAACATCAGATGAGGCACACAATCCATCGGGATTTTCTGTTCAAAAACATAGTAATAACTTTGTAGTTAGCAATGTAGTTTAGTTTTAGAAGAATTTATGTAAAAGATGCACGGATGTCGTAATAGTAGAAAATCTTACCATGATATCTCCATTGATGTTACCGTAGTTCAACACATGCACTAGTGGCACGTATTGACCATAATGTGGAGGAGTTTGATAATAGCTATTGTAATTCTCAAGATTAGTAAAAAAATGCGATAAGACCATGATGCTCCTTATAAGTTAATTGTGCTTCATCATTGTAGTAGTAGGTTCTGTCTACCATTTTCCGTACATTTTTTGAAGAATGAAAATAAGCTGTCAATGGAAATAAGCTGTCAAATATTTTGAAATAAACAATATAAATTACTTAGTAAATATGTTTAAGAAACTCACACAGCGGTAGAACTGGAAGCGTGTCAACAAGGACCCAAGTGGTCATATCATTTTCATCGATGTCAGGATCACCAAAATCGAAGGTGAGAAGCATACCCTCATGAAATCATACGCCTTGCAAAGGGCTTCCCAATTCAGGCAACCAAAATTGGATGAGTTCACAGAATTGTATAGATTTACAGCAAAATCATAACCATGATGGGTCCTTAGTTGAATTATCTTTGTCTCCATTCTTTCATGATCTTCAAAACCCATCTTCTCCAAGACATAGCGTCTTGCATGCCATGGGATAAGCTATTCGAATTGTAAAAGATGGAAATTACATGTTGAAGAAGCAGAGAAGTCGTGCAAAAAATAACAAAAAACACTTGTTGTTGCGTACCGTTTCAACATCGAAGGTCTCTTGGAGCTTTATGTTGAAGCGCCGACCTTCTACCAGGTGAGGCCTGTCGCACAGACCGCGCTCATCTTTGCAGTACTCGCACATAGCAAATTCCCTTTCATCGTCAGACATTTCCTAATAGGTAATTAATAATCCATCATCGAATACATATATAGTAGTTTGTAGCAAAGATCATCATATAACAACTAAAACACCTAAAATTTGTAGTTTGTAGCAAAGATCATCATATAATCCATCATGAATACATATATAGTAGTTTGTAGCACAAACTTCGCTCATCTTTTGCATTCAATAAGCAAATAACTAATAGGTAATTAATAATACATCATCGAATACATATATAGTAGTTTGTAGCAAAGATCATCATATAATATCACTAATACATCTCGAATAATAGCTCCTCTAGGTTCAGTGGGCCGCGGTGGACACCCAAAGAGAAGGAACCATCATCGGATCATAGCTCTGATGAGATCCCCAAAGAATCTGCCAGGTATTGGAGAACCGGTCGTTCGCCAACACAACCAAGTAGCGCCCAGTCCCGGACATGGCCCCTCGGCTCAACCAGGAGTCCTCCGCCGAGCCGACGACGAGGATGCGGGATACGCATCGTCGACGTCGAGAACAAAGTGCTTAATTATGAACACAAAATTAATAAACACTTAGCAAAATTTGGCATGACCTTTGCTAAAAACAGGACATATCGAGCGCCTGAAATTTTCCAGAACGTAAACGAATCGACATTTTTGGCAAAACATAGGCCACTCGGAAAAATATGACATGTCCAAAATGTGACATGTTCAAAATATGACATGTCCACTGCAAATTTGCATATAACAGGAAAAATTGCTTTAACTAAAAAATAACAACAATTGCTTTAACTAAAAAAATACCTAGAATTCTGTTAACTACACCTAAAACAACTAAAACACCTAAAATTCTGTTAACTACACCTAAAACAACTAAATAACCTAAAACTCTTTTAAATACACTTAAAACACCTAAATTCTATTAACTACACCTAATTAAAAACCTAGCTAGATTTCTGTCCTAACTTTAAAACCTAGCTAAATTTAAAAACCTAGGGTTCATACGAATTAACTAGGGTTCATACCTAATCTGTCCTAGCTAAGGTTCGATCATAACCTACATTATTCTAATAACCTACATTTTTTCAACTACATAGGATTCAAAATAACTACTCTAATAACTATAACTAGGGAGGGAGGAGGAGGAAGGAGGGAGGAGTACCTCTCGGTGGAGGAGGGCCAGCGCGGGAGGAGAGTCGGCGCGGGCGAGGGTGACCGGCACGGGGAGGAGGGCCGGTGCGGGGGACGGCAGCGTGCGGGGGTCGACGGCGGCGCGCGGGGGATCGAGGGAGGAGTGTGGAGTGTGAGTGAGAGTGATGAGGCCGGGTGGGGGCGCGCGCGGGGGAGGTAGTGGGCTTAATAGCAGCGCGGGTAATGGGTAAGCGCTACTGCTAAGCCCACTAGTTGTAGCGTGGGCACAAATCACACGCTACAGCTAAGTGGCCTGCCCTTTGGCCCCGCCGGCCCGCGCCAACCAGCGCTGCTGCTACGCGCTAGCAGTAGCGCCCGTTTTGGCCGGCTCCACGACTAAGTCCTTCCGCTAGGACATCTGCCGTGACAACTCCACGACAGTTGGCGCCCACCTTGGGGCCAGCGCACAGTGGTTTCAAGTTCTTGAAGGGCAGCTTTGAAGGGATCAAGGGATGCGATGTGGGCCGGATGACCAAGAGTCGTCGCGGCAAGCTCTACATCGATGATGCAGGCTGGGGCCCCGAGGCCGGCTCAATCGAGTACGGGTACCGGGTCCCCTTCGGCGGAACCCACGTCTTCATCGGCAAGATTGGTGAGCCGGGCCTTGAGTTGGACATCTGCATCGACATCGTCGAGACAGCTCGGTGTGCACGACCCACCCGGGTTCAACCCGCCATGAAGCGTGCTTTTGTTGGTTTCACCCATGGGGTGGTAGTTGGAGAAGGATCTATGTCTGGCGGTGAGACGGCCATCTACTCTGATGGTGAGTCGTCCACAGGCGACACTAATTCAATGTATCAATTGCAAGACGGCCAACTTGGGGGCTGTTCCGATGGCGATAGTATTCTGGACCCCTATGAGCCACCGAACAGGGTTGCGATCTTCATGGACGGTACACCACCGGCGCTCGGTTCATCAACCGCCGCGGCTATGACTTCTAGTTCAACCACTACAGCGAAAGATGGGGCTAGCGACACGGCACGCCTGCCGGCTCAAGCTTTGACAGAGTTATTGGAGGCTTTGGCGACTCTTATGGGGGTAGAGGTAACCCCGGACAACCAGGAACAACACAAGGTGGATGTGGCGAAGCTATGAGATGAGATAGCTCAAGCCAAGGAAGAGCTGGTGGCTGAGAATGCTAGGATGGCTATAGAGCGGGCTGCTTTGGACGCCCTGATACGTCCATTTTGCAGCATGCTTTTATGTTGATATTTATTGCATTATGGGCTGTTATTACACATTATGTCACAACACTTATGCCTTTTCTCTCTTATTTTACAAGGTTTACATGAAGAGGGAGAATGCTGGCAGCTGGAATTCTGGGCTGGAAAAAGGAGCAAATATTAGAGACCTATTGTGCACAACTCCAAAAGTCCTGAAACTCCACGAAAGTCAGTTTTGGAATATATTAAAAATATTGGGCGAAGAAAGCACCAGAGGGGTGCCAGCCACCGTCCACGAGGGTGGGGGCACGCCCTACCCCCTGGGCGCGCCCCCTGCCTCGTGGGCCACCTGGCAGGCCTCCGATGCCCATCTTCTGGTATAAGGTGTATTTTGCCCTAGAAAAAATAAGAAGGAAGCTTTAGGGACGAAGCGCCGCCGTCTCGAGGCGGAACCTTGGCAGAACCAATCTAGGGCTCCGGCGGAGCTGTTCTACCGAGGAAACATCCCTCTGGGAGGGGGAAATCGTCATCACCAAAGATCCTCTCATCGGGAGGGGGTCAATCTCCATCAACATCTTCACCAGCACCATCTCCTCTCAAACCCTAGTTCATATCTTGTATCCGATCTTTGTCTCAAAACCTCATATTGGTACCTGTGGGTGGCTAGTAGTGTTGATTACTCCTTGTAGTTGATGCTAGTTGGTTTATTCGGTGGAAGATTATATGTCCAGATCCTTTATGCATATTAATACCCTCTGATTATGAACATGAATATGATTTGTGAGTAGTTACATTTGTTCCTGAGGACATGGGAGAAGTCTTGTTATAAGTAGTCATGTGAATTTGGTATTCGTTCGATATTTTGATGAGATGTATGTTGTCTTTACTCTAGTGGTGTTAGGTGAACATGGACTACATGACACTTCACCATTATTTGGGCCTAGGGAAAGGCATTGGGATGTAATAAGTAGATGATGGGTTGCTAGAGTAACAGAAGCTTAAACCCTAGTTTATGTGTTGCTTCGTAAGGGGCTGATTTGGATCCATATGTTTCATGATATGGTTAGGTTTACCTTAATTCTTCTGTCGTAATTGCGGATGCTTGCGAGGGGGGTTAATCATAAGTGGGATGCTTGTCCAAGGAAAGGCAGTACCCAAGCACCGGTCCACCCACATATCAAATTATCAAAGTAACGAACGTGAATCATACGAGCATGATGAAAACTAGCTTGACGATAATTCCCATGTGTCCTCGGGAGTGCTTTCCTTTATATAAGAGTTTGTCCAGGATTGTCCTTTGCTACAAAAAGGATTGTCCCACCTTGCTGCACCTTGTTTACTTTTGTTACTTGTTACTCGTTACGAATTACCTTATCACAAAACTATCTGTTACCGATAATTTCAGTGCTTGCAGAGAATACCTTACTGAAAACTGCTTGTCATTTCCTTCTGCTCCTCGTTGGGTTTGACACTCTTACTTATAGAAAGGACTATGATAGGTCCCCTATACTTGTGGGTCATCAAGACTCTTTTCTAGCGCCGTTTCCGGGGAGTGAAGCGCCTTTGGTAAGTGGAATTTGGTAAGGAAAAATTTATATAGTGTGCTGAAATTTACTCTCACTTGTTACCATGGAAAATAATTCTTTGAGGGGCTTGTTCGGGGTATCTTCACCCCGGCGAGTAGAGCAAAGAGTTGCTCCTCAACCTACTGAACCTACTGAAAATGTTTACTTTGAAATTCCTTTAGGTATGATAGAGAAACTGCTACCTAATCCTTTTATAGGCGATGGAACATTACATCCCGATGTGCATATAATCTATGTGGATGAACTTTGTGGGTTATTTAATCTTGTAGGTATGCCCGAGGATGTTATCAAGAAGAAGGTTTTCCCTTTATCTTTGAAGGGAAAGGCATTGACATGGTTTAGGCTATGTGATGATACTGGATCATGGAACTACAACTGATTGAAATTGGAATTTCATCAAAAGTTTTATCCTATGCATCTGGTTCATCGTGATCGTAATTATATATATAATTTTCAGCCTCGCGAAGGAGAAAGTATCGCTCAAGCTTGGGGGAGGCTTAAGTCAATGTTATATTCATTCCCCAATCATGAGCTCTCAAGAGAAATTATTATTCAAAAAATTATGCTCGCTTTCTCTTAATAATCGCTCCATGCTCGATACTTCTTGTACTAGTTCTTTTATGATGAAGACTATTGAATTCAAATGGGATTTATTGGAAAGAATTAAATGCAACTCTGAAGATTGAGAACTCAACGAAGGTAAGGAGTCAGGTATAACACCTAAGTTTGATTGTGTTAATCTTTTATGGATACTGATGCTTTTTGTGAATTTAGCACTAAATATGGACTTGACTCTGAGATAGTAGCTTCTTTCTGTGAATCATTTGCTACTCATGTTGACCTCCCTAAGTATAAGTGGTTTAAATATCATCCTCCCATTTAAGTAAAATTAGTTGAACCTATTAAAGTTGAAGAAAAGACTATTACTTATAATGTTGATCCTATTGTTCCTACCGCTTATATTGAGAAACCACCTTCTCCCTTTTAGAATAAAGGATCATGCTAAAGCTTCAATTGTGGTTCGTAAGAGTAATGGTAGAACACCTACACCCCCTGAGCAAATTAAAGTTGAACCTAGTATTGCTATGGTTAAAGATCTCTTGGTCGATAATATTGATGGGCATGTTATTTACTTTTGTGATGAAGCTGCTAGAATTGCTAAACCCGATACTAAAGATAAACATAGACCTGTTGTAGGCATGCCTGTTATTTCTGTTAAAATAGGAGATCATTGATATCATGGCTTATGTGACATGGGTGCTAGTGCGAGTGCAATACCTCATTCTTTATACGAAGAAATTATACATGATATTGCACCTGCTGAGATATAAGGTATTGATGTTACAATTAAGCTTGTCAATAGAGATACTATTTCACCAGTTGGGATTGTTACAGATGTTGAAGTCTTGTCTCGGAAAGTTAAATATCCTACTGATTTTCTTGTTCTTGGTTCCCCACAAGATGACTTTTGTGCCATTATATTTGGTGGACCCTTGTTGAGTACTATTAATGCTAAGATAGACTGCAAAAGGGATATTGTTTCTATTGGTTTAGGGGATATGTCCCATGATTTTAATTTTTCTAAATTTTGTAAACAACCCCATGATAAAGAATTGCCTAGTAAAGATGAAATTATTGGTCTGGCTTCTATTTCCATGCCTCCTAATGACCCTTTAGAACAATATTTGCTAGACCATGAAAATGATATGTTTATGAATGAAAGAAGGGAAATAGATGAAGTATTCTTTAAACAGGGACCTATTTTGAAGAACTACTTGCCTGTTGAAATTCTAGGGGATCCTCCTCCACCCAAGGGTGATCCCGTGTTTGAGCTTAAACCATTACCTAATACTCTTAAATATGCTTATCTTGATGAAAAGAAGATATATCCTGTTATTATTAGTGCTAACCTTATTTCAAAGCAGGAAGAAGAGAAATTATTGAAAACTCTGAAGAAGCACGGCGCTGCTATTGGATATACTCTTGATGATCTTAAGGGCATTAGTCCCACTCTATGCCAGCACAAAATAAAATTGGATAAAGACGCTAAACCAGTTGTTGATCACCAACGACGGTTAAATTCTAAGATGAAAGAAGTGGTAAGGAATGAAATACTAAAGCTTCTAGAGGTAGGTATAATTTATCATGTTGCTGATAGTCAGTGGGTAAGTCCTGTCCATTGTGTCCCTAACAAGGGAGGTATTACTGTTGTTCCCAATGATAAAGATGAATTGATCCCACAAAGAATTGTTACAGGTTATAGAATGGTAATTGATTTCCGCAAATTAAATAAAGCTACTAGAAAGGATCATTACCCTTTACCTTTTATTGATCAAATGCTAGAAATATTATCCAAACATACACATTTTTGCTTTCTAGATGGTTATTTTGGTTTCTCTCAAATACCTGTGTCGAAAGAGGATCAGGAAAAGACCACTTTTACTTGCCCTTTTGGTACCTTTGCTTATAGACGTATGCCTTTTGGTTTATGTAATGCACCTGCTACCTTTCAAAGATGTATGATTGCTATATTTTCTGACTTTTTCAAAAATATTGTTGAGGTTTTCATGGATGATTTCTCCGTGTATGGAACTTCTTTTAATGATTGCTTAAGCAACCTTGATCGAGTTTTGCAGAGATGTGAAGAAACTAATATTGTCTTGAATTGGGAGAAGTGCCACTTTATGGTTAATGAATGTATTGTCTTGGGGCATAAAGTTTCTGAAAGAGGTATTGAAGTTGATAAAGCCAAAGTTGATGCTATTGAAAAGATGATGTGTCCTAAGGACATTAAAGGTATAAGAAGTTTCCTTGGCCATGCCGGTTTTTATAGGAGGTTCATTAAAGACTTCTCAAAAATTTCTAGGCCTCTGACTAATCTCTTACAAAAAGATGTTCCTTTTGTCTTTGATGATGATTGTGTAGAAGCATTTGAAATAATTAAGAAAGCCTTGATTTCTGCACCTATTGTTCAGCCACCTGATTGGAATTTACCCTTTGAAATTATGTGTGATGCTAATGATTATGTTGTAGGTGTTGTTCTAGGACAAAGAGTTGATAAGAAATTAAATGTTATCCAATATGCTAGCAAAACTCTAAACAGTGCCCAAAGAAATTATTCTACTACTTAAAAATATTTTTTAGCGGTTGTATTTGCTTGTGATAAGTTCAGACATTATATTGTTGATTCTAAAGTAACTATTCACACTGATCATGCTGCTATTAAATATCTTATGGAAAAGAAAGATGCTAAACCTAGACTTATTAGATGGGTTCTCTTGCTACAAGAATTTGATTTGCATATTATTGATAGAAAGGGAGCTGAGAACCCCGTTGCAGACAACTTGTCTAGATTAGAGAATGTTCTTGATGACCCACTACCTATTATTGATAGTTTTCCTGATGAACAATTAGCTGTCATAAATACTTCCCGTACTGCTCCATGGTATGCTGATTATGCTAATTACATTGTTGCTAAATTTATACCACCTAGTTTCACATACCAACAAAAGAAAAAGTTTTTCTATGATTTAAGACATTACTTCTGGGATGACCCACACCTTTATAAAGAAGGAGTAGATGGTATTATTAGACGTTGTGTACCTGAGCATGAACAAGAACAGATCCTACGCAAGTGTCACTCTGAGGCTTATGGAGGACACCACGCTGGAGATAGAACTGCACATAAGGTATTGCAATCCGGTTTTTATTGGCCTACTCTTTTCAAGGATGCCCGTAAGTTTGTTTTGTCTTGTGATGAATGTCAAAGAATTGGTAATATTAGTAGACGTCAAGAAATGCTTATGAATTATTCACTTGTTATTGAACCATTTGATGTTTGGGGCTTTGATTACATGGGACCGTTTCCTTCCTCTAATGGGTATACACATATTTTACTTGATGTTGATTATGTTACTAAGTGGGTAGAAGCTATTCCAACTAGTAGTGTTGATCATAACACCTCTATTAAGATGCTTAAAGAAGTTATTTATTCGAGGTTTGGAGTCCCTAGATACTTAATGAATGATGGTGTGTCGGTGTCAAAACCGGCGGATCTCGGGTAGGGGGTCCCGAACTATGTGTCTAAGGCGGATGGTAACAGGACGCAGGGGACACGATGTTTACCCAGGTTCGGGCCCTCTTGATGGAGGTAATACCCTACGTCCTGCTTGATTGTTCTTGATGATATGAGTATTACAAGAGTTGATCTACCACGAGATCGTAGAGGCTAAACCCTAGAAGCTAGCCTATGGTATGATTGTATATTGTCCTATGGACTAAACCCTCCAGTTTATATAGACACCGGAGGGGGCTAGGGTTACATAGAGTCGGTTACAAGGGAGGAGATCTACATATCTGTATTGCCAAGCTTGCCTTCCACGCCAAGGAAAGTCCCATCCGGACATGGGACGAAGTCTTCAATCTTGTATCTTCATAGTCCAACAGTCCGGCCGAAGGATATAGTCCGGTTGTCCAGAGACCCCCTAATATAGGACTCCCTCAGTAGCCCCTGAACCAGGCTTCAATGAAAATGAGTCTGACGCACATTATTGTCTTCGGCATTGCAAGGCGGGTTCCTCCTCCGAATACTCCATAGAAGATTTTGAACACAAGGATAATGTCCGGCTCTGCAAAACAAGTTCCACATACCACCGTAGAGAGAATAACATTTCCACAAATCCAATCTGCTGACACATTTTGACAGCATGACATCATGTCATGGCCCGGCCATTATTCGAACCGTTTTTCTCAACCAGCACCGCACATATCGCGGAGCGGTTTTCTTGACACGTCTTGTCAAAGCAAAGATCGTGTACCCCTTATTACGGGATTCTCATCAATATGGACGTGGGTAACCCAACCGCGCCATCAATTACAGCGCCTGGGGAATAAGCGAGTTTACTAGGCAAGTGGGGAGGCGCATCGCCTCTTCCGCCCTTATAAAGGGACAAGGATCCACCCCTTTTACCCATGCCTTCTACCTCCTTGCTTATCCATTCTCACGCACTCGAGCTCCAGTGCTCAAGTTCGCGTTCTTCTTCTCAAACCACTCCAAGCATGTCCGGAGCAGGAGGCAAGTGGATGGTCTCCTCCGTTACGGAGGAGCGCATCGCAAAGTTACGGGCAGCCGAATATCTAGCTGTGGATATCGCGCACCGGTTGCCAGATGCAGGGCAGATCATCCCTATGTCCGAACCCCATGAGAGGGTAGTTTTTCTTACCCATTTTGTCCGCGGACTGGGATTTCCCCTCCACCCGTTTTTCCACGGGCTCATGTTTTACTACGGGCTAGATTTTCATGATCTGGCCCCCAGTTTCATCCTCAACATCTCGGCGTTTATCGTCGTGTGCAAGGCCTTCCTCCGCATCAGGCCCCACTTTGGCCTATGGCTGAAAACCTTCAATGTCAAACCGAAGGTGGTGGTCGGCCAACAAGCAGAGTGCGGAGGTGCCATGGTGGGAAAAATGCCTAATGTCACCTGGCTCGAGGGCACCTATGTGGATACCATAAAGGGGTGGCAATCGGGGTGGTTCTACATCACCGAGCCGCGCGACTCTAGCTGGGTGGCGGCCCCCAAATTTTGATCCTGAATCCCCACGTGGCTCACCTCCTGGAAAGAGAAGGGCCTGTCCTGGGGTTCTTTGGTAGAGCTGACCGGCCTCCAGACCTGCATCAGGAACATGATGAGCAAGAAAATCAAGCTCGTCAACGTGGTCCAGGTCATGCTCTTTCGCCGGATTCTCTCGTGTCAACAACGGGCATTCAATTTGTGGGAGTTCGACCCAGCCAAGCACCAGACGCTGCGAGAGCTCTATGACATGACGCACGAGGATGACTGGAGGGTGCTGTTCAAGGGCGCCGAGGTACCTCCTTCCCTCATCGAGGACCGCAGACTCAACGCAAAGCGCCACGCCAATCCGGTAAGTTTTTATATCTCACAGGGTATTTATTTGCCCCAGTTTAAATCATGTGCGGGATCTAAGCGTCCATGTCATTAACAGGACTGGATAAAGACAGCGGAGCAGCTTGATTTCCCAGCCCCCCTGCCTGAAGATCCTGCAGATGCTCTCGTGACGGAGATGTTGGCTCCGGCACCTTACGATGTGCCGGTGAAGAAGACCAAGAAGAAGGCCACGGGGACCTGAAAGGGTCTCCGACGCAAGGTCATATCGGACTCATCGTCCGATGACTCCACGCGCACTCCTCCCACGGAAACGAGGAGGAGGAGGAGGAGGAGGAAAGTTCTCCTCCCCCAGCCGGGGGAGACAAGAAAAGGAAGGCCGACCCAACCGGGGAGGCCGAAGGGTCCAAGAAGGGAAGGACCCTCCATCCGGACAGCTCCACGATGGCCGCCCACAGCGACGATGAGTGGTTTCCCAGGGACAAGCCACTGGCGAAGTCGTAAGTATCCGGATACCATAGTGATTCATGGTATGTTTTATTGCACTGCTTCTACTTACGCCGAATATGATTATGCAGCCCGTCCCAAGCACGTTGATACGTCTCCAACATATCTATAATTTTTTATTGTTCCATGCTATTATATTATCAACCTTGGATGTTTTATATTCATTTATATGATATTTTATATGATTTTTGGGACTAACCTATTAACCTAGAGCCCAGTGGCAATTTCTGTTTTTTCCTTGTTTTAGAGTATCGCAGAAAAGGAAAATCAAATGGAGTCTAATTGACCTGAAACTTCACGGAACTTATTTTTGGAAGGAAAGCAACCCGGGAGACTTGGAGTCCACGTAAGGGAAGCAATGAGGAGGCCACGAGGCAGGGGGCGCGCCCACCCCCTAGGAATGCCCTCCACCCTCGTGGGCCCCTCGTGGCTCCCCTAACGTACTTCTTCCGCCTATATATCTCCATATACCCTAAAATGATCGGGGTGCACAATAGATCGGGAGTTCCGCCGCCAGAAGCCTCCGCAGCCACCGAAAGCCAATCTAGACCCGTTCCAGCACCATGCCGGAGGGGCAATCCCTCTCCGGTGGCCATCTTCATCATCCCGGTGCTCTCCATGACGATGAGGAAGTAGTTCTCCCTCGGGGCTGAGGGTATGTACTAGTAGCTATGTGTTTGATCTCTCTCTCTCTCTCATGTTCTTGAGGTGGTACGATCTTGATGTATCGCGAGCTTTGCTATTATAGTTGGATCTTATGTTTCTTCTCCCCCTCTACTCTCTTGTAATGAATTGAGTTTTCCCTTTGAAGTTATCTTATCGGATTGAGTCTTTAAAGATTTGAGAACACTTGATGTATGTCTTGCCGTGCGTATTTTTGGTGACAATGGGATATCACGTGATTCACTTGATGTATGTTTTGGTTATCAACTTGCGGGTTCTGCCCATGAACCTATGCATAGGGGTTGGCACGCGTTTTCGTCGTGATTCTCCGGTAGAAACTTTGGGGCACTCTTTGAGGTTTTATGTGTTGGTTGAATAGATGAATCTGAGATTGTGTGATGCATATCGTATAATCATACCCACGGATACTTGAGGTGACATTGGAGTATCTAGGTGACATTAGGGTTTTGGTTGGTTTGTTTCTTAAGGTGTTATTCTAGTACAGACTCTAGGGCTGTTTGTGACACCTATAGGAATAACCCAACGGATTGATTGGAAAGAATAACTTTGAGGTGGTTTCGTACCCTACCATAATCTCTTCGTTTGTTCTCCGCTATTAGTGACTTTGGAGTGACTCTTTGTTGCATGTTGAGGGATAGTTATATGATCCAATTATGTTATAATTGTTGAGAGGACTTGCACTAGTGAAAGTATGAACCCTAGGCCTTGTTTCAACGCATTGCAATACCGTTTGTGCTCACTTTTATCATTAGTTACCTTGCTGTTTTTATATTTTCAGGTTACAAAAACTATTATCTACCATCCATATACCACTTGTATCACCATCTCTTCGCCGAACTAGTGCACACATACAATTTACCATTGTATTGGGTGTGTTGGGTACACAAGAGACTCTTTGTTATTTGGCTGCAGGGTTGCTTGAGAGAGACCATCTTCATCCTACGCCTCCTACGGATTGATAAACCTTAGGTCATCCACTTGAGGGAAATTTTCTACTGTCCTACAAACCTCTGCACTTGGAGGCCCAACAACGTCTACAAGAAGAAGGTTGTGTAGTAGACATCAAGCTCTTTTCTGGCGCCGTTGCCGGGGAGGTGAGTGCTTGAAGGTATATCTTTAGATCTTGCAATCGAATCTTTTTGGTTCTTGTTTTAGCACTAGTTTAGTTTATAAAAGAAAACTATAAAAAATGGAATTGAGTTTGTCCCATACGTCATCTTTTTAATATCTTTCGTGGGTATGATCGAAAGGAAAATTGTGCCAAAGTGATAGAAGAAGAATGCATTAAAATGTTTTGCACTAAATCTTTGAATGATGAGCATGATTGCAATGTTGTTAGTATGAACTCCTTGAATATCCATGGTACTAATGATGATTGCACTACTTATGATGAAAATGTCTCCTATAAACATGTCAATTTTTGTGGAGTGCATTGGGTTTGTAAGTACACACTAAATAGGGAAGATAGATATTGCATGAGGCATAAGTACTTAGAAACTAAATTGTTGCAAGAAAGGCTAGATGACTGTGCTGATAATTTAAAAAAATCTTGGCCATACTTGTGGACTTTGCAATGAACAGGGTCATTTAGCTATCCGATGCAAATTGTTTCATGATCTAATCGTGTCCAAAAATTATGATGACTTGATTTCCCTTGCACATTATAATGAACTTATTTTGCTTATGGGCTACGAAGAAATCAAACGTATAACTAAATATCTTCCAGAATTTGCTCGTTATAAACTTCTTGGATTTGATCTAGAGGAAATTTATGTGTATTGTGCGGTAAATTGCATTGAAAATCCTTATATTGCCAATTACATAAAGAAAAGAAAACAAATAGAAGATGAAGAGAATACTAATGAAAGAGAAGAGACTTCCCAATACCCTCCTATTATTTCTTATGATGAATTAGGTAACGAGGAGGAGCCTCCTATTCAACTAATCTCATTAATAAGGAGCTCCAAAAAGAGGATTGAACCCACACATGATGTGGTGAAGAAGAAGAAAAGAAAAAGGAAGAGAGGTAAAAAGATATCTCTCCCAAATAATGCTGCTCCTATTACTATTGTGCCTCATGAAAATATAATTGTGGAAGATAATGATACTTCTTATGATCTTGAAAATCTTTTTGGCACTTTCTTGGGAGAATATGATAATTGATATACTATTGGTGCTATCCATACTATTAATGATGAGAGTGATTATGCTTATGATATGAAAAGGCCCAAGCTTGGGGATGCTATGTTTTATGAATATGATGTTTTTGAGAATATATTTGCTGCAATTAATGTTTGTCCCAAGCTTGGGGAGGCTACATTTAATGAAGATGATATTTTTAGTCTCCCAAGTTTTGATATGCAAATTTATAATGATGATAGCATGCCTCCTACTTATGATAATTATTGTGATGATACATATGCTATAAAAAGTAGTGATGATTATATTTATAAAACTTGTCATGATTGTGATTACCTTTTTTCTGAACATTACTCTTTTAATGTGGAAACAATTTATAGTATTCAAGTTTCTTATGATACTCCCACTGTTCCGAATGAGAAGAATTTTGCTTATGTGGAGAGTAATAAAATTTCTATGCTTGTAGATCATGAAAAGAATTCTTTAGGTGCTGGTTATATTGTTTAATTCATTCATGATGCTACTGAAAATTATTATTAGGGAGGAACATATGCTTGTAGGAATTGCAATAATATCAAGTTTCCTCTTTATGTGCTTAAAGTTTTGAAGTTATGCTTGTTTTACCTTCCTATGCAAGTTGATTCTTGTTCCCATAAGTTGTTTGCTCACAAAATCCCTATCCATAGGAAGTATGTTAGACTTAAATGTGCTAGTCATATTCTTCATGATGCTCTCTTTATGTTTCAATTCTTATCTTTTATGTGAGCATCGTTGAAATCATCATGCCTAGCTAGGGGCGTTAAACGATAGCGCTTGTTGGGAGGCAACCCAATTTTATTTTTGTTCCTTGCTTTTTGTTCCTGTTTAGTAATAAATAATTCATCTAGCCTCTGTTTATATGTGGTTTTATGTGTTTAATTAGTGTTTGTGCCAAGTAGAACCGTTGGGAAGACTTGGGGGAAGTCTTGTTGATCTTGCTGTAAAAAACAGAAACTTCAGCGCTCATGAGAATTGCTGCCATTTTTTATTGGAGAGTGTTATTTAGTTAATATTTTTTGAAGATGATTAATAGATATATTTATCGCGTCCAGCAATTTATTTGAGCATTTTATGAGTTCCAGAAGTATACGTTTGATCCAGATTACTACAGACTGTTCTGTTTTTGACAGATTATGTTTTCATCGTGTTGTTTGCTTATTTTGATGAATCTATGAGTAGTATCAGAGGGTATGAGCCATAGATAAGTTGGAATACATTAGATATTACACCAATATGAATTTAGAATGAGTTCACAACAGTACCTAAGTGGTGATTTATTTTCTTATACTAACGGAGCTTACGAGTTTTCTATTTAAGTTTTGTGTTGTGAAGTTTTCAAGTTTTGGGTAAAGATTTGATGGATTATGGAACAAGGCGTGGCAAGAGCCTAAGCTTGGGGATTCCCCGGAAGGCATCCCGTCTTTCGTCTTCGTTCATCGGTAACTTTACATGGAGCCATATTTTTATTTACCACATGATATGTGTTTTTCTTGGAGCGACAATTTATTTTATTTAGTTTTGCTTGTTGTTTGAATAAAATACCAAGATCTGAAATTCTTTAATGTTAGAGAGTCTTCATATAGTTGCATAATTATTCGACTACTCATTGATCTTCACTTATATCTTTCGGAGTAGTTTGTCATTTTCTCTAGTGCTTCACTTATATCCTTTTAGATCACGGTGGTGGTTTTATTTTATAGAAATAGATGAACTCTCATGCTTCACTTATATTATTTTGAGAGTATTTAGAACATCATGGTAATTTGCTTTGGTTATAAAATTAGTCCTAAATATGATGGGCATCCAAGAGGGATATAATAAAAACTTTCATATAGAGTGCATTGAATACTATGAGAAGTTTGATACTTGATGATTGTTTCGAGATATGAAGATGGTGATATTAGAGTCATGCTAGTCGAGTAGTTGTGAATTTGAGAAATACTTGTGTTAAAGTTTGTGATTCCCGTAGCATGCACGTATGGTGAACCGTTATGTGATGAAGTCTGAGTATGATTTATTTATTGATTGTCTTCCTTATGAGTGGCGGTCGGGGACGAGCGATGGTCTTTTCCTACCAATCTATCCCCCTAGGAGCATGCCTGTAGTACTTTGTTTCGATAACTAATAGATTTTTGCAATAAGTATGTGAGTTCTTTAAGACTAATGTTGAGTCCATGGATTATACACACTCTCACCCTTCCACCATTGCTAGCCTCTCTAATACCGTGCAGCTTTCGCCGGTATCATAAACCCATCATATACCTTCCTCAAAACAGCCACCATACCTACCTATTATGGCGTTTCCATAGCCATTCTGAGATATATTGCCATGCAACTTTCCACCGTTCCGTTTATTATGACACGCTCCATCATTGTCATATTGCTATGCATGATCATGTAGTTGACATTGTATTTGTGGCAAAGCCATCGTTCATAATTCTTTCATACATGTCACTCATGAGTCATTGCACATCCCGGTACACCGCCGGAGGCATTCATATAGAGTCATATCTTGTCCTAAGTATCGAGTTGTAATTCTTGAGTTGTAAGAAAATAAAAGTGTGATGATCATCATTATTAGAGCATTGTCCCATTAAGGAAAGGATGATGGAGACTATGATTCCCCCACAAGTCGGGATGAGACTCTGGACAAAAATAAATAAATAAAAGAGGCCAAAGAAGCCCAAATAAAAAAAGAAGAGAAAAGAGGCCATAAAAAAGAGAAAGGCCCAACTAAAAAAATAAAAAAAAATGAGAGAAAAAGAGAGAAGGGGCAATGCTACTATCCTTTTACCACACTTGTGCTTCAAAATAGCACCATAATCTTCATGATAGAGAGTCTCCTATGTTGTCACTTTCATATACTAGTGGGATTCTTTCATTATAGAACTTGGCTTGTATATTCCAATGATGGGCTTTCTCAAAATGCCCTAGGTCTTCGTGAGCAAGTAAGTTGGATGCACACCCACTTAGTTTCTTTTTGAGCTTTCATACACTTATAGCTCTAGTGCATCTGTTGCATGGCAATCCCTACTCACTCACATTGATATCTATTGATGGGCATCTCCATAGCCCATTGATACGCCTAGTTGATGTGAGACTATCTTCTCCTTTTTGTCTTCTCCACAACCACCATTCTATTCCACCTATAGTGCTATGTCCATGGCTCACGCTCATGTATTGCGTGAAGATTGAAAAAGTTTGAGAACATCAAAAGTATGAAACAATTGCTTGGCTTGTCATCGGGGTTGTGCATGATTTAAATATTTTGTGTGGTGAAGATGGAGCATAGCCAGACTATATGATTTTGTAGGGATAGCTTTCTTTGGCCATGTTATTTTGAGAAGACATGATTACTTGGTTAGTATGCTTGAAGTATTATTATTTTTATGTCAATATTAAACTTTTGTCTTGAATCTTATGGATCTGAATATTCTTGCCACAATAAAGAGAACTACATGCATAAATATGTTAGGTAGCATTCCACATCAAAAATTCTGTTTTATCATTTACCTACTCGAGGACGATCAGGTATTAAGCTTGGGGATGCTGATACGTCTCCAACGTATCTATAATTTTTTATTGTTCCATGCTATTATATTATCAACCTTGGATGTTTTATATGCATTTATATGCTATTTTATATGATTTTTGGGACTAACCTATTAACCTAGAGCCCAGTGCCAGTTTCTGTTTTTTCCTTGTTTTAGAGTATTGCAGAAAAGGAAAATCAAACGGAGTCCAATTGACCTGAAACTTCATGGAACTTATTATTGGAAGGAAAGCAACCCGGGAGACTTGGAGTCCACATAAGGGAAGCAATGAGGAGGCCACAAGGCAGGGGGCGCGCCCACCCCCTGGGCGCACCCTCCACCCTCGTGGGCCCCTCGTGGCTCCCCTGATGTACTTCTTCCGCCTATATATCTCCATATACCCTAAAACGATCGGGGAGCACAATTGATCGGGAGTTCCGCCGCCAGAACCCTCTGTAGCCACCGAAAGCCAATCTAGACCCGTTCCGGCACCCTGCCGGAGGGGGAATCCCTCTCTTGTGGCCATCTTCATCATCCCGGTGCTCTCCATGACGAGGAGGAAATAGTTCTCCCTCGGGGCTGAGGGTATGTACCAGTAGTTATGTGTTTGATCTCTCTCTCCTGTTCTTGAGGTGGTACGATCTTGATGTATCGCGAGCTTTGCTATTATAGTTGGATCTTATGTTTCTTCTCACCCTCTACACTCTTGTAATGAATTGAGTTTTCCCTTTGAAGTTATCTTATCGGATTGAGTCTTTAAAGATTTGAGAACACTTGATGTATGTCTTGCCGTGCATATCTGTGGTGACAATGGGATATCACGTGATTCACTTGATGTATGTTTTGGTGATCAACTTGCGGGTTCCTCCCATGAACCTATGCATAGGGGTTGGCACGTGTTTTCGTCGTGATTCTTCGGTAGAAACTTTGGGGCACTCTTCGAGGTTCTATGTGTTGGTTGAATAGATGAATCTGAGATTGTGTGATGCATATCGTCTAATCATACCCACGGATACTTGAGGTGACATTGGAGTATCTAGGTGACATTAGGGTTTTGGTTGATTTGTGTCTTAAGGTGTTATTCTAGTACAAACTCTAGGTCTGTTTGTGACACCTATAGGAATGGCCCAACAGATTGATTGGAAAGAATAACTTTGAGGTGGTTTCGTACCCTACCATAATCTCTTCGTTTGTTCTCCGCTATTAGTGACTTTGGAGTGACTCTTTGTTGCATGTTGAGGGATAGTTATATGATCCAATTATGTTATTATTGTTGAGAGGACTTGCACTAGTGCAAGTATGAACCCTAGGCCTTGTTTCAACGCATTGCAATACCGTTTGTGCTCCCTTTTATCATTAGTTACCTTGCTGTTTTTATATTTTCAGATTACAAAAACTATTATCTACCATCCATATACCACTTGTATCACCATCTCTTCGCCGAACTAGTGCACCTATACAATTTACCATTGTCTTGGGTGTGTTGGGGACACAAGAGACTCTTTGTTATTTGGTTGCAGGGTTGCTTGAGAGAGACCATCTTCATCCTATGCCTCCTATGGATTGATAAACCTTAGGTCATCCACTTGAGGGAAATTTGCTACTGTCCTACAAACCTCTGCACTTGGAGGCCCAACAATGTCTACAAGAAGAAGGTTGTGTAGTAGACATCACACGTATCGACGTGTCTTCGTCAGACGGTTCTTTGGACTCGTCGGATATGAATAGCGATTCACTTCCGACCACCTCCACCCCTTACCCTGTGGACAACGTCGAGGTGTTGTCTCAAAAGGCACCGAGCCAAGGGGAGGTAGTCCTGGAGGCGCCTCAAGGCGACCTTCCGGAACCTCGGCGCAAAGGGAGCAAAATTCCCCCGAGCTCCAAGTCCGGCCCCCAGCCGAACACTGTGTTGGAACCTTCGGTGGTTCCGGACTCCAGCAGGCGACCCCCCGTTAAGAGGGGCAAGCCGCTCGTGCCGGTGGCCTCTGTCCACTCAGAGGCACCGGACAACTTGCTGGAAGCGCTTCGCGCGCTTCCATCGACGAAGAGCACCGCACTATCATGAGTGCGGTGATCGAGAAAGTTCAGTCTGCCAAAAACGGACTGACCGAAGCTTGTGCCAGCCTCCTAACAGGCTTTGAGGTAAGTAATGAAAATATAAGAAAATATTACCGCATGGACAGTAGCCCCTGATGCTATGTTCGGCGTTCGCAAAGAAAAGCCGAATAGAGGATCAAATGATAACTCAGGAGTCTAATCAGAATATGTCTATGTGTATGTGTAGGCTTCACTGCTGGCCGCTGCCGCACGTACTGCCGAGGTCTCTGCACTGAAGCAGGACCTGGAGCGTTCCGAGGACGAGCTTGGCCTTACCAAGAGGCAGCTCGAGGAGAGCAAAGGTAAGCAATACCTTTGTCTATATATTAAAAAGAAGTTCGGGTGTAAAGTAATAGGATCATCATGCATTTCCCAGGGACCACGACAAAAGTGGCGACCCTGAAGAAGGCACCGTCCGAGGCCGAAGACAAAGCGGCCAAGGAGCGCATTGAGCAGGAGAAGCAAGAAGCCCGAGTAGGAGAGGTGCAGCAAGAGCTTGAGTCTCTCACCAAAAAACACGAGTCCTTGGAGCTTGACTCTAAGACGCAAGAGTCCGAGCTCGCGCGGGCGCTTGAAAGCGCCCGGAGCGCCAAGGCTGAAGCCCACAAGGCCCTCCAGGAGATTGATGTGGTGAAGTAGATAGCAGCAGGTAAGGCATTCATTATGCAAAGCAAGCATGTGGAGGAAACTTTCCTTTTACTTACCCAAGTTCGGAGCTCTCCAGGAGCATTCACAGATCTTCCCCGCAGTGTACTGGATGCCGCAGAGTTTTACCAAGCTCAGGAGGGGAGCTCGACTGAAAAGTTTTTTTGGTCTCAGTATACTAGGACCGAACACCCAATGCCCTTGAGCGACCAGCTGAAGCAATTGGTCGAGCTTCACAAGGCGGCCGAACAGGCCATGAGGGATGAGGGAGTCCTGGATTAGGGGGTGTTCGGATAGCCGGACTATACCTTCAGCTGGACTCCTGGACTATGAAGATACAAGATTGAAGACTCCGTCCCGTGTCTGGAAGGGACTTTCCTTGGCGTGGAAGGCAAGCTTGGCGATACGGATGTTCAGATCTCCTACCATTGTAACCGACTCTATGTAACCCTAACCCTCTTCGGTGTCTATATAAACCGGAGGGTTTTAGTCCGTAGGACAACATACACATCAACAATCATACCATAGGCTAGCTTCTAGGGTTTAGCCTCTCTGATCTCATGGTAGATCTACTCTTGTACAACCCATATCATCAATATTAATCAAGAAGGACGTAGGGTTTTACCTCCATCAAGAGGGCCCGAACCTGGGTAAAACTTCGTGTCCCTTGCCTCCTGTTACCATCCAGCCTAGATGCATAGTTCGGGACCCCCTACCCGAGATCCGCCGGTTTTGACACCGACATTGGTGCTTTCATTGAGAGTTCCTCTGTGTCGTCGCCGTTAGGCCCGATGGCTCCCACGATCATCAATGGCGATGCATTCCAGGGTGAGACCTTCCTCCCCGGACAGATCTTCGTCTTTGGCGGCTTCGCACTACGGGCCAATTCACTTGGCCATCTAGAGTAGATCGAAAGCTACGCCCCTGGCCGTCAGGTCAGATTCGGAAGTTTAAACTACACGGCTGACATCCGTGGGGACTTGATCTTTGACGGATTCGAACCACTGCCGAGCGCGCCGCACTGTCAGGGCGAGCATGATCTAACTCTGCCGCCGAACGGTGCCCTGGAGGCCGCACCCGCACCGGCTCCGACCCTTAGTTCGGAGTCAACTGCGCCGATCGAGGATGGGCGGTTGGACACCACCTCGGGGGCTGCGATTCAAATGGCGATTGAGCCGAACACCAGCCCCGTACTCTGCGAGGCTCGTGACTCCAAGGAGCCAGACTCCTCTCCGGACTCCGAACCCTCCGCGCCCCTACCAGTCGAATCCGATTGGGCGCCGATCATGGAGTTCACTGCCGCAGACATCTTTCAGCACTCGCCTTTCGGCGATATCCTGAAGTCATTGAAGTCTCTCTCTTTATCAGCAGAGCCCTGGCCGGACTACGGTCAGCAAGGTTGGGGTACGGACAATGAAGAAATTCAAAACCCACCCACCACCCACTTTGTAGCCACTGTCGACGACTTAACCGACATGCTCGACTTAGACTCCGAAGACATCGACGGTATGGACGCTGATGAAGGAGATGATGAAGAACCAGCGCCTACTAGGCCCTGGAAAGCCACCTCGTCATCTGACATATACATGGTGGACACCCCAAAAGAGGGAGAGGACAATGGAACAGCGGAGGATGACCCCTCCAAGAAACAGCCCAAGCGCCGGCGTCAGCGGCGCCGCTCAAAATCCCGCCAACACAAAAATGGTGATTCCAGCACGGGAGATAATAATACTCCGGAGAGTGCCGAAGAAAACCCCCTCCAGCAAGGTTTAGCACAGGAGGATGGAGAAACCAGCCCTCATGAGAGAGCGGCAGACAGAGAGGTCGAGGACGATAATTATATGCCTCCCTCCGAAGACGAGGCAAGCCTCCACGACGACGAATTCGTCGTGCCAGAGGATCCCGTTGAGCAAAAGCGTTTCCAATGCAGGCTTATGGCCACGGCAAGAAGCCTCAAGAAAAAACAGCAACAACTTAGAGCTGATCAAGATTTGCTAGTTGACAGATGGACTGAAGTCCTTGCGGCCGAAGAGCATAAACTCGAACGCCCCTCCAAGAGTCACCCAAAGCGCAAGTTGCTACCCCGATTAGAGGAGGAAGCACTTGATGCGGCCGAACGGCCACCTCATGGCCGCGACAGAGAGGCCTCCCGGCCCTCCACTCAAGCCGCACCTCGTACCAAGGCACGGGAATATGCACCAGACTTACGAGACATGTTGGAGGACAAGGCAAGGCAAACACGATTGATCTACGGATCGCGTGGGCACCCCACGGCTCGAGACGGTAACCGTCACGCTGGCCACAAATTTGGCAAGGCCGAACACAGTAGACAAAGCTCATTGGAGCTACGTCATGATATCGCCCAGTAGAGAGGCGCCGCACACCCACTGTGCTTTACAGACGAAATAATGGATCATCAAATCCCCGAGGGTTTCAAACCCGTAAACATCAAATCATATGATGGCACAACAGACCCTGCGGTATGGATCGAGGATTATCTCCTTCATATCCACATGGCCCGCGGCGACGATTTTCACGCCATCAAATACCTCCCACTCAAGCTTAAAGGACCAGCTCGGCATTGGCTCAACAGCTTGCCAACAGGATCAATCAGTTGTTGGGAGGACCTGGAAGCCGCATTCCTCGACAATTTCCAGGGCACTTATGTCCGACCCCCAGACACCGATGACCTAAGTCACGTAATCCAGCAGCCAGAGGAACCGGCTAGACAATTCTGGACACGGTTCCTAACAAAGAAAAATCAAATAGTCGACTGTCCGGACGCTGAGGCCCTAGCAGCCTTCAAGCACAATATCCGTGACGAGTGGCTGGCCCGGCACCTCGGACAGGAAAAGCCGAAGTCTATGACAGCACTCACGACACTCATGACCCACTTTTGCGCGGGAGAAGACAGCTGGCTCGCTCGTAGCAACAAGCAGAAGTGCCGCATTAACGGCGACAATGCTGAGGATACGGTAGTTAATGCCGGATTCAGAGGCTCTAAATCCGGTCAGCGGAAGAAGCCATTCAAAAGGAATCCTAGGGGCCCGTCCAGCTTGGACTGAATACTCGACCGCTTGTGCCAAATACATGGCACCCCCGAAAAGCCGGCCAATCACACCAACAGGGATTGTTGGGTGTTCAAGCAGGCAGGCAAGTTAAGCGCCGACAATGAAGACAAGGGGCTGCATAGCGATGACGACGAGGAGCCCCGTCCGCCGAACAACAATGCACAGAAGGGTTTCCCCCCACAAGTGCAGACGGTGAACATGATATACGCCACCCACGTCCCAAAAAGGGAGCGGAAGCACGCGTTAAGGGACGTATACGCTGTAGAGCTAGTCGCCCCAAAGTTCAACCCATGGTCCTCCTGCCCGATCACCTTTGATCGAAGAGACCATCCCACTAGCATCCGTCATGGCGGATTTGTCGCATTGGTTCTAGACCCAATTATTGACGGATTTCATCTCACTAGAGTCCTCATGGACGGCGGCAGCAGCCTAAACCTCCTTTACCAGGATACGGTGCGAAAAATGGGCATCGATCCCTCGAGGATTAAGCCCACCAAAACGACCTTTAAAGGCGTAATACCAGGTGTAGAGGCCAACTATACAAGCTCAGTCACACTTGAAGTGGTCTTCGGATCCCCGGATAATTTCTGAAGCGAGGAATTGATCTTCAACATAGTCCCATTCCGCAGTGGCTATCATGCACTGCTCGGACGAACCACATTCGCCAAATTCAATGCGGTACCGCACTACGCATACCTTAAGCTCAAGATGCCAGGCCCTCGTGGAGTAATTACGGTCAATGGAAACACCGAACGCTCCCTCCGAACGGAGGAGCACACGGCGGCCCTTGCAGCGGAAGTACAAAGCAGCCTCTTCAGGCAGTTCTCCAGTCCGGCCATTAAACGTCCGGACACCGTCAAGCGCGCCTGGAGTAACCTACAACAAGACCGCCTGGCACGTTTTGAGCAGGCGTAGCAATGCGGCCCCAACCCCAACCCTCGCAAAAAGGCGACGCCAGTACTTCACGTCCATAACTACGCTCTGGAAATACCATGGGCATAGGGGGAGGGGCACCATCACGGAACGCCCAAAACATGGCTTAAACTGCACCAGGGGCTGCCGATTTTTTAATTTTCTCTTACTTTCAGGACTTCATCCTTCGGAAGGCCTGTTCGGCAGTTCAATTGTTGCACAAACGATGCAAGAACCAGGGAAGCAGACAAGCCATGCCGCATTACGGAAATCCCAGGTGGTCTCTATCACGAGAAGTATACCTGTTTCGCATACTATTCCGCAGCTTGCCCCTGGAGCAGACATGTTAAATAGTCCAACTTTTCGTTTATCGCATTACTTGTATCGTTCTGCTTTGATCGCAGCTATTTTTAATAAACAATGCATAGCTTTTGTCTATTTTTTGCATTATCTTTTTATAAATAAATGTTCCTTAACGACATGTTGCACTCGTACAACTTGGTACGGCCAAAATACGCCAGGGGCTTTTAGCACCCCTCAATATGGTATGAGAAGTCCGAACACTTTCACAAGTGCGGCACCCCGAATTTATAGCACTATATGCATCGGCTCTGAATCATGTCTTGGGTCAATAGTTGGGTTTGCCCGGCTCCTATGTTTTGGTGCCTTACATTTCGCTATATCGGCTAAGGTAGCACTAGGAGAACCACTGCGATTGTGCCCCAGTTGAGCTGGGCCGAGCACCTCAGTGGAGAAAGCTAAAACTGACTGTCATGACGAAGTGAGAGCCGGTCGCTGTTCAAGAGGTTTTTTCGAGTCCCTAAAGACTTATGTCACTTAGGGCGAGGAGTCGGCTCTATCCGGCCAAGGCGTGGATAGCGCCCCGAACTCGGTCTTCCGAACACTAGGGGCTTCGCCGAAATTTAAAATTATAGAATTCTATGGCTAAGTGAGAGTGTTCACGCATTATAGTCTGATTGCCTCGTTCGTTGGGTTGAGCGCCTCCCTCGAAGGACCCAAATATGGGAAAAAGAGCGCCCAGGTTTATCCCCGAACACCCCAGCACTAGCGGCAAGGGGGGCAGAAGCCGACGACTCGCCATCTCTCAGTATTGATAAACAGCCGCACAGAAGGTAATATTTTAAATTCAAGCAGCATTGCTTGGCGCATATGAACAAGTTTTCAGCGCACAGGACAAACACGAGCGAGTTTTACTCAAAAATTACATCCCTAGTACATTCATCCGCCACAAGGCGGGCACCCTTCAGAACATCCTTATAGTAATTTTCGGGCTTGCGATGCTCTTTCCCCGCTGGTGGCCCGTCCTTCACAAGCTTCTCCGCATCCAGCCTGCCCCAGTGCACCTTAGCACGGGCAAAGGCCCTACGGGCACCCTCAATACAGACGGAGCGCTTGATGACTTCGAGCCTTGGACAGGCCTCCACCAGCCGCCGCACCAGCCCGAAATAGCTCCCAGGCAGAGCCTCTCCAGGCCACAGCCAAACTAGGAGGCCCTTCATGGCCTGTTCGGCCGCCTTGTGGAGCTCGACCAGTTGCTTCAGCTGGTCGCTCAGGGGCACGGGGTGTCCGGCCTCAGCATACTGAGACCAGAACACCTTCTCCGTCGAGCTGCCCTCCTCGGCTCGATAGAATGCGGCGGCATCGGATACACTCTGGGGAAGATCTACAAATGCCCCTGGAGAGCTCCGGATTCGGGTAAGTATCAAGTAACTCACGTTTATGTGTTTACTTTGCATAAAGAATGCCTTACCCGCCGCAATCTTCTTCACCTCATCCAACTCCTGGAGGGTCTTCTGGGATTTGGCCTTGGCAGATTTGGCATTTTCAATAGCCACCGCAAGCTCGGACGCTTGCGTCTTCGAGTCACGCTCCAAACTCTCATGTTTTTCCATGAGAGCCTGGATCTCTTGCCGCACATTGCCAACCTCGGCCTCATACTTCTCCCGCTTGATGCGCTCCGAGGATGAATTCTTCTCGGCCTCGTCCAGCGCTTGCTTAAGGGTCGCCACCTCAGACGTGGCCCCTACAATAGCCATGATAATCCTATCATTTTTTGCAATTGCACCTTTTATATATATTTTTTAACAAGGTATTTCTTACCTTCATTGTCCTCGAGCTGCTACTTGGCACGCTCGAGCTCGTGCTCGGACCTTTCGAGGTCCTGCTTTAGCGTGTCCACTTCCGCAGTCAGTGCGGCGGACGCAAGCAGGGTAGCCTGCACATGCATATTAACTCATTTTTGTTAGACTCCTGCGAATTCTATTTGATCCTCTATTCGGCTTTTTCTTCCCGAACGCCAAACAGAGCATCAGGGGCTATTGTCTATGCGGTACTATTATTTACACTTTCTTTACTTACCTCAAAGCCTGTCAAAAGGCTAGTACAAGCTTCAGTCAGTCCGTTTTTTGCGGATTGAACCTTCTGGACCACCGCACTCATAATAGCGCGGTGCTCCTCGTCGATAGAGGCGCCTTGGAGCGCCTCCAGCATATTGTCCGGCGCCTCCGGTTGGACGGAGGCCGCCGGCACGGTGGACTTGCTCCTCTTGGAAGGAGGTCCCCCGCCGGACTCCAGAACCTTTGAAGCTTCCGGAGCGGTGTCCGGCCTAGAGCCGGACTTGGAGCCCTAGGGGGTTTCATCCCCCTTACTCCTGGAGTCCGGGAGGTCGCCTTGCGGCGCCTCCGGGACCACCTCCTCCCTGCTTGGAACCTGTTGGGACAACACCTCGGTGTCGTCCGTAGGGCGGGGGGAGGAAGCCGTCGGAAGCGAGTTCACATCCGACGAGTCCAGTGAGCCGCTCGACGACACGTCGAGCCGGTCTTTGGGTGGGCTGCATAAGCATATTCGACATAAGGGAAAACTGTGCAATAAACGAATACTATGAACTACTCCGGTATCCAGATACTTACGATTTTGCCAGGGGCTTGGCCCTGGGCTGCCACTCATCCCCGTCGTCGTCGGCATCGGCGGAGTAGTCCGGAGGAAGGGTTTTCCCCTTCTTGGACCCTCCGGCCTCCTCAGAGAGGGCGGCCTTCCTTTTCTTCTCTCCTCCCACTGGAGGGGGAGAGGTTTCTTCTTCTTCCTCCTCGTCTTCACGAGAGGAAGGCGCTTCGGGACCGTCGGATGATGAATCCGACACCTCCGGGCGCCGGGCGCTCTTTCGAGTCCCCGTAGCCCTTTTCGTGGCCTTCTTCTCCGGCACCACATAGGGCGCCGGAACCAGCAGCCTCGCCAAGTGAGTGTCCACTGGGCCTTCGGGCAAAGGGGCCGGACAATTGATCTGTCCGGACGTCACCTACCAATCCTGTCAGAGGAAAGGGAGCTTAGATCCCGCATAGAGTCAAACTATGGAAAACTGATACCCTGTAAAAGGAAATAATAGCTTACCGCGAGCGCGTGACGCTGCATGCTGAATCCGCAATCCTCGGTAGCGGATGCGGGAGCCTCAGCGCCCTTGAAAAGCATCCTCCAGGCATCTTCGTATGCCGTGTCGAAGAGCCTGTTTAGAGTTTGATGCTGCGCTGGGTCGAACTCCCACAGATTGAAGGCCCGTCGTTGACACGGGAGGATCAGGCGGATGAGCATAACCTGGACTACGTTGACAAGCTTGAGCTTCTTGTCCACCAGGGTTTGGATGCATGTTTGGAGTCCGGTCAGCTCTCCTTTTTTACCCCAAGACAGACCTGTCTCCTTCCAGGAGGTGAGCCGCGTAGGGGGGCCGGATCGAAACTCAGGGGGTGCGACCCATTCGGCGTCGCGCGGCTCGGTGACGTAAAACCACCATGATTGCCACCCCTTCAGGGTCTCCACAAAGGAGCCCTCGAGCCACAGGACGTTGGCCATCTTGCTAACCATGGCACCGCCACACTCCGCCTGGCTGCCGCGCACCACCTTTGGCTTGACGTTGAAAGTCTTAAGCCATAGGCCGAAATGGGGGCGGATGCGGAGGAATGCCTCACACACGACGTTGAACGACGAGATGTTGGGGACGAAGTTCGGGGCCAGATCATGGAAATCCAGGCCATAGTAGAACATGAGCCCCCGGAAAAATGGATGCAGAGGGAAGCCCAGTCTGCGGAGGAAATGGGGGAGGAATACCACCCTCTCATGGGGCCTAGGAGTGGGGATGAGCTGCCCCTTTTCGGGAAGCCGGTGCGCGATGTCACTAGCCAGATATCCGGCCTTCCTCAGCTTTTTGATGTGTCCCTCCGCGACGGAGGAGACCATCCACTTGCCTCCCGCTCCGGACATGACTGGAGAAGGTTGAGGTGGTAGTGCGACCTCGGGCGCTGGAGCTCGAGTGCGCGAGAATGGATAGGCAAAGGAGGAAGAAGGCGTGGGTGAAAAGGTGGATCCTTATCCCTTGATATGGGTGGACGCAACTACGTGTCCCCACCAGCCTGGTAAAACTGGCTTATCTCCAAGCGCCGTAATCAATGGCGCGGTTGGGTTACCCACGCCCGTATTGATGAGAATCCCGGAATAAGGGGACACGATCTCTGCTTTAACAAGACGTGCCAAGGAAACCGCCTCGCATTACGCGCTAAGATGGGACAGTAAAACGGTTCGAATAAAAGCTTGGCCATGGTGTGATGTCACACTACAGAGTACGTCAGCAGATTAGATTTGTGTAAATATTATTCTCTCTATGGCAATATGTGGAAACTTATTTTGCAGAGCCAGACACTATCTTTGTGTTCAAAATCTTCTATGAAGTACTTGGAGGAGGAACCCGCCTTGCAATGCCGAAGACAATCTGTGCGTCGGACTCGTCGTTATTGAAGCCTGGTTCAGGGGCTACTGAGGGAGTCCTGGATTAGGGGGTGTTCGGATAGCCGGACTATACCTTCAGCCGGACTCCTGGACTATGAAGATACAAGATTGAAGACTCCGTCCCGTGTCCGGAAGGGACTTTCCTTGGCGTGGAAGGCAAGCTTGGCGATACGGATGTTCAGATCTCCTACCATTGTAACCGACTCTATGTAACCCTAACCTTCTCCCATGTTTATATAAACCGGAGGGTTTTAGTCCGTAGGACAACATACACATCAACAATCATACCATAGGCTAGCTTCTAGGGTTTAGCCTCTCTAATCTTGTGGTAGATCTACTCTTGTACTACCCATATCATCAATATTAATCAAGCAGGACGTAGGGTTTTACCTCCATCGAGAGGGCCCGAACCTGGGTAAAACTTCGTGTCCCTTGCCTCCTGTTACCATCTGGCCTAGACGCACAGTTCGGGACCCCCTACCCGAGATCCGCTGGTTTTGACACCGACAAGGGGCCTTATAGTCCGGATGTGGCCTGGCGAGCCCAGGCCCGACAGCTACTTCGGTCTGGTGAGGCGGCTTGTGGATGTCTGCCCACAGTTTGAAGTCATAAAGTGGTCCGTCTGCATCGAGGGTGCGCGCAGGGCTTTTGCTCGGGCGAAGGTGCACTAAGCGAAGCTGGACGCCGTGAAGCTGGTGAAGGAGGGGCCGCCGGATGGCAAGGAGCATCACTGCCCCGAAATGTATTATGAGAGTGTCCTGAAGGGTTCCCGCCTTGTGGCGGATGAATGTGCCAGGGATGTAATTTTTGAATGAACATGCTCATGTGATCATGTAATATGAAACGAGTTCATTTGCGCCATGCGACGCTTTTTAATTTAAAATATTACCTTCTGTGCGGCCGTTTATAAAATCTGAGAGTTGGCTAGTCGTCGGCTTTTGCCCCCATGTAACTAGTACTGGGGTGTTCGGGATAAACCTGAGCACTCTTTACCCCAATTTTGGGTCCTTCAAGGGAGGTGTTCAGCGCAACGAACCAGGCAATCAGACTATAAGGCTTTATCACTCTCACTTAGCCATAGAAGTCTACAATTTTAAATTTTGGCGAAGCCCCTAGTATTCGGAAGGCCGAATTTGGGGCGCTATACACTCCTAAGCCGGACAAGGCCAACTCCTCGCCCGAAGCAGAAAAGTCTTTAAGGACTTGAGACCTCTCGAACAGCGATCAGTCGCTCGCCTTATCACGACAGTCAGTTTTCGGCTTTCTCTACTGAAGTGCTCGTCCGGAAGAACCGGGACACAATCGCAGTAGTTCTCCCACCGCTACCTTAGCCGATATAGCGGAACGTTAGGTACCAAAGCATGGGAGCCGGGAAAACCCAACTATTGACCCAAGACATGATTCGAAGCTGATGCATATAATGCTATAAGTTCAGGGTGCCGCACTGTCGAAAGTGTTCGGCCTTCTCACGCTGTATTATGGGGTAAAACAAAAGCCCCTGGCGTATTGACCGTACCCAAATGTACGGGTACAGATTGTCGTAGATGAACATATAAGAAGAAAAAAGGATGAATAATGTAATAATAGACTAATGCTATGCATTGTTACTTAAATAATACGTTGAAGCGTATTGGTGCAAGTAGTGCGATAAGCAAACAGTGGGAATATTTGACATGTCCTATCCAAGGGCAAGCGGCGTATAGATAGTAGAAAGCGGGTGTATCGATTATTATTAGAGACCACCTGAGGGTTCCCGTGTACATCTTAGCTTCTTGCCCCCTTGGTTGTTTCTTCCCTAATGTGTCCGGCAATCGTACTGCCGGAAAGGGTTTCCAGAGAGTTAGGTCCTGAAAGAGAAAGAATGATAAATGTATACAGCCCCTAGGGCGGTTAAGCCGCATTGCGGGCCGTGCCCTGATCGTGCCCCCGCCTATGCCCATGGTATTTTCAGTGTGTAATTATGTACGCGCGGCACGGATCTCGTCGCTTGACTGGGACTAGGGCGGGGGCCGAATTGCTAGGAGAGCTCTGAACGTGCCAAGCGATCCTGTTGCAGTTTACTCCGGACTCGCTTAAAGGTGTCCGGGGGCTGTATCGCCGAATTAGTGGTTTGCCTTAAAAGGCTGCTTTGTGCTTCTGCTGCGAGGGCCGCAGTGTGTTCTTCTGTGCAGAGTGAGCGTTCTATGTTTCCGTTCACTGTTATGACCCCCCTAGGTCCTGGCATCTTGAGCTTGAGGTATGCGTAATGCGGTACTGCATTGAATTTTGCAAATGCGGTTCGTCCGAGCAGTGCGTGATAGCCACTGCGAAACGGGACGATATCGAAGATTAACTCCTCGCTTCGGAAGTTGTCCGGAGATCCGAAGACCACTTCCAGTGTGATTGAGCCCGTGCAATGGGCCTCTACACCTGGGATGACACCCTTAAAGGTGGTTTTGGTGGGTTTGATCCTCGAGGGATCTATACCCATTTTTCGCATTGTATCCTGATAAAGCAGGTTCAGGCTGCTGCCGCCGTCCATAAGGACTCGAGTGAGGTGAAATCCGTCGATGATGGGGTCTAGGACCAGTGTGGCGGATCCTCCATGACGGATACTAGTGGGGTGGTCCCTGCGATCAAAGATGATCGGGCAAGCGGACCATGGGTTGAACTTTGGGGCGACGGGCTCCATCGCATAGACGTCCCTTAGTGCATGCTTCCGCTCCCTCTTGGGAATGTGCGTTGCGTATATCATGTTTACCGTCTTCACTTGTGGGGGGAACCCCTTCTGTCCTCCCGTGTTTGGCGGCCGGGGCTCCTCCTCCTCGTCACTATGCAGCCCCTTGTCCTTGTTTTTGGCATTTAACTTGTCGGCCTGCTTGAACACCCAGCATTCTCTGTTGGTGTGATTGGCTGGCTTGTTGGGGGTGCCGTGGATTTGACACGAGTGATCCAGTATGTGATCCAAACTGGACGGAGCCGGAGTACTTCTTTTAAATAGCTTTTCCCGCTGACCGGATCTAGAGCCTCTAAATCCGGCATTGACTGTCGTATCATCGATGTTATCGCCGTTATTGCGGCGCTTTGGCCTGTTACGACGTGGTCTGCCATTGGCATCTTTGGTATCCGAAGTGCCCGGATTCCTTGATGTGTTGTTGCTGCGAGCCAGCCAGCTATCCTCGCCCGCGCAAAAGCGGGTCATGAGTGTCGTCAAGGCTGCCATAGACTTCGGCTTCTCTTGGCCGAGGTGGCGGGAAAACCACTCATCACGGATGTTGTGCTTGAATGCCGCTAGGGCCTCTACATCCGGACAGTCGACAATTTGGTTTTTCTTAGTCAGGAACCGTGTCCAGAATTGTCTGGCCGATTCCCCTGGCTGCTGAGTTATATGGCTCAAGTCATCAGCATCCGGTGGTCACACATAAGTGCGCTGGAAGTTATCAAGGAATGCGTCTTCCAAATCCTCCCAACTGCTGACAGAGTCTGCTGGCAAGCTATTCAGCCAATGCCGAGCTGGTCCTTTGAGTTTTAGTGGGAGGTACTTGATGGCATGTAGATCATCACCGCGAGCCATGTGGATGTGAAGGAGGAAATCCTCAATCCATACAGCGGGATCTATTGTACCATCATATGATTCGATATTTACGGGTTTAAAACCCTCCGAGAATTCGTGATTCGTAACTTCATCAATGAAGCATAGGGGGTGTGCAGCACCTCTATGCCAGGCTATATCACGACGCAGTTCATATGAGTCTTGTCTGTTGTATTCGGCCCGGCCAGATTTACCTGTAGTGTATCCGGCACGACGGTCATCGTCCCGCATTGGCGCGCGTCCCCGTGACCCATATATTAATCTTGCAAGTTTTGCCTTACTGTCCAATACGTCTCGCAGGTCCCGTGTGTTGCCGCGGGCATTGGTATTATTGGTTGAGTGGCGGCGGGATGCGGGCTGAACTTCGGGCTGAAACGCCTCTCCAGCTCGGCCACGTGGTGGCCGGTCAGCCGCATCGTACACTGGTGATGGAGGTTTCAATGCTTCCTCCTTGAGGTGAGGTAGCAACCTGCATTTTGGCTAACTCTTGGGGGGCGTTCGAGTTCGAATTCCTCGTCCGCAAGGACTTCGGTCTATTTGTCTGCTAGCAAGTCTTGATCAGCTTGAAGCTGTTGTTGCTCTTTCTTCAGGCTATTTGCTCTGGCCATAAGCCGGCGCTTGAAGCACTCCTGCTCGACGGGATCCTCAGGCATGATAAATTCTCCGTCGCCGAGGCTTGCCACGTCTTCGGAGAGAGGCATGTAATTGTCCTCCTCTGGTTCTCCATCTGCTGCCTGCTCTGGAGGGCTAGCTTGTTCATCCTCCGGCTCCACATCGTGCTGGAGGGGATTGTGGTTGTCTTCGGCACTATCCGGAGTGTTATTGTCTCCTGTGTCGGTATCACTACTTTTGCTATGGCGGGACTTAGAGCGGCGCCGCTGACGTCGGCGCTTGGGTTGCTTCTTGGAGGGGTCATCCTCCGCTGTCTTGTCGCCATTGCCTTCTTTGGAGGTGTCCATCATGTATATATCATATGATGAGGTAGCGGTCCAGCGCCCTGTGGGCGGTGGTTCCTGCTCGTCTCCTGCATCTTCGTCCATACCGTTGATGTCTTCGGAGTCGAAGTTAAGCATGTCGGTTAAATTGTCGACAGTGGCTACTAAGTGGGTGGTGGGTGGGCAGCAAATTTCTTCGTCGTCCGCATCCCATTCTAGCCGGACATAGTTCGGCCAAGGTTCTCCTGACAGGGAGAGAGACCTTAATGAATTTAGCACATCGCCGAAAGGCGAGTGCTGAAAGATATCCGCGGAGGTGAACTCCATGAACGGCACCCAGTCGGATTCGACGGGCACGGATGCAAGCGGCTCGGAGTCCGTGGCCGGAGATGAATCCAGTGGTTTGGCGACACGGCTCTCGTAAGGGCTGAAGTCAGTATCCGACTCTATCGCCACTAAGAGTGCGGCCTCCATGGCGGGGTCTATCCCTCCACTCTCGGATGGCGCGATTGGCTCCGTATTGACGGCCGGAGTAGTTGCAGATGCGATCTCCCGAATATTGTCCTACGGCAAAGTTACGTCATGCTCGTTGTGACTGTGCGGCGCACCTGACATGGGCTCGAATCCGTCAAAGAACAAGTCTCTGTGGATGTCGGCAGTGTAGTTTAAGTTTCCGAACCTGACCTGATGGCCGGGGGCATAGCTCTCGATGTGCTCCAGATGGCCAAGCGAATTGGCCCGCAGTGCGAAGCCGCCGAATACGAAGATCTGTCCAGGGAGGAAAAGCTCACCCTGGACCACATCGTTACCGATGATCGAGGGGGCCATCGAGCCTTATGGTGACGGCACAGTGGAACTCTCAATGAAAGCACCAATGTCAGTGTCAAAACCGGCGGATCTCGGGTAGGGCGTCCCGAACTGTGCCTCTAAGGCGGATGGTAACAGGAGGCAGGGGACACGATGTTTACCCAGGTTCAGGCCCTCTTGATGGAGGTAATACCCTACGTCCTGCTTGATTGTTCTTGATGATATGATTATTAGAAGAGTTGATCTACCACGAGATCGTAGAGGCTAAACCCTAGAAGCTAGCCTATGGTATGATTGTATATTGTCCTACGGACTAAACCCTCCAGTTTCTATAGACACCAGAGGGGGCTAGGGTTACATAGAGTTGGTTACAAGGGAGGAGATGTACATATCCGTATTGCCAAGCTTGCCTTCCACGCCAATGAAAGTCCCATACGGACACGGGACAAAGTCTTCAATCTTGTATCTTCATAGTCCAACAGTCCGGCCGAAGGATATAGTCCGACTGTCCAGAGACCCCTAATACAGGACTCCCTCATGGTGGTTCACATTTTATTCATGGTGCCTTTCGTAAAATGCTTGCTAAGTATGATGTTAATCATAGAATTGCATCTCCATATCACCCACAGTCTAGTGGTCAAGTAGAACTGAGTAATAGAGAGCTTAAATTAATTTTGCAAAAGACTGTTAATAGATCTAGAAAGAATTGGTCCAAGAAACTTGATGATGCATTATGGGCCTATAGAACTGCATATAAAAATCCTATGGGTATGTCTCCGTATAAAATGGTTTATGGAAAAGCATGTCACTTACCTCTCGAACTAGAACATAAGGCATATTGGGCCATTAAAGAGCTCAATTATGATTTCAAACTTGCCGGTCAGAAGAGACTATTTGACATTAGCTCACTTGACGAGTGGAGAACCCAGGCCTATGAGAATGCCAAGCTGTTTAAAGAAAAAGTTAAAATATGGCATGACAAAAGGATACAAAAGCATGAGTTTAATGTAGGTGATTATGTTATGTTATACAACTCTCGTTTAAGATTTTTTGCAGGAAAACTCCTCTCTAAATGGGAAGGCCCTTACGTTATGGAGGAGGTCTATTGTTCTGGTGCCATAAAAAACAACAACTTCGAAGGTACAAATCCAAAGGTGGTGAACGGTCAAAGAATCAAAGATTATATCTCAGGTAATCCCATAAATGGTGAAACCAATGTTATTAATACCGTAACCCCGGAGGAGTACATAAGGGACACTTTCTAGAAAGTTTCAGACTCCGAAAAGGAATAGGTATGTGGTACGGTAAGTAAACCGACTCCAAAAGAGTTCTAATAGCATTTTTTTCTCCGTTTTGGAATATTTAAGAAAATAGGAAAATAAGAAGTAGTCCGGAAAGGACACGGGGCATCCACGAGGCAGGAGGGTGCGCCCTACCCCCTGGGCGCGCCCCCTGCCTCGTGGGCAACTCGTGTGCCTTTCGGACTCCGTTTTCTTGCACGATACTTCTTTTGGTCGATAAAAATTCATTATATAATCTCCCGAAGGTTTTGACCACTATACCACGCAAATATCTCCTATTTTTGTTTCGAGTTGTCTCTGCTGCAGATTTAGAGCAAGATGTCATATCAAGACTCCGACGGAGAGAGCTATGTCTCACATCTCATTGCTGACCCAAAGACCTATGGGGACCTATCTCCTTATGGTCGAACTATGGATGATGAGGAGGATGCTCATTTGATGAGTATCGATGATTCAAGTTAGGAGGAGGAGGATGTTCCTCTACCACAACCTGGGGATATGCACGTGAAGTTCAAGATGTCTAGTCTCCCTAAGAGGGCTAACCAGTCTAATAACCGATATATTCCTTCTCGTTTTTGGCACAAGAGAAAAGGAGATTTATGTGAGCTGAAGGCACAATTGTCATCATCACCACCATCTTCTTCACCACCAAAGGAGAACTGAGATCGGGTACGGGCACTCCCCTTGGCAACTGCCAAGCTTGGGGGAGTGCCCCGGTATCGTATCACCATCGCACTTCTATCTTTACCATTTTTCTTAGTTCAATCCTTGTGGTTATATCTTGATCTAGTAGAATAAAGTTTAGTAAGATCTAGCTTTGAGTTTTGTGTTGATCCTTATCTATGTAATCGAGTCCATGAGCTATATATAATAAAGATTAGTCTTGAGTCAAGGGCTTGGTTATCTTGCTATGATCTTAAGGGAATAAAAGAAAGAATAAAAAGAAATAAAGAGATCATATTGATCTTATGGAGAGTAATGACTTCACATATAAAGAGTATGATGAATAAAAGTTGTTGAGGGTTGACAAACATAGTTTTGGTCATCGTTGCAATTAATAGGAAGTAATAAAGAAAGAGAGGTTTTCACATATAAATATACTATCTTGGACATCTTTTATGATTGTGAGCACTCATTAAAGTATGACATGCTAAAAAGTTGATGTTGGACAAGGAAGACAATATAATGGGTTATGTTTTCTTATATCCGAAATAAATTATATTGTCATGGATCGTCCAACATGTTGAGCTTGCCTTTTCCCGTCATGCTAGCCAAATTCTTTGCACCAAGTAGAGATACTACTTGTGCTTCCAAATATCCTTAAACCCAGTTTTGCCATGAGAGTCCACCATATCTACCTATGGATTGAGTAAGATCCTTCAAGTAAGTTGTGATTATTGCAAGCAATAAAAATATCTCTATAAATATGTATGATCTATTAGTCTGGAGAAAATAAGCTTTATACGAGCTTGTGATATGGAAGAAACAAAAGCGACGGACTGCATAATAAAGGTCCCTATCACAAGTGGCAATATAAAGTGACATTATTTTGCATTAAGATTTTGTGCATCCAACCATAAAAGCACATGACAACCGCTTCTTCCCTCTGCGATGGGCCTATCTTTTATCTTTGTCCTATACCTTATACAAGAGTCATGGTGATCTTCACCTTTCCTTTTTACATTTTATCCTTTGGAAAGCACTGTGTGTTAGAAATATCCTAATATATATAGCTAATTGGATGTGGGTTTTCATAAAGCATTATTGTTGACATTACCCTTGAGGTAAAAGGTTGGGAGGCAAAACCATAAGCCCCTATCTTTCTCTGTGTCCGATTAAAAATTCATACCCATAAGTATGGCGTGAGTGTTAGCAATTGTGAAAGACTAAATGATAGTTGAGTATGTGGACTTACTGAAAAGCTCTTATATTGACTCTTTCTGATGTTATGATAAATTGCAATTGCTTCAATGACTGAGATTATAGTTTGCTAGTTTTCAATGAAGTTTCTTATTCATACTTTACATTGTGAATAAGATTATTACTTTAGCATAAGAAATCATATGACAATATATATATATGTTGTTCTAAGAATGATCATGATGCCCTCATGTCCGTATTTTATTTTATCGACACCTCTATCTCTAAAGATGTGGACATATTTTTCAATATCGGCTTCCGCTTGAGGATAAGCGAGGTCTAAGCTTGGGGGAGTTGATACGTCCATTTTTCATAATGCTTTTATGTCGATATTTATTGCATTATGGGCTGTTATTACACATTATGTCACAACACATGTCTTTTCTCTCTTATTTTACAAGGTTTACATGAAGAGGGAGAATGCCGGCAGCTGGAATTCTGGGCTGGAAAAGGAGCAAATATTGGAGACCTATTCTGCACAACACCAAAAGTCCTGAAACTCCACGAAAGTCAGTTTTGGAATATATTAAAAATATTGGGCGAAGAAAGCACCAGCGGGGAGCCAGCCACCGTCCACGAGGGTGGGGGCACGCCCTACCCCCTAGGCGCGCCCCCCTGCCTCATGGGCCACCTGGCAGGCCTCCGATGCCCATCTTCAGGTATAAGGTGTATTTTGCCCTGGAAAAAATAAGAAGGAAGCTTTTGGGACGAAGCACCGCCATCTTGAGGCGGAACCTTGGCGGAAACAATCTAGGGCTTCGGCGGAGCTGTTCTGCCGGGGAAACATCCCTCCGGGAGGGGGAAATCGTCACCATCATCATCACCATCAATCCTCTCATCGGGAGGGGGTCAATCTCCATCAACATCTTCACCAGTACCATCTCCTCTCAAACCCTAGTTCATCTCTTGTATCCGATCTTTGTCTCAAAACCTTAGATTGGTACCTGTGGGTTGCTAGTAATGCTCATTACTCCTTGTAGTTGATGCTAGTTGGTTTATTCAGTGGAAGATTATATGTTCGGATCCTTTATGCATGTTAATACCCCTCTGATTATGAACATGAATATGATTTGTGAGTAGTTACATTTGTTCCTTAGGACATGGGAGAAGTCTTGTTATAAGTAGTCATGTGAATTTGGTATTCGTTTGATATTTTGATGAGATGTATGTTGTCTTTCCTCTAGTGGTGTTATGTGAACGTCGACTACATGAGACTTCACCATTTTTTGGGCCAAGGGGAAGGCATTGGGAAGTAATAATTAGATGATGGGTTGCTGGAGTGACAGAAACTTAAACCCTAGTTTATGCGTTGCTTCGTAAGGGGCTGATTTGGATCCATATGTTTCATGCTATGGTTAGGTTTACCTTAATTCTTCTTTCGTAGTTGTGGATTCTTGCGAGGGGGGTTAATCATAAGTGGGATGCTTGTCCAAGGAAGGGCAGTACCCAAGCACCGGTCCACCCACATATCAAATTATCAAAGTAACGAACGCGAATCATATGAGCATGATGAAAACTAGCTTGACGATAATTCCTATGTGTCCCGGGGAGCGCTTTCCTTTATATAAGAGTTTTTCCAGGCTTGTACTTTGCTACAAAAAAGGATTGGGCCACCTTGCTGCACCTTGTTTACTTTTGTTACTTGTTACTCGTTACGAATTTCCTTAGCACAAAACTATCTATTACTGATAATTTCAGTGCTTGCAGAGAATACCTTACTGAAAACTGCTTGTCATTTCCTTCTGCTCCTCATTGGGTTCGACACTCTTACTTATCGAAAGGACTACGATAGATCCACTATACTTGTGGGTCATCAAGACTCTTTTCTGGCACCGTTGCCGGGGAGTGAAGCGCCTTTGGTAAGTGGAATTTGGTAAGGAAAAATTTATATAGTGTTCTGAAATTTACTCTCACTTGTTACTATAGAAAATAATCCTTTGAGGGGCTTGTTCGGGGTATCTTCACCCCGACCAGTAGAGAAAAGAGTTGCTCCTCAACCTACTGAACCTACTGAAAAGGTTTACTTTGAAATTCCTTCGGGTATGATAGAGAAACTACTAGCTAATCCTTTTACAGGCGATGGAACATTACATCCTGATATGCATCTAATCTATGTGGATGAAGTTTGTGGATTATTTAAGCTTGCAGGTATGCCCGAGGATGTTATCAAGAAGAAGGTCTTCCCTTTATCTTTGAAGGGAAAGGCATTGAAATGGTTTAGGCTATGTGATGATATTGGATCATGGGACTACAATCGATTGAAATTGGAATTTCATCAGAAGTTGTATCCTATGCATCTGGTTCATCATGATCGTAATTATATATATAATTTTTGGCCTCACGAAGGACATAGTATCGCTCAAGCTTGGGGGAGGCTTAAGTCAATCTTATATTCATGCCCCAATCATGAGCTCTCAAGAGAAATTATTATTCAAAAAAATTATGCTCGGCTTTCTCTTAATAATCGCTCCATGCTCAATACTTCTTGTACCGGTTCTTTTATGATGAATACTATTCAATTCAAATGGGATTGGTTGGAAAGAATTAAACGCAACTCTGAAGATTGGGAACTCAACGAAGGTAAGGAGTCGGGTATAACACCTAAGTTTGATTGTGTTAAATCTTTTATGGATACCGATGCTTTTTGTGAATTTAGCACTAAATATGGACTTGACTCTGAGATATACTTCTTTCTATGAGTCATTTGCTACTCATGTTGATCACCCTAAGGATAAGTGGTTTAAATATCATCCTCCCATTTAAATAAAAGTAGTTGAACCTATTAAAGTTGAAGAAAAGACTATTACTTATAATGTTGATCCTATTGTTCCTACCGCTTATTGAGAAACCACCTTTTCCTGTTAGAATAAAGAATCATGCTAAAGCTTCAAAAGTGGTTCGTAAGAGTAATGCTAGAACACCTACACCCCCTGGGCAAATTAAAGTTGAACCTAGTATTGCTATGGTTAAAGATCTCTTGGTCGATAATATTTATGGGCATGTTATTTACTTTTGTGATGAAGGTGCTAGAATTGCTAAACCCGATACTAAAGATAAACATAGACCTGTTGTAGGCATGCCTGCTATTTCTGTTAAAATAGGATATCATTGCTATCATGGCTTATGTGACATGGGTGCTAGTGCGAGTGCAATACCTCATTCTTTATACGAAGAAATTATACATGATATTGCACCTGCTGAGATAGAAGGTATTGATGTTACAATTAAGCTTGCCAATAGAGATACTATTTCACTAGTTGGGATTGTTAGAGATGTTGAAATCTTGTGTGGGAAAGTTAAATACCCTACTGATTTTCTTGTTCTTGGTTCCCCACAAGATGACTTTTGTCCCATTATATTTGGTAGACCCTTCTTGAATACTATTAATGCTAACATAGACTGCAAAAAGGATATTGTTTCTGTTGGTTTAGGGGATATGTCCCATGATTTTAATTTTGCTAAATTTTGTAAACAACCCCATGATAAAGAATTGCCTAGTAAAGAATTACCTTATCACAAAACTATCTGTTACCGATAATTTCAGTGCTTGTAGAGAATACCTTACTGAAAATTGCCTGTCATTTCCTTCTGCTCCTCGTTGGGTTCGACACTCTTACTTATCGAAAGGACTACGATAGATCCCCTATACTTGTGGGTCATCATGCCTAGGCACAATGGATTCAGTCAGAGTCTTTCCGGCTCACATTGGATCAGAACGCTTCAAATGAGATCATGAGGAGGAGGCACCGGAGTCATCTACTCCCGTTTTATGAGCCAAGGAACCTCTTCAACACACCTGGAGCGGGGACCAGTAACCCGCCGGTGGTGAACCAGGCAGACGAAGCGCATGGGACTGGAGCGTCGGTTCAGCCGCGTGCGATCGACCCGCCACGTTTGAATAATACTCCGCCTCAACATGTTCCGACACCTCCAGGTCATTATTCTAAACTTTTGGATAACATGCTTGTTGCGGCAACGCGATTGGTGGCTCTGCCAGTTGAAGGCGAGTCTCCGACATCGATAGAGACACGGAGGGCCAAAGAGCTTCTTTAGACAGCTATGGCTCAACAGGTAGATTATTCTTATAGCCGTGAATGGATTCATTCAACCCCTCGACCAAGCTGGAGTTACAGCAGGCACATTGAGTCGCCAGCAGTTTCAAGCAGTGAGCAGCACCGCAACCAGCCTTGTGGGCATGACCCGGTGCACAAAGGTAATAATGCTTAGGCTTTGGTGGATCAGGGCAGGGCGCGTCGGGAGGCTTAGTAGGTGGCTCAGCTGACGGCTCAACAACAATCTTCGGTTTATCCATCGTCTTCGGTGGAGGCAGGTGTAACCTCTAGAACCTTGGGTGTGCCGTGTTTAGTGCCGGCTCTGTGTAACGAGCGTTTACCTAAGGATTTTAAGGGTCCTCGTAAGGTGCCTAATTACACAGCAGATCAGCCCCCTGAGGCTTGGATTGAGAGTTATGAGATGGCCATGGAGATGTTGGATGTTAGTGATGTTGCATGTGCTAAGTATTTCGCCATGATGCTTGATGGGCTGGCCCGTACCTGGTTGAAGGGGCTCCCTGCTAACTCCATCAGGTCATGGGCGGAGTTGAAGGCTCGTTTTATCCAAAAGTTTAAAGACACATGCAAGAAGCATCTGTCGATTTTAGATTTGGACTCCTGTGTTCAAGGGGAGGGCGAGTCAACAACCCATTGGGTGCGCCGAATCTTAGTTGTTATACACTCGTCAGACAGTATCAACGTTGGCTCAGCAGTCCTGATGTTGGAGAAAAACTGGCGTTTTCTCCCTTCGAAGCAGAAACTGGGGCCGCTGAAGCGCCACTGTAATGACATGGGGGAGCTAATGGCGGCTCTTGTTAAGTATGCCGACTCTGATGGTACCAAGGACCCCGAGTCTGATTATGAGAAGTCGGGTAAGGGAAAGAAGAGCAACAATACAAGAGGGCAGCAGCATAACCCGGCAAGTCAAGGTGGCAATGGTAAGCGCAAGGCTGATGGTAGCTTGGATTTTTTTGCTAACACCAACACGCAGAATAATAATCAGCGCCGCAGAGGAAAGGCGCCCCCTCGGTTTGGAGTGCCAAAATTCAATCTTGAGGCGATGATGAATTAGCCCTTCCCGAAGCATGGTACGCGGGAAAAGACGTCCACTCATGTCTGGAAAGAATGCTTCATTATGACGGAGTATAGGAATTCCAATTTTTCCAGAACAATCATGGGCCGGGCGGCGGCTCAGGATCCGGATCTCACGGTCCTGGTTATGGTGGTGGCGGTTCAAATTCCGGTTTTCAGGGCCAAGGCAATCAAGGTGGTTATAGTCAACAGCCTAGTCCATGGAATCAGCAGCAGCAATCTGGTTATCAGAGAAACCAGAAGTAGTTGAATAGTGGACAGTACCACATCTTCGCCACGAGTTTATGCAAGTGGTATCAGAAGCTCCATAAAAGGGCAGTGAACGCAATTGAGCCGGCGATTCTCCGTTACTTGCGCTGGTCTGAACACCCTATCCTCTGGAGTCGTGAGGATCACCCGCCCCGAGTTGATAATCTGGGTCATTTGGCTCTGGTAGTGGCGCCTCAGGTTGGAGGGTACTGAAGGAATTATGCCCTATAGGCAATAATAAAAGTTGTTATTTACATTTCCTTATATCATGATAAATGTTTATTTTTCATGCTAGAATTGTATTAACCGGAAACTTAGTACATGTGTGGATACATAGACAAACAGAGTGTCCCTAGTAGTGCGATAAGCAAACAGTGGGAATATTTGACATGTCCTATCCAAGGGCAAGCGGCGTATAGATAGTAGAAAGCGGGTGTATCGATTATTATTAGAGACCACCTGAGGGTTCCCGTGTACATCTTAGCTTCTTGCCTCCTTGGTTGTTTCTTCTCGTAATGTGTCCGGCAATCGTACTGCCGGAAAGGGCTTCCAGAGAGTTAGTTCCTGAAAGAGAAAGAATGATAAATGTATACAGCCCCTAGGGCGGTTAAGCCGCATTGCGGGCCGTGCCCTGATCGTGCCCCCGCCTATGTCCATGGTATTTTCAGTGCGTAATTATGTACGCACGGCACGGATCTCGTCGCTTGACTGGGACTGGGGCGGGGGCCGAATTGCTAGGCGAGCTCTGAACGTGCCAGGCGATCCTGTTGCAGTTTACTCCGGACTCGCTTAAAGGTGTTTGGGGGCTGTATCGCCGAATTAGTGGTTTGCCTTAAAAAGGCTGCTTTGTGCTTCTGCTGCGAGGGCCGCAGTGTGCTCTTCCGTGCGAAGTGAGCGTTATGTGTTTCCATTCACTGTTATGACCCCCCCTAGGTCCTGGCATCTTGAGCTTGAGGTATGCGTAATGCGGTACTGCATTGAATTTTGCAAATGCGGTTCGTCCGAGCAGTGCGTGATAGCCACTACGAAACGGGACGATATCAAAGATTAACTCCTCGCTTCGGAAGTTGTCCGGAGATCCGAAGACCACTTCCAGTGTGACTGAGCCCGTGCAGTGGGCCTCTACATCTGGGACGACACCCTTAAAGGTGGTTTTGGTGGGTTTGATCCTCGAGGGATCTATACCCATTTTTCGCATTGTATCCTGATAAAGCAGGTTCAGGCTGCTGCCGCCGTCCATAAGGACTCGAGTGAGGTGAAATCCGTCGATGATGGGGTCTAGGACCTGTGTGGCAGATCCGCCATGACGGATACTAGTGGAGTGGTCCCTGCGATCAAAGGTGATCAGGCAAGCGTACCATGGGTTGAACTTTGGGGCGACAGGCTCCATCGCATAGACGTCCCTTAGTGCACGCTTCCGCTCCCTCTTGGGAATGTGGGTTGCGTATATCATGTTCACTGTCTTCACTTATGGGGGGAACCCCTTCTGTCCTCCCTGTTCGGCGGCCGGGGCTCCTCCTCGTCGTCACTATGCAGCCCCTTGTCCTTGTTTTCGGCATTTAACTTGTCGGCCTGCTTGAACACCCAGCATTCTCTATTGGTGTGATTGGCTGGCTTGTTGGGGGTGCCGTGGATTTGACACGAGCGATCCAGTATGCGACCCAAACTGGACAGAGCCGGAGTACTTCTTTTAAATGGATTTTCCCGCTGACCGGATCTAGAGCCTTTGAATCCGGCATTGACTATCGTATCATCGATGTTATCGCTGTTATTGCGGCGCTTTGGTCTGTTACGACGTGGTCTGCCGTTGGCATCTTTGGTATCCGAAGTGCCCGGATTCCTTGATGTGTTGTTGCTGCGAGCCAGCCAGCTATCCTCGCTCGCGCAAAAGCGGGTCATGAGTGTCGTCAGGGCTGCCATATACTCCGGCTTCTCTTGGCCGAGGTGGCGGGTGTCGGTGTCAAACCGGTGGATCTTGGGTAGGGGGTCCCGAACTGTGCGTCTAGGCCGGATGGTAACAGGAGGCAAGGGACACGAAGTTTTACCCAGGTTTGGGCCCTCTCGTTGGAGGTAAAACCCTACGTCCTGCTTTATTAATTTTGATGATATGGGTAGTACAAGAGTAGATCTACCACGAGATCGGAGAGGCTAAACCCTAGAAGCTAGCCTTTGGTATGATTGTTGTTCTGTATGTTGTCCTACGGACGAAAACCCTCCAGTTTATAGACACCGGAGAGGGTTAGGGTTACACAAAGTCGGTTACAATGGTAGGAGATCTACATATCCGTATCGCCAAGCTTGCCTTCCACGCCAAGGAAAGTCCCTTCCGGACGCGGGACGAAGTCTTCAATCTTGTATCTTCATAGTCCAAGAGTCCGGCTGTCCGAACACCCCTAATCCAGGACTCCCTTAGTAGCCCCTGAACCAGGCTTCAATGACGACGAGTCCGGCGCGCAGATTGTCTTCGGCATTGCAAGGCGGGTTCCTCCTCCAAGTACTTCATAGAAGATTTTGAACACAAATATAGTGTCCGGCTCTGCAAAATAAGTTTCCACATATTGCCATAGAGAGAATAATATTTACACAAATATAATCTGCTGACGTATTCCGTAGTGTGACACACCACGGCCAATCCTTTATCCGAGTCGTTTTATTATCCCACCTCAGCACGTCATGCGAGGCGGTTTCCTTGGCACGTCTTGTTAAAGCAGAGATCGTGTCCCCTTATTCCGGGATTCTCATCAATACGGGCGTGGGTAACCCAACCGCGCCATTGATTATGGCGCTTGGAGATAAGCGAGTTTTACCAGGCTGGTGGGGACACGTAGTTGCGTCCACCCATATAAGGGGATAAGGATCCACCTTTTCACCTGCACCTTCTTCCTCCCTTGCTTATCCATTCTCGCGCACTCGAGCTCCAGCGCCCAAGTCCGCACTCCCCACCTCAACCTTCTCCATCCATGTACGGAGCGGGAGGCAAATGGATGGTCTCCTCCGTCATGGAGGGACACATCAAAAAACTGAGGAAGGCCGGATACTTGTCTAACGACATCGCGTACGGGCTTCCCGAAAAGGGGCAGCTCATCCCCACCCCTAGGCCCCATGAGAGGGTGGTGTTCCTCCCCCATTTCCTCCGCGGACTGGGCTTCCCTCTTCACCCATTTGTCTGGGGGCTCATGTTCTACTATGGCCTGGATTTCCACGATCTGGCCCCGAGCTTTGTCCTCAACATCTCGGCGTTTATCGTCGTGTGTGAGGCTTTCCTCCGCATCCGCCCCCATTTCGGCCTATGGCTCAAGACTTTCAATGTCAAGCCGAAGGTGGTGCGCGGCAACTAGGCGGAGTGCGGAGGCGCCATGGTGGGCAAGATGCCCAACGTCCTATGGCTCGAGGGCTCCTTTGTGGAGACCCTGAAGTGTGGCAATCGGGGTGGTTTTACATCACCGAGCTGCGCGATCCCGAATGGGTCGCAGCCCCGAGTTCCGATTCGGACCCCCTACGCGGCTCACCTCCTGGAAGGAGACGGCCCTGTCATGGGGTAAAAAAGGAGAGCTGACCGGACTCCAAACATGCATCCAAACCCTGGTAGACAAGAAGCTCAAACTTGTCAATGTAGTCCAGGTTATTCTCATCCGCCTGATCCTCCCGTGTCAACAACAGGCTTTCAACCTGTGGGAGTTCGACCCGGCGCGGCACCGAACTCTGAGCAGGCTCTTCGACATGACGTACGAAGATGCCTAGAAGGTGCTTTTAAAGGGCGCCGAGGCCCCTGCATCACGCTCATGTGGTAAGCTGTTTTTTTTCCTTTTACAGGGTATCAGTTTTTCATAGTTTGACTCCATGCGGGATCTAAGCTCCCTTACCTTTGACAGGATTGGCAGGAGACGTCCGGACAGATCAACTGTCCAGCTCCTTTGCCCGAAGGCCCGGCGGACGCTCGCTTGGCGAAGCTGCTGGTTCCGGCACCCTATGTGGTGCCGGAGAAGAAGGCCGCGAAAAAGGCCACGGGGACTCGAAAGAGTGCCCGGCGCCAGGAGGTGTCGGATCCATCATCCAACGGTTCCGAGGCGCATTCCTCCCGTGAAGACGAGGAGGAAGAAGAAGAGACCTCTCCCCCTCCAGCGGGAGGAGAGAAGAAAAGGAAGGCCGCCCTCTTTGGGGAGGCCAGAGGGTCCAAGAAGGGGAAAACCCTTCCTCCAGACTACTCCACCGACGCTGACGACGGCGGAGAGGAGTGGCCGCTCAGGGCCAAGCCCCTGGCAAAATCGTAAGTATCCGGATGCCAGAGTAATTCATAGTATTCGTTTATTGCACAGTTTTCCCTTATGTCGAATATGTTTATGCAGCCCACCCAAAGACCGGCTCGACGCGTCGTCGAGCGGCTCACTGGACTCGCCGGATGTGAACTCGCTTCCGACGGCTTCCTCCCCCCGTCCTACGAATGACACCGAAGTGTTGTCCCAACAGGTTCCAAGCTGGGAGGAGGTGGTCCTGGAGGCGCCGCAAAGCGACCTCCCGGACTCCAGGAGTAAAGGGGATGAAACCCCCCAGGGCTCCAAGTCCGGCTCTAGGCCGGGCACCGCTCCGGAACCTTCAAAGGTTCCAGAGTCCGGCGGGGGACCTCCTTCCAAGAGGAGCAAGCCCACCGTGCCGGTGACCCCCATCCAACCGGAGGCGCCGGACAATCTATTGGAGGCGCTCCAAGGCGCCTCCATCGACGAGGAGCACCGCACCATTATGAGTGCGGTGGTCCAGAAGGTTCACTCCGCCAAGAGCGGGCTGACTGAAGCTTGTACTAGCCTTTTATCCGTTTTTGAGGTAAGTAAAGAATGTGTAAATAATATTACCGCATAGACAATAGCCCCTGATGCTCTGTTTGGCGTTTGGGAAGAAAAGACGAATAGAGGATCAAATAAAATTCGCAGGAGTCTAACAAAAAGGAGTCAATATGCGTATGCAGGCTTCTCTGCTTGCGTCCGCCGCACTGACTGCGGAAGTGGACACGCTAAAGCAGAACCTCGAGCGGTCCGAGCAAGAGCTCGGGCGTGCCAAGAAGCAGCTCGAGGACAATGAAGGTAAGAAATACCTTGTTTAAATATATATAAAAAGGTGCAATTGCAAAAAATGACAGGATTTATCATGGCTATTGCAGGGGCCACGTCTGAGGTGGCGACCCTTAAGCAAGCGCTGGTCGAGGCCGAGAAGAGGGCAACCACGGAGCGCACCGAGTGGGAGAAGTACGAGGCCCAGGTTGGCAAGGTGCAGCAAGAGCTCGAGGTTCTCATGAAAAAACATGAGAGTTCGGAGCTTGACTCAAAGACGCGAGCGTCCGAGCTCGCGGCGGCTATTGAAAATGCCAAGTCTGCCAAGGCTGAATCCCAGAAGACCCTCCAGGAGTTGGATGAGGTGAAGAAGATAGCGGCGGGTAAGGCATTCTTTATGCAAAGCAAACACATAAACGTGAGTTACTTGTTACTTACCCGAATCCGGAGCTCTCCAGGAGCGTTCGCAGATCTTCCTCGGAGTGTGTCCGATGCTGCCGCATTCTATCGAGCCGAGGAGGGCATCTCGACAGAGAAGGTGTTCTGGTCTCAGTATGCTGAGGCCGGACACCTCGTGCCCCTGAGCGACCAGCTGAAGCAACTGGTCGAGCTCCACAAGGCGGCCGAACAGGCCATAAAGGGCCTCATAGTTCGGCTGTGGCCTGGAGAGGCTCTGCCTGGGAGCTATTTCGGGCTGGTGCGGCGGCTGGTGGAGGCCTGTCCAAGGCTCGAAGTCATCAAGCGCTCTGTCTGCATTGAAGGTGCCCATAGGGCCCTTGCCCGTGCTAAGGTGCACTGGGGCAAGCTGGATGCTGAGAAGCTTGTGAAGGACGGGCCACCGCTGGGGAAAGAGCATCGCAAGCCCGAGAATTATTATAAGGATGTTCTGAAGGGTGCCTGCCTTGTGGCGGATGAATGTTCTAGGGATGTAATTTTTGAGTGAAACTTGCTCGTTCTGTCCTGTGCGCTGAAAACTTGTTCATATGCGCTAAGCAATGTTGTTGGAATTTAAAATATTACCTTATGTGCTGCTGTTTATCAATTCTGAGAGATGGCAAGTCGTCGGCTTCTGCCCCCGTGCCGCTAGTGCTGGGGTGTTCGGGGATAAACGTGAGCGCTCTTTTTCCCATGTTTGGGTCCTTCGAAGGAGGCGCTCAGCCCAACGAACAAGGCAATCAGACTATAACGCGTGAACACTCTCACTTAGCCATAGAATTCTATAATTTTAAATTTCGGCGAAGCCCCTGGTATTCGGAAGACCGAGTTCGGGGCGCTATCCACGCCTTGGCCGGACAGAGCCGGCTCCTCGCTCTAAGCGGCATAAGTCTTTAGGGACTCGAAAAATCTCTCGAACAGCGACTAGCTCTCGCTTCATCATGACAGTCAGTTTTAGCTTTCTCCACTGAGGTGCTCGACCCAGCTCAACTGGGGCACAATCGAAGTGGTTCTCCTAGTGCTACCTTAGCCGATATAGCGGAACGTAAGGCACCAAAACATAGGAGCCGGGCAAACCCAACTATTGACCCAAGACATGATTCGGAGCCGATGCATATAATGCTATAACTTCGGGGTGCTGCACTTGTTAAAGTGTTCGGACTTCTCACACCATATGGAGGGGTACTAAAGCCCCTGGCGTATTTTGGCCGTACCAAAGTGTACGGGTGCAACATGTCATTAAGGACCATATATTTAAAAAAAGAGTAATGCAAAATAGACAAAAGCTATGCATTGTTTATTAAAGAGGGCTGCGATCAAAGCAGAACGATACAGATAATGCGATAAGCAAAAGGTTGGACTATTTAACATGTCCGTTCCAGGGGCAAGCTGCGGAATAGTATGTGAAACAGGTATACTGCTCGTGATAGAGACCACCTGGGAGTTCCGTAATGCGGCGTGGCTTGTCTGCTTCCCTGGTTCTTGCATCATTTGTGCGGCAATTGAACTGCCGAACAGGCCTTCTGAAGAGTGGAGTCCTGAAAGTAAGAGAAAATTAAAAAAATCGGCAGCCCCTGGTGCGGTTTAAGCCGTGTTTCGGGCGTGCCGTGATGGTGCCCCTCCCCCTGTACCCATGGTATTTCTAGAGCGTAGTTATGTATGCGAAGTACTGGTATCGCATTTTTGCGAGGGCTAGGTTGCGGCCGCATTGCTACGCCTGCTCGGATCGTGCCAGGCGGTCTTGTTGTAGGTTACTCCGAGCGTGCTTGACAGTGTCCAGTCGTTTAATGGCCGGACTGGAGAACTGCCTGGAGAGGCTGCTTTGTACTTCTGCTGCAAGGGCCGCCGTGTGCTCCTCCCTTCGGAGGGAGCGTTCGGTGTTTCCATTGACTGTAATTACTCCTCGAGGGCCTGGCATTTTGAGCTTAAGGTATGCGTAGTGCGGTACTGCATTGAACTTGGCGAATGCGGTTCGCCCGAGCAGTGCATGATATCCACTGCGGAATGGGACTATGTCGAAGATTAACTCCTCGGAAATTATCCGGAGATCCGAAGACCACTTCAAGTGTGGCTGAGCCTGTACAGTTGGCCTCTACACCTGGTATTACGCCTTTAAAGGTCGTTTTGGTGGGCATAATCCTCGAGGGATCTATGCCCATTTTCCGCACTGTATCCTGGTAAAGCAGGTTCAGGCTGCTGCCGCGTCCATAAGGACTCTAGTGAGATGAAATCCATCAATAATTGGGTCTAGAACCAATGCGACGAATCTGCCATGACGGATGCTAGTGGAATGCTCCCTTCGATCAAAGGTGATCGGGCAGGAGGACCATGGGTTGAACTTTGGGGCGACTGGCTCTACCGCGTATATGTCCATTAACGCGCGCTTCCGCTCCCTTTTGGGGACGTGGGTTGCGTATATCATGTTCACCGTCCGCACTTGTGGGGGAAAACCCTTCTGTCCACTGTTGTTCGGCGGCCGGGGCTCCTCGTCGTCATCGCTATGCAGCCCCTTGTCTTCATTTTCGGCATTTAACTTGCCTGCCTACTTGAACACCCAACAATCCCTGTTGGTGTGATTGGCGGGCTTTTCGGGGGTGCCATGTATCTGGCACAAGCGGTCGAGTATTCGGTCCAAAATGGACGGGCCCCTAGGATTCCTTTTGAATGGCTTTTTCCGCTGACCGGATTTAGAGCCTCTGAATCCGGCATTAACTGCCGTATCCTCAGCATTGTCGCCGTTAATGCGGCGCTTCTGCTTGTTGCGACGCGACCTGCCACTACTGTCCCTGGTATCCGAATTACCAGGGTTCTTGGTCATATTGTTGCTACGAGCAAGCCAGCTGTTTTTTCCCGCGCAAAAGCGGGTCATGAGTGTCGTGAGTGCTGCCATAGACTTTGGCTTTTCCTGTCCAAGGTGCCGGGCAAGCCACTCGTCACGGATATTGTGCTTGAAGGCTGCTGGGGCCTCAGCGTCCGGATAGTCGACTATTTGATTTTTCTTTGTTAGGAACCGTGTCCAGAATTGCCTGGCCGATTCCTCTGGCTGCTGAATTACGTGACTTAGGTCATCAGCGTCTAGGGGTCGCACATAAGTGCCCTGGAAATTGTCAAGGAATGCGGCTTCCAGGTCCTCCCAACAACTGATTGATCCTGTTGGCAAGCTGTTAAGCCAATGCCGAGCTGGTCCTTTAAGCTTGAGTGGGAGGTATTTGATGGCGTGGAAATCATCGCCGCGGGCCATGTGGATATGAAGGAGATAATCCTCGATCCATACCACAGGATCTGTTGTGCCCTCATATGATTCGATGTTTATGGGTTTGAAACCCTCGGGGATTTGATGATCCAGTATTTCGTCTGTGAAGCATAGTGGGTGTGCGGTGCCTCTGTACTAGGCTATATCACGACGTAGCTCCAATGAGCTTTGTCTACTGTGTTCGGCCCTGCCGAATTTGTGGCCGGCGTGACGGTTACCGTCTCGAGCCGTGGGGCGCCCACGCGATCCATAGATCGATCTTGTTTGCCTTGCCTTGTCCTCCAACATATCTCGTAAGTCCGGCGCATATTCCCGTGCCTTGGTACGGGGTGCGGCTTGAGTGGAGGGCCGAGAGGCCTCTCTGTCGCGGCCACGAGGTGGCCGGTCGGTCGCATCAAGTGCTTCCTCCTCTAATCGGGGTAGCAACCTGCACTTTGGGTAGCTCTTGGAGGGGCATTTGAGTTTATGCTCTTCGGCCGCAAGGACTAAAGTCCATCTGTCGACTAGCAAATCTTGATCAGCTCTAAGCTGTTGCTGTTTTTTCTTGAGGCTTCTTGCCGTGGCCATAAGCCTGCGTTGAAAACGCTCTTGCTCGACGGGATCCTCTGGCACGACGAATTCATCGTCGTCGAGGCTTGCCTCGTCTTCGGAGGGAGGCATATAATTATCGTCCTCGACCTCTCTATCTGCTGCTCTCTCATGAGGGCTGGTTTCTCCATCATCCTGTGCTAAATCTTGCTGGAGGGGGTTTTCTTCGGCACTTTCCGGAGTATTATTATCTCCCGTGCTGGAATCACCGTATTTGTTTTGGCGGGATTTTGAGCGGCGCCGCTAACACTGGCGCTTAGGCTATTTCTTGGAGGGGTCATCCTCCGCTGTTCCATCGCCATCTCCTTCTTTTGGGGTGTCCACCATGTATATGTCATATGTCGAGGTGGCTTTCCAGGGCCTGATAGGCGCTGGTTCTTCATCGTCTCCTTCATCGGCGTCCATACCGTCGATGTCTTCGGAGTCGAAGTCGAGCATGTCGGTTAAGTCGTTGATAGTGGCTACAAAGTGGGTGGTGGGTGGGCTTTGAATTTCTTCATCGTCCGAATCCCAACCTTGCTGACCGTAGTCTGGCCAGGGCTCTCCTGATAAAGAGAGAGACTTTAGTGTCTTCAGAATATCGCCGAAAGGCAAGTGCTGAAAGATGTCCGCCGCAGTAAACTCCATGATCGGCGCCAATCGGATTTGATCGGCAGGGGCACGGAGGGTTCGGAGTCTGGAGAGGAGTCCGGCTCCTTGGAGTCACGAGTCTCGTAGAGTGCGGGGCTGGTGTTCGGCTCGATCGCCGTTGGGATCGCAGCCCCCAAGGCAGCGTCCAACCACCCATCCTCGATCGGCGCAGTTGGCTCCGAATTAAGGGTCGAAGCCGATGCGGATGCGGCCTCCAGGGCACTGTTCGGCGGCAGAGCTAGATCATGCTCGTCGTGACATTGCGGCGCGCTCGGCAGTGGCTCGAATCTGTCGAAGATCAAGTCCCCGCGGATGTCAGCCGTGTAGTTTAAGCTTCCAAATCTAACCTGATGGCCAGGGGCATAGCTTTCGATCTGCTCCAGATGGCCAAGTGAATTGGCCCGCAGTGCGAAGCCGCCGAAGACGAAGATCTGTCCGGGGAGGAAGGTCTCACCCTGGACTGCATCGCCATTGATGATCATAGGAGCCACCAAGCCTGACGGCGATGACACAAAGGAACTCTCAATGAAAGCACCAATGTCGGTGTCAAAACCGGCGGATCTCGGGTAGGGGGTCCCGAACTGTGCGTCTAGGCCGGATGGTAACAGGAGGCAAGGGACACGAAGTTTTACCCAGGTTCGGGCCCTCTCGATGGAGGTAAAACCCTACGTCCTGCTTGATTAATATTGATGATATGGGTAGTACAAGAGTAGATCTACCACGAGATCAGAGAGGCTAAACCCTAGAAGCTAGCCTATGGTATGATTGTTGTTCTGTATGTTGTCCTATGGACTAAAACCCTCCAGTTTATATAGACACTGGAGAGGGTTAGGGTTACACAAAGTCGGTTACAATGGTAGGAGATCTACATATCTATATCGCCAAGCTTGCCTTCCACGCCAAGGAAAGTCCCTTCCGGACGCGGGACGAAGTCTTCAATCTTGTATCTTCATAGTCCAGGAGTCCGGCTGAAGGTACAGTCCGGCTATCCAAACACCCCCTAATCCAGGACTCCCTCAGCGGGCAAGCCACTCATCACGGATGTTGTGCTTGAATGCCGCTAGGGCCTCTGCATCCGGATAGTCGACAATTTGGTTTTTCTTAGTCAGGAACCGTGTCCAGAATTGTTTGGCCGATTCCCCTGGCTGCTGAGTTATATGGCTCAAGTCATCAGCATCCGGTGGTCGCACATAAGTGCCCTGGAAGTTATCAAGTAATGCGTCTTCCAAATCCTCCCAACTGCCGACAGAGTCTGCTGGCAAGCTATTCAGCCAATGCCGAGCTGGTCCTTTGAGTTTTAGTGGGAGGTACTTGATGGCATTTAGATCATCACCGCGAGCCATGTGGATGTGAAGGAGGAAATCCTCAATCCATACAGCGGGATCTATTGTACCATCGTATGATTCGATATTTACGGGTTTAAAACCCTCCGGGAATTCGTGATCCATAACTTCATCAATGAAGCATAGGGGGTGTGCGGCGCCTCTGTGCCGGGCTATATCACGACGCAGTTCATATGAGTCTTGTCTGTTGTATTTGGCCCGGCCGGATTTACCTTTAGTGTATCCGGCACGACGGTCATCGTCCCGCGTTGGCGCGCGTCCCCGTGACCTGTATATTGATCTTGCAAATTTTGCCTTACTGTCCAATACGTCTCGTAGGTCCCGTGTGTTGCCGCGGGCCTTGGTATTATTGGTTGAGTGGTGGCGGGATGCGGGCTGAACTTCGGGCTGAAACGCCTCTCCAGCTCGGCCACGTGGTGGCCGGTCAGCCGCATCATACACTGGTGATCGAGGTTTCAATGCTTCCTCCTTGAGGTGAGGTAGCAACCTGCGTTTTGGGTAACTCTTGGGGGGCGTTCGAGTTCAAATTCCTCGGCCACAAGGACTTCGGTCTATTTGTCTGCTAGCAAGTCTTGATCAGCTTGAAGCTGTTGTTGCTTTTTCTTCAGGCTATTTGTTCTGGCCATAAGCCGGCGCTTGAAGCGCTCCTGCTCGATGGGATCCTCAGGCATGATAAATTCTTCGTCGCCGAGGCTTGCCACGTCTTCGGAGAGAGGCATTTAATTTTCCTCCTCCGGTTCTCCATCTGCTGCTTGCTCTGGAGGGCTAGCTTGTTCATCCTTCGGCTCTACATCATGCTGGAGGGGATTGTGGTTGTCTTCGGCACTATCCGGAGTGTTATTGTCTCCTGTGCCGGTATCACTACTTTTGCTGTGGCGGGACTTAGAGCGGCGCCGCTGACATCGGCGCTTGGGTTGCTTCTTGGAGGGGTCATCCTCCGCTGTCTCATCGCCATTGCCTTCTTCGGGGGTGTCCACCATATATATATCATATGATGAGGTAGCGGTCCAGCGCCCTGTGGGCGGTGGTTCCTGCTCGTCTCCTGCATCATCGTCCATACCGTCGACGTCTTCGGAGTTGAAGTCGAGCATGTCGGTTAAATTGTCGACAGAGGCTACTAAGTGGGTGGTGGGTGGTGTAACGCCCTCGATGCGGCTCTATCTCCCATGTGTCGAAGCACGACTTAGAGGCATAACCGCATTGAAAGCAATGTCGCAAGTGAGGTAATCTTCACACAACCCATGTAATACATAAGGGAAAGAGATACATAGTTGGCTTAGAATCGCCACTTCACACAATTACATGAATAAAGCATTACAACATCCAAATACAATCAAGGTCCGACTACGGAACCAAAATAAAAGAAGAACCCCAAATGCGACAAAGGTCCCCGATCAACCCCAACTGGGCTCCACTACTGATCAGCTAGAACGAAACCACACAAAGGACAAGATCTTCATTGAGCTCCTCCTGAGCTTGGTTACGTCACCTGCTCGGTTCAACGGCACCTGCAAACTGGTTTTGGAAGTAACTGTGAGTCACGGGGACTCAGCAATCTCGCACCCTCGCGATCAAGACTATTTAAGCTTATGGGTAAGGTAAAGGTATGAGGTGGAGCTGCAGCAAACGACTAGCATATATGGTGGCTAACATACGCAAAAGAGAGCGAGAAGAGAAGGCAAAGCACGATCGATAAACTATGATCAAGAAGTGATCCTAGAACAACCTACGTCAAACACAACTCCAACACCGTGTTCACTTCCCGGACTCCGCCGGAAAGAGACCATCACGGTTACACACGCAGTTGATTCATTTTAATTAAGGTCAAGTTCAGGTTTTCCACAACCGTACATCAACAAATTCCCATCTGCCCATAACCGCGGGCACGGCTTTCGAAAGTTCAAAACCCTGCAGGGGTGTCCCAACTTAGCCCATGACAAGCTCTCACGGTCAACGAAGGAATAGACCTTCTCCCGAGGCATTCCGATCAGACTCGGTATCCCGGTTCTTCAAGACAATTCGACAAGTTAAAACAAATCCAGCAACACCGCCCGAATGTGCCGACAAATCCCGATAGGAGCTGCACATATCTCGTTCTCAGGGCACACTCAGATGAGACATCCTATGAGTAAAACCAACCCTCAAGTTGCCCCGAGGTGGCCCCGCAGTCTTCTCGGTCGGACCAACTCTCAGAGGAGCACTGGCCCGGGGGGTTAGAATAAAGATGACCCTTGAGTCTGCAGAACCCAAGGGAAGGTGGTAGGTTGTTAGTGCAAATGCTAAAACCAAGGTTGGGCATTGCTGGAGGAGTTTTATTCAAGGCGAACTGTCAAGGGGTTCCCATTATAGCCCAACCGCGTAAGGAACGCAAAATCCGGGAACATAACACCGATATGACGGAAACTAGGGCGGCAAGAGTGGAACAAAACACCAGGCATAAGGCCGAGCCTTCCACCCTTTACCAAGTATATAGATGCATTAATTAAATAAGATATATAGTGATATCCCAACAAGTAAACATGTTCCAACAAGGAACAACATCTCCATGTTCCAACAAGGAACAAACTTCAATCTTCACCTGCAACTAACAACGCTATAAGAGGGGCTGAGCGAAGCGGTAACATAGCCAATCAATGGTTTGCTAGGACAAGGTGGGTTAGAGGCTTGGTTCAACAATATGGGAGGCATGATAAGCAAGTGGTAGGTATCGCAGCATAGGCATAGCAAAAGAGCGAGCATCTAGCAAGCAAAGATAGAAGTGATTTCGAGGGTATGGTCATCTTGCCTGAAATCCCGCAAGGAAGAAGAACGAGTCCATGAAGAAGACAAACGAACATAGTCGAATGGATCCTCACAAACGCGACCTTATCGGAACCAACCCAAAGAAGCAAACACCGGAAAAGAAGCACACAACATAGTAAACAACCAACACATGAACATGGTATGATATGCGGGATGCGGGATGCGATGCATATGCATGATTTGACAAGGAATGCATGAACTTGGCCTCAACTTGGAAACCCAAGTGTGCCACTGAAAAGGTGAGATGAAATTTGCTTGAAAACGATATAAAGATTGCCGGAATCAGAGTTACGGTTTGGAAATGGCAAGCGATTCAAAAATGACACCGGTCTGCGATTTACAGCAAGTAGCCATCTAAATGCAATGAGATGAATATGCTACAGCACCCAAACATGACAACAAAATACATGGCAGGGATGCATACAAGACGCTTAACAAAAGTCTAGCACTGAGCTACGGCCAATTCATCCATTAACAGGTTGAAACAAGCATGGAAAAAATGCATATGGTAAACAGATCTCAGACTTAGTGAAATTAACACTTGTCTGGAATTTCAGATCAGGTAGCACTCTTCGGAGCAACAAAACTACATGCTACAGGACCTGAACATGGCAAAGTAAAGCATGGCATGGAGCTACGCAAAGAGCTTAACAAAAGTCCCTTAGTGACCTTGAGCCAAAAGGGATCAGAAAACACAATTGCAAGCATGTGAACATAGCAAAAACATAATCAGTTCACAGACTTAGTGAAAACTGGAGCATGCTGAAAACAAATAGCAAGTAGGCATGTTTACGAGCTCGATGCACTCACCACAGAGCAAGTCATGGAAAACTAAGCATACATCCATTAAGAACACACAAAATTCAAGCTAGACATGGAAAGAACAATAACATAGCATGCACGGATCAACTACAACATCATCGGCAAAATTGCAAACAAGTTGACAATCTGCCCAAATTCACAAAGTAGCAAAAGTAGAGCTCGATTGACTCAAGCTAGGGTGCTCCATAATTGCAAACAAAGACATGGATGGATAGAGCACTACAATATTAACAAAACATCCTTACTGATCATCCTCAAAAGAGGCACGGATCACTAGGAAACAACATGAACATATGGCATCATGAGATAAACAGGTCAAGGACTTAGTGGAATTGCTAAGTCCCTAAAAACAGAATTACCGAGTGCACCACTTTGCAAGCTTGCACTAGTCACCACACACATCACAAAAATACATGGGTTGCACCTCTGGAAAGATGACAAAACCCTTAACGAAACATATGTAGAACATCAGGGCATATCATGCACACATTAATCATGGCAAAAATGACAAAAAGCTAAATGGAGCAGCAGATCTGACAAATAACTCAAGTAGCCCTCTTCTAACAGCATTTCGGGCATCAAGATGAATTCAAATGAAAAAGATGCAATGGAATGAAACGATGTACTCTCTGAGATGAACATTTTGATATGCTATATGCATGAATCGGAGCCACGGATACAAAGTTACGATGCGATGAACAGAGGCACATGGATCTGGGAATTCCGAGGACTTGGAAGAAATTTATACCCTGTGCAAAAAGTCAACGGGACCGGGTGGATCTCATCCCACCCGGCCAGATCTGGGACGGGGCGGCGGCCGGGTCCGACGAGGTTGCCGGAGGACTCCGGCGAGGGCGGGGCGGCGCCGAGGTGGTGATGGAGCTCGGCCAGGGCGGCGGGGGTCGCCGGAGGCGGCGGTTGAGGTCGGAGGAGGCGGGGGCGGGGGCCTGCTTGGGCGGCGCGGTGGCGGAGTCCGGCGAGGCGCGGGCTGGCGGCGAGCGGCGGCCGAGGCGCATGGCGGCGAGGCGGCCGGCGGCGATGGCCGGTCGTGGGCAAGGCGGCGCCCGCGGATGAAGGCGGCGGGGCGACCGGGCCGGGCGGCGAAGATCCCGGGCAGCGGCAGCCCGATCTGGCCCGGGGCGGGCCCGATCTGGGCTCCCTCGGGCCCGACGGCGGGGAGGAGAGAGAAGGGCAGGTGGCGCGCGAGGATTGGCCTGGAGCGGCGGTGGAGCGACGTGGCGGCTCCCCATTGGTGGGAGTGAGGTGGCGGCGGGCGGTGGACACGTCCGGCGCAGCGTGGACACGTCCGGCGGCGCGAGAGGAGTTTTTTAGGGTTCATCCGCGAAAATTTCGGGGATGGCCACATATTTATAGGTAGAGGGAGCTAGGAGAGTCCAAATGAGGTGCGGTTTTCAGCCACGCGATCGTGATCGAACGCTATAGATGATGGAGAAGGCTTAGGTGGGTTTTGGGCCAAATTGGAGGGGTGTTGGGCTGCAACACACATGAGGCCTTTTCGGTCCCTCGGTTAATCGTTGGAGTATCAAACGAAGTCCAAATGGTACGAAACTTGACAGGCGGTCTACCGGTAGTAAACCAAGGCCGCTTGGCAAGTCTCGGTCCAATCCGGAAATGTTTAATCCCCACACACGAAGAAAGGTAGAAATGACCACCGGAGGAGAACGAAGCGCAGGAATGCAAAATGGATAACGGGGAAAATGCTCGAATGCATGAGACGAACATGTATGCAAATGAAATGCACATGATGACATGAAAAGATGCAACACGCAAGCAAATGACATGGCAACAACAGCGAATAACTGGAGGACACCTGGCACATCGGTCTCGGGGCGTTACAACACTCCACCACTACGAGAGGATCTCGTCCCGAGATCTAGAATGGCACTGGAGGGACAAACGGAAGAGGAAGAGAAGAGGTAAAACTAAGTTGCTTCTTTGACAAACGAGTGAAACCAAAGAACCTTGAAAAGGTTAAACTATTTCGAGAAAGAATGCAATGAAGATGAACGTAGTTGAAAACACTCCGTTAGAAAAGAGGAACAAGGAAGAACAATTTCTTATAGAACTCCGGTTGAAAAGAGATACAAGACTTGATAGGATGAAAAAGATTTGAGCAAAGGGGCACAACGCTCCGGTTAAAAACAAGATAGAGAGGGAAAGAATGGCACAATTTGGGCAGCACTTCGACTGAAAATGGAAGGAACTGAACATGATCTTGACAAACAAGATGATGGGTTGAAGAGAGCAACAACACAAAGCCTCCGGAACGAAAGAATAGAAGATAGATAATTGAAATAGGAGAATGGAGAAGAAAATGCCAACTTCTGCCACAAAAGAGCTTGAAAAGGCATCTTTAGGAGAAGGGTCGAACGGAGTTGTTGGAAACACAACAACGAAAAGATAAGCTTGACATGGTCTTATGGAATATAGCTCAAATTATGAGGTGACAACCTGCCACTCACGGGAAGCAGAATTGGATTGGTATGAACAAATTGACGAGAAAGTATATCGCACCGGAAAGAATAAATGAAGAAATTGGATCATTTATAAGCACCATAGATATCAATAATCCTTAGGGAAAGCTTTAGGTGAAATATAACCCAAGATAGCTCCAATGACGAGATTGATGGATTTAAAATACCTCATTCTTAATAACATGTGAATCATGAAACATGAACTCAAATTATCAAGAATGACATAATACCATCTCCAATGATACGGAAGAAAGGATTGCACTCCGGATAGCAAGAAGAAGAATGCTTGAGTTTCTTAGAAAAGAATCTGGATGAACACTTCGAGAAGGAATTAAATCCTTGATGAACCCTCATGTAGAACCTTCGTGAAGAACTCCGGTAAACAAAAAGAATGATCAAACGAAAGAAAGAGAAGTTGAAAATACAAGGAGAATCCTTGTAATGATTTAGATGTATCTCTGTGATGATATAATTGCGAGAGCTTGGAACTCCGAAAAAAATATAAGATGAACAATCCGGATCAAGAATTTGGATGAACCTCCAGAATAAGGAATTAACCATATAGGTGAATCAAGAATAAGAATTACATTATGCTAATCCTTCACCAATTAAATTGATGACAATCAACAGATTTGACATATCACTTATTCTCATAAAAGATCAAGAGAGATATAACATAAACTTGGAAAGGTCTTCAACGCACCACCGATAGAATTGAAACAATGAATGAATTGATATGATAAACAAGGAAGAGAAATCTTGAACGAACCACCGTAAGAATTGAACAACGAATGAAGTACAAGGATGAATCACCGTTAAGAATGAGCAAATGAACGAACATACCTAGGACAATCTAGATATATGAGAACAAAGAGATCACGAACTAAATAGAGATCACTTGAATGATGCACCGGTAAGATTGAGAATGATAACTGAAAGTTGAGAATGAATAATATTTGAAAAGATGGCCTTTGGAGGAAAGAAATGGAAAACAACTCATGAAATGCTCCGGATGGGTGGAAAGAATTCTCACAATCAAAACAATTATGAGAGGATGGCAACAAGCTAGCACCATGAATCTTGAAGACAATGGAGCAAGACTAAAGAGAAACTCTTCTTCGGTCTTCAAAATCTGAGAATGACGACGGGAAACACCACCATGAATCGTTGAGACACTCTGGAATGATTAAAAGAGGAGAGGTTGAGCCAATGATGAAAAGAATTTGAAAGATCTTGGAGAAAAACATATGACAGATGATGAATCATTCTTACGTCAAACTTTAAAAGAATTTGAGGATAGCTCCGGGAAAATAAGAAAAGTCAGGTAAGATCCTGGGAAAAGACCTGTGGGTTAGGGCCCACTCAAAATAAACACCGTTGAATGATTTAAAAGATAGATTTCACCGGTTGAATTAAATGGCTTAAATGATATAACATCCTCAAAAGAGTTTGAACGAAAGCAGAGTGGTAACAAGAATCTTCGAAATATCTTGAGCACTCCGAAACAAATGAATAGCGAGGAGTAGATGATTTAGAGGTGCACCGGCATGAGAAGGTATTGAAATGAGGAAAAAAATATGATCAGCAAAGCTTGACTTGTAACCACCGGAGAAGATAAAAGAAAGAAGAAAGATGAACTTGAGGTTCCGTTAGAATCTTCATGAGAATCACCGGATACAGACATTGAAGGGAAAGAATGGAGAGCCTTCACACCAATAAGATGGATACTCGATTAAGAAGTCTGAGTCCTTAAAGAAAAACAAGGGAGGGAGGGCGGGAAAACAAAGGCAGCTTGGGACGAATGAAATGAACACCGTTGAGAGGACTTGAGTTGATCTTGCGGATGTTGACAAAGATTGGATCCACTTGAAGAGAAACACGCTGGTTAAAAAGGATTGACAGCACAATCTCGTTGATCAAGAAGGATTGGTATTCACATCGAAGTATGAGAACATCACTTAGACAAGGGATGGAATCAACATTTGACTTCGAAGCAACTCAAATAACACAACTCAAAACAAAAACAAAGGATTGGCTTGCAGAATAAGCCAGAACAAACATATGATAGAGATTTCGTCCAAAGTTTTCGTGGTGGGGCCTACACGGGCTCGATCGTACAACACCATCATGTACAAGGCAGTGCACATGACATACGAAGCGTCCCCGAGTCGGCATAGCCAAGGACTCATTAAGACACAACGAGACCACTGTAAAACCAACCATGAATAGGCGGACCACTAGACGTCGAACCCCAATTTCATATCATACATCTGTCGGAAAGATATCCTAAGAGCTACTTGAATTCCCACCTATGAAACTCCCGAAATTTTCCGGTTATGCAATCAGGTGTTGGGGATACAGGGGAAGCATAATATCTCACCCAAACTAACAAATCCTACATCTAGTTGTATCCATCCTTCAACACATAACCAAGAAACCTTCGGAAATCATCTACCTCAACCTTCGAAAAGCATCCGTTATACAAGTTATGGCAATACTCCCGAACTCTCGCCCCAGTACTGGGTGGCGTCGAGGTTATCTCACCAACAAACTGTATAAAAGAGATTTTCGATGTCGGCGTACTAAACTCAGGTATTCCAGAACTGCAACGATAAAATTGTGACGACAACACCTCGGAGCTCAACTCCCCGGGACACTTCCACAAAACCCCTGACAGGAGGCACCAAGACAATGTTCTCATCACAAAAGCATCGGAACGATTCCAAGATACCCGCGTGATCCTAAAAAAAATTTAGTGAAATTTGAGAAGAGAAGAGTCAAAACTCTACGTCAGGATGCCTTACCAGAGCGATGAGGAGACTGGGAAGTAAAAGAATTCCTAGACTCTCTAATATATAATTCCTAAAGGACTCAAAACATTTTCTAGACTCAACTCGTTCGCTAATTCGATCAAGCAGTGGGGCTCCTAAGGTCGGGGAAGGCTCTGATACCAACTTGTAACGCCCTCGATGCGGCTATATCTCCCACGTGTCGAAGCACGAATTAGAGGCATAACCGCATTGAAAGCAATGTCGCAAGTGAGGTAATCTTCACACAACCCATGTAATACATAAGCGAAAGAGACACATAGTTGGCTTACAATCGCCACTTCACACAATTACATGAATAAAGCATTACAACATCCAAATACAATCAAGGTCCGACTACGGAACCAAAATAAAAGAAGAACCCCAAATGCGACAAAGGTCCCCGATCAACCCCAACTGGGCTCCGCTACTGATCAGCTAGAACGAAACCACACAAAGGATAAGATCTTCATCGAGCTCCTCCTGAGCTTGGTTACGTCACCTTCTCGGTTCAACGGCACCTGCAAACTGGTTTTGGAAGTAACTGTGAGTCACGGGGACTCAGCAATCTCGCACCCTCGCGATCAAGACTATTTAAGCTTATGGGTAAGGTAAAGGTATGAGGTGGAGCTGCAGCAAGCGACTAGCATATATGGTGGCTAACATACGCAAAAGAGAGCGAGAAGAGAAGGCAAAGCACGATCGATAAACTAAGATCAAGAAGTGATCCAAGAACAACCTACGTCAAACACAACTCCAACACCGTGTTCACTTCCCGGACTCCGCCGGAAAGAGACCATCACGGTTACACACGCAGTTGATTCATTTTAATTAAGGTCAAGTTCAGGTTTTCTACAATCGGACATTAACAAATTCTCATCTGCCCATAACCGCGGGCACGGCTTTTGAAAGTTCAAAACCCTGCAGGGGTGTCCCAACTTAGCCCATGACAAGCTCTCACGGTCAATGAAGGAATAGACCTCCTCCCGAGGCATTCCGATCAGACTCGGTATCCCGGTTCTTGAAGACACTTCGACAAGTTAAAACAAATCCAGCAACACCGCCCGAATGTGCCGACAAATCCCGATAGGAGCTGCACATATCTCGTTCTCAGGGCACACTCAGATGAGACATCCTACGAGTAAAACCAACCCTCAAGTTGCCCCGAGGTGGCCCCGCAGTCTGCTCGGTCGTACCAACACTCAGAGGAGCACTGGCCCGGGGGGTTAGAATAAAGATGACCCTTGAGTCTGCAGAACCCAAGGGAAGGTGGTAGGTTGTTAGTGCAAATGGTAAAACCAAGGTTGGGCATTGCTGGAGGAGTTTTATTCAAGGCAAACTGTCAAGGGGTTCCCATTATAGCCCAACCGCGTAAGGAACGCAAAATCCGGGAAAATAACACCGATATGACGGAAACTAGGGCGGCAAGAGTGGAACAAAACAACTGGCATAAGGCCGAGCCTTCCACCCTTTACCAAGTATATAGATGCATTAATTAAATAAGATATATAGTGATATCCCAACAAGTAAACATGTTCCAACAAGGAACAACATCTCCATGTTCCAACAAGGAACAAACTTCAATCTTCACCTGCAACTAACAACGCTATAAGAGGGGCTGAGCGAAGCGGTAACATAGCCAATCAACGGTTTGCTAGGACAAGGTGGGTTAGAGGCTTGGTTCAACAATATGGGAGGCATGATAAGCAAGTGGTAGGTATCGCAGCATAGGCATGGCAAAAGAGCGAGCATCTAGCAAGCAAAGATAGAAGTGATTTCGAGGGTATGGTCATCTTGCCTGAAATCCTGCAAGGAAGAAGAACGAGTCCATGAAGAAGACAAACGAACGTAGTCGAACGAATCCTCACAAACGCGACGTTATCGGAACCAACCCGAAGAAGCAAACTCCGGAAAAGAAGCACACAACATAGTAAACAACCAACACATGAACATGGTATGATATGCGGGATGCGGTATGCGATGCATATGCATGATTTGACAAGGAATGCATGAACCTGGCCTCAACTTGGAAACCCAAGTGTGCCACTGGAAAGGTGAGATGAAATTCGCTTGAAAACGATATAAAGATCGCCGGAATCGGAGTTACGGTTTGGAAATGGAAAGCGATTCAAAAATGACACCGGTCTGCGATTTACAGCAAGTAGCCATCTAAATGCAATGATATGAACATGCTACAGCACCCAAACATGACAACAAAATACATGGAAGGGATGCATACAAGATGCTTAACAAAAGTCTAGCACTGAGCTACGGCCAATTCATCCATTAACAGGTTCAAACAAGCATGGAAAAAATGCATATGGTAAACAGATCTGAGACTTAGTGAAATTAACACTTGTCTGGAATTTCAGATCAGGTAGCACTCTTCGGAGCAACAAAACTACATGCTACAGGACCTGAACATGGCAAAGTAAAGCATGGCATGGAGCTACTCAAAGAGCTTAACAAAAGTCCCTTAGTGACCTTGAGCCAAAAGGGATCAGAAAACACAATTGCAAGCATGTGAACATAGCAAAAACATAATCAGTTCACAGACTTAGTGAAAACTGGAGCATGCTGAAAACAGATAGCAAGTAGGCATGTTTACGAGCTCGATGCACTCACCACAGAGCAAGTCATGGCAAACTAAGCATACATCCATTAAGAACACACAAAATGCAAGCTAGACATGGCAAGAACAATAACATAGCATGCACGGATCAACTACAACATCATCGGCAAAATTGCAAACAAGTTGACAATCTGCCCAGATTCACAAAGTAGCAAAAGTAGAGCTCGATTGACTCAAGCTAGGGTGCTCCATAATTGCAAACAAAGACATGGATGGATAGAGCACTACAATATTAACAAAACATCCTTACTGATCATCCTCAAAAGAGGCACGGATCACTAGGAAACAACATGAACATATGGCATCATGAGATAAACAGGCCAAGGACTTAGTGGAATTGCTAAGTCCCTGAAAACAGAATTACCGAGTGGACCACTTTGCAAGCTTGCACTAGTCACCACACACATCACAAAAATACATGGGTTGCACCTCTGGAAAGATGACAAAACCCTTAACGAAACATATGTAGAACATCAGGGCATATCATGCACACATTAATCATGGCAAAAATGAGAAAAAGCTAAATGGAGCAGCAGATCTGACAAATAACTCAAGTAGCCCTCTTCTAACAGCATTTCGGGCATCAAGATGAACTCAAATGAAAAAGATGCAATGGAATGAAATGATGTACTCTCTGATATGAACATTTTGATATGCTATATGCATGAATCGGAGCCACGGATGCAAAGTTACGATGCGATGAACAGAGGCACATGGATCTGGGAATTCCGAGGACTTGGAAGATATTTATACCTTGTGCAAAAAGTCAACGGGACGAGGATATCCCGGGACGGAGGGATCTGGGCGGCGCGAGGTTGTTTGGTTCGGGACCGGGTGGATCTCATCCCACCCGGCCAGATCTGGGACGGGGCGGCGGCCGGGTCCGACGAGGTCGCCGGAGGACTCCGGCGAGGGCGGGGCGGCGCCGAGGTGGTGATGGAGCTCGGCCAGGGCGGCGGGGGTCGCCGGAGGCGGCGGTTGAGGTCGGAGGAGGCGGCGGCCTGCTTGGGCGGTGCGGTGGCGGAGTCCGGCGAGGCGCGGGCTGGCGGCGAGCGGTGGCGGAGGCGCATGGCGGCGAGGCGGCCGGCGGCGATGGCCGGTCGCGGGCGGGGCGGTGCCCGCGGTTGAAGGCGGCGGGGCGACCGGGCCGGGCGGCGGAGATCCCGGGCGGCGGCGGCCCGATCTGGCCCGGGGCGGGCCCGATCTGGGCTCCCTCGGGCCCGGCGGCGGGGAGGAGAGAGAAGGGCAGGTGGCGCGCGGGGATTGACCTGGAGCGGCGGCGGAGCGACATGGCGGCTCCCCATTGGTGGGAGTGAGGTGGCGGCGGGCGGTGGACACGTCCGGCGCGGCGTGGACACGTCCGGCGGCGCGAGAGGAGGAGTTTTTTAGGGTTCATCCGCGAAAATTTCGGGGATGGCCACATATTTATAGGTAGAGGGAGCTAGGAGAGTCCAAATGAGGTGCAGTTTTCGGCCACGCGATCGTGATCGAACGCTCTAGATGATGGAGAAGGCTTAGGTGGGTTTTGGGCCAAATTGGAGGGTGTTGGGCTGCAACACACACGAGGCCTTTTCGGTCCCTCGGTTAACCGTTGGAGTATCAAACGAAGTCCAAATGGTACGAAACTTGACAGGCAGTCTACCGGTAGTAAACCAAGGCCGCTTGGCAAGTATCGGTCCAATCCGGAAATGTTTAATCCCCACACACGAAGAAAGGTAGAAATGACCACCGGAGGAGAACGAAGCGCCGGAATGCAAAACGGACAACGGGGAAAATCCTCGGATGCATGAGACGAACATGTATGCAAATGAAATGCACATGATGACATGAAAAGATGCAACACGCAAGCAAATGACATGGCAACAACAGCGAATAACTAGAGGACACCTGGCACATCGGTCTCGGGGCGTTACAACACTCCACCACTACGAGAGGATCTCGTCCCGAGATCTAGAATGGCACCGGAGGGACAAACGGAAGAGGAAGAGAAGAGGTAAAACTAAGTTGCTTCTTTAACAAACGAGTGAAACCAAAGAACCTTGAAAAGGTTAAACTATTTCGAGAAAGAATGCAATGAAGATGAACGAAGTTGAAAACACTCCGTTAGAAAAGAGGAACAAGGAAGAACAATTTCTTATAGCACTCCGGTTGAAAAGAGATACAAGACTTGATAGGATGAAAAAGATTTGAGCAAAGGGGCACAACGCTCCGGTTAAAAAACAAGATAGAGAGGGAAATAATGGTACAATTTGGGCAGCACTTCGACTGAAAATGGAAGGAACTGAACATGATCTTGACAAACAAGATGATGGGTTGGAGAGAGCAACAACACAAAGCCTCCGGAATGAAAGAATAGAAGATAGATAATTGAAATAGGAGAATGGAGAAGAAAATGCCAACTTCTGCCACAAAAGAGCTTGAAAAGGCATCTTTAGGAGAAGGGTCGAACGGAGTTGTTGGAAACACAACAACGAAAAGATAAGCTTGACATGGTCTTATGGAATATAGCTCAAATTATGAGGTGACAACCTGCCACTCACGGGAAGCAGAATTGGATTGGTATGAACAAATTGACGAGAAAGTATATCGCACCGGAAAGAATAAATGAAGAAATTGGATCATTTATAAGCACCATAGATATCAACAATCCTTAGGGAAAGCTTTAGGTGAAATATAACCCAAGGTAGCTCCAAAGACGAGATTGATGGATTTAAAATACCTCATTCTTAATAACATGTGAATCATGAAACATGAACTCAAATTATCAAGAATGACATAATACCATCTCCAATGATACGGAAGAAAGGATTGCACTCCGGATAGCAAGAAGAAGAATGCTTGAGTTTCTTAGAAAAGAATCTGGATGAACACTTCGAGAAGGAATTAAATCCTTGATGAACCCTCATGTAGAACCTTCATGAAGAACTCCGGTAAACAAAAGGAATGATCAAACGAAAGAAAGAGAAGTTGAAAATACAAAGAGAATCCTTGTAATGATTTAGATGTATCTCCGTGATGATATAATTGCGAGAGCTTGGAACTCCGAAAAAAATATAAGATGAACAATCCGGATCAAGAATTTGGATGAACCTCCGGAATAAGGAATTAACCATATAGGTGAATCAAGAATAAGAATTACATTATGCTAATCCTTCACCAATTAAATTGATGACAATCGACGGATTTGACATATCACTTATTCTCGTAAAAGATCAAGAGAGATATAACATAAACTTGGAAAGGTCTTCAACGCACCACCGATAGAATTGAAACAATGAATGAATTGATATGATAAACAAGGAAGAGAAATCCAGTGGTTCGGAGTCCGTGGCCGGAGATGAATCCAGTGGTTCGGCGACACGGCTCTCGTAAGGGGTGAAGTCAGTATCCGACTCTATCGCCACTGAGAGTGCGGCCTCCATGGCGGGGTCTAGCCCTCCGCTCTCGGATGGCGCGATTGGCTCCGGATTGACGGCCGGAGTAGTTGCAGATGCGATCAGCGAATTGGCCCGCAGTGCGAAGCCGCCGAATACGAAGATCTGTCCGGGGAGGAAAAGCTCACCCTGGACCGCATCGTTACCGATGATCGAGGGGGCCATCGAGCCTTATGGTGACGGCACAGTGGAACTCTCAATGAAAGCACCAATATCGGTGTCAAAACCGGCGGATCTCGGGTAGGGGGTCCCGAACTGTGCGTCTAAGGCGGATGGTAACAGGAGGCAGGGAACACGATGTTTACCCAGGTTCAGGCCCTCTTGATGGAGGTAATACCCTACGTCCTGCTTGATTGTTCTTGATGATATGAGTATTACAAGAGTTGATCAACCACGAGATCGTAGAGGCTAAACCCTAGAAGCTAGCCTATGGTATGATTGTATATTGTCCTACGGACTAAACCCTCTGGTTTCTATAGACACCAGAGGGGGCTAGGGTTACATAGAGTCGGTTACAAGGGAGGAGATCTACATATCCATATTGCCAAGCTTGCCATCCACGCCAAGGAAAGTCCCATCCGGACATCGGACGAAGTCTTCAATCTTGTATCTTCATAGTCCAACAGTCCGGCCGAAGGATATAGTCCGGCTGTCCAGAGACCCCCTAATACAGGACTCCCTCATGGTGGTTCACATTTTATTCATGGTGCGTTTCGTAAAATGCTTGCTAAGTATGATGTTAATCATAGAATTGCATCTCCATATCACCCACAGTCTAGTGGTCAAGTAGAACTGAGTAATAGAGAGCTTAAATTAATTTTGCAAAAGACTGTTAATAGATCTAGAAAGAATTGGTCCAAGAAACTTGATGATGCATTATGGGCCTATAGAACTGCATATAAAAATCCTATGGGTATGTCTCCGTATAAAATGGTTTATGGAAAAGCATGTCACTTACCTCTCGAACTAGAACATAAGGCATATTGGGCCATTAAAGAGCTCAATTATGATTTCAAACTTGCCGGTGAGAAGAGACTATTTGACATTAGCTCACTTGATGAGTGGAGAACCCAGGCCTATGAGAATGCCAAGTTGTTTAAAGAAAAAGTTAAAATATGGCATGACAAAAGGATACAAAAGCGTGAGTTTAATGTAGGTGATTATGTTATGTTATACAACTCTCGTTTAAGATATTTTGCAGGAAAACTCCTCTCTAAATGGGAAGGCCCTTACGTTATGGAGGAGGACTATTGTTCCGGTGCCATAAAAAACAACAACTTCGAAAGCACAAATCCAAAGGTGGTGAACGGTCAAAGAATCAAACATTATATCTCAGGTAATCCCATAAATGGTGAAACCAATGTTATTAATACCGTAACCCCGGAGTACATAAGGGACACTTTCCAGAAAGTTTCAGACTCCGAAAAGCAATAGGTATGTGGTACGATAAGTAAACAGACTCCAAAAGAGTTCTAATAGCATTTTTTTTCTCCGTTTTGGAATATTTAAGAAAATAGGAAAATAAGAAGTAGTCCGGGAAGGACACGGGGCATCCATGAGGGTGGAGGGTGCGCCCTACCCCCTGGGCGCGCCCCCCTGCCTCGTGGGCACCTCGTGTGCCTTCTAGACTCCGTTTTCTTGCACGATACTTCTTTTGGTCGATAAAAATTCATTATATAATCTCCGAAGGTTTTGACCACTGTACCATGCAAATATCTCCTATTTTTGTTTCGAGTTGTCTCTGCTGCAGATTTAGAGCAAGATGTCATATCAAGACTCCGACGGAGAGAGCTATGTCTCACATCTCATTGCTGACCCAAAGACCTATGGGGACCTATCTCCTTATGGTCGAACTACGGATGATGAGGAGGATGCTCATTTGATGAGTATCAATGATTCAAGTTAGGAGGAGGAGGATGTTCCTCTACCACAACCTGGGGATATGCACGTGAAGTTCAAGAAGTCTAGTCTCCCTAAGAGGGCTAACCAGTCTAATAACCGATATATTCCTTCTCGTTTTTGGCACAAGAGCAAAGGAGATTTATGTGAGCTGAAGGCACAATTGTCATCATCACCACCATCTTCTTCACCACCAAAGTAGAACTGAGATCGGGTACGGGCACTCCCCTTGGCAACTGCCAAGCTTGGGGGAGTGCCCCGGTATCATATCACCATCGCACTTCTATCTTTACCGTTTTTCTTAGTTCAATCCTTGTGGTTATATCTTGATCTAGTAGAATAAAGTTTAGTAAGATCTAGCTTTGAGTTTTGTGTTGATCCTTATCTATGTAATCGAGTCCATGAGCTATATATAATAAAGATTAGTCTTGAGTCAAGGGCTTGGTTATCTTGCTATGATCTAAAGGGAATAAAAGAAAGAATAAAAAGAAATAAAGAGATCATATTGATCTTATGGAGAGTAATGACTTCACATATAAAGAGTATGATGAATAAAAGTTGTTGAGGGTTGACAAACATAGTTTTGGTCATCGTTGCAATTAATAGGAAGTAATAAATAAAGAGAGGTTTTCACATATAAATATACTATCTTGGACATCTTTTATGATTGTGAGAACTCATTAAAGTATGACATGCTAAAAAGTGGATGTTGGACAAGGAAGACAATGTAATGGTTTATGTTTTCTTATATCCGAAATAAATTATATTGTCATGGATCGTCCAACATGTTGAGCTTGCCTTTTCCCCTCATGCTAGCCAAATTCTTTGCACCAAGTAGAGATACTACTTGTGCTTCCAAATATCCTTAAACCCAGTTTTGCCATGAGAGTCCACCATATCTACCTATGGATTGAGTAAGATCCTTCAAGTAAGTTGTGATTGTTGCAAGCAATAAAAATTTCTCTATAAATATGTATGATCTATTAGTCTGGAGAAAATAAGCTTTATACGAGCTTGTGATATGGAAGAAACAAAAGAGACGGACTGCATAATAAAGGTCCCTATCACAAGTGGCAAGATAAAGTGACATTCTTTTGCATTAAGATTTTGTGCATCCAACCATAAAAGCACATGACAACCTCTGCTTCCCTCTGCGAAGGGCCTATCTTTTATCTTTGTCCTATACCTTATACAAGAGTCATGGTGATCTTCACCTTTCCTTTTTACATTTTATCCTTTGGCAAGCACTATGTGTTAGAAATATCCTAATATATATAGCTAATTGGAAGTGGGTTTTCATAAAGCATTATTGTTGACATTACCCTTGAGGTAAAAGGTTGGGAGGCAAAACCATAAGCCCCTATCTTTCTCTGTGTCCGATTAAAACTTCATACCCATAAGTATCGCGTGAGTGTTAGCAATTGTGAAATACTAAATGATAGTTGAGTATGTGGACTTACTGAAAAGCTCTTATATTGACTCTTTCTGATGTTATGATAAATTGCAATTGCTTCAATGACTGAGATTATAGTTTGCTAGTTTTCAATGAAGTTTCTTATTCATACTTTACATTGTGAATAAGATTATTACTTTAGCATAAGAAATCATATGAAAATATATATATATATGTTGTTGTTCTAAGAATGATCATGATGCCCTCATGTCCGTATTTTATTTTATCGACACCTCTATCTCTAAAGATGTGGACATATTTTTCAATATCGGCTTCCGCTTGAGGATAAGCGAGGTCTAAGCTTGGGGGAGTTGATACATCCATTTTTTATAATGCTTTTATGTCGATATTTATTGCATTATGGGCTGTTATTACACATTATGTCACAACACATGTCTTTTCTCTCTTATTTTACAAGGTTTACATGAAGATGGAGAATGCCGACAGCTGGAATTCTGGGCTGGAAAAGGAGCAAATATTAGAGACCTATTCTGCACAACTCCAAAAGTCCTGAAACTCCAGAAAGTCAGTTTTGGAATATATTAAAAATATTGGGCGAAGAAAGCACCAGAGGGGAGCCAGCCACCGTCCACGAGGGTGGGGCGCGCCCTACCCCCTAGGCGCGCCCCTGCCTCATGGGCCACCTGGCAGGTCTCCGATGCCCATCTTCTGGTATAAGGTGTCTTTTGCCCTGGAAAAAATAAGAAGGAAGCTTTCGGGATGAAGCGCCGCCGTCTTGAGGCGGAACCTTGGTGGAAACAATCTAGGGCTTCGGCGGAGCTGTTTTGCCGGGGAAACATCCCTCTGGGAGGGGGAAATCGTCACCATCATCATCACCATCGATCCTCTCTTCAGGAGGGGGTCAATCTCCATCAACATCTTCACCGGTACCATCTCCTCTCAAACCCTAGTTCATCTCTTGTATCCGATCTTTTTCTCAAAACCTTAGATTGGTACCTGTGGGTTGCTAGTAGTGCTCATTACTCCTTGTAGTTGATGCTAGTTGGTTTATTCAGTGGAAGATTATATGTTCGGATCCTTTATGCATGTTAATACCCCTCTGATTATGAACATGAATATGATTTGTGAGTAGTTACATTTGTTCCTGAGGACATGGGAGAAGTCTTGTTATAAGTAGTCATGTGAATTTGGTATTCGTTTGATATTTTGATGAGATGTATGTTGTCTTTCCTCTAGTGGTGTTATGTGAACGTCGACTACATGAGACTTCACCATTTTTTGGGCCAAGGGGAAGGCATTGGGAAGTAATAAGTAGATGATGGGTTGCTAGAGTGACAGAAACTTAAACCCTAGTTTATGCGTTGCTTCGTAAGGGGCTGATTTGGATCCATATGTTTCATGCTACGGTTAGGTTTACCTTAATTCTTCTTTCGTAGTTGCAGATTCTTGCGAAAGGGGTTAATCATAAGTGGGATGCTTGTCCAAGGAAGGGCAGTACCCAAGCACCGGTCCACCCACATATCAAATCATCAAAGTAACGAACGTGAATCATATGAGCATGATGAAAACTAGCTTGACGATAATTCCTATGTGTCCCCGGGAGCGCTTTCCTTTATATAAGAGTTTGTCCAGGCTTGTCCTTTGCTACAAAAAGGATTGGGCCACCTTGCTGCACCTTGTTTACTTTTGTTACTTGTTACTCGTTACGAATTACCTTATCACAAAACTATCTGTTACTAATAATTTCAGTGCTTGCAGAGAATACCTTACTGAAAACTGCTTGTCATTTCCTTCTGCTCCTCGTTGGGTTCGACACTCTTACTTATCGAAAGGACTACGATAGATCCACTATACTTGCGGGTCATCAAGACTCTTTTCTGGCACCGTTACCGGGGAGTGAAGCGCCTTTGGTAAGTGGAATTTGGTAAGGAAAAATTTATATAGTGTTCTGAAATTTACTCTCACTTGTTACTATAGAAAACAATCCTTTGAGGGGCTTGTTCGGGGTATCTTCACCCCGACCAGTAGAGCAAAGAGTTGCTCCTCAACCTACTGAACCTACTGAAAATGTTTACTTTGAAATTCCTTCGGGTATGATAGAGAAACTACTAGCTAATCCTTTTACAGGCGATGGAACATTACATCCTGATATGCATCTAATCTATGTGGATGAAGTTTGTGGATTATTTAAGCTTGCAGGTATGCCCGAGGATGTTATCAAGAAGAAGGTCTTCCCTTTATCTTTGAAGGGAAAGACATTGAAATGGTTTAGGCTATGTGATGATATTGGATCATGGAACTACAATCGATTGAAATTGGAATTTCATCAGAAGTTGTATCCTATGCATCTGGTTCATCGTGATCGTAATTATATATATAATTTTTGGCCTCGCGAAGGACAAAGTATCGCTCAAGCTTGGGGGAGTCTTAAGTCAATGTTATATTCATGCCCCAATCATGAGCTCTCAAGAGAAATTATTATTCAAAAAATTTATGCTCCGCTTTCTCTTAATAATCGCTCCATGCTCGATACTTCTTGTACTGGTTCTTTTATGATGAAGACTATTGAATTCAAATGGGATTTATTGGAAAGAATTAAACGCAACTCTGAAGATTGGGAACTCAACGAAGGTAAGGAGTCAGGTATAACAGCAAAGTTTGATTGTGTTAAATCTTTTATGGATACCGATGCTTTTTGTGAATTTAGCACTAAATATGGACTTGACTCTGAGATATACTTCTTTCTATGAGTCATTTGCTACTCATGTTGATCGCCCTAAGGATAAGTGGTTTAAATATCATCCTCCCATTTAAATAAAAGTAGTTGAACCTATTAAATTTGAAGAAAAGACTATTACTTATAATGTTGATCCTATTGTTCCTACCGCTTATTGAGAAACCACCTTTTCCTGTTAGAATAAAGAATCATGCTAAAGCTTCAAAAGTGGTTTGTAAGAGTAATGCTAGAACACCTACACCCCCTGGGCAAATTAAAGTTGAACCTAGTATTGCTATGGTTAAAGATCTCTTGGTCGATAATATTTATGGGCATGTTATTTACTTTTGTGATGAAGGTGCTAGAATTGCTAAACCCGATACTAAAGATAAACATAGACCTGTTGTAGGCATGCCTGCTATTTCTGTTAAAATAGGATATCATTGCTATCATGGCTTATGTGACATGGGTGCTAGTGCGAGTGCAATACCTCATTCTTTATACGAAGAAATTATACATGATATTGCACCTGCTGAGATAGAAGGTATTGATGTTACAATTAAGCTTGCCAATAGAGATACTATTTCACTAGTTGGGATTGTTAGAGATGTTGAAATCTTGTGTGGGAAAGTTAAATACCCTACTGATTTTCTTGTTCTTGGTTCCCCACAAGATGACTTTTGTCCCATTATATTTGGTAGACCCTTCTTGAATACTATTAATGCTAACATAGACTGCAAAAAGGATATTGTTTCTGTTGGTTTAGGGGATATGTCCCATGATTTTAATTTTGCTAAATTTTGTAAACAACCCCATGATAAAGAATTTCCTAGTAAAGAATTACCTTATCACAAAACTATCTGTTACCGATAATTTCAGTGCTTGTAGAGAATACCTTACTGAAAATTGCCTGTCATTTCCTTCTGCTCCTCGTTGGGTTCGACACTCTTACTTATCGAAAGGACTACGATAGATCCCCTATACTTGTGGGTCATCATGCCTAGGCACAATGGATTCAGTCAGAGTCTTTCCGGCTCACATTGGATCAGAACGCTTCAAATGAGATCATGAGGAGGAGGCACCGGAGTCATCTACTCCCGTTTTATGAGCCAAGGAACCTCTTCAACACACCTGGAGCGGGGACCAGTAACCCGCCGGTGGTGAACCAGGCAGACGAAGCGCTTGGGACTGGAGCATCGGTTCAGCCGCGTGCGATCGACCCGCCACGTTTGAATAATACTCCGCCTCAACATGTTCCGACACCTCCGGGTCATTATTCTAAACTTTTGGATAATATGATTGCTGCGGCAACGCGATTGGCGGCTCTACCAGTTGAAGGCGAGTCTCCGACATCGATAGAGACACGGAGGGCCAAAGAGCTTCTTTAGACAGCTATGGCTCAACAGGTAGATTATTCTTATAGCCGTGAATGGATTCATTCAACCCCTCGACCAAGCTGGAGTTACAGCAGGCACATTGAGTCGCCAGCAGTTTCAAGCAGTGAGCAGCACCGCAACCAGCCTTGTGGGCATGACCCGGTGCACAAAGGTAATAATGCTTAGGCTTTGGTGGATCAGGGCAGGGCGCGTCGGGAGGCTTAGTAGGTGGCTCAGCTGACGGCTCAACAACAATCTTCGGTTTATCCATCGTCTTCGGTGGAGGCAGGTGTAACCTCTAGAACCTTGGGTGTGCCGTGTTTAGTGCCGGCTCTGTGTAACGAGCGTTTACCTAAGGATTTTAAGGGTCCTCGTAAGGTGCCTAATTACACAGTAGATCAGCCCCCTGAGGCTTGGATTGAGAGTTATGAGATGGCCATGGAGATGTTGGATGTTAGTGATGTTGCATGTGCTAAGTATTTCGCCATGATGCTTGATGGGCTGGCCCGTACCTGGTTGAAGGGGCTCCCTGCTAACTCCATCAGGTCATGGGCGGAGTTGAAGGCTCGTTTTATCCAAAAGTTTAAAGACACATGCAAGAAGCCTCTATCGATTTTAGATTTGGACTCCTGTGTTCAAGGGGAGGGCGAGTCAACAACCCATTGGGTGCGCCGAATCTCAGCTGTTATACACTCGTCGGACAGTATCAACGTTAGCTCAGCAGTCCTGATGTTGGAGAAAAACTGGCGTTTTCTCCCTTCGAAGCAGAAACTGGGGCTGCTTAAGCGCCACTGTAATGACATGGGGGAGCTAATGGTGGCTCTTGTTAAGTATGCCGACTCTGATGGTACCATGGACCCCGAGTCTGATTATGAGAAGTCGGGTAAGGGAAAGAAGAGCAGCAATACAAGAGGGCAGCAGCATAACGCGGCAAGTCAAGGTGGCAATGGTAAGCGCAAGGCTGATGGTAGCTTGGATTTTGTTGCTAACACCAACATGCAGAATAATAATCAGCGCCGCAGAGGAAAGCCGCCCCTCGGTTTGGAGGGCCAAAATTCAATCTTGAGGCGATGATGAATTAGCCCTTCCCAAAGCATGGTACGCGGGAAAAGCCGGCCTCATGTCTGGAAAGATTGCTTCATTATGAGGGAGTATAGGAATTCTAATTTTTCCAGAACAATCATGGGCCGGGCGGCGGCTCAGGATCCGGATCTCACGGTCCTGGTTATGGTGGTGGCGGTTCAAATTCTGGTTTTCAGGGCCAAGGCAATCAAGGTGGTTATAGTCAACAGCCTAGTCCACGGAATCAGCAGCAGCAATCTGGTTATCAGAGCAACCCGAAGTAGTTGAATAGTGAACAGTACCACATCTTCGCCACGAGTTTATGCAAGTGGTATCAGAAGCTCCATAAAAGGGCAGTGAACGCAGTTGAGCCGGCGATTCCCCATTACTTGCGCTGGTGTGAACACCCTATCCTCTGGAGTCGTGAGGATCACGCGCCCCGAGTTGATAATCTGGGTCATTTGGCTCTAGTAGTGGCGCCTCAGGTTGGAGGGTACTGAAGGAATTATGCCCTATAGGCAATAATAAAAATTGTTATTTACATTTCCTTATATCATGATAAATGTTTATTTTTCATGCTAGAATTGTATTAACCGGAAACTTAGTACATGTGTGGATACATAGACAAACAGAGTGTCCCTAGTATGTCTCTACTAGACTAGCTCGTTAATCAAAGATGCTTAAGTTTCCTAGCCATAGACATGTGTTTTCATTTGATGAACGAGATCACATCATTAGAGAATGATGTGATGTACAATACCCATCTATTAGCTTAGCACTATGATTGTTTAGTTTATTGATATTGCTTTCTTCATGACTTACATGTTCCTATGACTATGAGATTATGCAACTCCCGAATATCGGAGGAACATTTAGTGTGCTATCAAACATCACAACGTAACTGGGTGATTATAAAGATGCTCTACAGGTGTCTCCGATGGTGTTTGTTGAGTTGGCATAGATCGAGATTAGAATTTGTCACCCCGATTGTCGGAGAGGTATCTCTGGGCCCTCTCAGTAATGCACATCACTATAAAGCCTTGCAAGCAATGTGATTAATGAGTTAGTTGTGGGATGATGCATTACGGAACGAGTAAAGAGACTTGCCGGTAACGAGATTGAACTAGGTATGATGATGCCGACGATCGAATCTCGGGCAAGTAACATACCAATGACAAAGGAAACAACATATGTTGTTATGCGGTTTGACCGATAAAGATCTTTGTAGAATATGTAGGAGCCAATATGAGCATCTAGGTTCCGCTATTGGTTATTGACCGGAGATGTGTCTCGGTCATGTCTACATAGTTCTCGAACCCATAGGGTCCACACGCTTAACGTTCGATGACAATTTGTATTATGAGTTATGTGATTTGATGACCGAAGTTTGTTCGGAGTCCTGGATGAGATCACGGACATGATGAGGAGTCTCGAAATGGTCAAGACGTAAAGATTGATATATTGGAAGGCTATATTCGGACATCGGAAAGGTTCTGAGTGGTTCGGGTATTTTTCGGAGTACCAGAGAGTTACGGGAATTCGCCGGGGGAAGTAGTGGGCCTTAATGGGCCATACGGGAAAGGAGAGAAGGGCCTCAAGGGGTGGCTGCACCCCTCCCCCCCATGGCAAGTCCGAATTGTACTAGGGAGGGGGCGGCGCCCCCCTCTCTTTCCTTCTCCCTCTCCTACTCCTTCCCTCTCTCCCCTCTTGGAAAAGGAAGGGGACTCCAACTAGGATTGGGAATCCTAGTTGGACTCCCCCTATAGGTGCGCCCCTCCTAGGCCGGCCTCCTCCTCCCTCCTTTATATACGTGGCCAAGGGGGAACCTCAAAGCACAACAGACAATCTCTTAGCCGTGTGCGGTGCCCCCCTCCACAGTTACACACCTCGGTCAAATCGTCGTAGTGCTTAGGTGAAGCCCTGCGCCGGTAGCTTCATCATCACCATCACCACGCCGTCGTGCTGACGGAACTCTCCCTCGACCTCAACTGAATCAAGAGTATGTGGGACGTCATTGAGTTGAATGTGTGCTGAATGATACGTCTCCAGCGTATCTATAATTTTTGATTGCTCCATGCTATATTATCTACTGTTTTGGACATTATTGGGCTTTATTATCCACTTTTATATTATTTTTGGGACTAACCTATTAACCGGAGGCCCAACCCAGAATTGTTGTTTTTGCATGTTTTAGGGTTTCGAAGAAAAGGAATATCAAACGGAGTCCAAACGGAATGAAACCTTCAGAACGTGATTTTCTCAACAAACAAGACCCGGGAGACTTGGACCCTACGTCAAGACACAAAAGAGGAGGCCACGAGGTAGGGGGCGCGCCTACCCCCCCCCCCCCAGGCGCGCCTTCCACCCTCGTGGGTCCCCTGTTGCTCCACTGACGTACTCCTTCCTCCTATATATACCTACGTACCCCCAAACGATCAGATACGGAGCCAAAAACCTAATTCCACCGCCACAACTTTCTGTATCCACGAGATCCCATCTTGGGGCATGTTCCGGAGCTCCGCCGGAGGGGGCATCGATCACGGAGGGCTTCTACATCAACACCATAGCCCTTCCGATGAAGTGTGAGTAGTTTACCTCAGACCTACGGGTCCATAGTTATTAGCTAGATGGCTTCTTCTCTCTTTTTGGATCTCAATACAATGTTCTCCCCCTCTCTTGTGGAGAACTATTTGATGTAATCTTCTTTTTGTGGTGTGTTTGTTGAGACCGATGAATTGTGGGTTTATGATCAAGTTTATCTATGAACAATATTTGAATCTCCTCTGAATTCTTTTATGTATGATTGGTTATCTTTGCAAGTCTCTTCGAATTATCAGTTTTGTTTGGCCTACTAGATTGATCTTTCTTGCAATGGGAGAAGTGCTTAGCTTTGGGTTCAATCTTGCGGTGTCCTTTCCCAGTGACAGTAGGGGCAGCAAGGCACGTATTGTATTGTTGCCATCGAGGATAACAAGATGGGGTTTTCATCATATTGCATGAGTCTATCCCTCTACATCATGTCATCTTGCTTAAGGCGTTACTCTGTTTTTAACTTAATACTCTGGATGCATGTTGGATAGCGGTCGGTGAGTGGAGTAATAGTACTAGATGCAGGCAGGAGTCGGTCTACTTGTCTCGGACGTGATGCCTATATACATGACCATAGCTAGATATTCTCATAACTATGCTCAATTCTATCAATTGCTCAACAGTAATTTGTTCACCCACCGTAGAATACTTATGCTCTCGAGAGAAGCCACTAGTGAAACATATGGCCCCCGGGTCTATCTTCATCATATTAATCTCCTACTACTTAGTTATTTCCTTTGCTTTTTTACTTTGCCTTTATTTTACTTTGCATCTTTATCAAAAAATACCAAAAATATTAGCTTATCATATCTATCAGATCTCACTCTCGTAAGTGGCCGTGTAGGGATTGACAACCCCTATTCGCATTGGTTGTGAGGATTTATTTGTTTTGTGCAGGTACGAGGGACTCGCGCGTAGCCTCCTACTCGATTGATACCTTGGTTCTCACAAACTGAGGGAAATACTTACGCTACTTTGCTGCATCATCCCTTCGTCTTCGGGGAAAATCAACGCAGTGCTCAAGAGGTAGCTAGAAGGATTTCTGGCACCGTTGCCGGGGAGGTCTACGCAAAAGTCAACATACCAAGTACCCATCACATACCCTTATCTCCCGCATTACATTATTTGCCATTTGCCTCTCATTGTCCTCTCCCCCACTTCTCCCTTGCCATTTTATTTACCCTCTCTCTCTCCATCCTCCCACTCTTTCTCTATTTGCCTCTTTTTGCCCGCTTGCTTTTTGTTTGCTTGTGTGTTAGTTTGCTTGCTTGTCACGATGGCTCAAGATAATACTAAATTGTGTGACTTCACCAATACCAACAACAATGATTTTATTAGCACTCCAATTGCTGCTCTTACCGATGTTGAATCTTGTGAAATTAATACTTCTTTGCTAAATCTTGTCATGAAAGATCCGTTTTCCGGCCTTCCTAGTGAAGATGCCGCTACCCATCTAAATTGCTTCGTCGATTTGTGTGATATGCAAAAGAAGAAAGATGTGGATAATGATATTGTTAAATTGAAGCTATTTCCTTTTTCGCTTAGAGATCGTGCTAAAGCTTGGTTTTCGTCTTTGCCTAAAAATAGTATTGATTCATGGAACAAGTGCAAAGATGCTTTTATCTCTAAGTGTTTTCCTCCCGCTAAGATCATCTCTCTTAGAAACAATATTATGAATTTTAAGCAACTTGATCATGAACATATTTCACAAGCTTGGGAGAGATTGAAACTAATGATATGTAATTGCCCTACTCATGGTTTAAATTTGTGGATGATTATACAAAAATTTTATGCAGGATTGAATTTTGCTTCTAGAAATCTTTTAGATTCGACCGCGGGAGGCACTTTTATGGAAATCACTTTAGGAGAAGCTACTAAACTCCTGGATAATATTATGGTTAATTATTCTCAATGGCATACTGAAAGATCTACTAATAAAAGGGTGCATGCAGTAGAAGAAATTAATGTTTTGAGTGGAAAGATGGATGAACTTATGAAATTATTTGCTAATAAGAGTGTTTCTTCTGATCCTAATGATATGCCCTTGTCTACTTTGATTGATAATAATAATGAATCTATGTATGTGAATTTTGTTGGTAGGAACAATTTTGGTAACAACGCGTATAGAGGAAATTTTAATCCTAGGCCTTATCCTAGTAATCCCTCTAATAATTATGGTAATTCCTACAACAATCCTTATGGAAATTATAATAAGATGCCCTCTGATTTTGAATCTAATATTAAAGAATTTATTACTTCGCAGAATAATTTTAATGCTTTGATTGAAGAAAAATTGCTTAAGATTGATGAGTTGGCTAGGAATGTTGATAGAATTTCTCTTGATGTTGATTCTTTGAAACTTAGATCTATTCCACCTAAGCATGATATCAATGAGTCTCTCAAAGCCATGAGAATTTCCATTGATGAGTGCAAAGAAAGAACCGCTAGGATGCGTGCTAAGAAAGATGCCTTTATAAGAGCGTGTTCTTCTAGTTCCTATGAAAATAAAGATGAAGATCTAAAAGTTATTGATGTGTCCCCTATTAAATATTTGTTTTGTAATATGAATCTTGATAATGATGGGACTGAATATGATCCACCTTTACCTAGAAGGTGTTTCAAGAATTTGGAATTTTTTGATCTTGATGCTAAAATTGATAAAAGTGGGATTGAAGAAATTAAAACCTTAGATGTTGCTAAACCCACTATTATGGATTTCAAGGAATTTAACTATGAATATTGCTCTTTGATTGATTGTATTTCCTTGTTGCAATCCGTGCAAAATTCTCCTCACGCTTATAGTCAAAATAAAGCGTTTACTAAACATATCGTTGATGCCTTGATGCAATCTTATGAAGAAAAACTTGAATTGGAAGTTTCTATCCCTAGAAAACTTTATGATGAGTGGGAACCAACTATTAAAATTAAAATTAAAGATCATGAATGATATGCTTTATGTGATTTGGGTGCTAGTGTTTCCACGATTCCAAAGACTTTATGTGATTTGTTAGGTTTCCGTGATTTTGATGATTGCTCTTTAAACTTGCACCTTGCGGATTCCACTATTAAGAAACCTATGGGAAGAATTAATGATGTTCTTATTGTTGCAAATAGGAATTATGTGCCCGTAGATTTTGTTGTTCTTGACATAGATTGCAATCCTTCATGTCCTATTATTCTTGGTAGACCTTTCCTTAGAACGATTGGTGCAATTATTGATATGAAGGAAGGAAATATTAGATTCCAATTTCCATTGAGGAAAGGCATGGAACACTTACCTAGAAATAAAATTAAATTACCTTATGAATCTATTATGAGATCCACTTATGGATTGCCTACCAAAGATGGCAATACCTAGATCTATCCTTGCTTGTTATGCCTAGCTAGGGGCGTTAAACGATAGCGCTTGTTGGGAGGCAACCCAATTTTATTTTTATTCCTTGCTTTTTGCTACTGTTTAGTAATAAATAAATAATTTATATAGCCTCTGTTTTGGTTGTGTTCTTTGTGTTTAATTAGTGTTTGTGCCAAGTAGAACCGTTGGGAAGACTTGGGGAAAGTCTTATTACACTTGCTGTAAAAAAACAGAAACTTTAGCGCTCACAAGAACTACTACCACTTTTATTTGGAGAGTGATATTTAGTTAATTATTTTTGAAGATGATTAATAGATAAATTCCTCACGTTCAGAAATTTATTTTAGAATTTTTGGGGTTCCAGATCTTGCGCTAGCTACAGATTACTACAGACTGTTCTGTTTTTGACAGATTCTGTTTTTCATGTGTTGTTTGCTTCTTTTGATGAATCTATGGCTAGTAAAATAGTTTATAAACCATAGAGAAGTTGGAATACAGTAGATATAACACCAATATAAATAAATAATGAGTTCATTACAGTACCTTGAAGTGTTCTTTTATTTTCCTTCGCTAACGGAACTCGCGAGATTTTCTACTTTAAGTTTTGTGTTGTGAAGTTTTCAAATTTTGGGTAAAGATTTGATGGATTATGGAACAAGGAGTGGCAAGAGCCTAATCTTGGGTATGCCCATGGCACCCACAATATAATCTAAGGACACCTAAAAGCCAAAGCTTGGGGATGCCCCGGAAGGCATCCCCTCTTTCGTCTACTTCTATCGGTAACTTTACTTGGAGCTATATTTTTATTCACCACATGATATGTGTTTTGCTTGGAGCATATTGTATGATTTGAGTCTTTACTTTTTAGTTTACCAAAATCATCCTTGCTGTACACACCTTTTGAGAGAGCCATACATGATTTGGAATTTGTTAGAATACTATATGTGATTCGCTTATATCTTTTGAGTTATGTAGATTTGCTCTAGTACTTCACTTATATCTTTTAGAGCACGGTGGTGGATTTGTTTTATAGAAACTATTGATCTCTCATGCTTCACTTAGATTATTTTGAGAGTCTTAAAAAGCATGGTAATTTGCTTAAAATCCTAATATGCTTGGTATACAAGATTAATAATAAAACTTTCTTATGAGCGTGTTGAATACTATGAGAAGTTTGATACTCGATAATTGTTTTGAGATATAAAGATGGTGATATTAAAGTTGTGCTAGTTGAGTAGTTGTGAATTTGAGAAATACTTGTGTTAAAGTTTGTGATTCCCGTAGCATGCACGTATGGTGAACCGTTATGTGATGAAGTCGGAGCATGATTTATTTTTTGATTGTCTTCCTTATGAGTGGTAGTCGGGGATGAGTGATGGTCTTTTCCTACCAATCTATCCCCCTAGGAGCATGCGTGTAATACTTTGCTTTGATAACTTGTAGATTTTTGCAATAAGTATATGAGTTCATTATGACTAATGTTGAGTCCATGGATTATACGCACTCTCACCCTTCCACCTTTGCTAGCCTCTCTAATACCGCGCACCTTTCGCCGGTATCATACACCCACCATATACCTTCCTCAAACAGCCACCATACCTACCTATTATGGCATTTCCATAGCCATTCCGAGATATATTGCCATGCAACTTTCCACCGTTCCATTTATTATGACACACTCCATCATTGTCATATTGCTTAGCATGATCATGTAGTTGACATTGTATTTGTGGCAAAGCCACCATTCATAATTCTTTCATATGTGTCACTCTTGATTCATTGCATATCCCGGTACACACCGGAGGCATTCATATAGAGTCATATTTTGTTCTAAGTATCGAGTTGTAATTGTTGAGTTGTAAGAAAAATAAAAGTGTGATGATCATCATTATTAGAGCATTGTCCCAGTGAGGAAAGGATGATGGAGACTATGATTCCCCCACAAGTCGGGATGAGACTCCGGACAATAAATAAATAAAAAAGAGAAAGAAAAGAGGCCATAAAAAAGGCCCAAATAAACAAATGAGAGAAAAAGAGAGAAGGGACAATGTTACTATCATTTTACCACACTTGTGCTTCAAAGTAGCACCATGATATTCATGATAGAGAGTCTCCTATGTTATCACTTTCATATACTAGTGGGAATTTTTCATTATAGAACTTGGCTTGTATATTCCAATGATGGGCTTCCTCAAAGTGCCCTAGGTCTTCATGAGCAAGCAAGTTGGATGCACACCCACTTAGTTTCTTTTTGAGCTTTCATATACTTATAGCTCTAGTGCATCCGTTGCATTGCAATCCCTACTCACTCACATTGATATCTATTGATGGGCATCTCCATAGCCCGTTGATACGCCTAGTTGATGTGAGACTATCTTCTCCCTTTTTGTCTTCTCCACAACCACCATTCTATTCCACCTATAGTGCTATATCCATGGCTCACGCTCATGTATTGCGTGAAGATCGAAAAAGTTAGAGAATGTCAAAAGTATGAAACAATTGCTTGGCTTGTCATCGGGGTTGTGCATGATTTAAATATTTTGTGTGGTGAAGATGGAGCATAGCCAGACTATATGATTTTGTAGGGATAACTTTCTTTGGCCATGTTATTTTGAGAAGACATAATTGCTTTATTAGTATGCTTGAAGTATTATCATTTTTATGTCAATATTAAACTTTTGTCTTGAATCTTTCGGATCTGAATATTCATACCACAATTAATAAGAATTACATTAAAATTATGCCAAGTAGCACTCCGCATCAAAAATTCTGTTTTTATCATTTACCTACTCGAGGACGAGCAGGAATTAAGCTTGGGGATGCTTGATACGTCTCCAACGTATCTATAATTTTTGATTGCCCCATGTTATATTATCTACTGTTTTGGACATTATTGGGCTTTATTATCCACTTTTATATTATTTTTGGGACTAACCTATTAACCAGAGGCCCAACCCAGAATTGCTGTTTTTTGCCTGTTTTAGGGTTTCGAAGAAAAGGAATATCAAACGGAGTCCAAATGGAATGAAACCTTCGGGGACGTGATTTTCTCAACAAACAAGACCCGGGAGACTTGGACCCTACGTCAAGACACAAAAGAGGAGGCCACGAGGTAGGGGGGCGCGCCCACCCCCACCAGGCACGCCCTCCACCCTCGTGGGCCCCCTGTTGCTCCACCGACGTACTCCTTCCTCCTATATATACCTGCGTACCCCCAAACGATCAGATACAGAGCCAAAAACCTAATTCCACCGCCGCAACTTTCTGTATCCACGAGATCCCATCTTGGGGCCTGTTCCGGAGCTCCGCCGGAGGGGGCATCGATCACGGAGGGCTTCTACATCAACACCATAGTCCTTCTGATGAAGTGTGAGTAGTTTACCTCAGACCTGCGGGTCCATAGTTATTAGCTAGATGGCTTCTTCTCTCTTTTTGGATCTCAATACAATGTTCTCCCCCTCTCTTGTGGAGAACTATTTGATGTAATCTTCTTTTTGCGGTGTGTTTGTTGAGACCAATGAATTGTGGATTTATGATCAAGTTTATCTATGAACAATATTTGAATCTCCTCTGAATTCTTTTATGTATGATTGGTTATCTTTGCAAGTCTCTTCGAATTATCAGTTTGGTTTGGCCTACTAGATTGATCTTTCTTGCAATGGGAGAAGTGCTTAGCTTTGGGTTCAATCTTGCGGTGTCCTTTTCTAGTGACAGTAGGGGTAGCAAGGCACATATTGTATTGTTGCCATTGAGGATAACAAGATGGGGTTTTCATCATGTTGCATGAGTCTATCCCTCTACATCATGTCATCTTGCTTAAGGCGTTGCTCTGTTTTTAACTTAATACTCTAGATGCATGCTAGATAGCGGTCGATGAGTGGAGTAATAGTAGTAGATGCAGGCAGGAGTCGGTCTACTTGTCTCGGACGTGATGCCTATATACATGATCATACCTAGATATTCTCATAACTATGCTCAATTCTGTCAATTGCTCAATAGTAATTTGTTCACCCACCGTAGAATACTTATGCTCTCGAGAGAAGCCACTAGTGAAACCTATGGCCCCCGGGTCTATCTTCATCATATTAATCTCCTACTACTTAGTTATTTCCATTGCTTTTTACTTTGCCTTTATTTTACTTTGCATCTTCATCACAAAAATACCAAAAATTTATCTTATCATATCTATCAGATCTCACTCTCGTAAGTGGCCGTGTAGGGATTGACAACCCCTATTCGCGTTGGTTGCGAGGATTTATTTGTTTTGTGCAGGTACGAGGGACTCACGCGTAGCCTCCTACTGGATTGATACCTTGGTTCTCAAAAACTGAGGGAAATACTTATGCTACTTTGTTGCATCATCCCTTCCTCTTTGGGGAAAACGAACGCAGTGCTCAAGAGGTAGCACTGAACGCGGAGGTGTCGTATGTTCGCTACTTGGATCGGTTGGATCGCGAAGACGTTCGACTACATCAACCACGTTACTAAACGCTTCAGCTTTCGGTCTACGAGGGTACGTGGACACACTCTCCCCGCTCGTTGCTATGCTTCTCCTAGATAGATCTTGCGTGATCGTAGGCAAAAATTTCGAAATACTACATTCCCCAACAGGTACAGATTTACTAAGGTACTCATGGATGGGGGCAGCAGCATCAATATTCTGTATTATGAAACTTTTCGTCACATGAGCTTGACTGACAAAGATCTTAAGCCGTCAAACACTGTCTTTCACGGCGTGCTGCCCAATAAGTCGGCGTACTTGATACGTCTCCAATGTATCTATAATGTTTTGTCGTTCCATGCTATTATATTATTCATCTTGGATGTTTTATATGCTATTTTATATGATTTTTGGGACTAACCTATTAACCTAGAGCCCAGTGACAGTTTCTATTTTTCCTTGTTTTTGAGTTTTACAGAAAAGGAATACCAAACGGAGTCCAATTGATGTGCCAATTTTTGATGATTTTTTATGGACCAAAGGAAGCCCCCGGAGTAAAATAGTTGGGCCAGAAGAGTCCCGAGCCATCCACGAGGGTGGAGGGCGCGCCCTACCCCCTGGGCGCACCCCCCTGCCTCGTGGATGACTCGGAGACCCCCCTGGCGTGAGACCGACGCCAAAAATTCCTATAAATACAGAGACCCCCGAAAAGAAACATAGATCGGGAGTTCCACCACCGCAAGCCTCTGTAGCCACCAAAAACCAATCGGGACCCTGTTCCGGCACCCTGCCGGAGGGGGGAATCATCACCGGTGGCCATCTTCGTCATCCTGGTGCTCTCCATGACAAGGAGTGAGTAGTTCACCCTCGGAGCTGAGGGTATGTACCAATAGCTATGTGTTTGATCTCTCTCTCTCTCGTGTTCTTGATATGGCACGATCTTGATGTATCGCGAGCTTTGCTATTATAGTTGGATCTTATGATGTTTCTCCCCCTCTATCTGTTGTAATGGATTGAGTTTTCCCTTTGAAGTTATCTTATCGGATTGCGTCTTTAAGGATTTGAGAACACTTGATGTATGTCTTGCATGTGCTTATCTGTGGTGACAATGGGATATTCACGTGATCCACTTGATGTATGTTTTGGTGATCAACTTGCGAGTTCTGTGACCTTGTGAACTTATGCATAGGGGTTGGCACATGTTTTCGTCTTGACTCTCCGGTAGAAAATTTGGGGCACTCTTTGAAGTTCTTTGTGTTGGTTGAATAGATGAATCTGAGATTGTGTGATGCATATCGTATAATCAAATCCACGGATACTTGAGGTGGCATTGGAGTATCTAGGTGACATTAGGGTTTTGGTTGATTTGTGTCTTAAGGTGTTATTTTACTACAAACTCTAGGGCTATTTGTGACACTTATAGGAATAGCCCAATGGATTGATCGAAAAGAATAACTTTGAGGTGGTTTCGTACCCTACAATAATCTCTTCATTTTTTCTCCGCTATTAGTGACTTTGGAGTGACTCTTTTTTGTATGTTGAGGGATTGTTATGTGATCCAATTATGTTATTATTGTTGAGAGAACTTGCACTAGTGAAAGTATGAACCCTAGGCCTTGTTTCAAAGCATTGCAATACCGTTTGTGCTCACTTTTATCATTAGTTACCTTGCTGTTTTTATATTTTCAGATTACAAAAACCTATATCTACCATCCATATTGCACTTGTATCACCATCTCTTCGCTGAACTAGTGCACATATACAATTTACCATTGTATTGGGTGTGTTGGGTACACAAGAGACTCTTTGTTATTTGGTTGTAGGGTTATTTGAGAGACACCATCTTCATCCTACGCCTCCCATGGATTGATAAACCTTAGGTCATCCACTTGAGGGAAATTTGCTACTGTCCTACAAACCTCTACACTTGGAGGCCCAACAACGTCTACAAGAAGAAGGTTGTGTAGTAGACATCAGTACTTAGTGGGCAAAATATCTTTGGGAGTTGCCTTTGGAGATGATCATGATACCATATCTAAGACATTGACTTTTGAGGTGGTTAAAATCAAGATCCCTTATCATGCTCTGTTTGGACGGTCGGCTTATGCTAAGTTCATGGAAAGGCCTTGTTATGTTTATTTTTAGCTTAAGATTCCGGGTCACAAGGGCACCATCACAGTGCATGGAAACCGGAATATAGCCTTGGAGTGTGAAGAAGGCGATGTTGCTTATGTTGAGTCTGTCTATGCAACAAAAGAATTGAAATTTTACAAGGATAATGTTGACCCAGCGGATATGACATCTTTGAAGAAGCCAACCACAGAGCATGGCCCCCTATTGAAATTTAAGTCGGCGGATGACACTAAGCTAGTTGATTTCGTTCCTGGCGATTCATCCAAGCAGTTCAGCATCAGTGCTAATTTGGATCCGAAATAGGAAAGCGCGCTCATCGAGTTCATCCGTGAGAACCGGGACATTTTTGCATGGAAACCTTCAGACATGCCAGGTGTACCGAGGGAACTTGCTGAGCACACTCTCGATATTGATCCAAAGTTTAAACCGGTCAAGCAATTCCTTCGCCGTTTCAATGAAGATAGGCGCAAGGCCATTGGTGAAGAAGTGGCCCAACTCTTGGTGGCTGGGTTTATTGTTGAAGTTTTTCATCCTGAGTGGTTGGCTAACCCGGTGCTAGTACTTAAGAAAAACGGTATTTGGCGTATGTGTGTGGATTACACGGACTTAAACAAGGCTTGTCCGGCTGATCCCTTTGCTCCCCCTCGTATTGATCAGATCATTGATGCTACGGCGGGTTGTGAGTGTTTGAGCTTTTTGGATGCTTATTCTAGTTATCATCAGATGATGGCAGTTAAGGACCAGGAGAATACAACCTTCATCACTCCCTTTGGAGCCTTCTGTTATGTGTCTATGCCTTTTGGGCTCAAGAGTACCCAGGCGACTTACCAGTGGTGTGTGCAAAATTGCCTTCATGATCAGATTGGGCGCAATGTTCATGCTTATGTGGATGATATTGTGGTGAAATCCAGGAAGAAGCAAACTTTGATAAATGATTTGAAAGAGAGATTTGACAATCTCCGGGTCTACAAGATGATGCTTAACCTGGCCAAGTGTGTCTTTGGTGTACCAGTAGGCAAGCTCTTAGGCTTTCTGGTTTCTGAACGGGGCATTGAACCTAACCCGGAGAAAATAAAAGCTATCACTTCCCTGGCTAAACCGGCGTGTATTAATGATGTTCAGCGTCTGGCGGGTCGTATTGCGGCCTTAAGTTGGTTCATAAGCCGGCTGGGTGAAAAAGCTATCCCTTTATACCAAATGATGAAGAAGAAAGATCACTTTGTCTGGAGTGATGCTGCTGATCAGACGTTTGAAGCCTTGAAGAAACAGTTAGCTGAGCCACTGGTTCTTGCTACTCCCATTGATAAAGAGCCCTTGTTGTTGTACTGGTTGCCAATAGCCGAGCTGTTAGCGTAGAAATTGTGGTGGAGATGAAGGAACCAGGCAAGGAATATCTGGTTCAGCGGCCGGTTTACTACATCAGTGAGGTGCTCATTGAGTCCAAGAAGAGGTATCTGCATTGGCAGAAGCTTGTATATGGGGTGTTCATGGCTAGTCGGAAGCTCAAGCAATATTTTCTGGTTCATCCCATCATTGTGGTTAGTTCTTCTCCCTTAGGGGATATCATTCAAAACAGAGAAGCCACAGGTCAGGTAGCCAAGTGGGCCATTGAGCTTGGACCCCATGGTCTGAAGTATATGCCTCGCACAGCTATCAAATCGCAAGCACTTGTGGACTTCATAAATGATTGGGCAGAGCTACAAATGCCTGAGGAGAAGCCAGATAGCACATATTGGACTATTCACTTTGATGGATCCAGGCAGTTGGAAGGCTCGGGGACTGGAGTTATTCTGACTTCCCCACGACGTGATAAATTTTTTTATGTTTTAAGGTTGATGTTCCCTTGTACTAACAATGCAGATAAGTATGAGGCCTTGCTCCATGGTCTTCGGATGGCTAAAGAGATGAACTTAAGCCGGGTGAGGTGTTTTGGTGGCTTGGATTTGGTAGCTCAGCAAGTTTCAAGCACTTGGGATTCTAAGGACCCACTCATGGCGGCTTATCGCCGAGAGGTTGATGCTACTGCTGGTCACTTCAAGGGCTATCAAGTGGAGCATGTTGATCGAAGGAAAAATGAGGTAGCTGATGCTTCGAGCCGATTGGGGTCCCAGCGTAAGCCGGTGCCACCCAATATTTTCCTTGATATTCTGCATAATCCTTTAGTCAAACTGCCTACAGAGGAAGATCTTGCTATTCCTGACCCGGACGCACAGCTGGTGGCGGCTCTTCATGCTATTCCTGATTGGACAGTTCCATATTTGGCATATATGACCCGGGGTGAGTTACCTGTAGATGAAACCTTGGCCAGGCAGATAACCCGGTGGTTTAAGTCAATGACTATTGCCAATGGAGAGTTGCATCATCGCAGTGTTACAGGGGCGTTTCAACGTTGTGTCTCTCCTGAAGAAGGTTGTGAGATCCTACGAGAGATTCATGAAGGAGATTGTGGTCATCATGTCGGCTCTAAGTCTCTCGTAGCCAAGGCTTTTCGTCATGGATTTTATTGGCTGGCGGCTCATGCAGATGAAGAGGATTTGGTCAGTAAATGTGATGGTTGTCAGAAATTCTCAAGATGAGTTCATGTGCCGGCTCAAGAGTTGAGGATGATTCCAATTGCTTGGTCATTTGCAGTCTGGGGGATTGACATGGTTGGACCTTTCAAAAGGTCCAAGGATAAAGAGACCCACCTTTTGGTGGCGGTTTACAAATTCACAAAGTGGGTTGAAGCAGAGCCGGTTAGTAAGTGTGACGCGGCCACAGTGGTTCAATTCATCAAAAAGGCAATCTTATATTTCGGTTTTCCACACAGTATAACAGATAATGGCACCAATCTGTCCAAGGGTGCTATGAAAGAATTTTGTCAACGAGAACATATTCGACTTGATGTGTCATCAGTGGCTCACCCCCAGTCCAATGGTCAAGCTGAAAGGGCCAATCAAGAAATCTTGAGAGGCATCACGCCCGGGCTTATGGTCCCTTTGCAGAGGACGCCAGGTTGTTGGGTGGAGGAGTTACCCTCAGTGTTATGGAGCATCAATACCACCCCCAACAGATCTAAGGGTAACACGCCTTTCTTCATGGTTTACGGAGCAGAGGTGGTTCTCCCTAGTGACATCCATCACGACTCGCCCCGTGTGGCGGCTTACATTGAAGCTGATAATGAAAAAGCACGTCAGGATGCTATTGACCTGTTGGATGAGGAGTGTGACCTTGCGGCGGCTCGTTTGGCGATTTACCAGCAGGATCTGCGCCGTTATCACAGCCCTAGGTTAAAACCAAGACCTTTCAAGAAGGCGATTTGGTGCTCCGGCTTATGCGCGGTCAAACTGATATGTACAAACTATCCCCACCTTGGGAAGGACCCTTTGTGGTTAGCAAAAATCTGAACAATGGGTCATACTACCTTATCGATGTTTGAGACCACAAGGACTCACACATGTCGGAGAAGGAGACCCACCGGCCGTGGAATATTGCTCATCTTCAGCCTTATTACACCTGAGCCACTGGCTCTTATGATGTACATATTTTGACAATGTATATATTATGATGAATATAATAAAGTCGGCATCCCTGCTACGTCAGGGCCTCTATCTTTTCATTTCTGAGAATAATGAGTCTTTATTGTCACTTCATACAATCACTTGGGGGCTTCCTGCTTATTGAGCATAGCTATGACTACCCTCTTGATCCGGCTTGTACACCATGATTACAAAATACTTGGGGGCTTCCTGCTCATTGAGCATAGTTATGAATACCCTATTGATCCGGCTTGTACGCCTGGAATGAAATATTACTTGCACTAGTGCAGAACCTTTTTTCTAGGCTTTGCTTTCCCACTACAAGAGGATTAAAAAAGTCAGCATGAGTTTAAAGATGTTGAAAGATCAGATAAAGTTGGTACCCAGGAGCAGTCTTGAAAGCCGGAAGCAAAGTCTGAGATGAGTCGCCAGACGAAGAATGAGAAGTTCCCTGGTAATTTGAATCGGGATAACTAAGTATTTGATGAATAAAATTTACCTGAGAATAAATAAGAGTTAGAGTTTTGGAAGTACCTCATTCTGGCGTTTACGTGGGGCTGGTGTGTTGGGCAAACAGGAGGAAAGTTCTTCGCCTCCACTGGTCCGGGTTCTGCGCCGGTTCTCATGTTGTTGTTGCTTCAAAATAAAGTTGGGATCCAAGTGAGCTAAAGGGTTAGAAAACCTTACATTCCGGATCACTCGTCAAATTTCCTGGCTTGACAAAGGCTCTGAGTCAGAGGAAATAATAGTTACCTCATCGTCACCCGCCTGGCTGGTTTCCGCATCATCCTGATAGCAATCAGTGTCAATAAGATGGATAAAAAAGCCAAGGGAATCAAGGTCTACCTCCGACTCATCATCATCTTCATCTAAATTGAGCAGATTAGAAGCGGTGGATTTCTTCTTGTTCCTCTTCACAGCTTTGGTCCTCTTGGTGGCTTTTTCATCATATATTGCTCATCTTTAGAAGCGGTGGATTTTTCATCATATTTTTTATCCCAAAAGGCCGATTTAGCCTGCAAACAAATTACAATAAAGATTGGGGATTTCCAGGTTCTATAAACAATGAAGAAAAGTATATAAACCGGACAGACTTACATCTGGTGGCGGTTTAAGTGTACAGTAGGGATTTAACCCCACTTGGCTGCAGCTCTCCAAGATTTCATTGAGAAGAGTATTGGTTATTTCATTGATGGCTTTGTCAGACAAACATGTGGAACTGTAGCGCAGTGGATCTTTGGTGTCACCAGTATATGTACATATTAAGCCGGACCGGTGACTTAAGGGTATGATCTGCCACGCTACCCAGCATCGAACTAAATCAACCCCGGTCAATCCATTGCCCAATAGCGCTCTAACCTTTGAGAAGATAGGCGCAAGTTTGGCCCATTCAGCAGTGCTAAGACGGTCAGGGAGAGGATGTTTTGGGTTGAGCCGTTGGTCACGAAAGCTGGGCATGGGGTTTTCATCAGCAGGAGACGTGTCCTTGCAGTAGAACCAGGTTTTATTCCAATCCTTGGGATGGCTTGGAAGTTTGGCATAAGGAAAAAATGGCGTCTCTGCGTCGTTGAATTGAGATCCCTCCGAGCTCCTGACTAAGCCCATCAGTAAATTCATTTTGGCGGTTCAAGTAAAAATACTCCCTAAAGAGTTCAACACTTGGTTCCTCTTGAAGATATACTTCACAGAAGACTTGAAAATTGCAGATATTTGACATGGAATTGGGTCCAAAGTCTTGAGGATGAAGTTGAAAAAAGTACAAAACGTCATGAAAGAATTTTGACCCGGGCGGTGAGAATCCCCGGTTCATGTGATCAGTAAAGACAATCACTTCACCATCCTGTGGTTGAGGTCTGACTTCGTTTGGTTTTGGAATACGCCACTGAATGATGTTTTTTGCTGGTAAGAAGCCAATTTTGACGTACTCCTGGAGCATTGCCTCAGTAACAATGGATGGGACCCAATCACATGATGTGATGGTCTTAGTCATGGTTGGATGCACAGCCTACACAAGGTGGTTCAAGATGTTATTAAACCGGCAGATATATGGTGACTTACAAATTATTGTTCAATTCGTTGTACAAGGCTAATGGTTATGGAGATATAGTTCAAAGTATGCAATTGTTAAAACTAGAAGGATATTACATAAGTTATTGACTAAGGTAAATGATGGCGGCTTAAACGGGGCCTAATGATATATAATAGGTTACGGTTTATGTCATAACACTACTAGGGAAAAGCCTATACACAGAATCTTACCAGCAGCGCGCTATAAAATCAGGCGTTGGTGGTAAGTAGCAGTAGCGCGGGCTGTGGAAACTCGCTGCTGAAACAAGTTTATCAGTAGCGCGCGCACTCCAAGCGGCGCTACTGCTAAAATTCCCACGACGCCGCCGCGAGGCCAGTTATAGCAGCAGCGCGTTAAAATAGACAGCGCTACTGCTACGTAACGTAGCAGCAGCGCATTCAGGCAATAATCGCTACTGCTAAATTAACTACAGATCTCACCAGCTAGCCTCATCCACAGATCACACTCACACACACTCACGGTCTCCTCCTCACCCCCCGCGCCGCCGGTCCTCCCTCGTCGCCCCTCCCCCGATCTGCGCCGATGTCGCCTCATCCTCCTCCGTCCTCCCTCCACTCACCACTGGCTGCCCCCTCCTCGCTCTGCCTTCCTCCTCGATCCGTCCTCCCTCCACTCGCCGCCGGCCAGCCCCTCCTCGCTCCGCCTTCCTCCTCCATCCTACTATCTTCTCCCTCCTCGAGTCGCCCCTCCTTGTCCCTCCTCCCTGATACATTTTGATTTAGTAGGCTTTCATATGTAACATTTTGATTTAGTTGATTTAGTATGCTAGTGGATTTAGTATGCTAGTTGATTTAGTATGCTAGTTGATTTAGTCGATTTAGTTGATATGATTCAATTGATTTAGTAGGCTAGTTGATTTAGTTGATTTAGAACATTTTGATTTAGTTTATTTAGTAGGCTAGTTGATTTAGAACATTTTGATTTAGTTGATTTAGTAAAATGGCGCCACCAGTAGCACCACTATGTCGACTGTGCAAGTCAAGGTGCGCCAGCAGCCTTGCAACTGGCAAGCTGTTCGGCATCTACTTCCATCCGAGTTTTCGTCATGCGGCGGTAAGAAATTAGATGAAATGTAACAACTATTTTATTTTTAGTGTTGGCATTACTGCATTGTGTCATTTTGCTTTTCTTACACAGATCGTCCCATGCAATGTGAGGTTGAAATTCAACAAGCTGACAGGAGACACTGTGACATTTGAGGCTCCTGGGGGGCGTACACTATGGAGGTCGAGAAAGGACGCAATATGTCGCAGATTGGAGGAGATGGATGGGCCCGTTTCCTCTCTCGCATGCGTCTTACTGGTGGTGAGTTGATCAGATTCTCCTTCAGAGCAGAAAGACCCAAGCTGGTTGTCATTTATATCAACCTGGTGGAAGATGATGAAGATGACGAAGATGATGAAGATAATGAGGACCCACTCAATGAAGGTGATGAGAACCCACTTCATGAAGCCATCATAGCTCAAAGAATGAGGCTGAGCGAGGAGGAGGTGTGCAACCTATGGGACATAATTCCGCCACGTGATGACTTTGTCGGGGTGCCATTCATGACCCGCCTGACAAGTACCATGGTCGATCGGCATGAAATGGTATGTTATACGTACTGCATGTAGTAATTTGATGATATATACATGTTGTATTGTTATACTTACAAATCTAGTCGATGATATACTTTAGTGTAGAGTCTAATCACATGCTTAGGCTATTTATTAATTGATATGTTTTTCTTATTCAGAGATTGCCAAAGAACCTATCTGTGAGTTGTGGTATCGAGCCTGATGAAGAAGGCTCAGTTGGACTACGCCTTACCGCAAGGGGCTCCGTCACCACATGTACTTACCGCATGGGCACAGATGGTCGCACACACTTGAACTCGGTTGGGTGGAAGAGATTCCTCGTTGGCAAGAATCTTCGTGCTGGACAGGCCATCCTAATTACTATCAGGAACACCCACCGCCCAGGCTTGAGGATGATGATCGTCGTCGATATCATCTAGAACTACATATGTGTATGTGGCTATATCATCTAGAACTACATATGATGATTGTCGTCGATATCATGTAGAACTACATATGATGATCGCCGTCGATATCATCTAGAACTAAATATGATGATTGTCGTCGATGTCACCTTGTACTGGTTGAGGATGCATGTTGAGTATATATGAAATTGTTATCTAGTACTCCCTCGGTTCCAAATTACTCGTCGTGGTTTGAGTTCAAATTTGAACTAAAACCACGACGAGTAATTTCGAACCGAGGGAGTACTACCTAGTACCTATAATGCTTTATGAAATTGATATCTAGTAGTACCTAGTATCTGGAAATTGCAGCTTATCGAAGCCGGAATGGGGAAATGGTGAAAGATATAACAGTAGCGCTGGACCGGGAAATCGCTACAGCTAAGTAATAGTAGCGCGTTCCTGAAAAGCGCTGCTGCTATAGTCAATAGTGGTAGCGCGGGTACAGGCAGCGCTACTACTAAGAGTTAGCTGTAGCGCCTTATTGGTAGCGCGGGTACCCGCGCTGCTGATAGGCCTAAAACCTGCGTTGTTGCTAGCCTTTTCCCTAGTAGTGTAAGCCGCCATGACAGTGTTGGTGCTTCAGATTGGTCGAAAGAAAATTTTGCTAAGGTGGTGGAAAAACATATTTCACAAGTTCAAGCTATATTTTTGGATCTATGGCAGTTCAGAAAAGCAATAAAAGTAAACCTAAGGTGGCGGCAGCGGAAGGTTGTGATGCTCTGATGAGGGTTTCTATGGAGATATGTTACTCTGATGATGAAAATGAATGTTAAAACTACTTCCGCGCAAAGCTTAGGACTTATCCATATTGAAAGCTATCAAAGTGGATGGAAACAACGCAAGAACGGCAAGAACACCGACAAACGGCCTGAACCCTAAATACAGATCTGAGATGAAAGGGGGAGATGCACTTACAGGTGATGAGCAGCAGGGGTGGCGCACCGGAGTTCTCTGGTCCGATCAGGTCGATGCAGCGGCCTAGGTTGGTGCAGTGATCGGAGGTCACGGCGGTGGAGCTCGAGTACTAGTGCGGCTGTGCAAGGAAGGAAGACGAAGGAGGAAACGAGGGGGAAATGATAAAGGACCCTTGACCCTATTTATAAGGGGGTGGATACAAGGCATGCGCGAGAATCGAGGAGGTCAAAATCATCATGTGGCTATATGGATGCCTCGATTCTCGGGATGTTTATTAAGATAAGGATCAGTTAAGATGTTCTGAGCCTCGTGCGAAGTTAATGTGAAATGACATCATGGCGGTTTAAGAAAATTCTATGAGCTGACGTCATGGCATGTTACAACAAGGTTTATCAGACAAGCGATGCAAGATTTTGACAAGTCAGACATTGAAGATTGACATGAACAAGTTCAAATCAACTTGGGGCCTAATGTTGGGGATATAACTACTGGATATGAACCACCCAGGAGGGGACAGGTCATACCACTAACGGCTTACCAATGAAGATGGCAGATCATACGAGCCTGGTGACGGCTCAAGAACCATAGGTGACTTAAGGCCCAGGAGGATGAACCGCCATGTATGTATGACTTGTATTGTAAGGCAAGCATAGTTAGTCACCGAGCCGGACATGTTGTGTATGAGCCGACCAGGACTCCATGAACCGCCGGGCATCAACCTGTGTATATAAAGGGATGACCTGGCGGTGGCTTAGGAAAAGAGACAAGAGCTCGAGAACTAGGTCAAGTGTATTCGCTCCTTGGTAATCGAAACCCAAGCAATACAATCCCAAACTGGAGTAGGCCTTTACCTTCACCGCAAGGGGCCGAACCAGTATAAATTCTCTGTGTCCCCTGTCCCGATTAACCCCTTTAATCTAACTTAGTTGTGATGGCTCCACGACTAAGTCCTTCCGCTAGGACATCCACCGTGACAATTCTATGACAAGTAGCACGGGCCCAGAGGCGCACTGCTAGTACTTACTAGTAGCGCGTTACCAAAAACTCACTACTACTAAGTAGGTATAGCTGTAGCGCCTTATCAGTAGTGCGGCACCACGCGCTACTGCTAGGCCAAAAACCAGTGCTACTGCTAGGCTTTTCCCTAGTAGTGATCTACCACAAGTGAAATCAACTGAAGTTCGAGGAACTTCACGCTGAGGAGAATAGGACGAAGAGAGTTTATCTTCTGTGTTCAATCATCTTGCTACTTGTGAGCTGCGTTAGAATTTTCCCGAAGAGGAGAGGATGATACAATACAGTAGAGATAAGTATTTCCCTCAGTTAAGAACCAGGGTTATCAATCCAGTAGGAGAATCACGCAACACCTCATTAGCAGTACATGCACACAAAATAACAAATACTTGCACCCAACGCGAACAAGGGGTTATCAATCCCTCGGCGGTTAATTGCAAAGATTAAATTTGTAGTGATAGATAGATAAACAAAGACAAAATAAATAAAGAAAAGAAAAATTGCAGCAAGGTATTTTTGGATTTTAATATATGATAAAAGTAGACCCAGGGGCCATATTTTTCACGAGAGGCTTCTCTCTTGAAAATAGCATACGATGGGTTAACAAATTATTGTTGGGCAATTGATAGAAAAGCGAATAATCATGACGATATCCAAGGCAATGATCATGTATATAGTCATCACGTCCGAGACAAGTAGAGTGACTCCTGCCTGCATCTACTACTATTACTCCACACATCGATCACTATCTAGCATGCATCTAGAGTACTAAGTTCATAAAGAACGGAGTAACACCTTAAGCAAGATGACACGATGTAGACAAAGTAAACTCATGCATGAATAAACCCCATCTTTTTATCCTTAATGGCAACAATACAAATATGTTTCATGTCCCTTTCTATCACTCGTATTGAGCACTGCAAGATCGAACCCATCACAAAGCACCTCTCCCTTGCAAGAAAAAACAATCTAGTTGGCCAAACCAAATCAATAGATCAGATAGAAATACCAAGCTATAATAATCATGCATAAAAGAGTTCAGAGAAGACTCGAATAATATTCATGGATAATCTAATCATAAACACAGTTCATCGGATCCCAACAAACACACCCCAAAAAGTGATTACATCGAATAGATCTCCAAGAACATCGAGGACAACATTGTATTGAAGATCAAAGAGAGAGAAGAAGCCATCTAGCTACTAACTATGGACCAGTAGGTCTATGGTAAACTAATTACACATAATCGAAAGGGCGGCAAGGTTGATGTAGAGCCCCTCCATGGTTGGTTCCCCCTCTGGCAAAGTGCCGAAAAAGGCCTCTAGATGGGATCTCTCGAGAACAGAAGCTCGCAGCGGCGGAAAAAGTATTTTGGGTGGCTCCCTGTTGGTTTCCTGATTTTAGAGAATTTATAGAGGCGGAATTAGGTCAAACGGGTGAACATGGGCCCCATGAGCCACAAGGGCGTGTCCACCCCCCCCCCCCCCCCGGGCACGCCATGGTGCCTTGTGGGCCCCTCCTTCATCTTCTAGCCCTCTCCCGGAGCTTCCAAGGTCTCTTTTGTCCAAAAAAATCTCAAAAAAGTTTCGTGGCATTTGGACTTCGTTTGGTACTGATATTCTGGAAAACTAAAACAGGCAAAAAACAGCAGCTAGCATTGGGCACTAAGTTAATAGGTTAGTCCCAAAAAATGATGTATAATTGCTTGTAATTGCATATAAAACATCCAAGATTGATACTATAATAGCATGGAACAATGAAAAATTATAGATACGATGGAGACGTATCAAATCACAAGTCCCTCCAACTAGACATAGCTCTTTTGCAAAAGAGTGAACTGGTCTACCAAATCATCTGTCGCCATCGAGCACCACTAATTTCTATCCTACGGCATTTATTTCGGTAGTTTATTTCTGGTGCTATTTTCCATTGATAGTATCTATTTGTGTACAGTGATACTTTATCTTCCAAGCATTCCTTTCAGTACTGTGACAGTTTTCCATTGCATTTTTCTTTCGCGGCGCTTAAGGTTGCTTGTCTCTATGTTCATTTGCTTTTCATATGGTTCTACCTAATCATTCTACTCTGATAGTCATTTCACAGTAGTGTGCATGTTTTGTATTTGTGATGTGTGCAAATGTTTCATGTGTACAATTCTATCTATGTTGATAGTTTCGTTTCCGTACTAGTTTTGTTTCAGAACGAATTCTGTTTCGGAACTAGATTTGTTTCAGAACTAGTTTTGCTTCGGAAATGGTTTACTTTCGTAGAACTAAAAATGTTTAGTTTATTATCTGATGTGTTGTGTTGAGAGTATTCAACATTTCGAGAGAAAAATTGAATCTCCCATTCACCCCGACCCCCTCCCCCCCGCACCCCTCTAGTTGATACACTCGAGTCCTAACAATCGCGAAAACCCAAACCACCTCTCCTTTTTGGAAGACAAAGCTTCCACCAGGCAAACCAATGTATCTTCCTTCCTTCCTTCCACCAGGCAAACCAATGTATCAAGCCCTAACAAATTAACTCGATTACATGATAAATCTCATCCAACCCCATCGTTGTCCAGCAAGCCTACGAAGAAATTACTTACTCCCGATGGTGAGCATCATGTAATTGGTGATGATGATGGCGACGAATCCCCCTCTCTGAAGCCCCAAACGGAATCTAGATCTGGCCTCCCGATGAAAAATAGGAGGTGACGGCGGCTTCGGATTGTAAAACGTGATGAAACTTCTTCTCTTATTTTTTTCTCAGGGAAAAGGAATTTATAGGCTTGAGATTAGGGTTAGCGGAGCCCTGTGGGCCCCACAAGGCAACCTAGCATGCCTGGGCGGGTGGTCGCGCCATGTTGCCTTGTGGGCAACAGGAGGGGCCCTCTGGTGGGTCTTAGCTCCAATATTTTTTATATATTCCATAAAAGTTCTCAAAAAGTTTCGTCCAATTCCGAGAACTTTTATTTCTGCACAAAAAACAACGCCATGGTAGTTCTGCTAAAAAGAGCGTCGGTACGGGTTAGTTTCATTCAAATCATGCAAATTAGAGTCCAAAATAAGAGCAAAAGTGTTTGGAAAAGTATATACGACGAAGACATATCAAATTCCTTTACATTTTTTTCGGAAGCTTAAATGCATACATCACATATGTCCAGATGGCTTCTGCCACACTTTCAGAAGCACTTAATTACCTCGAGCAGATAATATCTTCTCTTTCTACCCATTAATTCTTTCAATGATCATTTCCACCAAATGTTCAAACATTCACTTCTATCCACCCCAACCAATAGAGGTAGCCCCAAGTATTTATCCAACAGGGCCTGCATGAGTATATCGAGAACAGTACAAACATCCATTCTGACTTCGATAACAATGTTTGGGCTAAAATATATGCTAGATTTAGTTATACTTACTCGCTGCCCGATGAAGTGCAATAAGAATTCATAATGTTTTTTAGATAAATTACATTCGTCATATTCTCCTTCAGTAATACAAGAGAGTCGTCGGCAAATAAAAGATGAGACGCATGGAGCATCTATGCAAACTCTCACCCAAGATAAAGCCCCTTCCTCTTTCACAAATAGTAACATTCTTGACAGGCCTTCCGCGCACAACAAGAATAGATAGGAGGATAGAGAGTCCCCTTGTCTCAACCCCCTCGATGGCAAAAAAAACAGTTTCAATAGAATTGAACCTTGTACAATATCTGGGACCAACTTGGCATCAATGTGCAAGGTCCTATTCCAATGGACACAGCCTTGGAGTAGTGGTTGAGCGAAAGGAGGAACTTTCGGAAGGGCGGCAGGAGAGGTTTCGACACTTTGATCATTGTTGTCACTTGGTCCCTTTGAAAGCAACGCAATGCGCGGGTATTCAATGGGTAGATCATCAAAGAACACCGATGGGGCTATCTACTCATGTGTTGAGCGAGGTTGCCGAGTGAAGGCAAGCGGGCGTTGGTGTTGGTGGTTTGCACCGTTTTGTGAGAGGTTACCTTAGGTTTCCTGGCACAGTGTTGGAATAAGGAGAGGGTCTCATGTTTACCCGTATGTTCGCATTTATGATAGACTCCTTGTAATTATGTTTCTACCTTATATAAAAATATGATACATCTTTGGTGTACTCTTAAAAGAAATATAATTGAACCGGACAGAGGAGAGGACATACGTCCATGTTCATATCAATCCGCTCTCTGGCAAAGCCTAATTTCTCCGTCATTGCCCTCAAAGGACCAGATCGCCGAATAGATTTAAACGAACCTAACCCAATGGCCATCCCGGAGCTCATTCCTTTAGCAAAAGACGACACAACGCTTGGGGATGTAGATAGCTTGTATTACGTCCATTAACCATCATTTCCAGTTATGCTAGAATCTTTTTTTAAAGGCAAATGCAGCAAAACATTCCCTGCTACTCAACTAGTGTTCCACCAACTTCAGCATCGAAGACAACAAGTTTGTTAACTAGACACAACGGAGGGGACTAACATGCGCAAGATCATAGCTCAGCTATCTGACACCGTCTCTTCAGACGACGCGCCGGTGTCGCTCGGGGTGGCGCCGCTCGGCCCTGCCACCATAGCAGCGGCCCTCTGGTTTAGATCCAAGGTGTCACCACTGGTCCAGAAAAGCTTCTTGCCTAGACTGCGCCACTCCGCTTTCCTCTTCAGCGCCAGCTTCAAAGAGGCGTCAGGCATGGCATGTGGTTTCTTGTCGTCGGGGAACAGAAAGGCGGCAGCCCTCAGGCTGTCATTCAGTGGATCTGCGACAGAATGGCCTGGCGCCTGCAACGCGCTCGACCACATCTCCGGGTTGAGCCAGCTTTTACCGGTCTCGGCGCCCTTGGTAAGCCACTGAGGAAGGCTGTTGATTGGCTGTTGGTTGATGGGAAGGAACTGAGCCGGCATCCTCTGTGGTAGTTCTTGGCACCAGTGCGACCTGTTGTCATAGTATGGCTTTTGAAGCTTGGTTGTCTTCCTACGCCTGCTCCCAGTTCTCCCCTGTGAGGAAGAAGCTCCAGGGAAGCCTCCCAGAGACAAATTTCTCGGCACATTGTCGATTCCATGAAGGTTAAACCTGCCAAGGTTTGACAAATAATGTTGGCCTCTATCTGAAGAGTGAGCATTCCGAAGGTGCACGTCGCCCAAGGAAAGGTCTGATTGGGCTGCAAGAAATGGAGGCTTTGAGCATCCAGTGCACGAACTGCTTCCAGCATAATCTTCTGCTATATGGGGAGGCGGTGCAGATCCTAAAGCAGATGCTCTTATTGATTGAAGATCTACGCCTAGAAGTTTCTTTTGCTCCTTGTTCCATTGTTTAGCAAGGTCCTCAGCCACTCTTGAGCTTGAGAACCGTAGCCGTGTATCCCTAAGCATTGCGTTCCAGTTATTCGTTCCATACCTCCTCACTCCAATCCACAGAAAATCTAACTCTTCTTCCGACCAGGTAACCTGACGTCTTCTGTAGGAATATGTGCCGACCCTTTCTGTCAGTACATGAGATCCACTGGACTTGCCTCCATGAAATAACTTATCGTGACTCAGGGCAGACATGCCACTGTCTTGGAAACTATCCAAGCGGAGTTCCAAACTGGACTCAGGAGCCCTATCCATTATTCTGAATTTCAGTTCTGAAGGCATGCTCTTTGGTTCCTTGGAACTCCCAGCTTTCCATGACAGAGCCGGGTCATAAAAATTGGGGTACAATGTATGCAATGTTGAGGTTCCCTCTTGATGTTGTTCTTTATCATGGACGGTTTCTTTCTCCTTTGTAAAAAATAACCTTTCAATTGGTTGAGAAACTTGTTTTTGTTCAGTACCAAAATGATCCTGTAAGCAGTAGAAAATGTTTAATGCATGGATATATATGAGGCAGTATAATACATGTACCAACAAGCCTGTAAACTCAGATAGAATTAAATACAGTTTAGTAAAACCATCCACAGATTGATAAAATATCAAGAAAAAAACAAACTCGTTTGAAACAAAGGGCAGAACTACATACGATTTGGGAAGGGAAAACGGTTTTACTGACTGAAAATAATCCTCTAAGCGGGTGAGGCATAGAAATTCTTGACGCAAGCCAAAACTACCAATGAAGCACTTCCTAAAACATGAGCCAACTATGTGATTTTGTCATTCTCACCTGATCTGGCAGCCTTTGAACAGACGAGTCATCCAGATTGAGAAGCCTCTCTTGAGATAATTCAACCGAATTCAGGTTGAACTTCCCAAAATTAAATCTGCTTTTGTTTTCCTCCTGGATAACTTGATCAGGAACCTTTGAATTTTCCAGCAGTTTACCCCTGGCCCTCTCATCATTATCACCATCCAAGATAATTACTGGAATATGTTTTGTTGAACCTTGGGATTCTGGAGGATCATCTGTACACAGATACACTGGTCAGTTTCAACCTATTTAAATTTATTTATTTTGCCTTGCTGACTATGAAGAAGCCCATTACCATGTAACTCCTTCATTTCAACAACTTTTGGTGCTTCATTAACACGACCTAGAGTTTTGCTCAAGTCCTCCGCTCTTACATCTGGCTCACTGATCACTTGCACGCTAGTAAATTCTGAAACTGGTGTGCCATCCCGTTCTGAAGTTAAGGCTTGGTTTACATCTTCAAAATGCTGTGTGGAAACCGTATGCTGCACTTTAGATTTTAGCATGCATGAACTACAAAAGAAGAATTGAATTAGTCCTTCGAACATGTAAGTCTAGCAATAACATCACTCTGATATCAGATCACAGCACTTAACAAACACAATTTTGTTACCTTTTTCGTTCAAGCAAGCATTGAGCTGGTACAGTTAATCCAATACTTGTTCCTTCTGTAGCTACCTGCACACAGAATATGTGACAGAGTCAATGCTACATTATAATTTTGGACACCTTTAGCCATCACGGAGTACACCATTTACTGGCACTGGTGAAGTATTCAAGTATTTGATATGTTTATGTTCTCTTTCACTGATAATTTTACCATATAGAGCGAGATAAGTAGGGCAATATCAACTTGCATACAGTGGAGCATATATGAAATTCTCTTTTGTTGATGCATGACTTCTTTGGCATCTGCACATCTATGTCATAGTTACGATGCAAATCTCTTGCATGTAATATTGATTGGTTGTTCCATATATAAATTATGCAGTCATATAATAAAGAAACTAGTCAGAACTGAGTGCTAGCTCAGTGGCACGAGTTCAGGCTGTTGAACGCGCACACCAGCGTTTGAATCCCCACGGCGGCTCCACTGACCCCGTGAGGACTCGAACGCTGATGGGCGGGTTCAACAACCTGAACTCCGGCCACTGAGATAGCACTCAGATCTCAGCACCCATTTTTTTATGTAATAAAGAAACTAATAGCCACATTATTCTTGTTTGTCAGCTGGGTAAAAATTGTGAAGTCCCTTTTCACAAAGAAAAAAATATATAATCAGCATAAACGAGATACAGAATATATGCTTTCAAAATTATTATTATGGCTTGATAACATCATGCTTCAAAAGTAGATAAAAAAACAGCAGTAAGTAAGGAGATCATTACAGTTGGGTACAAAGGCAACTGAATTAACTTTCCATTCAATCTGAACTTCAATATTAGCCTTGTTGTTAACTTACCATATTCAAATCCAAGTTCTTAAGCAAATAGCCATGTAAAAGGAAAACCATAGCATCATGAATATGAGTAAAGAATTAAAACAATGCCATTTTTGCAGCACAGTACAAGAGTACGGTAGGACGAGTGAGAAAGCATACCTTATCTGCAATATCCAAAGAATCAGCATCAGTTACTTCGAGCGAGGCTGTAGCATTAACTGACAAATTTGCTGGGCTACATGCCAGTGTTGAGTACCCTTTGCCGTTATTCATATAATTTCCCTCTGCTGCCTCGTCCAAATCAATTTTCCTTTTAACACGCCTCCGGAAGGTGAGCTGAGGACTAAATCTGTTCTTACATTGACTAGGTCTGATAGTATCTTCTGGGCCTTGATGAGAATTTATTGCCACATGAGCAGAGTTATTAGAATCCTCTGCTCGATTAGTTGTCCCATCAGCATGTCTGAGATAGCATAGAGAACTGGAGGCAGGGATGGGATTAACTGCATCATTGGTGCATTGTAATTTACCATTACACGCCTCTGCTATTGGGAGAGTGGTGACAGAACAAATCTCAGGTTGCTCCATCCGTGGCAATGGTTCGCACAATGGAATTTCCTTTTGTTCTTTCTCTGGTGCATGTGCACATGGCTTAGGTGTTTCTTCTATGGCGCTTTCTTGCATTGACTTGCAGACATGCTGTTGCTGTGTAGAGGCAGGCTGTCAATTTTCCAGAGGAGAAAAGGTATAATAAGATGCAAAAGAAGGTAGATGATGAACATATGGATATAGAATTAAAATGTCATAAAGCATTGAATTTATGGCAAAATAAACATTCAGAGTAATATTCTATATACTGCTTATCATAAAAAAATAGAATATTCTCAGAACATCCAGCTATTGATATTTTCAGATATAAATGTCTGCATCATTTTATTTTATTAAAAGAAGGGCCACCCCCTTTGATTTCCATTATAGAAACCATATGGTTCAGAACCTAGTACAAGCTACTACCAACGCAAAGCAACTACTAAGTATTTATCTTACAGACATCAGCTCCACGGCCAATGCGAAACCAGCCAAACCAAAAGGAGGAGCTATGTCTGCATCATATTGTACCGGTTGGCGCAGCAACTTACGTGCCCTCCTAAAAATGGCGCGAAAATCCACCATCTTAGAAGGCGGGAAAATCAGTACCGGCAGAACTAACGTGGACAGACAGAAGCAATAGAGATAACATCAAAAATCAATAACTCTATGACGACGAACAGGAAAGAGAGAGAACACTCAAGGTTCCTTACATGAACATATCCGTTCGACTGGTCATTATCCGCGTCCGCGCCGTCTTCCGGGGCTTCTGTGGTGGCAACCCCACTGCTAGAAACAGGAGGACACTTTGGAGTCGCGCCATCAGCCGCCTGGGGGCGCGACGAACCACGCTTCCTCTTGTAGGTCACGGTGATGCTGGCGCTCATCTCGAACCGCGCCAAACCTCTGCTCGAGCGAGCCTGCGTAATAACAGAAGAAAACGATGACTGTGATTAATCTCCTGGACTTGGTGGAAAGAGAAATCGGGGTTTCGTCGCAGACCAATCAACACTAGGACATATGAGGGCATGAGCCTCGGCCTATCCTCTCCATACAGAAATGAGAAGATGCTAACTAGTAACCCCATGCCCACCTATTCCCAACTCTCCAAGTCTCCATCAGTAACAAGTAAAGCTAAGGCAGCACTCCCCCATCCATCAAACAGTAGGGAATCGATTCCCCCGTCTAAACAGAGAACCCACCGCATAGTACAGCACTGGACAAAAATCGAACTGAAACGCACATGGGACTGCTGTCCCCGACCCTAATCGCCCCAGCACCAGCAGGACACCTACAGAAACAACTCGAACGCCGAACCCATCAGCGAACCCCAATTCCGCACACGCCAGAAACTCCACCCGGAACCGAATCCCGTTGGAAACCGGGCCCGCCGGAGCGAAATGGCCAATAACGGCGGCGGCACGGCTCCTTGCCCCCATCCCTTTTCCACGCCACCAAACTAACAAACAGGGCGAATAAACCAGCAGGCGCCAACCGCCTCCCGCTGGCACGCGCGCGCGGAGGCCACGCGCCGGCCGAGAACGCCACGGCGGAGAGGATGGCGAGGGAGGGAGGGAGGGAGGGAGGAAGGAGCCCATTACCTCGATACGGCGCGGCGGCGGAATTCCGGGGGCGAGGGCGGGGTCGGAGAGGGACAGGGGCGGGTTCTCGTGCAGCGTTCCCCTCGCTCGCCTTCCTCTTTTTTACCCTTTTTTTGGTCTCCAATTCAATTCGGTTCCGCCGTATTCATTCATTCCTCACCACTTTTTCCAGCGGCTGAGGTCATTGTACGGGAATGCCCTCCCACGCGTGCGTGCGCAGGCCAGAGAGGAGGGGTAGATTCGGGAACGTCACCCGCCCGCCCGTCTTTGTTTTTTCGCTTTCGGCTCGGGGGAATGTCACGGTTGGCGCCAGAGGGTTCCAAATTCTACCGCCGCTGCGGCCACCCTCGCGTCGCGTGGTCCGGACGCAAGCATAAAGCATTGCTTTGCTGCTGCAAGTTCGAAATCAGCATCTATATCTGTGGGTGGTCTCAAGGTCAAAACTAACAAATCTCAATCAGATTTGCGCGGAAAAGTTAAAATCGTTGTTGAATCGGTGGGTTTTTAGTATTCTACCTGGTGTCAACTTGCAGCTTTCTTCTTTAACTTTGTGCTACTCCCTCCGTTCATAAATAAATAACGTAGTTTTAGTTCAAATTTGAAATAAAATCAAGTCGCTTAATTACGAGCGGTGGGAGTACAAGCAAAGAAACCGCACTCAGATGGTGGATTGCAGCCTAGAACCCACTCCTTCAGTGAAAAATATTATGTTGATACCCGCAGAATATACCGAGGTGAAATGCCACACCACTGAAGAGAACGATGCTTATAAGGTGGGCATCCTCTGTCATTTTCAACACTCCACACACAACTTGAATCCAAAGCGACATTTGCTTTCAGACTTTCGACAATGCGGCACACTCATAGGACAAAAAAAAAAGCATAATCTAACTGAGATCATCAAGTGCCGCACACAGCATTTTTGTAGACAAACACAGACACAGGAAAATGTTCCGGAGCACAATGTCACTTTGGTATATGGATTTCTTTCTTCTTGCACTGTTGATTTACACTGTAAATTTGTACAATCTATAACTGTGGGGGGGAATGGAATACTACCAACACATTACTACAATGACTTTTTCTCCCAACGACCCCTGCCCCTGGGTAAAACCAAAAAAAAGACTGACCGACTGGCTGGCTTCAACTTGCCCTACAAAGAATGATTTGCCTCCATTTAAAAGGTGTGGCTTTTTCTTCTACTATCAAGGGAGGAAATCCCATCCCAACCCTAGTGACTACCCTATATAATAAAGGAGAGAACGTAACCCCCAAAGAAGGCACGCACGAATGCTGCAGCAGAAAAGGGTAGGAAAAAATGTACAACAAATGAAGAAACAGATCTGATGAGGTATCTAGCGGTAGTATAAAGCTCGGCCCTAATCCTGTAAAAACTGGAACGCGGGGTTCTCGAGCAGCTCCTCAGCTGGTTTCACGTCTGAGAAGTCCTTCTCCTGTATCGCGTTGGTGATATCCTCCACTGAGAATGGAATGCTGTGGATTGCAAAAGAAACACAAAGCAAAAAATAAAACAGAACCTTGAGAATGCTGTGCATCAGTACAATTATACAAACATCATTAGATGAAATGGTGCTTATGTTACCTTGAATTATCATCCAACAGAAATGAACTGCTTTCTGCATTGTTCGAATCCTCCGTCATTAGGACCCGCATGTTACTAAGGACCTGAAATATTAGAGGGGTCGAGTTATGTTTGTCCTTTAATATCGTGTGGAAAGTAGTATCTCGCTGATAAGAATGCATAGTTGCAAATAAAGCGGTGAAGTTCTTTAATGAAATGGAGCTCACATCTGACGATACGCTTTGGGTATTGTACTTGTCGTCCCAGTACTGTGTACAAATTCGGTATAGCTGTTGGACACTCAAAATCTACACAAGGAAAACAATTGAACCTTGATTAGGGCCAGGACGATTTCATACTTCACAAAAGTAAGAAAACATAAACCAGAAAAAGCATGAGAAAATCAACAAAATCAAAAGGTGGGTTAACAGTTTTGAGATTTTACCGGACATAGGTCATGGACTATCTCATCATAAGATATCCTGAACTTCTGGAATATAACCTGAAAGGAGTATTAAGAATGTATGAGTACTTGCAAGTTACAATCCACACAGTGCAAGATCAATTGAAATTCAAACAACTGCTAGACTTGCTTTATTGAGCTGAAAGTTATGAATTACGTCATCCAAAGTTATAAATTATGAAGCTTACTGAATCCAACGATAAATGACTACGTTATTGGATGATAATAAGACAGATATGCACAATGCGTTTGTTAAAACTATATACATGTAACTGAAAAAATTAGAGGACCGTACCAAAAAGCCAACAGCCTGTCTGATATGCCTGATTTCATCCCATGATGATGCTGCATACTGTAACCAAGAAACTTCAGTAATTTGAATCAAATACAAAAAGAAACCAAGGAATCACACAGGAGGCAGATCACCTCGGATGTTGCCTTTGCACACCACAATTCCAACTCGGCTAAGCCAGCTTTGACATACTCTCCATTGCTGAAGGAGCAGCACTCACGGCGAAGGAGCAGACTGTAGAACAAACAGTAAGCATGTATTGCACTAGCTTCCATACAATCAAAAAACAGAACTTCAGAAGTTAAGCTCACCTATTGAATAGCTGTACATTGATGTATGAGAATATCTGGGTAAAGATTTTCTGAGCCAAAACTGGGGGTACCTGAGGATAAACAAAATGACAGTTAAATATACATCCAGCTGAAGCGAATCCCACATAAACAAAGGGTCAAAGAGAGATATGCATACATGGTTATCTTGTAGAATTTTTAGAAGGATATCCAAGTTCTCAATAATTTTCTGCCAGTGGTTGCTCTGAGTTTGACCAGATGACCTTCCAGAAATTCGCAGCATGCTAGCTTTCATTGTTCTTGGAGCCTTGTGATTAACAAGAGCATGTGGTTAATAGTAAATCACAAATATGTTTATGCTCATATACCAACTGGAAACTTATAGGACCCAATGCCAGCTATCAGCAAATAGAAAAAAATTCTAAAGCGAGGATATGTTACCTGGATGCATAAAGAAATCAAAGATGACAATTCCTTTTTAATATTATCACGGATGATTCCATAAATCTTCTCCACGTAAGCAGTCAACTGCTGCTTGAAAAGCAACGCAGGATACTTGGCCTCAACTTGGCGCACAACATCAGTCGCTTCAACGTGCATGTTGGCAAAAGATGCAGAGCGCAAGCCCTAGACAAATAAATTAACATCAAGATCCAATTATCACATTCAACAATTCTCCCCGTTTACTTATGAGCATGAAAAGGACAATAACATACTTGAGCCATTCTACCAAACAACGATGTCGGCTGAGGAGGTTTCTTTCGTGAAACAGTCCCAGGTGCACCAGCAGCTTTGAGACTTCTTTGTAAAAGGAACAGCAAGCTAGACGTATTTGAGAGCCAGTAAGCAAGGTTGTCATTGTCCTCCTCATTCTGCATCAAAGATAGATCCAAAATGTAAACTGACTTTAAGGGAGGGGGGAAAGCAGCTTGACATGTTCAAAATTCAAAATAACAATAAATTAATTTGTAATTGTAGGTGAATCCAATATCCAAGCTCATTAAAAAGATGATCAGACTACATACAAGGTAAAGTCTAAAGTAAGCCTGAAGAATAGTGAAGTAATATGACTATCTCATCGTTGTTTTCTTCAGTAGTGGAACTTTGGACAGAACCAAATTCTTTCAAAATTCTAAAAACATGGCATCAAAAGTTCAGAGCTTATCCATACAATGGTAAGACCAAGAAAATTGAGCTTCCAGAGCAAAAAAATAACTTCTAACATGAGGACAACTTATGAAAATAAAAGGGCACATCTAGTTTTCCTAACATGCAGCTAGATGTGAAATGGACCATGGTCAGCTCCAAAATGATAAAAAAATCCAATGATCACTCATTTATACTATTTTGACTTATGGCTTGAAAATTAAGACCAAAGTTTAGGTTTCAGATTACCTCTATTGCAGATCCTATCAACTGAATAAGACGGTCAAAAACACTGGTCTTCTCAGCCTCAAAAGATTTCCAGTGAAGTAGACATTTATATATGGTAAAAGCAGCAACTGGCTTCCCCTCACAGTAGCCAAGATTTTTTGCTACACAGTCAATAAGTGCATCGACATTTTCCTACAGAAAGATTAGTGTTAAATAACCTTGTTTACAGAAGCAGTTGAAGGACTAAAAAGTGTTGACTTACCTGTTGCTTCTCAGCAGAAGATTTTCTCAACTTTGAATCGCCATTCCCATAATCCTTAAGGGCAGGGGGTGCACTTTGGGGTTCCTGAAAAAGGATAGCAGTTTTTGCCATGAGATTAAGGGTGCAACTGAAGTTGAAGAGACTAAATAGAAATATAAAGGTGTAAAATCCAAACCTTTGGCTCTTCAGCCTCATGATAGCCATTCTCCAGGTTCTGAATAACAGAGAAAGAAGCAGAAGAGTTGAGTAAAGAAGCATGAGCATTAACAGCAGAATTAACAAGAAACATCATTTTAAGCCATCAATCCTACCTTTGGAACAATTGGAATCGACAAATGCTCAGACATGCTCCTGACCGGCGTGCTCAACAACGCTTGTCTTTGCACTTTCTCATCAGTTTCCATGTTGGATATTTTTTCTTGAAGCCTGAAGCAGAATATAAAAACAAAAAGGTCAATCAATAAATACTAATTATGGTTTTCTCAGCAATCAACGTACATGCGGAAGTGCTTATATTATCAAGTTGGGTTAGGAAAAGAACAACCTTAGCATTGCCATGTTCAAATCATCAATTTTCGACTCAGCATCCATTGCCTTCTTTAGTCTTTCCTCGCTGATTTTGTTTGTTTCGTCATATTTCTTCTCAGTATCATCAATCTTCTTTTCAAGAGAACTGACAAGAGTCTGTAGTCATGAAATGCAAAGTGTTATAAACACAGCAAGTAACTGCAAAAATATCAGATCGTGCTGAATAGTACTAGAAGGCAAGAAATCTCCGCAAAAAAAGGAGTAAAGCAAACCATAACAGTTTTTAAAATCTATAACAGAAGCACCAACAGATTACAGGCCTTTGACAGTCAAGATTATGTTCAGGTCTCACCTTAAGTTTATCATTTTCATCTCGAAGCTTGTTCATCAGCTCTGTATCTATAACGGGAACCTCTTTAATAACTGGAGCTATCTCTGCGACCTTTTTGGCCGCCTCTCTCTCCTTCACTAGTGTGTCTTTTGTTTCCTTGTACTGTTGTTGCACCTCTTGCAAGGCAGCTTGCAACTTTGCATTCTCTTGTGATTTAGATTCCTCAAGATCAGCCTACAACGAACAGCCACGCATTAAGCAATAGTACAATATCCTCAGATCAGCTAATCAAGTGTCAACATTTTACTTCTACTGAAGAACAGGACAACAAATAAATACCTCCAATCCAAATTCCAAAATGCTTACAAGCACATTTTACTTCACTCAGATCACTTCTTTAGACAATAATGTTATTGTTGGATGTGTGTTATCTTATGAAATGCACTTTTTAAAACAAGTCCAACAAACGGCAGGTTGAACCATTAACAACATATTTGAGTATGTTAAATCTCGCATACAGTATCTAAATTGGTGTGCATAAACCCACATTATGTTATATCAGTGGCTTGCGGTATTCCCAAGGCTACAATGATATGGAGAAATTTTGTAACAAAATACTCACTCGCATGCGCTTCTCCAACTGTAGGCGCCACGTAAGCTCTTCGACTTGCTTTTCCAGTTTATTTTTGGCAGCTTGCAAAGCGCCAGTTTCCCGTGCAGCCTGGTGAGCAATGAAAATGAATAAGAAAGAATGGACCCTGATATGAGAGAGTATATTTGCACTATTCACCACCAGGGCTTTTCAGACCAATTCCATTACTAAGGCCTATAGCAATCATGCACCATCAGGTATATAAGAAACCAGCAAATGTGACATTGTACAATACCCTGTAACACCGAATTACTGGTGGCTCCAGGAGTGAAAAAGGCAGCATGTTGAGAAGTTTTACCCAAGGCAATTTCCAGTGCCCACATCAAGATATATTCGTAAAAAAAATTGTATATGGAATATAAGAAGTGCCTATTACACATAAACATACCAATTTGAGTTTTCGAAGCTCCTTCCTAGCAACTTTTCCTCTCCAGAAGCACTGTGTAGTAATAGCAGCTTTTCTTGTTCTTGAATAAGCCAACCTCGCCAAGAATTGACGGCAGCGAGTCTGAAACAGAAATATGGATTATAAAGTGAACATTTTGATCTGATCTGCTAATTTGGGACTAAATGGTACACTTCAGAGACAGCTAATGTATGGACGAATAGTAGCAACGAAGTTGTAGGGTTTCATCATGGTAATAATATAAAAGACCAGATATATGTGTCATGTTTAGAAAGATAGCAGAAAAGAGCACTGTAATTCATAGTCCACAACCCATAATTATGCATACTAAGCCAGCTCTCGATTTCATGAAGAAACTGAACTGGGATGACTGGAAATATGTGACTTTCACTACAAAAGAGGAAACTTCATAATCTAGAACTCCCTCTATATATAATGTTGAATGGTAAAAAAGAAATTACGAAGAAAATTAGCTTTCAGGAACTGTATTGGCTTATTGCAGTTTCTACCAAGGATACAATCAACCAGACAATGACCCAACTGCTGAATAGAGATACAATCAGCAAAACATAACATGATCTCTACAGTTTCAGAGCAACCAATAACTACTGATTAATCTTATATATCAACAGAAAAATTGAACACCTATGCCGGTTATTATTCCCAACTTTTGTCCATTTGCTTGTATTTACACACGCACATAAAACAAGTTATTTTAATTCTATGTTACCTGGATAATGATAGCAGCTCTTGTTTGACGTCTGAAGTGGATCTCTTTACGTGCAGCCATCCCACGTAACGATGATTGAATGGTAAGCGCGGAAGCAGAAAGTTCAGTGTATGCCTTTCTCGCATTATGCATGCGGTATCTAGTCTGGATTTTGAGAGAAGCAGCTTCTCTGCGGAGACCCTGGTAAACTCTTCTTGCAAGCTCTCCTTCAAATATTCAATAAAAGCCATGTCAGAAATTCATTGCATGAATAAAGCTAATTAAGTAGGGCCAAACAGACTACGATTCGAAAGAACAAAAATCTCACCGCGACAAACCGTCTGAATTTGTACAGCTGATCTTCGTAGTGCAATGAAACTCTTCTTGGCCAAAAACGAGCGGACTTTCCTCTGAATCATGTTAGCTGAACGCCCTAACACTTCATTTCTACGAGCATCAAGTTCAGCCATTTGACCAGAACGAAGAAAAACTTTTGTCTTGCCAACCTAAATAATAACATTTGCAAAAGCATATACAGTTTAGTCCATACACCAAGGATGCAAAAGGATAGCATTATTACTAGATTTATTTCAGAAAGGAATTATATTCTGGGGGATATATCAATTTTAATTGATTCACCTAATCAACTACAAAGTGATCTTACAGCATATACTGCACACTGTTTTGAACATCTTGAATTTGTAGTCTATACAAGTATACATAACGTAGGTGACTTTTTTGAATTAGCATTAAGCCAATATGTATCCCCAACATACAGCCAGTATCAAATACGTGGACCATCGAAGGTCACATATAAAAAGCCTATATCAACCCACGTTAATTAGCAATGGTGTTCCTAATCGGAAAAAAATATGCTCATTAAATTATCAAATACCACAGATTAACAACACCAAAAATGTAAGTTTCCTTCAAATGTCCATACCTGGTAACCTTGCAGATCTACCTTCTCTAAGAGCCTTCTTACAGCAGTAATCTCATCAGAACTTGTATCAATGAACACAAGCCAAGATCAGTAAAAGGCTCAACCAACTAAACCAGGAAGCAAGAACAGTTATTCATTTATAAGTTACAAATTAGTACCTTCCAGTCAAAACATCAGGCGCAAGAATACCGAAACGGTCAATGAACTCAAGGAATGTTCTTCTAGTTGGATACCCAGCACAGCTTATCCTAATTGCTTCCATAACCCCCTGAGAAAAAACAATATTAGGACTGATGTTGGAAGTTTGAAGCAAACGGAAATGCCAACAACAACAACAACAACAAAACTTACTCCGCATCTGAGCTGCTGAAGAACATTCTGGTTCTCAAAAATTGCTGGCTTCAATAAACTATTAGGCTTTACACAACGGATATAGTGGGGCTCAGTTGAACTCAAGGTTTCCAAGAGAGATTGCAGTTGTTGCTGCATTTTTTATATAAATTGCAAATATTAGAAGCATGAAGAACTGGAAGCAACAAGAATTTCAGTTGAATCATTATAATAATAAAAGCAATTCATTATGCACCTTGAATCTGGAACCAATCGATGAAAACTTTGACGACTTTGAGGAGTCATCAGAAAGAAGCGGGAAAAGGCCTGAAACAAACGAACATCCTGAAGCACCCAAGAGAGCCTGATGTTCAGCAATAACATAATCCTTGTTCTTGTCCAGAAATAACTCGGTTTGATAGGTGACCTACACATCAATGCTTCCATCAGATTTATTAAAAAACAACTGTAACTAATAGAGCAAAGGCAGTTCATACTTACATCTCCGGCATAATGACATATTGTAAAGTCTGACCGAGATAATTTTGGCTTCACAAAGCGCTTGTGATTTTTGAAAGTTTGGTACAACTTCTGAGCAAATGTCTCATGTGTCGATCTTGGTAACATACTGCAACACAAAATCATATGTGCACAGATTAAACTATTTGTAAGATTGAATTTTTCTATGATAGAAAACTAGTGAACAAAATGAGATCTTATCACTCATCCATACCAAGCTTCATCCAGAAGGGCAATAATTCCACCAGGTTTCTGAAAAGGAAGAATTGAGTGCTTAGATGGAACACGACAAGACAATAAAGCAACATAACATACCGACATAAGTTATGTCTATGTAAGAATTGGGGCTAAGTATCAAAGTGGTAGAAGCAGCTTTACTTTTTTGACTAGGTACGTTCTGCATTGACAAGATGTATGGCATGGAAACCTCGAATTGTCCACATAGATAAAAAAAATCAACATAAGAACTACTACTCCCTATTATGGATAGGAGGGAGTAACAATCAGTGCTTATATTGTAATCAATCGACAATGAACCACTATTGATCACTAGTAACCAATGCTAGTAGTGACCATTTGACATTGCTGATCAGAAATCACTAACCGTGGATAATTACTACTAACACCAAAAGATTAAATGGGCACTCATGAACTCATCAAACATCGGTATGTAGGGGGGGCATTCCAATATACACAATTACACACACTCATTTGAATGAACTTGTTTATTTTAGGCAGGCAAACAGCAGGCTGTGCAGATACCAGATCATGTCATGCAAGGAGACAAACCCAACCCTACAGCAAAATAACAAAGAAAGAGGGCAGGGGGATACCTTATCGATGAGATCAAGAATATCCTGATTGTCAACAAACTCAATGTAACTCCAGTCAATTTCTTCTTTAGTGTACTCTTCCTGCTCCATCTTAAAGACATGCTGCAGAAAAGCAGAACTTCAGAGTTAACAACTCTTCTATAAATAAAAGAACTCCATAACAGTGAAGCTGCTGGGTTAGGCTCCACCCAAGAAAGCTAGAAACTTGCCTGATTGAAGTGTTGTTGCAGTTTTTCATTTGTCAGGTTGATACAGAACTGCTCAAAGCTATCAAAAGCCAAAAAAAGTGCATCAGATCTGAGAACTACACATAAGAAGTCCATAATAACTAGTAGGTAAAAATTAACAATAGAAATGAATCAGTGAGGAAACAAAATTTGTGAAAATATAATAATGACAAAATACGGTATGCACAAAAATAGAATGTTAGTCTTAGTTAATTGAAGGAAACCTTAAACTTCATGATGACAGTCCTAAGAGTAACAGATACAGATGCACAAGCAGACCTGCACACACCTACTGTTCAACTAATATCACTCAATTGATGGTGCGATCATAATTCATGATCACCGGAACAAAAACAGTAAGTTCACATCAAACAAGCAAAAAGCAATAGCCAATGTTCTTAAAAGAAAAAGCAGCATCCAAGTAGTTTGTACCAAATGTTACATTTCTGCCATGTACTACAGGCAATACGTGATGATCTTGAGGAAAATCCAACTGATGAGTCTAGCATGTAATCAAAGGTGAAAAGAAAGGCCTAGCACGGTGGCACCTTTCATCAGTGGACTGAGTTCAGTTCTTCAACAAAAGAGAACTGCAGCTCAGCTGTGAACAAGAACCTCAAGATGGAGAAGTGATCATGTCATGATCACTAAAGGGTTTGCAAGGGTTTGCAGTCAAATAGCCCCTCTTTCACCTAGAACTAAAGCGGGCCCAAACCAACTGACAGTTTTCTCTCATTGTCATTCTGTCAATCAAATTGACCAAGACACATCCAACACACAATAAATCTATAAAAGTGTACCAGTTAAGCACCTGTTTGTCTTGAAGCTTTCAAACCCGTAGATATCCAGCACACCAATTAAGCATTTTGAAGTTGGATCTTGACCAATAGAGTTGTTTATCTTAGTCACAAGCCTAGGATCAAAGGACATTTGTCAGATAAGAACCAAAAGGAAACATTTGTAGAACAGTCAAGCAGCTGCTTTTGAACTGGAATAGCAATCGGTGTATAACTCCAAAATGAACTCACCAATCAAACAATCGTGAGTACACGGTCTTAGCAAGTGCATCTCTACTACCCTTGGCAGCCTCAGCGTCCAAAGTTTTTACTATGTTCTCATCACGAGTCACAATAATACGTTTACACAGTGAATCTTCTAGTGCTTTCTCATCGCACCTACAAGACCAAAGTTTGAGATTTTCGTGAAATGCATAAGGATTCAACAGTTCCTAAAAAGAAGCTATACAGAGTACATACATGAAGAGCTCGGCAGCTGTCCTTAAATGAAACATAGATTTTTCATTTTTAGGTTTCGATGAATCCACATCATCCCCTTCTGCAAACTCAACATTTCCCAAGTGGAGAATAGCAGCAACAATCCGGAAAATTGCTTCCTAAATTTAAAAGCAACAAACAAAGCAAGGGGTTAAGTCAACGAGGCCTCAAGTGATCAAAAAGGAGTAGCAGGAGATCATTACAGAACCAAATATGTACCTGCTCTTCAGAACTGATCCCGATAATATCCATGGCCTTTCTAGTTTCAAGATACTCCTTCGATTCATCGAGGCCATCAATCTTATAGCAGTTGGACTGATTAAGATAGTGAAATGTACTGGGATCCCCTAATTTGTATTTCTCCCGTTCCTGGTATGTAAAATAGCATAATTTAACCATACATTGCTTTCTAATATGAAATACAGCTATTTAAAGCAGAAGCTTATGATGTTTAGTGCCCTGATATACAGTGATGTTAGCAAAATGGTAGCCAGAGGGGCATGTCATTGAATAGCTTCCGTGTAGAGAGCTTTGATTCACAAAGGCTCTGCTACTCCCGTTGTGACAGTAACAAACAATTAGGAGAGGGGAAAATGTCATGGGACAGAGAGTAGAATTCTTGAATTTCAATAAAGTAGTGCATGCCACAAGAATTGGTAAAATACGAATAACTCCTCAGGTTTAATCTTAAATTTTATATAAATATGTCTAGTAAAAAACAGGCATGAATGGACAGGTAAGGGGCAGCACCTCAGGTGAGCCAGCGCAAATCATGTAGAAACAATGGTAATTTCTCTCTGATTCCGATATTTGACAGACACGAGATCTCTCGAGAAGATAAGTTCTGACAGCAGCTCCTGATATCCTCCCCTTCTGATCAAACTGGATCTCGACAAATTTACCAAAGCGACTGCAGTGATGACAGATAAAAAGAAATTGGTTGAGTGAACCAACAGTTACCCACAACACTAATTGCAACAATCATATAAAGAATGCCTCTTACCTTGAATTGTTATTTCGCACAGTCTTTGCATTTCCGAATGCTTCAAGAACAGGATTTGACTGTGGAGGGATGCAGATTAATCAGCCGTACAAAAACACCAGATGGTCACAGAAATAGTTACTCAGGACAAGGTGGGTCTATAAATTAACTACCTGAAGAACTTGCTTCTCCACAGTTCGGCCTTCAGAGGCAGCCTTTCCACCCATGTAAGCAAGATAACGCATGATCATTTTAGTGCTTTCTGTTTTACCAGCACCACTTTCTCCACTAACAAGGATGGACTGACTTATTCCTTCATTTAGCATCAACCTGTAACGACATTAATCAAGATTTTTCCTCAAGTCAAAATGGGAAGAGAGGAAAAAAAACTGTTCATTTCCTGTTTTTGGAAATGCCTGCTTCAACTATAAAAACCTAGTGATCTCAACATGAACCTACCTATATGCAACATCTGCAACAGCAAAAGGATGGGGGCTTAATTCACCAAAATCTGCTCCTTTATACTGTTCCATCATCTGAATATCGTACAAATGAGGCAGTCTTCGGAAAGGATTTACAGCAATCAGAATACTTCCAGTATACGTCTGGTTTCAAACAAAGAAATAAGGAAGGCATAAATGAGAAAAATGAATGACATTCTTAACATAATATTAGTGGAAAGTATATGTGTCGGACAGTCGGACTACAGTAATAAGTTATACAAAGAGATCCTGACTTACATAGATTTCGTTCATGTCATATCTAGACTTCAAATTTTGAAGAACCCCAGGTTCATGCAGATACGCAAGTTTTGTCATGTCATCAACTCCACATGGTGATTCCTCGGGATCCTTAGCATGGACATGAGATGCTTTTGCTGTAACCTGGGAAGGGGGGGGGGGGGGGGGGCAAATTAGAACATAGTGCAAACACACCCTTTTCAACGTGGCTAGGCTTTTATGAAAGGTCAGATTCGCATGGTATTTCTAAGCAGTTTTGTCATTAATAATCCACACAGAATAAACTGGCCAGATGGCCGAATCCTAACAATACATACAAACAACTTACTGTTTTCTCATTGGAGCACTTGACCGTAATCGTGTCTCCATTGACCTTTAGGACCTCCCCGTCAATCCAGGCCTCGTCAGGATCCTCAACCCAAACCTGGGATCCCACCGCGATGGAAGCTTGAGCCGCCTGCATGAATAGATGTGACATTAAACACTAGGCACGCATTGCTTACTCTGAAAAAACATGTGTCTCTTAAAATGTTGGCCCTCATGCATTCGGCGTTAACCACCAGCGGCGCTATATCGAAACAAGCAACCTACGCAGACATGAAAACTCTTTTTTGTCTGCGTAGGTTGCTTGTTTCGATATAGCGCCAACATATGTACGCAGACATGAGAACACAACCATTTTCTGGCGCAAACAAGGCCAGTATGACAACCCAACAAGCAGGTCAATTAGCCACATATCGCCAACCCTGAATAAATGCATATTCCTAAAATGTTGCCCCCCGCGCATTCCACGGTAAATCATAACGGCGCTACATGGAAACAGATAAAACACACCAGCATGAGACATCCATCGACCATTTTCTGGCGCGAACAAGGCCGGTATGACGAACCCAACAATCAGCAGGGTGGCGGGGGATGCAACAGGCAGGTCAATTAGCCACATATCGCCAACCCCGAATAAATGCATATTTCCTAAAATGTTGCCACCCGCGCATTCCGCAGTAATCACAGCAGCGCTACGTCAACTCAAAACAAATAACAAACGCCAGCATAAGACATCCATCGACCATTTTATGGCGCGAACAAGGCCGGTATGACGAACCCAACAATCAAAAGGGTGGCGCGGGCAGCAACAGGCATACCAATTAGCCACATATCGCCAACCCTGAATAAATGCATATTTCCTAAAATGTTGCCCCGCGCGCGGAATGCGCTAATCATAGCAGCGCTACGTGGAAACAAATAACACACACCAGCATAAGACATCCATCAACGATTTTCTGGCGCGAACAAGGCCGGTGCACCGGGCCAAACAATCACAAGGACATCAACAAGCAGGTCAACGCCTGCGCCACCAGAATCTGCCGCAACCATCATGCCCATTTCTCCAAGGGCTAGGCTTAGCACGGGGAGCATAGGGATTCATTCAGTTGAACGGTGAACCCCCGAAATTTCAGGGGAAAAACTGCTGCCGGTAGCACTAGTCTAGGGTAACAGAGAGTTACGAACACGCTTAGAACAGCAATCCAGAGCAAGCTAGGGCTCCCTTACCATCGGTCAGAAGTTGAGAGCAGCGGATCTCCGGTCCAGCCCAGTACAGCGGGAGGAGTAGAGCAGTGACGGCTGCTGACCCCTAGAGGAACCGGGGGTGCGGCGAGATGACCCCGCGGCCGGCGAGATCCTGCCAAGTCCGGCGCCCCGCGCCGCCGAGATCCAATCCCCGCAGGCAGGAGGAGACGCCGCCCCGAAACGCCGACGGGACGCCGAGATCGGGGTTACTCCCCAACACCGCCCGCGAACCGCGGTCGCTGGCTCCTCCGCCGCGCGTCCTTCCGAATCTCCGCACGCGACGCCCTGCCTCCCTGCCTTCCCAAATCTCTCCTGGCTCCGACGAAATGCGTCGCGTCGGCTCCCCCCACACGCCGCCGCCGCCCTCGTGCGGCGCTGGCTTTTGTCTCCCGCTTTGCTGCGCGCAGCGGCTGGGGGGTGGGCGGTGGTGCCGCGGCGCTGCCTTTGCTTCGGCGTGCGCTGTCTGCCCCTCCCAAATCTCTCTCTCTCTCTATGTTGCTGCGGAAGGGAATGGGGAGAGAGAGAGAGGGGGGGGGGGGCACGCTTTTTCTGTCTCTTCTTCTGGTGTTTTGATTTCTTCGCGTGGAGTTTTTCCGTTTACTTGCGGCGAGTTGGGTCTGACCGCGGCCGCGGCCGCGGCGCTCGCCTTTCTCCTCCGGGTTTTGGGTTCTAGCGGGTTTGGGTCTCAAACTCTTTTCTTTCTTTCCTTTTTTTACGAGAAAACTTTCGATCTATTCATTTTTAATCATGGCAGTACAACGAACATCAGAAATAATAAAAATTACATTCAAATCCATAAACTACCTAGCGACGAGTACCAGCACTGAAGCGAGCCGAAGGCGCGCCGCCGTCATCGCCCCTCCATCGCCGGAGTCGGGCACAACTTGTTGTAATAGACGGTTGGAAAGTCTCGTGGTAAGGCCCCGTAGGACCAGCGCACCAAAACAGAAACCGCCGCAGATGAAGAATAACGTAGATCAGAAAGATCCAATCCGAAGACACGCGAACGTAGACGAACAACGACGAGATCCGAGCAAATCCATCAAAGATAGATCCGCCGGAGACACACATCCACACGCCCACCAATGGTGCTAGACGCACCGCCGGAACGGGGCTAGGCGGGGAGATCTTTATTCCATCTTCAGGGAGCCGCCGCCGTCTCGTCTTCCTGAGCAGGACACAAACCCTAGCAAAACTGAAAGAAACGACTAAAAACGGAACCCTCCCGCCAGCCCTTGCCGAGATCCACCGCGCCCTCATGGCTCTAGGGCCACCGGAGAGGAGGCGGACCTGCGGCAGCGGCGGGAGGCGGAAACCCTAACTTTTTGTGGAGGAAGGAGGAGGCGGCAAACCCTCGCCACCCTTGTTGAGTCATGGTTGTGGCCACGTGGGAGGTCGGGGAGAATGCGACGCGCTGGGGTCTCACCTCTTTTCAATCCGCCTAAATAAAACACTAGACATTCAATTTGGGTTCGGAAGCATTTGATCTTGCCTGTCAAAAATATTGTCCTAAATGTAAAAAAATGCTAGAAAATTTAGGCATCTACGTTTTCATTCATGTCTAAATGTTATCTGCAAATGTTTAGGCGGAAAAGTCCAAGCATTTCGATCCGTTCAAAAAAAAGCAACTTGAGCAGTGAGATTTTCGCATTTCTCAACTACTTAACTTTGTTTTTTTATTAATGGAGCATAGTTGTTTTTTCCTTTCGCATGAAATTTGGCATGTGTGATTTGAACGCTAATATGAACATGTGCGGAAAAAACGTGATTTTAAAATTTAATTGCTATTTATTTAAAATTATTGTTTATTGCTGGAGCAAATGCTCCCCGGAGCCAAGACGCCATACCCTAGCTTTACCGGCTAAGAAATAAAAGTCTAGGAGCTTCACGAGGAACACATGGCATGTTTTTTTGGTAAACCTAACTCCTCGAAATGCAGAAAGGAGTCTCCTACCCTATGGCGACTACAACATGTGGTGTAGAGAAAGATTACTACAATTTAACTGCGATGGGTCTCCCGTGGGGGCTTCAACCTTTCCTAAGCGGTTTTGTTTATGCCGTGGTGGCTAGCGCCTAGAGGAGCCAAGAGGTTGTTGAAAATCAAGAACAACTAGATGAAAAGTTTGGGTTGAGTGTCGGGATGAGGGAGGGGGTGGAAAGGAAAGTGGCGAAAAACGTCGAGGATTGTTGGGGAGGCGGTGAATCGTGGTTGAGCAGGTGGCGGGAAACGTGGGAAGAAAGGTGAACGTGGACACGAACGCCTTGTGGTTTCCCTAGGTTGGTCGATGACGAAATGGAGCTTTCTATAAATGAAAAATGCATGGCATGGTAGTAACATTAATTTTGCAGCATCAAGTCTCGGTGACCGTTAATGTATCGTTATGGCTTACGCTATTAGTTTGGCACCTCCCTAGCAAAATTATCCGGACTTGATGTGCAAAACAATTGTAGGGTACACGCTCGACAATTAATAGACAAGAGAATACTATTAAGAGCGGTAGTTTGACAAGTGAATACTAATATTTGGCTCAACCTTCATCTGAGATTGATCCCCTAGTTCAACTCCATGCGGAACAGTGTTTAAAAAACTCCATGTGAAACAAGCCAAACTCGAAGTCATACGTAAAGCACTTCTTTTCCTAATTGAGAGCCTTGTCACGGAGAGTTACGGGTGAGTCGACCTCGAGCCTAAATGAGCTCTCTTTAAGCCATAAAGTAGAATGACTTTCTTGAGGTTTATGTCATCGAAGACCCAGACTGGAGCGTCCAAGATCAACAGCTGGTGAATCGGTCTGGCTGAGATAACGGACCTTACTAGCATAAGTCGCCTGTCCCTTTGAATGAACCCTCTCTACTAGGCAATGACAAATTTTCCACCCATATTGGGCATTGGTTCTCAATAATTCCTTGGATGCGCTCTTTTTTCTAGGTAGGCAAAGAAAAAGCAAATGGAGGTCGGTGTCTGGTCGCGTGGAACACTATATGCAAGCCTACCTACTTCAGTGGATTGGGAGTAAAAAATCTGAAACTACAAGCTATGTCGCTTAGGGTCAGATGGGAATGGCTAAGAAGAGTTGATGTTGATAGACCTTGGAGCAGACTTGCGCTCGCATGATTCTGGATGAACTTAGAGATTGGAAGTTAGCATTTCAAGGCGTAGGAGGATTACAACGTTTCATGAGACAATAGGATAGTGTGAGCGTGTGGAGTCGGTGTTACCACGTTGATGTTGGATTGTTGTAAATCTATTTCTTCTATAAAAATATGGTACGCAATTGTGTGCTCTCAGAAAAAAACTTTCATGAGGTTGGGCTCACTGTATTGCCTGTCATAACTACATCCGCACAAGTAGTCACAAAAAAGACTATATCCGACCAAAAACAACTTATACAAAGGTCTTTGGATCAATTTTTGATCTGAGTACAACCCCTAGTCAAGCTCGATGTACATCTCATGTTCAAGTTCGTTGCAAGCCAAACGAAAGAAAACCTTGCCAAGCCCAAGCTCATATATAGAAGCACATTTTCTAAATTAGGAGCTTTGTTACCCAGATGAATTGCACACAAATGTTACTGGTGCATCAACCTTTAAGTACATGTACTCCGCTCAAGCCGCCACAAACTAGCTTGACCTGGTTGAGACAGTGTAAGATCATTGATTTCATAGATATATGCACTTGAGAAATTGAATACATATTACCCAGATAATTATCCATGTCAATAGGATTTTTTTACTTAAACATAAGCAATGAATTAGATGCTCTAGAAATCTATGGCGGGATATTTGTTAAACGTATTCTCTAGTGCTCTTTGACGTTATATCTTAGGGACACTAAAAATGTATTCTTTAGCGCTCTTTGATGGAGTATAATGCACATGGTTTGAACAAAATAATCTATGTATGAATGGGGTTTTCCTAGATCTTCACGGCATGCTATTTAGCTCATTAGAAAAATAGTTTTCAATATAAAAACAAATGTACAATACAGTTGTATAACAAATGACATTGCATCTCTACGTGTATAGCTATTGTGTGGTATTCCTACTAAGTGTAATAGAAAACTATAGTCATTTAAGGAATTAGAGGAAAACGCTTTTGGTTTCGTCTTTGTCGATGATTTTTTCGTATCGAGCATACAATTTAACTTGTTAAAAAAATTAGTTATCAATTAAAAAACAGATGTATAACACAATTGTATAACAAATGAGATTACATCTCTACATGTGATATAAATATTGCATGATTATTCCTACTAAGTGTAATAGAAAACTCTATTAGTCATTTTCTTCGCCGAGTTTGATTCTAACCGAGGTGTTACCTTTCTCCTTCGGGTCCTCTAGGTTACAGCGTGTTTAAGTTTATGTAATACTTTGATTATCCGTGGAAATAAAACACTGTTTGGATATTCAATTAGCCCTGGAGTATTTGTTTCTTCCAATAATGTTTTTATAAATGTAAATAATTCTATTGTACTAAAAAACTTAGACTTGTATACATTCATTCATGTCTAAATGTTATCTGCACAAAAAGGTAAATTGGATGATAATTTTTTGGCATTTCTCAATTATTTAACTTCTTTTGGCACAAAATTTATCATGCACGTTCTGAACGCTGACATGAACATGTAAAAAATCATAGTGTCTTTAATTTGTTTTGATTTTTGTTGTTCATACGATGAGCAAAAACTCCCCAAAGACAAAACGCCATGCCCTAGCTTTACCGGCTACAAATAAAAGCCTTTCTCCTGGATGAACTTCATGGGGAAAACATGGCATGTATTTTTGGTAAACCTAACTTCTCAAAATGCTAAAAGGCATGTCCCACCATATGGCGATTACAAGATGTGGTATAGAGAAAGATGACTACAATTTAGTTATGATGAATCTGTCGGGGAGCTTCAACCTTGGCTCCTAAGCGGTTGTCGATGTCATGGCGGCTAGTGGCCTAGTCGAGTCGAGAGGTTGTTGAGAATCGAGAACAACCGGATGAAAAGTTTGGATTGCGTGTCGGGATGAGGGAGGAGGGCTGGAAAGGAAAGCGACGAAAATCGTTGAGGATTGCTCGGGAGGCGGTGGATCGTGGCTGAGCAAGTGGCGGGAAAAGGGGGAGGAGAAAGGCAGACGTGGATACAAGCGCCTTGTGGTTTCCTTAGGTTGGTCGGTGGCGAGATGAAACCATTTACAAATGAAAAATGCATGGCATGGTCGTAGTTAATTCTCCAACATCAATTCTTCGTGGTCGTCAATGTATTATTATCACTTATGCTATTAGTTTGGCACCTCCCTAGCTAGCAAAATTATTCGGACTACTTGGCGTGCAAAACAATTTTCGACATAAGCCCGGTAATTAATAGGCTACAATATCTGATCTATTATGAGTGGTAGTTTGACAAGAGAATACTAATCTTTGGTCAATCTTGATCCGAGTTTGATCTCCTAGTTCAACTACATGCAAGACAAGCCAAAACCCTAGCCGAACTCGAGGTCATACATAGAGCACTTTTATGGGTGCATCGACCTCGAGTCTAAATAAACTCCCTTTGAGCCATAAAGTAGAATGACTTAGTTGAGGTCGGGCTCACCGTATTCCTATCATAACCACACTCGCACAAATAGTCACAAAAAACAACTATATCCCCACGGAAACAACTTACACGAAGGTCTTTGGATCCAATCTTGATCCGAGTTCGACCCCTGGCCAAGCTCGATATACATCTCATGTTCAAGTTTGTGCGAGCCAAACCAAAAAAAAACTTGCTGAGCCCGAGCTCATAGATAAAAGCACATTTTTCTTGATTAGTAGCTTTGTTGCCCAATGAATCTTATGCAAATGTTACTGGTGCATCGACCTTGAAATACATGTACTCTGCTTGAGCCACAAACCAGCTTGACCTGGTTGAGCTAGTTTAAGTTCATTGACTTCATAGATATATCCACTTGAGAAATTCAATACATATTACCCAAATAATTATCCATGTCAATAGGATTATATCTCTACTACTTATAAAGAATGTAAGGTTTCATGTTTCATGTTTCACTTTTCTTCCCACTGGCCCTTCATCCAACATTCCCAGTATGATAATCAATCAACTTAATGTACCCACCTTCTGAACCAATTCCACTTTAATTTGCTGACCAAACTTTTCATCAAAATATAAGGTAAATCACGAGTAGAATTTGATGAAATTTGTTTACACAATCACATTAATATGAGCAAGTAAATCACAAGCTAACATACTAGAGTATGTATATCTGTTACAATGTACGGGCATTGTCCTAATTTACTTAAACACAAATAATGAATCTGATACTCTAGAAATCTATGTCGGGATATTTGTTAAATGTATTCTCTAGTGCTCTTTGACGATATATCTTAGGGACACTAAAAATGACCGGGGATGTATAGCACCTGATTTAAACAAAATATTATGTGCATTAATGGAGGAGAAAGTGAAGGGAATGGAGGACGGGACGCTTTTGGTTCTATCTCTTATCAATTTTGATTTTTTTGTCTCGAGATTTTCCAAAGTTTGAGTCTGACAGTGATGCTTCCCATTCCTTTTCCTTCCGAGTCATCTAGACCCCCCCCCCCCTCTACCACACTTCTAGCTCTATGCTTTCTTGATTTATCCATGGAAATAAAGCGGTAGCTTTATCAACTAAAAATAAAAAATCCCCTAGATGAACTTCATGTAAATAAACATGACACTTTTCTTCTTTCGGTAAACTTGACTCTTTGATATGCTCATAGGAGTGCCCCGCCCTGTAGCGACTACGAGGTGTGATCTAGCGAAAAATGTCTACATTTTAGCGACTATGAGGTATGATCTAGCGAAAGATGTCTACATTTTAGCGACTATGAGGTGTGGTCTGTTGGTGGCCTTCAACCTTGGTTCCTAGGTGGTTAATGTTGGCGCCTAGTCAAGCTGAGAGGTTGTTGAAAACCAATAACAACCGAGTGAAAAGTTTTGGTTGTGTGTTGGATGCAGACAAGTGAGGGAGGCCCAAAAAAAGCAACATACATCGTTGATGTTTGTTACAGCGGTGGTACATCATGGTTGAGCAGGTGGCTAGAGACGTAAGTGAAAGAAGGCAGACGTGGACACATACACCTCGTGGTTGCCCTAAGATGGTAGCTAGTGAAATGGAATTTTTTATAGATGGAAATGTAGGGTGTCGTAGTAACATTAATTCTGTGACGTCCAATCTCGGCAACCATCAACGTATCGGTATCACTAACACTATTAGTGTGGCACCTCCCTAGCAAAATTATCTGGTCTTCATGTAAAAAATAGTTGCCGTATTTATCTGTCAATTATATTGATAGGCTACAATATCCGATTTATCAAGAGAGGTAGGTTGACAAGAGAATACTAGTCCTGGTTCATTCTTGATCCGAGTTTGAACCCTTAATCGAGCACAAGTTCAACTCCGTTCGAACCAAGCCAAAACCCTAGCCGAACTGAGGGTCATACACAGAGCAAAAATTGTCGTAACCGACAAATACATGTCTGGCGCATATATTGATGGGCCACCGCACCCGATTTAATAAGAGTGATAGGTTACCAAAAGAATACAAATTTTAATCCAATCTTGATTAAGACATAACTCTAGCCGAACTCGGAGTCATAGATAAACAAAACGTTTCCCTCGATTGATCTTTGTACCTACATGGACTCTTTCTTCTCTCTTTTTTTTTTTTTTGACGGGAGAACTTACATGAACGCTGCTCGAGCTAGAAACTACACTGACTATGTCGAGCCAATTAAGCTCATTACATCGACTCTCAGGACTATATCCACTGGAGAACGACTTGTACGAAGGTCATTCGAGCTTGAAATGACTTAAAGTTGCACCTTTGAGGCTTAGACTCAAAGAATTCTACAGAGTACAGTACATACATGTACGCTAAAGTGGTGGCTCGCTCGCTTGCGTGGTCGGTAGGCGGTAGCTGTTGACTTTGTCGTGCGAGCCTGGCAAAACGCACGCCCGAACCCATCCCTGCCCCGACCCGACCCGCGAAGCCAGCCGCAACCACGCCCGGACCCGCTGAGGTCCGAGACAGACGGACGGGGTTATTTCCACGGCGTACGTGGCGCCGTCCCATTGGCCAGGCCCGGATTTGGCAGGCAATTAAGAAGTAACGGAAATCGCGGGCTGTAGCCGGGCCGGTGCGATGCTGGCCAGCGTGGCCCGGGTGACCGCCGTGTGGTCCCGGGCGTGTCGGTGAGCGGTGGGGTCGCTGGAATGGGAATGTGACAGAACGGGCTGGGTTTTAAGCGGTGTGGCTCCAGCGTGTCCTCGTGACCCTTTCGGTGTGTGTGTGTGCGCGCAGCTGGGGCGAGCAACAGCGACGCGCCGCGCATATGCCACACGGTTTCACAACGCAGAGGATTCGGAGGCCAGGGCGTTTCGGGGATTCCTGCGCGAATGGTCGGTGGCGAATTTCTCTTCTTTTAGGCCTCCCTAAAAAAGGCGAAACGTTTTATTATGCAGCTAAAAATCCATCTTATTTATTCAATTAATAATAATACTTAATAATATGCCTTTAAAATGCTTAATTATTTGTGCGAGTAAGACCTTGACCACTAATACACACATAATTACATTAATAATCTCTATTTTTTAGTTTTAAAAGACATAAGGTTATCTTTTCCGGCACGCAAAACGCTTCGTCCAACCTTGCGTAAATTATCCCTCTTTCTTTGTTTTGACTTCTTTTTTTCTTCCATCTCTAGGGTTTTTAATCAGTTTTCTTGAAAAACGTCTTAACTGTATCATCTTTTATTAATGTATTACTAAATTAAATAATGTTTTCTCTGGTAAGACAATATTTTTTTAACAAATAAAATACTAAATTTTATTTAGATAGGTAAGATAGGATTTGATAAACATTTATTTACACAATCAAATTAATATGAAAGGTGAATCATGGGCCAATTTACTAAAATATGTATATCTCGTTGCAACGCACGTGCAATTATCTAGTAAAAGTAAAAGTAAAAGGCTAGCGCTCAACCGGTTGATTTTCGTGGTGTTGTTCGCAGGCTCGCGCGTGACACATGTCTCTATGGCAGCTCAACCGAGACTTTGCAACATGGCCCATGTTGCAATCACAACACTAGCTATGTTGCAAAGGACGATGGGGTAGTGCAAGGCACATGCATGTGTGGAAGCTCAGCGTGGGATTGCAACATGACACATGTTGCACGACCACATGTCAAAACATAGACCATGTTGCAATTAAAATGTTTTTTACATGAACGTAGAAAACAATTTAATGGAGCGCGACATGGCTCGTGTTGCAAAGCCCCAAATGCAACACAAGCCATGTTGCAAGCGGGATGGGGCGCACGACTGACGCGGGGACAGACCAAGTGGCTGTCTAGCTTGCCATTCGACGACTGTCCGGGTGGTGATGCGACCCGTGTATCACCCGACCGACGCGTAGCGCTGCCTTGTTGTTTTCCTTTTTTATTTTGCAAAAGGACTAAGAGTTGTTACAAAGGTTCACCATACAAAGTGTTGCAAACATTATAACAATTACATCGAGGTCTCTCGAGTATTGAATGACCACTACCATCACCATAACAGGTCGTCGATGTGTCATTGTCGCTACTCCTTTATTGGAGCCGACCTGACTAAGTTGACGAAAGCGAGAGAACTCTTCATGCACATTCCCCTAAGGACCAGTGCCAAGGAGTTGCAGTCGTCGCCATTGAAGGTTTTGAGTGACTCGAAGACGCATGACACCAAATATTATTTTGCATGCACGACTGCTACCTCTTGAGCATGCGTTGGTTTTCTCTTGAAGAGGAAAGGGTGATGCAGCAAAGTAGCGTAAGTATTTCCCTCAGTTTTTGAAAACAAAGGTACCAATCAAGTAGGAGACTACATGCAAGTCGCCTAGTACCTGCACAAACAAACAAGAACCTCGCAACCAACGCGATAAATGGGTTGTCAATCCCTTCATGGTCACTTACAAAAGTGAGATCTGATAAAGATAATAATATAAATATTTTTGATATTTTTACGATATAAATTGGAAAATAAAGATTGCAAAATAAATAGCAAACTAGAATTGTAGATCGGAAACTTATATGATGTAAAGTAGTCCCGGGGGCCATAAGTTTCACTAGTGGCTTCTCTCAAGATAGCAAGTATTACGGTGGGTGAACAAATTACTGCCGAGCAATTGATAGAAAAGCGCATAGTTATGATGATATCTAAGGCAATGATCATGAATATAGGCATCACGTCCGTGATAAGTAGACCGAAACGATTCTGCATCTACTACTATTACTCCACACATCGACCGCTATCCAACATGCATCTAGAGTATTAAGTTCATAAGAATGGAGTAACGCTTTAGGCAAGATGACATGATGTAGAGGGATAAACTCAAGCAATATGATATAAACCCCATCTTATTATCCTCGATGGCAACAATACAATACGTGCCTTGCTGCCCCTGCTGTCACTGGGAAAGGACACCGCAAGATTGAACCCAAAGCTAATCACTTCTCCCATTGCAAGAAAGATCAATCTAGTAGGCCAAACTAAACCGATAATTCAAAGAGACTTGCAAAGATATCAAATCATGCATATAGGAATTCAGAGAAGAATCAAATAATATTCATAGATAATCAAGTCATAAACCCACAATTCATCGGATCTCGGCAAACACACCGCAAAAAGAGTTACATCGAATAGATCTTCAAGAAGATCGAGGAGAACTTTGTATTGAGATCCAAAGAGAGAGAAGAAGCCATCTAGCTAATTGATACGTCTCCAACATATCTATAATTTTTGATTGCTCCATGCTATATTATCTACTGTTTTGGACTATATTGGGCTTTATTTTCCACTTTTATATTATTTTTGGGACTAACCTATTAACCGGAGGCCCAGCCCAGAATTGCTGTTTTTTGCCTATTTTAGTGTTTCAGATAAACGGAATATCAAACGGAGTCCAAACGGAATAAAATCTTCAGGAACGTGATTTTCTCACCGAATGTGATCCAGGAGACTTGGACCCTGCTCCAAGGAACAAAAGAGGCGGTCACGAGTGTGGGGGGCGCCCCCCTAGGGCGCGCCCCCCTAGGGCGCCCCCTGCCTCATGGGCCCCTTGTTGCTCCTCCGACGTACTTCTTCCTCCTATACACATACCCCCAAACGATCAGAACAGGAGCCAAAAACCTAATTCCACCGGCGCAACTTTCTGTATCCACGAGATCCCATCTTGGGGTCTGTTCCGGAGCTCCGCCGGAAGAGGGCCGTCATCACGGAGGGCTTCTACATCATCCTAGCCCCTCCGATGAAGTGTGAGTAGTTTACCTCAGACCTTCGGGTCCATAGTTAGTAGCTAGATGGCTTCTTCTCTCTCTTTGAATCTCAATACAAAGTTCTCCCCCTCTCTTGTGGAGATATATTCGATGTAATCTTCTTTTTGCGGTGTGTTTGTTGAGACCGATGAATTGTGGGTTTATGATCAAGTCTATCTATGAATAATATTTGAATCTTCTCTGAATTCTTTTATGTATGATTGGTTATCTTTGCAAGTCTCTTCGAATTATCCGTTTGGTTTGGCCAACTAGATTGGTAGTTCTTGCCATGGGAGAAGTGCTTAGCTTTGGGTTCGATCTTGCGGTGTCCTTACCCAGTGACAGAAGGGGCAGCAAGGCACGTATTGTATCGTTGCCATCGAGGATAACAAGATGGGGTTTATTTCATATTGCATGAATTTATCTCTCTACATCATGTCATCTTGCTTAAGGCGTTACTCTGTTTTTAACTTAATACTCTAGATGCATGCTGGATAGCGGTCGATGAGTGGAGTAATAGTAGTAGATGCAGAATCGTTTCGATCTACTTGTCACGGACGTGATGCCTATATACATGATCATGCCTAGATATTCTCATAACTATGCTCAATTCTGTCAATTGCTCAACAGTAATTTGTTCACCCACCGTAGAATACTTATGCTCTTGAGAGAAGCCACTAGTGAAACCTATGGCCCCCGGGTCTATTCTCATCATATCAATCTCCATCACTTTAATCTTGCTTTGCTTTTACTTTTTACTTTGCATCTTTATACCAAAAATACCAAAAATATTATATCTATCAGATCTCACTCTCATAAGTGACCGTGAAGGGATTGACAACCCCTAATCGCGTTGGTTGCGAGTAGCTATCGCTTTGTGCAGGTACGAGGGACTTGAGCGTGGGATCCTACTGGATTGATACCTTGGTTCTCAAAAACTGAGGGAAATACTTACGCTACTCTACTGCATCATCCCTTCCTCTTCGGGGAAAACCAACGCAAGCTCAAGACGTAGCAAGAAGAATTTCTGGCGCCGTTGCCGGGGAGTCTACGCAAAAAGTCAACATACCAAGTACCCATCACAATCCCTATCTCTCGCATTACATTATTTGCCATTTGCCTCTCGTTTTCCTCTCTCCCACTTCACCCTTGCCGTTTTATTCGCCCTCTCTCTCTCTCTCTCTATCCTCCCTCTCTTTCTCTATTTGCCTCTTTTTGCCCGTTTCTTGTTTGCTCGTACGGTTGGAATAGTTGTTTATTTATTACTAAACAGAGAACCTAAGATCTATGGATCCTCATCCGCTTGCTAATCTCTTTAAGAGATCCAATTATGTTGAACCAATTGCTAGTGAGTTTTGTGCACTAGATTATCTTTATGAAGTTTTGCTTGAAATTCGTGAATGTGAAAAGTGCGATGAAGTATTTTATGAAGTGATTCACGATAGATCTTTGAATAAGAAGCATGATTGCAATGATGTTATTATAAATTCTATTAATGTCAATTGTGCTAATAATATGCAAAACCCTAAGCTTGGGGATGCTAGTTTTGCTATGTCTACTACTTGTTGTAATGATCATGATTGGGGTGATTCTTCTTATGATATTGAAAATTTATTTAAGCCCCATGATGAATATGAGATTGATTATAACATTTGCAATAATATTGAAAGTGGGTTTGGAAGAATGTCAACTTTAGATCCCATGTATTTGGAGAATGTTCAATTTTATGAAGTTTTTGATAAAAGTCTGTTTGGAAAGGTCATGACTTTAGTTAGTGTTAATCCCACTATTTCGGAAAAGTGCCAACTTTGCATGCATGTGGATCATGTTGAGAATATTTTATGTGATAGCTATATTATTGAATTTTCTTATGATCCTACATGTAATTACTATGAGAGAGGAAAATATGGTTGTAGAAATGTTCATGTTACTAAATTACCTCTCATTATGTTGAGATTGCTATTGTTTCTTTCCGCTTCCTTGCATATGCTACTTTTTGCTTGCCTTGATAATTTGTTTGCCTATAAGATGCCTATGCATAGGAAATATGTTAGACTTAGATGTGATTGTCACATGTTTTATGATGCTCTCTTTGTGCTTCAATTCTTGTCTTTCTTGTGAGCATCGTTAAAATCGTATGCCTAGCTATAAGGCTTTAAAGAAAAGCGCTTGTTGGGAGACAACCCAATATTTTCCCTTACTGTTATTTAATAAATAAATTATTTAGCCTCTGTTTTGGTTGTGTTTTTTGTGTTTAATTAGTGTTTGTGCCAAGTAGAACCGTTGGGAAGACTTGGGGAAAGTCTTGTTGAACTTGCTGTAAAAAACAGAAAACTTTAGCGCTCACGAGAACTGCTGTTATTTTTATTTGAAGAGTTCTATTTAGTTAATTCGTTTTGCATATGATTAATAGATAAATTCCTCACGTCCAGCAATTTATTTTAGAATTTTTGGGGTTCCATATCTTGCGCTAGATACAGGTTACTACAGACTGTTCTGTTTTTGACAGATTCTGTTTTTCGTGTGTTGTTTGCTTATTTTGATGAATCTATGGCTAGTAAAATAGTTTATAATCCATAGGGAAGTTGGAATACAGTAGGTTTAACACAAATATAAATAAAGAATGAGTTCATTACAGTACCTTGAAGTGGTCTTTTGTTTTCTTTCGCTAACGGAGCTCACGAGTTTTCTATTTTGAGTTTTGTGTTGTGAAGTTTTCAAATTTTGGGTGAATTCTTTTGATGGATCATGGAACAAGGAGTGGCAAGAGCCTAATCTTGGGGATTCCCATGGCACCCCCAAGATAATCCAAGGACACCAAAAAGTCAAAGCTTGGGGATGCCCCGGAAGGCATCCCCTCTTTTGTCCACTTCCATCGGTAATTTACTTGGAGCTATATTTTTATTCACCAACATGATATGTGTTTTGCTTGGAGCGTCTTGTATTATTTGTGTCTTTGTGTCTTAGTATGCCACAATCATCCTTGCTGTACACACCTTTTGATAGAGCCATATATGAATTAAAATTTGATAGAATACTCTATGTGCTTCACTTATATCTTTTGAGCTAGATAATTTTGCTCTATGTGCTTCACTTATATCTTTTGAGCTAAGTAGTTTTGCTCTATGTGCTTCACTTATATCTTTTGAGCTAGATAATTTTGCTCTATGTGCTTCACTTATATCTTTTGAGTGTTATAATTTTGCTCTATGTGCTTCACTTAGATCTTTTAGAGCACGGTGGTGGATTTATTTTAAAGAAACTATTGATCTCTCATGCTTCACTTAAATTATTTTGAGAGTCTCTTAATAGCATGGTAATTTGCTTAATAATAATATGCTTGGTATTTAAGATTTGTGAAACTTTCTTTTGAGTGTGTTGAATACTAAGAAAAGATTGAAGCATGATAATTGTTTTGAGATATGGAGGTGATAATATTAAAGTCATGCTAGTTGAGTAGTTGTGAATTTAAAGAATACTTGTGTTAAGGTTTGTGGTTCCTGTAGAATGCACGTATGGTGAACCGTTATGTAACGAAGTCGGAGCATGATTTATTTATTGATTGTCTTCCTTATGAGTGGCGGTCGGGGACGAGCGATGGTCTTTTCCTACCAATCTATCCCCCTAGGAGCATGCGCGTAATACTTTGCTTTGATAACTTCTAGATTTTTGCAATAAGTATATGAGTTCTTTATGACTAATGTTGAGTCCATGCATTATACGCACTCTCACCCTTCCATCTTTGCTAGCCTCTCTAATACCGCGCACCTTTCGCCGGTATCGTACACCTACCATATACCTTCCTCAAAACAGCCACCATACCTACCTATTATGACATTTCCATAGCCACTCCGAGATATATTGCCATGCAACTTTCCACCACCTAGTTCATCATGACACATTCATCATTGTCATATTGCTTAGCATGATCATGTAGTTGACATAGTATTTGTGGCAAAGCCACCGTTCATAATTTCTTCATACTTGTCACTCTTGATTCATTGCATATCCCGGTACACCGCCGGAGGCATCCATATAGAGTCATACTTTGTTTTAGAAATGAGTTGTAATCATTGAGTTGTAAATAAATAAAAGTGTGATGATCATCATTCAATAGAGAATTGTCCCAATAAAAAAAGTGAAAGTGCGTTATATCGACTAGAGGGGGGGTGAATAGGCGATTTTTATGAAATTCTTCACTGAGGAATTTGCTGGTGAGGAAATTCCTTAGTGAAGAACTACTAGCAGTGGAATAAGTACTCAAAGGTAAACATAACAGAATACAAGCATAGTCATCATGATGAAATAAAGACAGGCACAGAGTACAGGAAGCGTAATCACAGGATAACACAGGATGAAGACAAACAGACTGAAGAAATTGAACTGAGGAAATTGAGAAAGTCTTCAGTCAAGGTCTTCTAACACAGATATAAACAACATACAACACAGTTATGAGGAAATGAAAAGAGTTGAGGAAATAGAACCAGTAAGCTCGGTGAAGACACTGATTTGGTAGAACAGTTCCAACTGTTGTCTCAGTTGTACGTCTGGTTGGAGCGGCTGAGTATTTAAACTCGATGACACACAGTCCCGGACACCCAGTCATGGACACTTAGTCCAAGACAACCAGTCCTCACCGTATTCTCCTTGAACTAAGGTCACACAGACCTCGTCCAATCACTCGTGGTAAGTCTTCAGGCGACTTTCAAATCTTCACAAACTTGGTCACCCGGCGATCCACAATTCCTCTTGGATGCTCTAGACCATGACGCCTAACCGTCTGGAAGAAGCACAGTCTTCAAAGGTAACAAGCATCGGATCCACTCAGGATCAATCTCTTTAGTGATGCTCAATCACTTGGGGTTTGTAGGTGTTTGGGTTTTGGGTTTTTCCTCACTTGATGATTTTCGCTCAAAGTCCTCGGAGGATGGGTTGCTCTCAAATGACAAGTGGCAGTTTCTCTCGGAGCAGCCAATAGCTAGTGGTTGTAGGGGGCGGCTATTTATAGCCTAGGGAGTAGCCCAACATGATAAGACATAAATCCCTTCAATGATATGACCGTTAGGTGGATAGATATTTTGGAACAGCTGGCGCATAGCACAGCAACGGTCGGAATTTTGAGTAGCAAAATCCTCAGGGCTATCATGTTCCTCATTGTGTAGGCAATCCGCATTGGCGAATTCCTAACTCCTCAGTCAGGAAAAATTCCTCAGAGACCAGAAGAACTTCGTCTCTGTCACTGAAGAAATTGACTGAACTGTATGAGATTTCCAATGGCTTCACTCGAAGGGATTGGTAGGTGTAGGATTTTGAGTTGAGCATCACATGGAAATTTTTCCTTAGTGTTTCCTCGACCCCCTTTAACAGTACGGTGTTTCCTATGACTCAAGAAAGAGAAAAACAAAACTATGAAAATGAAAGTCTTCAAGCTTCATATTCCTCGCATGGATATCAAGTCTTCACGGACACACCAATTTCTTCACTTTCAAAGTCTTCATGAAAGTCTTCAGAAATACCAAAATCTTCAGTCGAAGATATTCATTTTTAGGGGTCGACTTTTCCTGTAAATATCAAACTCCTCATAGACTTATAAACCTGTGTACACTCACACACGCATTAGTCCCTTAACCTATAAGTCTTCAATACACCAAAATCACTAAGGGGCACTAGATGCACTTACAATCTCCCCCTTTTTGTTGATTGATGACAATATAGGTTAAGTTTTCAACGGGGATAAACATATGAAGTGTAAATACTAATATTGAGGAATTTGATTGCAAGATATAGAAGAACTCCCCCTGTAGATGTGCATAGTGAGGAATTTGCTTTTGAAGCAATGCACACTTGAAGAGTTGAATCATGGAGATCTCCCCCTATATCTTGTAATTCATACACGCATTTAACATATAATATGAAGAATTTGAAATGCATGATGAAATATGGTGCCTGATGAAATTCAGCATGCGTGCAATAATATTAATCGAGGAATAAGCATGCAGAAAAGAGTATCAGAGCATAGTGCATCAAAAGTATCAGAGCACCTTCGGGTTTAAGATTACAACTCGATCCAATAAAGTTTCAAAAAAAACGAGAGTTGTAACTTAGCAAAAAAAAGTTGTATATGGGCGATAAAATAGACCCGCTTGAAGACTAACTCAAATTTCTCCCCCTTTGTCATCAAATGACCAAAAGGATCGAAACTGAGGACTAACGCCCCTGAAGATAATCAAGTTAATGAAGGAGCGCCAACGTTGTTGGGGTCGTTGGTTGATGTAGGGCCTGCCGCAGTGTCGTCTAAATATTCATGTTCATCAGTGTCGCGCGATGAAGAATATGAGCTGGTCACCAGAGAAGGAACCTTTAGCTTCTTGAATTTCTTCGGTGGAGGTGCAGACCAGTCAAAATCTTCATTAAGACCCATGTTCTTCAGATCTTCTTCACCCTACAGATGTGACAGGATTGCCCAGGTGCGACCGAAGACTTGATGGACGTAGTAGTGGTTTTTCTTCACTGCATTGTGTGTGGCAGTCATGTTGTGAAGAAGTGAACCAAACTGACGCTTAACCCATTTGTGATTTCGATCCACCTTCTGGTGAAGACTAAACAGAAGTTCACGGTCTGTCATCACGCGCGGAGCAGTGGCTTGAGGAGTGGACTTGGGAGCATTGGCAGAGTCATGTGTGGCGGAGTCATCATTGGTGGAATAAGATGCAGCTTTGCGAAACTGACCATCCAATGGACGAATGCCTTCATCAATTACAGCTGGTGCCTTGCCCTTTCCATCAACTGAGGAATATGTCTACTTGAGAACTTCAATTGGGGGCAAGTAGCTGAGGTGATTCTGGAAATCAGCTTTGTAGTTGAGTGAAGACCTTGCCCCGAGGAATCTCATAATCCAAGGTGCATAAGGCTTCAGCTCAAACAGAGACAGTGCAACATTTGCCATAGTCCTCATGAAGAAATCGTGATAATTGACAGGAATGCCATGAACGATGTTGAATACCAGATTCTTCATGATGCCAACAATTTCCTCATCAGATGAGTCGTGGCCTTTGATGGGACTGATTGTCCTCGTAAGAATACGATAGACAGTTCTGGGCACGTACAGCAATTCCTTCACGAGGAATTTTGTTCGTGGTGCCTGACCTGGTTTCAAAGGCTTCATCAGCACTTGCATGTAATGATGTGTGAGCTCAGGTTCACTGTAGATGCAGCGAGCTTCTTCAAGGGGAGGACTGAGTGGTAGAGCACGAAGCAATTCAGAGGCTGGTGCAGTGTAGTGAGTGTTTTCAGACATCCAGTCTAGCACCCATGAATTCACATCTTCAGCATTTCCGGTGATGTGCAGCGTTGCATAGAATTGAAGAATCAGTTCTTCATTCCAATCGCAGATGTCAGAGCAAAAATTGAGCAGTCCAGCATCGTGAAGAACACTGAGGACTGCTGCGAAGCACGGTAGAGATTCCATATCCATGTGAGGAATATGCTCATGGTAGAAAATCTTCTCCTTGTTGAACAACACTGAGGAATAGAAATTGGCTTGACTAGCAGTCCAGAAACGCCTCTTCCTAATGCGAGCAGAGTCATATGGGTTATAATCTTCGAAAAAAGGGTCCCGCCCGGAAGTATGTAACTTTTCTGAAAAAGGGTCCCGCCCGGAAGTTTGAACAATCGAATTCTCTGAAGAAGTATGTAACTTTTCTTCGAGGAACGCTACAAATGAGTAAAGTTGATGAGAACCTAGTGATTCAACAGCTGACATGTGTACCCTGAATGAAGAACACGATGAACAGTGAGGTGAAACAGTGGAGTTCGTCGGTGTAGATCTTCCACGCCCTAACTTGGCGGAGGAAGACGTCTACGGTGGCGGCGGAGGTGAAGATTTCCGCGGTCGGCGCGAGTACGACGACGACGAGGTCGAGGCAGTGAAGCTCTTCCTCACCGGCGACGATGGAGTAGCGACGGTGCTAGGGTTTGGGAAGCTCGAGTGGGAGAGAGAGATCGAGCGGAGTAAAGGAAGTGAGGAAGGGATGAGGGGGTATTTATAGTAGCAGTGAAAAACTGTTCGCCCGAAGATTTGGGACGAACATGCCCCTGACCCTTTTCCTTCGCACGACATGTGTCACCCACGTACTGTGTAGTGGTGATCGTGTAAGATCATGGGTGAATTAAAAAATTTATCGTGGGATGCAGAACGATTTGAGCGGCAAAACCGAAAATTTGGATAAGATTAGTTTTAAAGTTTCGTTCTCAATTTCTTCAGCTAACAAGGACACAGTGAAGATTTTGAACGAGTTTCAAATAGAACGCACATGAAGAATTTGTGAACAGATTGGGTTGAGTATAGCATAGAGGGGAAGGGTCCGATCACATTCACTTAGCAGAAAACCAACTTGAAGAAATAGCAATAAGTGAATGCTGTAGAGGACATAAACTCATATATATAGCCAATGAAGAAAAACAACGGAACCAGTGAAGACTATGCAAAGTTGAAGAATATGAATAATTTGAGGAATTTCAACTTTTGGTGGTGGCGTGACCCACCGTATAAGAATGATGATTTCAGACACCGCGTACAATTATCGTAGGGTTCTGAGAATCAAATTCTTCACACTAAGAGTGTTATTCTTCATTGATTGAAGTAAAACGTTTCTTCATATGTTGCACATCTAAGTCATCAATTTTGCAGAAGTGTCAGGATGAGTGTCCTTTTCAAAGAACATTCGAAGATTCTAGGATATTTAGCTCACACCGCAACTTGCTAAATCTCTTCTCATCCAAGGGCTTTGTGAAGATATCGGCTAGCTGTTCTTCAGTCTTCACATGCTCAATAGAAATGTCGCCCTTCAACACATGATCACGAAAAAAATGATGACGAATCTGAATGTGCTTTGTCTTCGAGTGCTGAACTGGGTTGTGAGCAATCTTGATGGCACTCTCATTGTCACATAAGAGAGGCACATTCTTCATGTTGACGTTGTAGTCCTTGAGAGTTTGCTTCATCCATAGCAATTGGGCACAGCAAGAACCAGCGGCAATGTACTCAGCTTCAGCAGTAGATAGTGATACACAGTTCTGTTTCTTCGAGGACCAACAGACCAAAGATCGTCCGAGGAAATGACATGTACCAGATGTTGACTTGCGATCCACATGATCACCAGCATAGTCAGAGTCAGAATATCCAACAAGATCAAAAGCCGAGCCCTTGGGGTACCATAATCCAAGTGTTGGTGTGTGAGCTAGATATCGAAGAATATGCTTCACAGCCTTATGGTGTGATTCCTTCGGTGCAGCTTGAAATCGGGCACACATGCAAACACTAAGCATTATATCTAGCCTAGATGCTCATAAGTATAATAAGGAACCTATCATGGAGTGGTATACCTTATGATCGAAGTCAATACCATTTTCATCAGTGCACAGATGGCCATTTGTGGGCATAGGAATTTTGACGCCTTTGCAATCTTGCATGCTGAACTTCCTCAGTACATCCTTGAGGTATTTCTCCTGAGATATGAATATGCCATTGTGTTGTTGACAAATTTGAAGACCTAAGAAAAATTTCAACTCTCCCATACTAGACATTTGATATTCTTCACTCATCATATAGGCAAATTCATCACTATAACGTTGGTCAGTACAGCCAAAGATAATATCATCAACATATACTTGGCACACAAACAGTTCACCATCATAAGATTTAGTGAAAAGAGTAGGGTCGAGTGAACCGGGTTTGAAGCCTTTCTTCATGAAGAGTTCCTTCAAAGTATCATACTAAGCCCGTGGGGCCTGCTTGAGGCCATAGAGGGCCTTGTTGAGTCTGAAGACTTTGTCAGGATTCTTTGGATCTTCAAAACCTGGGGGTTGAGCAACATATACTTCTTCTTCAAGCTTACCATTGAGGAATGCACTTTTCACATCCATTCGATATAGAGTGATATCATGATGGTTAGCATAAGCAAGTAATATGCGAATAGCCTCAAGTCTAGCAACAGGTGCAAAAGTTTCATCGAAATTAATTCCTTCAACCTGTGTGTAGCCTTGAGCTACAAGCCGTGCCTTATTCCTCACAACAAGGCCATTTTCATCTTGCTGGTTGCGGTAGATCCACTTTGTGCCGATGATATTGTGCTTGCGAGGATCTGGATGTTTGACCAGTTCCCAGACATTGTTGAGCTCGAACTGATGTAATTCTTCTTGCATGGACTGAATCCACTCAGGCTCCAGAAATGCTTCATCTACCTTAGTGGGCTCTGTAATAGAGACAAAAGCATACTGCCCACAAAAGTTAGACAAATGTGAAGCTTTTGAGCGTGTGAGAGGACCTAGCGCTTTGATGTCATTGATGATCTTTTCAACTTGCACTTCTTTTGCAATGCGAGGATGAGCTGGTTGTCATTGAAGAGTTTGATCAGCGTTTTCTTCAGCACCATTTTCTTCAGGTGCATTAGCTCGATGTTCTTCATGTTCTGGAATGAATTCTTCAGCATATTCTTCAGTAGGAATGACATCCTCAGTAGCCTTGAACTTGATAGTTTCCTCAGGTGCTGGTTCATCTATCACAGTAGGTAGGTGCTCTCTTTGCGTGCCATTAGTTTCATCGAACCGCACATCTACAGTTTCAACAACTTTGTGAAGAACGTTGTTGAAGACTCTGTAGGTGTGCGAGTCCTTTCTGTAACCAAGCATAAAACCTTCATGTGCTTTCGGTGCAAATTTTGAGTTGTGATGAGGATCTCTAATCCAACATTTAGCACCGAAGACTTTGAAATAACTTACATTGAGTTTCTTATCAGTGAGGAGTTCATAGGCAGTCTTTTTGAAGAATTTGTGAAGATATACTCTGTTGATGATGTGGCACGCGGTATCAATTGCCTCAGTCCAGAAACGACGAGGCGTTTTGTATTCATCAAGCATAGTGCGAGCCATCTCAGCAAGAGTCCTGTTCTTGCGCTCCACGACGCCGTTCTGCTGAGGAGTGTAAGGATCAGATAACTCATGAGTAATACCAAGTTCATCAAGATAGTCATCGAGACCAGAATTCTTGAACTCAGTGCCATTGTCACTTCTGATGTGCTTGATCTTCACACCAAAGTTGGTTGAAGCCCTCGAGGAAAATCGTTTGAAGACTTCCTGCACTTCATGTTTGTAAGTAACAAGGTATACCCATGTGTAACGAGAATAATCATCAACAATAACAAAACCATATTGAGATGCTTCATTTGAGATATAAGAATAATGATTAGGACCAAAGAGATCCATGTGAAGCAATTCAAATGGGCGAGTGGTGGTCATGATAGTCTTTGCTGGATGCTTGGCCTTGGTCATCTTCCCAGCTTCACAGGCTCCGCATAGGTGATCCTTGAGGAATTTGACATTCTCGATGCCAATGACATGCTTTTTCTTCGCAAGCGTGTGCAAATTCCTCATGCCTGCATGACCAAGTCGTCGATGCCAGAGCCAGCCTTCTGAAGCTTTTGCAAGTAAGCACACGGCTGGTTGTGGTCCTGTAGAGAAATCAACAATATACCGGTCTCCTCTCCTAAAGCCTTTGAAGACTTTGGAATTGTCAGCTTCCATAATCACAACACAATGGTACTTGCCAAAGACAACAACCATATCAAGATCACAAAGCATTGAGACAGACATAAGGTTGTATCCTAAGGACTCAACAAGCATGACTTTGTCCATGTGTCGATCCTTTGTAATCGCAACCTTACCTAGACCCAATACCTGACTTTTGCCTTTGTCAGCAAAGATGATATGCTTCAGATGCGACGGTGATAATGGAGCATCCATCAATAGATTCTTGTCACCAGTCATGTGGTTTGTACATCCACTATCAAGGACCCACTCTGTCGGAGTAATTGACCATGGGTACCCCGAGGACGGCAAGATGATATTTCAAGACATCGGGGCTAGCAAAGCCCCTCAGTCCGACTGCGCCAGCCAGCCGGCTGCCGACTGCGCCAACCAGCCGGCTGCCGACTGCAGCCCGACCTGACACCGACAAGACCCCGACGAGACGGCCATACCGCGGACAAGACAACCATACCGCGATGTCATCTACAGTGTACCGTGTCCCCTGGATACTGATTTATAAAGTACCCTAGGGGACAAGCATGACATGCACCATGCCTAGGCCATGGCACTACATAGCTTGGTTTGTAAGCTACCCAAGGTAGCTTACAACCAACGCTACCACCACCCATGCCTACCTCACACTATAAAAGCTAGCTCCATCCATCCATCAGGGGATGGACTCACACACACTCACGCATGAGCACTCATATACTCACGGCCATGAGCATGGCCGGCCACTAGCATGCCTCACATAGGCATATACCAGATCAGATGTACTTGGCACTGATCCCAGATACAGCTCCAGGAGCACTTTGTATTTCCCGATGTACACCCCAGATAGATACACTCAGACATACAGCAGTAGGAGTATTATCTCCCCGGAGAGCTCCGAAGCTGGGTAAATCACCGCGTGCTACTCGCATACCCGCTCCCGGTCCTATCAGCAGCAGTCTTACCCACACACTAAGCCCTTGTGGCATCTGTAGACTCGCAAGCCCCCCGTGAGAATACCACGATAGTTGGCGCCCACCGTGGGGCGGTACTACTACTATGCTACCACGCTGCTGCTGGTTTCGCCGTCTCTCCGGTAGCGCTCGGGGGCTCGACATCGACCCGCCCCCGGAGCGGCCGCGAGGGGTGGCGCGTCCTCGCCGTCGTCCTCTTCGTCTTCACCACCGCGCCGTCGCGCCGTCTCTCCGATAGCGGTCTGGGGCTCGACATCGACACGCCCCCGGAATGGCCGCGAGGGGCGGCGCATCCTCGTCGTCGGCCTCGCCGCCTTCGTCATCACCACCACCGCAACGCTGACCGTCCGTCCTCGCGCGTGCCGCACGCGGGGCCTCGTTTCGGTCGGCCGTGGCCACCCACGCGCCGCTCGCGTTTGCTCCTCTCCGTGCTACGCCTTGCTCTAGCCGGAACGCGCATTAGCTTCTCCACATGTCATCTTTGCGAACTAGCTAGATGCTAGTCAACAATGGTCAAACCATTAGCTATACCACTACCCAGATACTAACCATCATTAGCCATACACTACGTCGTACACTAGTCAGATAATGCCCATAATCTGCCTGTACATTTGCCGGATGCATTTTCCAGATGCAAGTGTAAGACGCTGCCCGGACACTAGCCATGCAGAGGCTCTCTCCGGCCAGCGGCTCTGCCTTCGCGAGCTCCATCACGGCCATGGCGTCCGCCCTCAGCTCCCTCCATGCTGCTCCACGCGCCGCTACGGCTCCGTCCTCTCGCAACTCCTCACCATCTTCGCCTCATCATGCTGCTGCTGCAGTCCATGGCGTGCCTCGTCCACACCAACACCGGGTGGCTCCTCCGCCCGCCGGCTCTGGCCTCCCGCTCACTGCGTTGGCTCCTCTCGCGAGCACGCCCGCGCCGGCTGCGCCCGGGGCGCTCTCCCGCTCCACTCCGCGCCGCCTCCCCCGCACATCCAGGTGTGCCCCGACGCGGGTTGGCTCCCCTGCTTTGACCGCCAAGACACCCAAGATCGCCTGCACGGACCTACCTCGACCGGCTGCCCGTCCGCCTCGTCGCCGCTCCGGACCGCCCCCGAGCCTGGCCTCTTCCTGCGCCTGCCAGCTCTCGCCCGCTCGACCGGCTCCCGTAGGCCGGCTTCGCCTCGCCTCGGCCGCCTTCGCGCTGACCCGACCCCCGTTCCGGGCTTCCTCGGCCGCGCAGTCATGCGCCGACCCGGCGCCTGCTTCCCCACCGCCTGCTCCCCCCGCGCGCCCGCCGGCTCGCCGTCGTCGCGCCTGTCCGGCTCGTCGCTGGCCGGGTCCTCTGCACCGGCTCCAGCACGCGCCGGGTCCCCCGGGACGGGTCCTCTGCCCCGGCTGACCGCGCGCCAGTCCTTCGCTCCGGCTCGCCGCTAGCCGGCTCACCCGGTCGTCGGGTGCGCCGTCCCGCGGCCCGGACTCCGCGCGTCTGCGCCCTCGCGTCAAGCCGCCGTTTCCGCGCAACTCCCTGCACCGTCGTCGCGATCCCGTCCGTCTCTGCCTCCGCCCGCGGCCGGGTCGCGCCTGCCGGGTCCGGCCCTACACCTGCTCCCCGCGCCCATGCGCGTCCCGGCGCCACCTGCTTCCCCGCTGCCGGCCTCCCCTGCCTGGCCGCGTCCGGCCTCATCCGGCTTCCCTGCCGTCCCGGCCGGCCTCTGCTGCCTCGCCCCTGGCCGGCTCCGTCCGGCGTCCCGCGACCCGGCCGCCGGCTCCCAGCGCCCGTCCGGCTCGCCTTTTGCCGCGCCGCGGCCACCGGCTTGCCCGCAACCCGGCCGCCGGCTTCTGCCGCGACCCGGCCGCCGGCTTCTGCCGCGTCCCGCTCCTGCCTGCTGCTCATGCAGAGAAGAAAAGAGAAAGAACCCGGCTGGTCAAACCGGATGTGTAAAAAAAAGGGTGACCGGTTGAGATGGCCGGCTACCCGAGAGTCGGCTGCCCGAGAGTCGGCTGGAATAAAAGAAAATATGAAAGAAATGTGCGTCTGACTGCCAGATGTGTGTTCGACCACTGGCTGCCTGGCCGGCTGTAAAAATCCCGACTGTTGTGTCGGAGTCCGCCTGCCCAGCCGGCTGAAGAAGAAAAAGAAGAAGACAAAGTAGTCGCCGGGAGATCCGGCCCGACTGCTCAGCAGTCGGCCCGAATCTCGGGGGCTACACCCAGCGGGTGCGCTGACGCGCCCCCGCGAAGAAGAAGACAAAGTAGTTGCCGGGAGATCTGACCCGACTGCTCAGCAGTCTGCCCGAATCTCGGGGGCTACACCCAGCGGGTGCGCTGGCGCGCCCCCGCGAAGATTGCAGACAAGAGAAGAGTTCTGTCCGGCTCCCCCAGCCGACAGAAAAGAAGAAAAAGGATGTTGCAAGACGCCTCGCCGCCTAGCCGGTCGATCCTGACCGGCCGGAACCCCCCTTCAAGCACCTGGGGGCTCGAAGGCTACACCCAGCGGGTGCGCCGACGCGCTCCGCGAGCGCCGAGTCGCGCCGGCTGTTTTCGATGACCGCGATTACACAAAAATCAATGTGAGCTCCTCGCCCTCATATTTTTGCATCACGCAAGCACGGATAACCTCGAGCGATGCTCGGGTGCTATCTCCGCATTTTTTATTACAGTTGCATCACTGTTCGCCCCGGCGCTAGCCAGAGTTGGCCCAGGGGCTGGCCGCTTGGCCTGAGACGTTAGTTCCCGCAGACGGCTTAGTAGCGTGCGCAGTACCAAAGGCTCACTCTTAGTCACAGACCGTAGAGCGGCTGTCGGGCTAGCAAGGGTGAATGCTGGAGGCCACCCACGCGAAAAACGTTCGGGAAGAAAAACGGTTCGGGCGACCCGGCCGTTTTCCTTTACAAGTATCTACTCGGTTGAATCTGCTCCTAGACTCTGAGTACTGTACACTCCACTTCGCGGCCCACTCTTAGCCACAGACCGCAGAGCGGCTGTCCGGAAAGCAAGAGCACAAGCCAAAAAGCGGAGGGAACACGAAAAAGATTAAGGGGGCTCGGACGAAACCGAGTCGGCACCCTCCGCATAAAACTTGCAATGCTAAAAGCAAACATTTGATATATCCACATGGACTAACTTTGTCTTTTTTCATGATCATTTCCATGAACACTCGCCAAAAAACCTCTGCCCAACTTTGCCAAGTTGCCCGGAGGCTTGGGGGCTACTGTCGGAGTAATCGACCACGGGTACCCCAAGGATGGCAAGACGATATTTCAAGACATCGGGGCTAGCAAAGCCCCTCAGTCCGACTGCGCCAGCCAGCCGGCTGCCGACTGCGCCAACCAGCCGGCTGCCGACTACAGCCCGACCCGACACCGCCAAGACCCCGACGAGACGGCCATACCGCGGACAAGACAACCATACCGCGACGTCATCTACAGTGTACCGTGTCCCCTGGATACTGATTTATAAAGTACCCTAGGGGGCAAGCATGACATGCACCATGCCTAGGCCATGCCACTACATAGATTGGTTTGTAAGCTACCCAAGGTAGCTTACAACCAACGCTACCACCACCCATGCCTACCTCACACTATAAAAGCTAGCTCCATCCATCCATCCATCAGGGGATGGACTCACACACACTCACGCATGAGCACTCATATGCTCACGGCCATGAGCATGGCCGGCCACTAGCATGCCTCACATAGGCATATACCAGATCAGATGCACTTGGCACTGATCCCAGATACAGCTCCTGGAGCACTTTGTATTGCCCGATGTACACCCCAGATAGATACACTCAGACATGCAGCAGTAGGAGTATTATCTCTCTGGAGAGCTCCGAAGCTGGGTAAACCACCGCGTGCTACTCGCATACCTGCTCCCGGTCCTATCAGCAGCAGTCTTACCCACACACTAAGCCCTTGTGGCATCTGTCGACTCGCAAGCCCCCGGTGAGAATACCACGACACACTCAGTGGCTTTGGGTTGATCATCCTGCAGATGAATTAGTGCAGCTTACAAACTCATATACTTCATCAGTGAAGAATATGACATCAATTCATCAGATCAATTTCATCAAGTAAAAGAACTGATAAAGCAATATGAGGACGTGAGAAATGAAAGTTCATTTCTTCATGATTAGCCTGCGTCCTTTCAGGCAAGCTCAGGTCTCCAGCAAATTCTTCAGATGATTACGTGCGTCTAGAGACCTGACCCTGCAGAAGAGATTAGTTCTTTTTCTTCACCACCCACATCTGAAGGGGTGGCAAAGAGTTCATCATTCTGCGAGCTCCATACGAGAAGGATGGCATAGAAGCCAGTCCATTTCGTTTCACATAAGAGGGGTTAGAGTAAGCATAAGAGTAAGCAGAGAAATTCTTCGAGGACTTATGGACATAATGATTTGAAGAATAATGCACATATCCATAATCCTTAGATCTTCCCTGCGAAACAGACGGGTTAGCACGATGATGTTCATATGAGGACTTTGATCCATATGAAGAATTTGATCCGGGGTTCCTATTCTTCATAGGTGGCGTCATGATGACATTCACCTGAAGATTTTCAAGGCATCTTTTGGGAACCCAGATTTTCTTCATAGGGGAGTCGTTCCTGCAGTTAGTGCCAACATATCTAGCAAATACTTCACCATTCTGATTTTTGAATAGCTTATAGTTGGAGTCAATTGACTCATCATCAGAATGAGGAGATTCACATGCAAATCCAGATAAGTTAGATGGATCAACTGGAGGTCCCTTTGCAGCAACCCATGTAGTTTTGGGGTACTGCTCAGGCTTCCAATATGTATCATCAGCATTGAGTTTCCTCTCAAAGGCGATACCCTCTTTCCTAGGGTTCCTGTTGAGGATTTGCTTTTTAAGCACATCACAAAGAGCCTGATGCCCTTTGAGGCTTTTGTACATGCCTGTCGTGTACAATTCCTTCAGCCTTGCATCGTCAGTGATACTAGCAATGTCCTCAGATGAGGAATTAGTGATAGCAGAGGCATGTGAAGAATGTGAAACATTAGCAGCATTTGAACATTCAGGTGAAGAATTAGCAGATTCACGTTCAATGCACTTCAAGCATGGAGGAACAAATTCTTCCTGAGATGCGCTGATTTGAACATTCGAGTGATTCCTTGAAATCCTCAAACCAGGGATCATGACAAGTTTGATGACCTTCATAGACGTCAGAGATTCGGTCCCAGATAAGCTTCGCATTGCAAAGATGCATAATGCGCCTGAATTCATCACTGGATAGGCAGGAACAAATGATATCCTTCGCCATGATGTCAAGTTGAGTGTACTTGCGAATATCATCAGTGTCCGCCATCTTGCATAGACCGGTAAGACCAATCTCAGTGACGGTCCACAGCTCGCTGTTCATTGCCATGAGGCGCTTCCTCATCATGGCCTTCCACTTGGGATAATCATGACCATCAAAGATGGGGCATGTCACTTTCTTCATACCTGGGGTCGACATAACTAAAACCCTAGGCGTTTAAACCAAAATCACATAGAACAAGGGAGTACCTTGCTCTGAAAAAAGTGAAAGTGCGTTATATCGATTAGAGGGGGGTGAATAGGCGATTTTTATGAAATTCTTCACTGAGGAATTTGCCGGTGAGGAAATTCCTTAGCGAAGAACTACTAGCAGCGGAATAAGTACTCAAAGGTAAACATAATAGAATACAAGCATAGTCATCATGATGAAATGAAGACAGGCACAGAGTACAGGAAGCGTAATCACAGGATAACACAGGATGAAGACAAACAGACTGAAGAAATTGAACTGAGGAAATTGAGAAAGTCTTCAGTCAAGGTCTTCTAACACAGATATGAACAACATACAGCACAGTTATGAGAAAATGAAAAGAGTTGAGGAAATAGAACCAGTAAGCTCAGTGAAGACACTGCTTTGGTAGACCAGTTCCAACTGCTGTCTCAGTTGTACGTCTGGTTGGAGCGGCTGAGTATTTAAACTCGAGGACACACAGTCCCGGACACCCAGTCAAGGACACTTAGTCCAAGACACCCAGTCCTCACCGTATTCTCCTTGAACTAAGGTCACACAGACCTCGTCCAATCACTCGTGGTAAGTCTTCAGGCGACTTCCAAACCTTCACAAACTTGGTCACCCGGCGATCCACAATTCCTCTTGGATGCTCTAGACCATGACGCCTAACCGTCTGGAAGAAGCACAGTCTTCAAAGGTAACAAGCGTTGGATCCACTCAGGATCAATCTCTTCAGTGATGCTCAATCACTTGGGGTTTGTAGGTGTTTGGGTTTTTGTTTTTTCCTCACTTGATGATTTTCGCTCAAAGTCCGCGGAGGATGGGTTTCCCTCAAATGACAAGTGTCAGTTTCTCTCAGAGCAGCCAACAGCTAGTGGTTGTAGGGGGCGGCTATTTATAACCTAGGGAGCAACCCGACATGATAAGACATAAATGCCCTTCAATGATATGACCGTTAGGTGGATAGATATTTTGGAACAGCTGGCGCATAGCACAGCAACGGTCGGAATGTTGAGTAGCAAAATCCTCAGGGCTATCATGTTCCTCACTGTGTAGGCAATCCGCATTGGCGAATTCCTAACTCCTCAGTCAGGAAAAATTCCTCAGAGACCAGAAGAACTTCGTCTCTGTCACTGAAGAAATTGACTGAACTGTATGAGATTTCCAATGGCTTCACTCGAAGGGATTGGTAGGTGTAGGATTTTGAGTTGAGCATCACATGGAAATTTTTCCTTAGTATTTCCTCGACCCCCTTTAACAGTACGGTGTTTCCTATGACTCAAGAAAGAGAAAAACAAAACTATGAAAATGAAAGTCTTCAAGCTTCATATTCCTCGCATGAATATCAAGTCTTCACGGACACACCAATTTCTTCACTTTCAAAGTCTTCATGAAAGTCTTCAGAAATACCAAAATCTTCAGTCGAAGATATTCATTTTTAGGGGTCGACTTTTCCTGTAAATATCAAACTCCTCATAGACTTATAGACCTGTGTACACTCACACACGCATTAGTCCCTTAACCTATAAGTCTTCAATACACCAAAATCACTAAGGGGCACTAGATGCACTTATAAAAAGAAGAGAAAGGCCAAAGAAAAAGAGAAGGCCCAAAAAAATTAAAAAAAGGGGCAATGCTACTATCCTTTTACCATACTTGTGCTTCAAAGTAGCACCATGATATAGCGAGTCTCATATATTGTGCTTCAAAGTAGCACCATGTTCTTCATATAGAGAGTCTCAGATGTTGTCACTTTCATATACTAGTGGGAATTTTACATTATAGAACTTGGCTTGTATATTCCAATAATGGGCTTCCTCAAATTGCCCTAGGTCTTCGTGAGCAAGCAAGTTGGATGCACACCCACTAGTTTCTTTTGTTGAGCTTTCATACATTTATAGCTCTAGCGCATCCGTTGCATGGCAATCCCTACTCACTCACATTGATATCTATTGATGGGCATCTCCATAGCCCGTTGATACGCCTAGTTGATGTGAGACTATCTTCCCCTCCTTTTTGTCTTCTCCACAACCACCATTCTATTCCACCTATAGTGCTATATCCATGACTCACGCTCATGTATTGCGTGAAGATTGAAAAGTTTTGAAAAAGTTAGAGTATGAAACAATTGCTTGGCTTGTCATCGGGGTTGTTCATGATTTGAATACTTTGTGTGGTGAAGATGGAGCATATCCAGACTATGTGATTTTGTAGGGATAACTTTCTTTGTCCATGTTATTTTGAGAAGACATAATTACTTTATTAGTATGCTTGAAGTATTATTATTTTTATGTCAATATAAACTTTTGTCTTGAATCTTTATAATCTGAATATTCATACCACAATTAAGAAGATTTGCATTGAAATTATGCCAAGTAGCACTCCGC